>NC_136515.1:65265105-65555105 GCF_053919585.1 Euprymna scolopes | reverse complement strand
CATTTTTTGTAGACTGTTTTTGAACCCAGTCAACGACGGGTACTTTTGCTAGTATATATATATATATATATATATATATATATATATATATATATATATATATATATATATATATATATATATATATATATATATATATATATACTAGCACTTCCGCCCGGCTAGGGCCCTATGTACTGTTCATGTGCATATGTATATATAAAAAAAGTGTGAATGCCTTTCTTTATTAGAGGTTTTCTTAACTACCATAGAATAAAGTTTGTAGAGACCGTGGACGTCAATTTTATTTTAAACTTTAACCCCTATTTTTGGGGCTCAAAGAAAATTAAAATGTTTAAGCCATGTCCAAGAAAGCTGCGTCTAAATGTGCAAGTGTTTAGACAATAAATTGGTGGAAGTGTTTGATAGAATCTGCAAAGTTCAACTCTGTAAACCTTGACTTTTGGGAACAATTTTCGCCCCAAAAGCGGATAAAAAAGCTTGCTGCATGTAAGAATACTCTTTATGTAAAATTTGACATGTCCCAACCCAAAATTGGCTTAATAATTTGCTAGAGACCGCAAAGGTAATACCTTTTGAACTTCGACCCCTTGGAAGCCACATCTTGCCCTATGTCTGCATGAACTATGTAAATTTTCCAATGTATAGACCAAAACATTGGCGGAGTAATTAGGTAGAGATCGCATAGGTGATTTTTTTTTAAATTTGACCGAAATTACGACCCCTTAACATTTATTGAGTTGGGCTCAAGTCAAGTTATTAAGTTAGATCCATGTCCGAGAAACCCACATAAAAAATATCAAGTGTTCAGACCAAAAAGTTGGTAGGGTTTGCAAAGGTGAAATCGTTGACCCATTAAAAGCAAAAATTCTAGCCGAAAACCGATTAAAAAGATTTCAAGTAATCCGTATGTAAAATATTGAGTCTGTACACCAAAAATTGACAGAGTAATTTGGTAGGAAAAGATTCACCGACAGACAGACAGATAGGCATTTTCATATTTATAGATATACTAGCATGGGTGCCCGGCCTTCCTGGGTGTATGGAGGTGGGTGTTGAGCAAAAAAAAAATATATATATATATATAATAGAAAGGCAGGCTCGAACATGTAGCGCTACGGAGGAAAAGAACTTGGAAAAAACGTGACGTCTTTGCTGTTACGACTACCGCCAAACCGGAAGTTATGTAGATGAAAATTAAGGCTAGACAATCGAACAGAGGGTATGATTTTCGAAAATATCGGTGAAAAAATCTTCGACCCAAACGGATCACAAAGCTTGCCCTATCTCTGAATACCCTTTGTGTAAAATGTAATATGAATACCCAGAAACTGTCTGAGTAATTTGGTAGAGAACGTAGACGTAATTTTTTTTAATTTGACCCCTATTATGACCCCTTAACATTTACAAAGATACACAGACACACACCGACTCGTAAATTTTCATAGATATATATAGAGATGTCTATCTATATATCTAAAGAAGTGAACGTGCATGTGTGTGTGTGTCTGTGTATATTTCCCTACGCAACAACTCTGTCAATTTTAAGTCTACAGACGTGAAATTGAATATACAGGGTAGTGAGATGTGGGAAATCGATATGATGTGAGTTCGGCCAAAAAATTGGCTGTTAAAGGGTCAAATTTAAACAATTTAACCTTTGAGAACTCTACTAAACTCCTCCGCCAATTTTGTGTGTAAACAATTGAAATTTTAGATATAGGTTCCTTGGACATGGGTCTTACTTAATAACTTGATTTGAGCCCAAAAGAATAAATGTTCAGGGGTTATGATAGGGGTCAAGTTTTACAAAAATGGGCTTCTGCGGTCTCTAGCTAATTACTCGGACAATTTCTGGTATAAATATTGTAAATTTTAACTAAAGATTATTCCGAGATAGGGAATGATTTTAATCGGTTTATGTCGAAAATTTTTAGTTACAATATATATATATATATGTATGCATGTGTGTATGTTTGCATGTCTGCCTAAAACTTTCCACAGAGGCGGCGGATTTTTACAAGATCAGTATTGTTTGGACGTTCGACCTTTCAGACGACAAATACAGAAACATCCGCTAAACATCTTGATAATTTCACCTTTTATCGGGGACTTTTCTACAAGGAAGGGGCCGTTTTTTTCGCTGATATTTTCGAAAGCCATCCTCTCTTTTCGATTGTCTAGCCTTAATTTAAACCTACGTCACTTCCGGTTTGGTGGTGGTCGTAACAGCAAAGACGTTTGGTTTTTATTCCCGTTTATTTCCTCCTTCGCGGTACGGGTTCGAGCCTGCCTTCCTCCTAACACTTATTATTCATTTATTTATTTTTTTTGCTCAACATACACATCTAGAAATGCGGGCAACGCGGGGTTAAAATGCTAGTATATATATATATATATATATATATATATATATATATATATATATATATATTATTTGGAATAAGTGTGTGTGAGGGCACTCCTCCACCTATATACTCAACGAATTTCTTATCTACGAACTTGAAATTTTGTCTATAGAATATTCAGACATGTGGAAAAGGTCTTAATCGGTTTCACCTAGAGCAAAATCTGGTTAGACGTCTCAATTAAAAAAATGTACACGCCGTCATTTTTCTGTATTTCAAGCGAGATTTGAAGACATTTTTAAGACGTGGCAATAGTTTAATCGCTATCTTACTTTACTAATCTGTCTAGGTTTTGATTTAGATCTTAGATCGTGTATTTCTTTTTTTTACATGCAAGAAGTGAACTGTTTAGTAAAAACATAATATGCGCATGTTTCAGTTTCTTTTACTCCATTTTTGAAAGGAATTTTACGTTACGCTTAATACCAGTCAACGTCGAGTACATCTTCTGGTATATATATATATATATATATATATATATATATATATATATATATATATATATATATATTGTTTTAATAATAAAATTATCTACTAACACGTATTTCCTCGTTTACGACTCATTAGAGTGACTGAATCTAGCGAGATTCGAAATCGAGACCCCATTGTTATAAGCCTAAACTCCTAGCACTGGTCTACCTTGCACAAGTGTTCAGATATATCGCGATTTATGTAGATGTTGTTTATTTGTTTTTGTGATACGTTTAGAACGAATTCAATTATTTATGCAAAAGTGCATTTTTCCTAAATGCTAATTTGGAATAACTTTTCATGTTTACTAATTTGCTACCCCCAGATGGGGAGTGCATATATTATTTTTAAAATATAATTACCCACTGGCACGTGTTTCATCAATTATAATTAGTCAGATTGGCTGAATCTAGCGAAATTCGAAATCGGGACCCCCATTGTAATAAGCCTAAACCGTGGTGGTCCATCTCGCACGAGTGTTTAAATATATCGCGATTTACGTAGATTTTGTTTATTTATTTATTTATTTTTGCGATTCGTTTTAAATGAATTATAAATGTTTATGCGAAAGTGCATTATTTCCTAAATGCGAGTTGGGAATAATTTTTTTAGGTTTACTAATTTGATACCCATAAATGGAGAGCGCATATATATTGTTTTAAAAATATACTCATCCACTGACACGTGTTTCATCGTTTACGGCTCATTAGAGTGACTAAATCTGGTTAGATTCGAACTCGTGACCCCATGCTAAGAAGCTTAAGCTCCTACCACTGGTCAATCTCGCCCGACTGCTTTCATATATCGCGATTTACGTAGATGTTGTTCATTAGATTATGTTTTTTCGATACGTTTTGACAGAATTCAATTATTTATGCGAAAGTGCATTGTTACCTAAATGCAACTTGGGAATAATTTTCCCTTTCACCAATTTAGGACCCCCAGATGGGGAACGCATATATATTGTTTCTAAAATATAATTATCTTCTGACACCTGTTTCGTCGTTTACGACTCATCAGAGTGGCTGAATCTAGCGAGATTGTTATGTCTGAAGAGTGTCTAATTTAAGCAACATATTAAGTTTATTTGGTGAATTTGATTTTTCTCATTTTATGAGTTGACTTGATTTTGTTCAAAATAATTGCAGATTTGTAGCCAATTTTTTTTTATTCTCTCCACATTTTCTTATCGTCTTGAGGAAACTCTTCTATTGCTTCCTTCCGAAATCTACTTTTCTTTTCCTTCAACGGTTATCTTTTCTGTTCCCTCTCTATCTCTACTTTGTTTTTTTTTTCTTGCCTTCTCGTTATTTGCCTGTTTTCTTCTGGCCATCAAATGCGAAGCGCAAGTGACAGCACTTACTATTGTGTTCGATTCGCTCAAAATTGTTTTGACAGATAAAATGAAAGAAATGATGGCGACAACAAAATACCCATCACCATCATAATCATCATCATTATCATCATTATCATCATCTAGAAAACGATTTCTTATTTTCGAAACACCGCGAAATAAAATACAAACAAAATTGTAAAAATGACAACAGCAACAAAAAAAAAAAACTGTGAAAAGATTGGATTGTTATGCAAAACATCCAATGTTTGTCAAGACAATGACATATTTTCACGCAGGTTAAATACACATTAGCAATAAGGAAAACAACAACACAAAAAAATGTAAACGAACAGCCAGCGAGAATAAGCAAACAATACGATATATAAATAAGTCTGTTAATCCCAATATGTTTGTATTTAGCTCTAAAGAAAATCACGTATTTTATAGATGATTATAATGGAACAATATATACGGCACAATCACGTTTACACAGGATTCTCGCCAGATCCAAGAAGGTAAACACCGATGAGCCTGGCGAGTACCAGATCAGTTACAATTTAAGAATATTTGCACTGTATATAGAGCACTGAGACGTATACATTTCTAGGTTGGTAACTGGGAGCGCGTTTTCAAAATCTCTAGGAGAGATGGACTCTAACTCTTCATTAGGACTTCCATCTAAGAAAAAATGATTAAAAACCTTAGGGTTACTATCTGCTCTGTCACGAGGCAATAATTTCACCTATTGAGATTAGCGGTTGTACAACACTGTGTGGTAGTTTCTGCACTAAGTCATCATCATTATAAACTGATTATCTGCGTGTGTGTGTGCTTTCGAAACACTTAGTTGTGGTGGCAGTTGGTGTGTTGGTTGTTTTTGTTTTACGACATATCAACCATTTTCAGACTATTTAACGCCGAATCCAGTTATTTTGAAGAAAAATTGTTTTAATAAAATATATTTTACCCCAAGTCATTTTTTATTAAACCCACAGATTGGACCCTATTACCACTCCGGGTAGAGTGAACCTGGGAGATATGGCAATTAAAGCGTGGCTCAACACTCCTCAAAAGCCGTAAGCTGGGACCTCACCATCGGATATAGTTTAAGGTCATATCACGGACCAGTTGTGGCGGACCGCATAGATCGAAATCGATCATAATATAATCATTAAAAGAATGTAATAATATACACACACTCTTAAATGGGCGTCGTATTGACTTAAGAGATACCTTAAGAATCGAATCAATTGCAATAAATTACGAACAAATTTAGTTAAAAAATCAGAGAAGTGCTAAATTATCACCAGCTCTGACATACACAGTGAATACTATTAAATTTGTCGTATCTAAATTCTAGGCCGTCTGTATATCCATTATAGGAAAGACGAACGGGTGTGGGTGTTCGTATATCAAGTCAAAAGTGTAAAACTACTAAATAAAGAGCCATAAAGTCCATATCTTCTTAACTATCGTTGGCTTGGATGTATAATATCTAAAACTAGCTTGGCGCCCAGGCGTAGTCCGATCGTAAAATACGCTTAAATATAATATTTTGATTTATGCAAATTTCGTATTTATTATTACAGAGTCAATTTTCTATTGGTTATTATATACTAACAAACTGCTTGGCGTTGTCTGCTTGTAAAATACGCACGAATATTAGATTTTAACTAATGCATAATCCTTATTTATTATGGACAGAAATACCATTGGTATTAAACGCAATATCTAATTCTTTCAAAAATAGGAAGTAAAATATACCGAAACAAACTGAGAGGTGTGCGTGCGAGTATTACGCTTTTTCTAAACAGTTCATATCTTGTAAGTAAAAAAAAAGTATATATTACGTTGAGCTCGAAAGCGAAACACAGTGAGTCAATCACGATAACCATGAGGACAGCTTGGCACGATCTTAAAAAACTTATTTCAAACCTACTTTGTTTTAACATAAGTAATCTGTCATGTGACCAGTTCACGTATGCTCATTTGAGAAACAGGTTACAAACAGGTAAAAATCAAATGGCCAACTCATATACGATTTTTTTTTAATATTGATCCCTTCGCAGTTACTTTTTTCGGATGGCAACCGATTAAAACGTTTGCACATGTTTGAATATCCTATATATCAAGTTTCAAGTCTGTTCACCTTTATAGATACATAGATTATATTTTCCCTTATATATAGTAGAAATTTAAGTCTTGGGTGTAAGCAGCCAGAATCTAAACCAACTCCTATACCACTACTGCCTTACTCGTTATCGTTTAAGCTATCGTTAGAAGACGAGGAATGACCGACTTAACGTATAAATGTGTATTTCACATGTGTACAAATGACACGTTTAGTTTACTTACGAATTTCACATTTAAAAGTTTCAAAATCTGACCAAATACCAGCTATTTTTACCGGTTAAATCAGTTAAATTGCCGGTTCACAAAAACATCCGATCATTTGACGCGCCTAGCAGCGCTATGAAACCCCACGTCTTAGAGCTGGTGCATTGTGTAACAATTGATACAGATTGGCACAGAGATGCTGAGATTTATAAAGTAAATTTAGAAAAAATGCGTTACTTGATATTGATGTTTATTCACTAGCGATTTTGTAAAAAGCAACCGTTGCTTTTGATATTGTTCCCTCATCTTGGCTGGTGCATATAGTACTTATCTCTCCCTCTTGGAGATGATCCAAAGAAGACTCAAATCTAATAGGCCCCGCTTTGTAAACTAGTGTTGCGTTCCCAGCGCTCTTCGGCCAAAAACAGACGCGAAACAACTTGTAGAAAAATAAATGTCTTTATTTATTTTTCAAAATGCTGCGAATACTAAAATCAATTGTTCGTGAGTCGCAACGAAAAACTTGGCGGCGACTTGGAATAGAGAGGGCGGCGGTTGACGGTGGTTCGGTGGACAATCGAGCGGTGTCCCAACAGCATGGTGCGTGTCTGTTTTCTCTCCTTCTGCTCTGACAAGCAATCCGCTTTGTTTATATCACTCTCGAGTTCCCCGATGCACCTGCAATGTAAACGGCTTTAACCTGGGATCCCATCAACATGTACATCCGCCCTCCGCTACCGTTGACTATTCAATAAATGCAGATGGTTCCGCACAATGTGCTGTGCGACACTAGGCTCCATCCTTTGTCCCAACGCCGCGATGTTGTATCCCTATGCTTGTTTTACAAGTATTTTAATAAAATGTGCTCTGATGAACTCAATGCATCTGCGTGCCCTCGACGTACATGGCCCCCAATTTTTTAACGTACCTACTTCGTAGCACAAAATTAATCACTTAATTATTATAGCGATAAGTGAATCTCTTTCGCCATTCACTCATCAGAAGAAATAGCAAATATCAACTCATCAAAAGGAAATAAAGCGCGTTTTGTCGTAGTTAAAATGGGAAGAGAAGCTGTAAAACCTTATAATATGTTTCTATAAATACATATAATATGTTTCAATTACGCCATTCAAAATGGCGTAATAGAAACCTATTATAGGTATTTACAGCTTCTCGTACAAAACAAACTTCACTATATTGCTCTCTAATTATATTGAGCTATTAAATAAGGATTCGTATATATTAGAAGAGAATAAAGTAGATTTACACAGAAATATATATATATATATATATATATATATATATATATACATAATATCCCCCTCTCTCTCCGTGTATCGCTTTCTCTCCATCTCTCTCTCTCTCTCTATATATATATATATATATATATATACGTATATATATGTACATATTAATAACTATATATATATATATATATATACATATATATATAGAGAGAGTATGTGTGTGTTTTAGTTATGTCATCTATTGATTAGATATATATATATACATATTAAGTATAATTTAGTGATTATATATATATATATATATATATATATATATATATACATCATAGGTGGTGTTTCTACGATGTGAGAGAGTTAACATGAGTATTAAAGTATATTATGTGCTTTTACTAGAAGTTTACTTATAGAAACTCCACGTTCTTTAATTGTGCCTGAATTTGTGATAATTGCTGATTCAGGAAGTCTACTTTGCGGTTTATTTAAATAAATTTAACTATATTTTCTTGTTTAATGTCAAAAGTATGATGATGTTGCAATGAATGAGAAAATAATGCATTCAGACTATTGTTGTTTTTATATTTCTTTTATGCTCATTGAGTCCTTTCTCTAATCTACATTGGGTTTCATCAACGTATATATGATTCCAATTCTGGCCAGGAACATTGTATATGCCTACATTGGAAATTGGTGTGTTTTGCTTTCTTTTTAATGTTTGCCTATTGTTTGTGATGGGTTTTTGATTATTGGAATTCTTTATCTTTTTAATAGGGTGTAGATTATTGTATTATTGTTGTGTGTAGGTAAACATATCACTGGTCAACACAATATTTTTGGCAGGCAAAGTAAGACTGGTTTCTGGGGTTTTCAAGGGCGCTGAATCCGAATCTGACATTACTTTTTTCAAATTGGCTCTAGTTTTTGAGATATCACAGAGGGGTCGTTTGTCTGAAATCACCCATTCGCGACCATAGCTAAACGTACAAAAAACGGCTAAATAGTGCATAAATGTCAGATATTGGTTTTTATGATAATCTTAAACCACAAAGACAGTGTAAAATCTCAATCTAACAAGTTAAGTTAGATATAACATCATTTCATTTATCCTATAACTGAACACTTTTCATAGATTTCGAGGATATACAAAAACTTTGCGAAAAATTTGCTGAATTTTAATTCTCCAAGTGAAAAAAAACATTTACATAATCAGTTATATATCATAAATTAATGCAAAGCATAAAACACTAGATTCTTAGTTACAATGAACACACAAAACAATATTTTATTCACAAAACTAAAACTGACGGTTATATGATTTTCGCTTGTGAGCAACTTTTGGGCAGTCTCGCAAAAGGTTCCAGCAGTAGTCTGCCATCATGTGCTCATCCCATTTGCCTTGATACCTCTCTTCCATTGTTTTGATGTCTTGATGGAATCTCTCTCCCTGCTCCTCACTGTAATCACCAAGATTACCAGGAAATCTGTCGAGGTGGCTAAACAAGAAATGAACTTTAATGCTCATATTTGCCCCTAGTTTTCCGTATGCAGTAAGAATCTTACGGACCAATTGCTTGTAATTGTCAGCTTTGTGATGTCCCAAAAAGTTTGTCACTACATCTGTGAAGGACACCCAAGCATTTAACTCAACCGTGTTCATATGATTAGTGAAGTCAGAATCCCTCATGAGCGTTCCAATCTGAGGTCCATCGAATATGCCACCTTTAGCTTTTTCGATGAAAAGACCTGGAAATTGCCTGCATATGTACCTGAAGCAATCCCCATCCTTGTTCAACGCCTTAACAAACTGCTTCATGAGCCCTAGTTTTATGTGCAATGGAGGGAAGATGATTTTATCCCTGGGTACCAAAGGCTCATTGATGACGTTGGCTGTGCCGACTTCGAGACTTTCTCGTTCTGGCCAGTTCTCCCTTCTCCGGTGCTGGATTCTTGCTCTGCTATCCCACAAACAAAGAAAGCAGGGATACTTTGTGTACCCACTTTGCTGACCAAGCAGAAAATTCACCATTTTCAAGTCCACACAAATCAGCCATTTATGAGTGTTGTAATTCAGCTTTTCAAGAACAAATTTGATAGCATCATACTCTTCTTTCATCTTGGTAGAATGGCCAATTGGTACAGGAGCAAACTTATTGCCATTGTGCAAAAGTACAATTTTTAGACTTGCTTTCGAGCTATCTATGAAGAGACGCCAATCTGCTGGGTCATATGATGAGATCCCCATGCAGTTAAGAAGTGCAGAAACGTCATTACAAAAGACCAGGTCATCTTCTTTAATAAAGAAACGAAGCAAGCTGCCTTCCCTTGTCCTATAGTATGTTACTTTTGTGCCAGAATCAAGAATGTTTTTCTCTTGGAGTCGTGATGCAAGAACTTCAGACTGCTCCTTCGACAAACAAAGGTCTCGCACTAGGTCATTAAGTTCAGATTCATTGAAAAGCTGAGGGCCATTTGAGGGTTCTTCATAGTCACTACAGCTATCATCACTTGATATTGAAAGATCAGCTGAAATCTCTTCGGTTTCATCGATTTCAGGCAAACTGGTGAAAACAGGCACAGGTAGATCCTCAGAGTGCGCAACAGGACGGATAGCAGAATCCAGGCTCGGATACTGCCAATTTGCTTTCTTGTGCTTTTTAAACCCCGTCATGTCATTGAGACAGAAGTAGCAGTCATCAAAATGATTGTTGGGCTCTCTCCACACCATTGGTACAGCAAACTTCAACTTCAGCTTACCGTTGGTCTAACCGCGGAGACTTTCTACACAGGTTTTGCACACCATATGTGGGGCCCAAGACTTGTCTTGGTCACCAAGTATCATATCAAAGTATGCTTTGTACGCCCTCTTGACAAAGTCTGTAATATTCCTCTTTTGTTGTGCCATCATATACTGTCCACAGATGTAACAAAAGACACCCGGTTCATATCTGCAACATCTTCTAGAAGAACTCATTTTCTCTCTGGAACTCATTTTCAACTGTGGAATTAAAAAGAAAATTCTTAATTACTGTTTAATTTATACTGCAACTATATTTATGGAACATGTTATTAAGTAATTACAGTATATAATTATATAAAAATTCTCCCTATATAAATAATTATATAAAAATTCTCCCTGAAATACTTCAATATATACATAATCATTATAATGATTCAATAATATCAGAAAATTATTATTTACTGCTTCTATATTGAAGTATTTCAGGGAGAATTTTAGCAGTTTAGGCTTATTTGGGGCTATCAGTATCTTCTAAACTAGAGCCAATCTGGCAAAACCAATGTTATATTCGTAATCAGCGACATTCAAAACCCCAGAAAACACTCCTAGATGGTCTGCCAAAGAAAAAATATAAAAATTTGTTGACCAGTGTATTCTATTCGTGACAGAAATGTCTGGTGTGCATGATTTTTGCTTATTTATCCCGGATATTATCCTTGTGGTATTTGTCTCAGCATTTAATGTAATGTATGTGGGATATTGCAAGATTTTAAAATATTTGCAAAGTATTTGAAGTCTTCGTCCAAATATTGGGAACTGCAATTCTGAATGCACGCAATAAGACCCCATATGCTCATATCTGTTTTTATTTTTATGGTGTGAGTAGAAATGCACTCATATTTTCATGCAGTTTTATGGTGAACGTTAAAGAATAGTATATTATTGGATTTTATGATAAGTATGTCTGGAAACGGTGATGAGTGACTGTTTTCTGTTGCATACGTACACTTTATGGACGGTTTTACTGAGTCTACTGTGTCTTGAATATTATCTATGTGCATGTTTTTAGGAAGAAAATGGAAATATCGTAAATGCATCTAAAATATTTTTGTTTGGAGGTAATCTAAATTTGATTGAACCAGATTCTATAAATTCTAAGAAACGGCAGTCTAATACTCCATTACAAGGGTTACCCAAAGGACGACTTAAATTTTGCCTGTAGGAAGTGTTATTGAATTGAAAATACATCATGTCCGTTATAATTTAATATTTTTTTTATGAAAGTATCTAGAGGGAACGGTAAGTTACTGTGTGATTTTTTAGATGTGCAGGAAGTAAATTTAAACATTTTTAAATGGGAACATTAGTGTACAATGATGTTATATCTAGGCTGTGTATGGTTATGCTATGTATATTAATGTTGTGTTGATTTTGTTGAGTAAATTCCCGGATTTCATCATGTGGGAGGTGCAAATAATACCTATTATTGCGGTTAGGATGTTGGATATGGCCCTGCAATTTTGTGCGTTGCCTTACTGATGACAGATATTATGGGACGCATAGGGATATCCGGATCGTGTGTTTGCGATAATGACGTACTATTGGGACAGTATTCAATATATGATGTCCAGGTTTTGTTGCTTTTATAAGTTTAAAAAAATGATATGGTGAAATCTTAATGCTTCTATATACTGTATTTAAATCAGTGTTAGTATGTTTGTCCCTGTCTGCCAACAGCCAAGAAAGATTTTGCCATTGTTACTATACCACCACATTTATCAGCTGTTGATATAAGTATGTTCTTGCTATTCGCTAGGTATTCCTAGACATTTCTGTATCTTTTTGGTAGGAGAGTTTCATAGGGATGAGTAGTTGTAACTGAAACCTTTTTTTAAAATCTGTGTCTTCACGTTTATGATTATTTTTTCATTTCTGAAATTTAACAGAGTACTACGTTTCATTACATCAAAGATATATATTCATACGACATGTTAGTGTTTTTTGTTCCATCGTTTGCGAGTATATTAAACTTTTATTAATTATTATTATTATTATTATTATTATTATTATTATTATTATTATTTTATTAAAATATAAATACTTTATTTTATGATTAAAAAATCATGTTGAAAGGAGGCTGTAAGCTTTTATTAACGACTCCTTTTAAAATTTAAAAGAAATGTGTAAGTGAAATGAAATTCGGTAATTCATTATTTTTGTTATATTATGGTGTACCAAAAAAGCACAAAAACGGTGCATGTTGTATAATTGTCTAAATGTTGATAAGCGTACTCGGGGCGAAGGGTTCCTCGTGATTCGTATACGTGTCGCTAAATGTCTGTCATTGCGTGTTCAGTATTGTAACCTAGAATGGTTGTGTTGCAGTCTATTTGGTATATTTCTGGTGCTAGTGCAGCGAGTGATCCGCGCTATTTTTTAAATCGTATTTCCAAGTTTAATTAACATTTTATGATATGTTTTTTTTTAATTCAATTGTAAGGTTGAAGTATAGAATAGGTACAAAACTCCGTCCCCTCCCCATGTTAAAAATGGCTTTTTAAATAATAACGTTATTACTTACGTCCGGATCACTCTCTGTACTAGTATCACATTTATATATAATTGTTCATATGCGGGTGGGTGTCAGTGCCTCTCTCTCTCTCTCTCTCTCTCTCTCTCTCTGTGCGTGTGATACATGTATTTTGAACATACCTTAACTTCATGTGTTGTCGATCCTGTCAACCTGAAAATCGTCTTGTTCTAGGAGGTGAGGCTGGAACCTCTTTGGACGAACATTCATTCACTTACAAGAACGCTGGTTTGTTTTATATAGTGTTTATTCACTTTCCAGGCGTCGATTGCAGAAGAATGGAAAGTGAATATCTTTGCTTGCGTGTTTAATAATAAATCGCCATTCTTAGACACGTCAGCCATCTCCCAAATGAAGGGGTAGACCACCTGTTAAACTAGCCACTCTGCTCAACATCCAAATTTCAACTCCCTATGATCTCCAGCTAACCTGACTACGTAACATACTTATAGGTATGATCAACTGACCAGACCTTCCGGTGAATTTGTATATGATATAATGTTACCATATTTTCATTTTATAAATATTCCTCATATTCATGCCCCGACCATCTCTCTAGTTAGTTAGATAGATAGACAGACGATAGTAAATAGACACATAAATAGATAACTAAATAGAAAAATCGACCTATTACATAACATTTTATATGAAAAATGTATTCAGACAAAAACAAAAAAAATTGTCCTTGTAAAATTTTCACTGAAAAAAATTAAATCCAAATCATCATCATCATTATTATTATTATTATTATTATTATTATTATTATTATTATTATTATTATTATTATTATTATTATTATTACTGTCGCTATTTTAATTACTGGGTCACATGGAGCTTTCACACAAGTAATCAAAGATCTGATTGGAGACCAGTGGTGTTCTCTGGAAACTGAGTGACAACAAGTCTCCTCAGACGTCCAGCTATCTCCACCTCCTTCGATAGCATTTGAAAATAAATTTGCGTCATCGCAACATCCTCTTGTCGCTGATTTCTGGCTGGCAGCGACCATTGGTTTATACTGGGATTTGAGTGGCACTAAGTCTCCCCAAGATCCAGTTCCCTTTGCGGAGGTCTGGTCAGCGCTCTCTCCTCGGTATTTCCTTCCTTCTTGACCCTCCATGGCTCTTTGGTATCACTTATTATTGGGGGGGACAGTGATGAAACAATAGGAGGGGATCCGTGATGGGGGTGTAGAACTTGTAGATATGCAGCTTCAGTTTTCTTCATTTCCTGTAACGCTTCTTCATTATATTGTATTATTCTCCGCATTCAAGGGTTTTCCTTTATATTTCAGCCGTTTTCATTATCTTTAGTCGTTGTATTTTTGCAGCCATTCCTCTGATTCCAATTTCTCCAATTCTTTTTTCAAAGTGTTTCGGAATTGTTCCTCGTGCTCCTACTATTATTGGTATTATTTTGATTTTCTTCATTATTATTATTATTATTATTATTATTATTATTATTATTATTATTATTATTATTATTATTGTTGTTATTATTATTATTATTATTGGCTTATGCTTAAAATATTTTAAAATATTCGCTGTTCAATGTAAACATCAGGAGAATAAATGTCTGCGACTAACCACTTGACCCGGTATCACCTCAATAATCAGTGACTTGAAAGAAACTATTTACGAAGATCGTTTTAAAGAATTTCCTGTCAGTTCATTAATATTCATTGCATTTTGAATAATGTCTGCAAATCGGAAGTTTCATTATTTCCCAACGAATTCTGTCCGAAAAGACTATTGAATTCCCAGGAGAAAGCAACTTCTATAATAAAAAGCAGGAGAAAAGAGTCGAATAGATGCTGAAAAGGACGTCAGAATTCTGGCTCGCGAGTTACTGCAAACTAACGTTTTGTGGACACTAAGGACTCATCAGTAAACCACGTTCTAATCCGGTCTTATCTATAAAGATTTTTTTAATATAAAAAATAATTATCTATTATATAACACTACTTGAACGTGTATTTATGCTAAGCTAAAAATTAAAAAAAAAGTAACAACAAAAACATACATAACAGACATACTTAGATCATTTGTTGACATTTATGCTGACGACACTTAACATCTATGGCAAAACATCAAATGCTGCAAATGGCCAAGGTCACTCTGAGTCTCTCTTTTCCGATATTGAGCGTGTGGTACAATAGGGGAAGAAATGGCTGGTTACTTTTTACTGATCTAAAATCAAGCATCTATATTTACGCCATCAACGTCCTGATCCCCATCTGGTATCAATTGTTTGTGTATGTTTGTATGTATATATATATATATATATATATATATATATATATATATATGTTTGTTTGTTTGTGTATGTATGTATATGTATGTGTATCTATGCATATGTGTATGTCTGTGTTTAAATGCATAGATATGTATGTATATGTATTTAAATGTATGTGTATGTATATGTACATATATGTGTACGTATTTGTATGTGTATATGTATGTATATGTGTGTTTGTATTTGTGTATGTGTGTATATATGCGTATATATTTCTGTATGTATGCATGGGTGCATGTATAGGTATTATGCATTGTGTATGTATATATGCATATATGTATATGTGTGCATGTTTATGGATACATGTGTGTATGTGTAGGTATGCGTGTACGTATATGGATGTATATATATAGCAATGACCGTCTTCAGTGTCATGTCTGATTAAGTGTGTGTATTTGCTGGAACCACTAAAAAAACAAAAATAAAATAAAAATAAAAATATAAAAAGTCATGTTAAGGCTCATGGAGTTTAAGTGTCTGAGGGAATGGCACTCGTCTTACAAGTCGTTGCAATCATCATGTCTGTATATCCAGCTAATATTTTAAACTAAAAACAAACCCCCAGAAAGTTTATATATTCTTGATCAGCGTTATAGCTGATTAATAATACCTAAAATGGAAAAAAAGCCCTATTATTTTAGGATTCAACTGTACCAGGTGTATTTAGGTTTAAACTGTTTTATGTATTGATTTATAAAGAATTACACTGTAGATAATATGTTATGTAAAGGCGAATTTCTTGTATGTATGTGTGTGTATGCTTCAAGAGTAATGAAATAGATACAAAATGAGGTGGTTGCGGAGACGCACACAGGGAGAGAGAGACAATGAGAGAAAATGTGGATAGGAGAAAATGAGAAGGACACAGACGGATCGAAAAAGGTACATAGAAGTTTTAATAGAAAATGTAATAATACTGGTTAACCTTGATAGTTATTTTTAAAGACACATATGTTTATAGGATTAATGAAATGCAATGAATGTTACAACAAAGTACGAATACGGTTGAAAACGGTTATTTGTAGAAATTTATAATTATTGCACTAAAACCAACCAAGTTTGAATCTGCAATCCAAAGAATACGTTTCACAGTTGGGAATCCATTATAAAAAAGTTCAGTCAGTGAAAATTCCGATTGATTCTAGGCACAACAAAACTGAAAGAAAAAAAAAAGAGAAAAAATATTAGAGGATTCCTTGCAGTGAATGTCTAAAAAATTCCGATCCATAAATCAGAGCTCAGTCGAGCGGATTTCATGAAATATCAATAGAGTAGAGTGATAAATGTAACGGCTGTTCTGTGAGATCACTTCCCACTAGATTTCGTAGTCGATTTTTAACGCTATGAAGCACTGAAAGTATTCAGAGCGAAACCTTCGTGGATGTGGCAGCGGTACTGCATCTTGAGATATATATGATCCTTATATTATAAGAGGATTGAATCCGGAGTCAGGTTTTATGCATTTAACGAATATTATATTGTAAGGTATCGCAAACAACTTCCTTTTTCTCATTAATAGACTGTTCTGCTGTAATCTGATGATCTATCTAACTATCTATCTATTTGGTTGTTGCATAAGTTTCCGCAATTCTTTTTAAACAAAATTAAAGAATTTTTATAGCAAAAGTAGCTTCGTGTGGGACCCAAGCTCCAAGTTTTTATGTGAATCCCATTAACTGAAGGTGGCGTGAAATTGTTACAAAGGCCAATTTAATCCTTTCCGGAAACTACTCGACTTATATAACTAAAATTTGGTAAGCACTTGCTATCATGATAATGTGCTGCGAACTAAATATTCTGATATCCGCTTGATGCACAGTTATTGATTACTATTGATTAATATGAATAAATAGGGATTGATATGCGTTAAACACCACAGTACTAAATATGCTATTGATGGTTTCTTGGATACTACTGCGCCGATCTGGCTGAAAGTTTGTATAAGGCTTTTTATGATAAGATATAACGTACTAAGTATTATGGTGCTCTTTTTTATGCATAGTATAGAATTAATAGCGGTTAAAATGTATCATTATTATTATTTAATGCAAGAATATTCAAAAGTTTAACCATAATCAGCAACCAATTTGTAGACAAAACGCATTGTATGTCAACGGGCTACACATTTTACGAGTTTTTAACGGATAAAAATTCTAGTGTATGACCGCATCTGAAAACATTAGCAACAAAGTAAGACCTAACTGAAATAACCTATCACCTGCCCAACTGTTATTTAATATATGATTTACCTACATTGTTTTTATTCACGTTAACCCCTAACGAAGCATATCACAAAATAGACGTAAGGGGTTACTATTTGCAATTATGCCTAAGGTGAACTAACAAGATGGTTGTTTACGTTACATTTAAACTTCTGCATATCAGTACGGTAAGGAAAGCAGACAGCAGAAAGGAAACTACAAAGATTAGCTGTTCGATAGAAGGAACTATTAGGGTAGAAAGCTTTTTGAAATTTAGGCACCTCAACAATGATGGGGAGAAATTTGTTGATGAGTGAGTTAGTCGGGGATAGGTACGTCGAGGATGCACAAGTTTAATGAGTTCATCAAAGTCCATTCCATTAAAATATTTGTAAAACAGGCACTTAAAAATCACACACTCGTCTAACTACAACACTGTCAACAATTTGGTTTTACTCTTTCTGAGCCTAAAACTTGACGGAAATGCTATGATCAAAATCTAGTTCCTGTCTCTTTGTGGAACACAATACCGTTGGGCTGCTCCGTAGTTGAACATAATATGGTCGTTTACAAATCTAAGATAAATAACTTCTAGTTGAGCCGTCCACTTGGATAATTAAACGTTACCTACGTTTAAATATGCCGATCATAACGATATTCTCTCACCGTATATGGACACTCATTAATCTTACCGTCGAGATGCCTTTTGGCCTTGGAAAGCGGTGACCACTTAGTGAAAAAAATGGCTTTCTCCAGGGTTCATATTCCTCTCAGTTCTTAGGATATTTCCGCGAATTTTGTCTCATTTAGCGTCTCTTAGAACTTTACTTGCTGATCCTCACCTGTGAGTCT
This sequence comes from Euprymna scolopes, assembly GCF_053919585.1. Classification (NCBI taxonomy): domain Eukaryota; kingdom Metazoa; phylum Mollusca; class Cephalopoda; order Sepiida; family Sepiolidae; genus Euprymna; species Euprymna scolopes. The sequence continues at coordinate 65,536,631 of NC_136515.1, read as the reverse complement.
TCTTTTATAAGAGTTACTTATTATATTATCTGTTTTGGTTGCTTTCTGTTGGTTCAAGTCTTAATAACAAAACTTTATTGGAGATCTGTCTGATTTGATCTGCAATACTTTGTTAAGCTGTTGGGTAGTCAGTAGATCTGTCCTATAAATTTATTATTCGATTTCATAACACTTTCTCAAATAAAGAAAAACAAAAAAACACTAGCAACATACGTTAAAATATGAAACTATGATAAAATCCATGGACCTCAGAAGAAAGATATCTAATCTGCAGGTGATCTCCTGTTGGATGCGAATTCTGGCGTTGTTTTGACGACGATTTTTCCATCTCATCAAACGTCCTCTTATGTAACTGAGTGTTCCGAAAACAATTGTATACTTTTTTACCCTTTCTTTACTCCAACCAGGCATACAGACACTTTTAATGCAAGACGATATTATTTGGGACTGTGGTAGACACAGAACTGTGCAGATTTATCAACAATATGTTTGTCCACATTATAGTTAAATTTCATCAGCTTAGCTCAGGGAAGCCGGAAATAGGAAGAAATTCAAAAGGTTAGCAGTCCGAGGAAAGAATCTGTTAGAGGAGAAGGTTTTCCGAGATCTAGGAACCTTAACTGCTTGTCAAGTTAGTAGGGAATATGTATGGCTCGGTACTAATATATTGTAGAAGGGCCACAAGCATGGACCATGTCGATGATTGGACAGAGGTTGGAGCTTTGTCGATTGTGCAGGACCTATTAGATTAGAGCTTCTTTTGGGACACTATCTAAAAGTGAGAAACCAGTTGTAGATGTATAATGGAGCAGCTAGCACTTCAGCATCAGTTACATGACTCGTATGCAAATGACCAAGCCGGTGCGCGATGTGACGTCACAACGGAGGAAGAGAAGGGGAATGGAAGAAAGAGAGAAAATATGCTACACTTGTAGGGGATCAGCATGATGTGCCGGTGTGAGATGGACGAGTTGCAAGGTGGCGACGTGAGAGGCATTTAAAGCACACGTCCGACCCGGTAGACATTTATTAAATACCTGGCAACATAAGAGACATTAAAAACAATAGGCAATTCGTTGTAGACAAGCACCACTAATAAACGATATTTGAGAGAACTGGAAAAAAGGTCGAATTTTATCTATTTTTGTTGTTGTTTTTGTTTATTTGCGACTGTCTCAGAAACAACGTGTTGGATCCCTATGTTAAACTGTAACAGAACTATTGAAGAAGCTCAAATGTGGAAACAATACTCCATGTTTTTTAAAGATAGAGGATACTGTTAGGTACGAGTAATTTATAATTTTCTCTAGGTTTTTAAATACGTAAGGAAAACGTATAAATAATATGATAAAATATATGGCAAATAAACTATCCCAAATCGTCAATGTTTTATTTTCACTGAAAAATTATAATACTGAATGTACACATTTAAATATCTAATTCGTGTTTAGTCTATATAAAGGTTTTATTTATGTTCCGTATTTCTTTCAGGTTTTTGGATATTTCCGTTCATTTGGTTCGTTGAACGTCTCCTCAATCTTTATTTAGTTTTCCGCTGGAATGGCAAATGCTACAATTTTGCGTTTTCGGTTTTCGGTATGATCGTAAGTTTATATTTCATTGCAGGTCCTCTTCTGTAACTGAGCTATACGCAAACGTTAATTATATGTACGAATCTCTGCTGGCCCAATTCCAGACTTCCAGACTAGCGTTAGCGCCATTAAATCAGTCTATAATATCTGAATGCAAGTATCATGTATTATGGATCTCCACAAATGAGAACATTAAAGCCGTCTGTGCACGCTCCTCTGGTTAATATTTCATATCTGTAATCTGTGTAATTACGCGGATCTTTTCATCTCTTGGCCAACAAATCCTACTCCCACATTCCGAAAATACAGAAATACACACGTCAGGATACGCCCTTACATGCACCCACGGACCGACAGTAATGTGTAGACACATTGACACAGAAAATAGAACCAGATTTAGAATTTTGAGAAGGTACACTTACATGCAAATTCGATGTCTTTCACATACGTGATGTTGCTAGTCTCTATAAATTCTATATATAAATAACCTGGTGGGACGATTAAGCGGAATCGGAATCGGAAAAATCGACAAATTTGGGAGTATCGTAATCGGTATCGGAATCGAAAAATTGGTGCCGATTTTCTCGATGCCAAATCGATTCTTTTGATCGTCTTTTTTTAATTGATTTTTTTAAAGCGGCATCTTCCATTGATGAAAGAAATGTTGATTGATTTTTAAATGCCAGTAACGCTAAAATAGATCATCCTTAACATGTGTAATTTTACGTTTACGAAAATATCTGCATATTTAACACGTGTTTTTTTTAAACGGAAATCAGGGATAATAACAACTCTATAGTAAAATATGTAGATATTTATAAATAATCGGATTCTTTAATTGTATCGGAATCGGGGATTTAGTAAGGAATCGGTAATTGTATCGGAATCGAGAAAAATAATGGAATCGTCGCATCACCAGTTATTAAATAATATAATCGAACGAGATCTTCAGATGAAACTGATCCATTCTTTGCTTTCTTTACTCCAGGTCATTTGATTCTATTGTCTAGTGGTCTTCATCACTTCTCTGTTTTGATACTTCATTTTAATCTTATTCCATTATTCAATTTTTTTTCCAGCAGCGCAGTCCAGTAATCGTATTCCAGTATTCCAATAATTCCAGTGATTTTATTCCAGTAGCGTATTCAGTAGCGCATTGGAATCCAGTAGCATTCCAATAATCTTATTCCAGTTCGTCATTCTCAAGAACTGCAATGTCGTGGAACTCTTTCTCACTATCTCTCTTCTCACTGTTTATTCTCACTACCTATAGTCTGGGCTGTTTCAATAATGAAGTCAATATACATTTCCTATTTCTGCGATAATCAAATTTCGGTCTTGTTTGCTCCTTAGATAAAGAAGCTTCACGTCTTGTCCCGACCGATTTAAAAAATAAACATGTTCTTCCGATGATTTGAGTTGATGATTGATATTTTATCTTAATAGAACTACTAATATTGTCCTGGTTATTATTTTGATAGCGTTTTGACTAGTGTTTGGAGGATTAATCGCCATCAGAATCGGGAAAATCGGAATATTTAAGGGTATCGGAATCGATAAACGAATCTGAAAAAATTGTACCGATTTTCCAATGCCAAAACGATTCTTTTTATTGTCCTTTTTTATGTGATTTTGTTTAAAGCTAAATCTTCCATTCCTGGTAATAATGATAAAATAATAAATGTTGATTTTAAACCACCAGTGAAGCTAAAATCGATAGGTCTTCCCCCCCCCCAGTATATTTTCATGTTTAGGAATATATCTACATATTTAACATGTGTGTTTTACGGTAGACAAATACAAAGAAAAAAATACAACTTTATAGTTAAATATTTGGAGATTTATAAAGAATCGGAATCGGTAATTACTACGACATCGGGAAACTAATACGAAATCGGGAAATTAATACGAAATCGGTAATTGTATCAGAATCCAAAAACATATTGGAATCGTCCCATCACTAGTTCTGACCAATATAACCCCCAACCTGTAACATAGGAATTGTTAATTAACACTTTTGTCGATCATGGCTGACGGAACGCGGGCATTCTATCGCTTAGCAATACTAAGTTCTGTTCAATGGTACATATAGTTTCCTTAGTTCGAATAAATTCTCTCCAAAAAAATTCGATGATTTCAACAGCCGAAAATTCGTAAAGATATTATAAAAAATAGAAAATAATAGTAAATGTACTGTTAATTCGGGTGTCGCTATATAATGTCTATATTTATCTAATTTATCTTATTTGGCCTGGTTAACTTAATTATGATGGCTATTTTATTTGCTGAGTTTATCTAATTTACTTCGGTTATTTAATTTGACGGGGTTTATTTAATTTTATTGATTATATAGTCCGGTTAAATTTATCTCGTTTGCCTGGGATTATCCAATGTATCTGGGTTTATATAATTTGCTTGAGTTTATCTAATCCGGCTGCGTTTATCGAATTTGGCTGAGTTTATCTAATTTTACCGACTTGCTAGTTCGGTTAGGTTTATCTTATTTATCTTCGATTATCTAATTTACCTGAGTTCATCTAATTTGACTCAGTTTATCGCATTAAACTGAATTAATGTAATTTGACTAACTTCATTCATCTAATTCGACTGATTTTATATTATTTACATTTGTGTTTGTTTAATTTGGCTGTGTTTATTTTTATAATTTGGTTGTGCTTGTATTATTTGGCTTTACTTGTTGAATCAGGCTGGATTATTTTATGTGCCTGAGTTTTACTTATTTTTCTGGGTTTATATAATTTACCTGATTTTATCGTATTTGGTTGTGTTTATCTAATTCATTAAATTTATATAATTTCTCTGTATTTATCTAATATGTCTGGGTTTATTAATTTGACAGGGTTTATCTTATTGGTTGTGTTTATATAATTCGTATGTGTTTATTTTATTTTCCATAGTTTATCTAATTTGTCAATGTTTATTAGATTTTGCTTGGTTTATCTAATTCTTGTATGTTTATCTTAATTGGCTGGGTTTAATTTATTTTGGGTAAGTTTATCTATAATTACTAGGTTTATTATTTCGTTCGAGGTAATCTATACTCGCAGATAGCAACCCCGTGTTATTTTGTTCCACAGCTGGTAGTTCTAGAAAAGAAATATTACTCATAGCATTTTCGTTTAATTTGATGTAGACTTAGAGTGTAAGGGAAATTGTTGACAGTGGTGGTAGCTAGACGTGTTTTATTTTACTGTTTTACAAAGGGCAGATATTTAAGCGCAGTCCAACATATGTCAGGAAAATAAGGATAGAACAGAGAAATATCCGCAACACCTATTGAGAAACGAAGAAAACAGGAGAAAAGGACATAGACTACTAGATTTGGAAGTTGTTTTTGTGTCTTATGAAGGCAGAAAAATGTGCTTTGAATATCTCCCACAAAATTTGCTACAAGTACACCATCGTGGGGCGTATTTAGTTTTTATACTGTTAAACGAGTGTGTCGGAAGCTAGATAACTACTACAAAAGTAAAATGATCCAACCAGTTTTCTAGCGACTTTGCTAAGGATTTGCTTGAAACCTTTCATTACAGGCCAGGAGTGAAATAATTTTTAATTCGTTCTTACTGATTGTCCTTTTCCATCTTCATTCTAACCTAGTGTGTATTCAAAAGACAGGATACGGAAAATGGAGCACTAAAGTTGGATAAAATACTGCAACACGTGTAAGGCTGGAGAGGTTTAATGTCGTATACCGTATACAGTTTTATAGGATAGAGGTCAGTAACGCGTGGCCACTTTACATGCTCATTCTTATACAGTCTTGTATAGAACTAAGTGCTATATTGCGTACACCGATTTTTCGTCAACATTTTCAGCTCTATTTATTCGTTTACCTTGGCAGTACATGTTCTTCATAGGCTGCGAATATTAAAGTTGTCTTAGTTAAATAAATATTTTTTCTTTATTTTCAGTCCCAAGAAAGTGTATTGTCACTTGCAAGTAAGTGGGGATTATATGGAATCGTGTCTGTGAAAAGTTAAGTAGCGAAATATCTGTCTATCTTGTATAGACGTGCGTGCAATATTGCGTACACATATATTTTGGTCAACTTTTTATTCGTTGGCTAGTTCTAGAAATGAAATATTGCTCATAGAATTTTGTTTAATTTCATGTAGACTTTGAGCGTAAGGGAAATGGTTGACAGTGATGGTAACTAGGCGTGTTTTATTTTATTGTTTTACAGGGGGGGGGACAGATATTCGTTTATTTGTCTTAGTGTATTAGATTCTTTTTTTCTTTATATTCACCCATAAGAAAGCATACTGTCACTTGCAAGTAAGTGGGTATTATGTGGAATAAAGATCCGTGGAGAGTTAGGAAAGGAAATATTTGTAAACATTACATTTAAACTTCTACAATTTAGTATAGTAACAGTAGCAGATACAGTAAAAGGAATTCCAAAGTCTAGCAGACTGGAGGAATAAAATATTAGAGTTAACGGGTTGTCAGCATTTAGAGAATTAAATATGTAATCATGGGATTTCACTAATTGTCGGCTTCAGTCTAGAGTATAGACATTTAGACAAGTTCATCATAGTACGAGCAATTAATGTATATGTAAAAGAGACCTAGGCATGCAACAGGTTTGTCTTACATACGTTAAAACTAGAATGCCTTGTAAGGTATTGAAGGGGTTACAATTCAATTTCACAGTACTAGCTAACGTGAGCCATCTTACACAGACGCACATACGAATTTACGCACACAATCTCTTTACATACACTTTGAGGAACATACACGCATATGAGCTCACACTCACATATATACACAAACTACCGATTTATATTCTTGCTTTAATTGTTTAGACAGAAAAGGGATAATTCAATACGATGAGAATAACAGAAGGCGAATAGATTTATTGTCTAGGAATCTAGCACCTTGGCTGTCAGTTGACAATAAAACTGCTAGGAATCCACACACACACACACACACACACACACACACACACACACACACACACACATATGTATGTATATATATATATATATATATATATATATATATATATATATAGAGAGAGAGAGATAGATAGAGAATTTGAAAGTGAGAGAGAAAGAGAGAGAGTAAGAGGAAGATATATATATATATATATATATATATATATATATATACATGTGTGTGGCTGTGTGTACGTTTAAGGTGTGTATCGGAACAAAATAAAAGAAAAAAAGTGCATGAGGGTTGAAGAGACAAATAATGTTTGGAAGAGCGTTGGAGAGATAGATGAAAAGAGAGATATAGGTATATATATGTGTGCGTATGTGTGTGTTTATGTTGTACATAGGAAGACAATAAAAAGAGAAAATTGGCTAGTGAGTCTAAGAGAGAAAGAGTGTGTGAGAGAGAGGGGGAGGGAGAGAAAGAGAGAGAGAGAGAGAGAGAGAGAGAGAGAGAGAGAGAAGGTCGGTTAAACTCTCGTCGATGGGCAATAAATATATCAAATCTCTACACAAAACTCATAACTAATTCTTTCTGAATCCCAAGTGCAAAAAAATCTATTTCAGGTCGATAAACATTTTATGGCAAATTTGGACAGAGGCCACAATTGTGTTTCTTTTTTTTCTCTCTCTTTCTCCCCATCGTCTCTCTCTTTCTCTCTATCTCTCTCTCTCTCTATTTCTTCACTGTCTCTCGCTTGGCCTTTCCATCAACTTCTCTTTATCTATACACGTGTCTCTCTTTCTCTATGATAAGTTTTTGACAATTTCGATCCAGACGTCCTTCTGACTCTGATTTTCATTTAAATTAGCAAGGTCTATTTCTATGCATATACTACTGGCTTTGTGTTATTTTGGAAAAAACAGTAAAGTAGAGACAAATTCACAATAAGAAAAAAAATCTCACCGTCTTAGAAACGGTCGTACATATCATATTTCAACTCGAATTTTTGGAACTGATGTAAGTCACGTTATACATCTATTTGTCTTAACTCTTTCTCTCTCTCCCTCTCTATTTCTGTCTTTCTTTCCTTCTCTTTCTCTATTTGACTTTCTCTGTTTCCTTTTTTTATTTATTTCTTTCTCTCTCGGTATAATAACTGTGCATACACAGCATTGGTCGGGAGTCTTTACTTTCATTTTATCTCTATTCTTCTTTTTTGCTATGACGTCTTATATGATGTCATAACATCTGCCGTCATCACATAAGATCTAATCTACTATTACGTCATATATACGGTATACTGCACATATACTATATGCATATATACATAGTAAGTTCCAAAATATATATGGCGATTAAGATTCACAGAATATTCCGGGTTTCATCCACGCTAGGATTCCTCAGGCTTATGCGAGAATTGTGTGGTTGTCTCGCGTTTATATATACGCACCTTCTATTGAGTTTTTAGTTAGCCAATCAGCTTTCTAGTTTCCACGTCACCCTTCCTAATAAGCCAATGAGCAGGCGCTTACAGGACAAATACCCAGTTGACCCCCGGTTGACCGTGGAAACTAGAAAGCTGATTAGCTAACTAAAAACTCAATGGAAGGTGCTTATATAAAAACGCGAGACAACCACAAAATTCTCGCATAAGCCTGTAGAATCCTAGCGTGGATAAAACGCGGAATATTCTGTGTAGCTTAATCGCCACATATATGCTATAACTTACTACCTAGCTCTACATATGTATTGAGTACTGTTGAAGTAAATACTTAAAGTTTACGCATAAATTTATACTTTCGTATATTAATTTATGTGACTAAACGAAGTAGTTATATATATATATATATATATATATATATACATACATATATATATATATGTATATATATAATATATATATATATAGGCGGCAAAAGAAAGTCTGCACTTGTAATTTTTTTCAAAAACTGCAAATTTAAGCTCTATTCAATGTAACTTAAAACAAATTATACATCAATTGATTGACCTTTTATTCTTCTATAATTTTACCTGTTCATATTTGTCATTTATTTTTAAAATTCTAGCGTTCACAAAAATTAAAAAAAAAATAACTTCAAATTGAGGAGACAAAAAGAATATCCGCACTATTGTTATTTAAATGTAACTTTGGGAGATTAATTCAATACAAATGCAAAAGGAACACAATGAACTAGTAAATATTTAGTAGCATAGCCCTTCTGCTATTTTAGAGCCTGAAATCTTTTTGGGAATTCTTTGAATTAGACTGCAGCAATACTCCGAGGAAAGGGTATCCAACTTTTCTTTAATTTTTTTCCAAAACTCCTCCAAATTTGAAAAATTATCATTGCGTAGCTGTTGCTTGATGTAATGCCATATGCTCTCGATAGGATTGAGTTCTGGAGATTGTGGAGGCAAATCCAATCACGAAATATCATGCTTTTCCAGGAACCTCTTGACATTGCTATGTGTGTGTATGGAAGAATTATCCTGCATGAAGATGGGATTTTCATCCAAATTCCGACCAAAGTAGTGGAGACATTGCTCACTCAACATATTAATGTACTTGGTCGAATTAATTCGAGCTTGCTAGCGAATTATAGGCCACCTCAAAGCTGAACATCCACCAGCTTGCAACGTTGAAACTGAACACCTAGCATCAATTTTTTCCTCTTTTCTCAGACGGACGTACTGCCTACTATCACTGCCTAGCCTATTGGACTTGCTTTCGTCGGTAAAAATCACTTTTGACGAATATGAAGAATCATGATCTTCATTGCATCCAACAAAAATCATTGGATTGCGTCTTTCAACATATCCTTGTGAATTAGATTCCTTTAATTTGTTATTGACAGTAGAACGAAAGCACTTTTTAACAAGATTGAACTGTTCTTGGATTTGTGGAGCCGTTTCAAAACTCTTTCTTAGTCTGCGGATGTTGATAGCATTGCCTTCTCTGTTAGAAGTAATTGTAGTACGACCAGATTAAGGGGCATCACGAACACTACCGGTTTTTTGGTGCTTTTGCAGTCTTTCGTACCGTTTTCTGATCACATGTCAATCTGCGCGTGATTTCTCATTTGGATAAATCACAAGCGGGGGGGGGGGAGATAAACGAGCTCCTGACGATCTCTAAGAGAAAGTCGTGGCATATAGACTAAATGTAACGTTGTATAACCTGGAACAACAACAATTACGATTAGAGATGCTTTGCTTCCTGTTGGTGCATAATTTAAACTGATTTAGGGGTGATAATTTAAGCTGCTTTTAAGCGAATTTGTTGCTAGGGACTTTATTTTTACCTCCTCAATTTGGAGTTATTTTTTTTAAATTGACGTGAACACTTAGAATATTTCAATTAAAAGTCACACATGAACAGGTAAATTATTATTAAGGAATAAAAGACAAATCAAATGAGGTATAGATTGTTTAAAATGTTACAGTAAATTTAGCTTAAATTTGGAGCTTTTGAAAAAAATAACAGTGCGGGCATTTTTTTTATCAGCGCTGTATATAATTTGTTATGACGTTTTAAATTATGTATGAGAATAAACAAACAAACGAACAACCAACAAACAGACTAGTATACGGACTTCTTATTTATAATAATATACTTACAGATGTACCTGGCGTTGCCCGGTATTAAACGGACCGTTAATTTTTTTAGAAAAAATTAAGTAAAAAAAAAAACGAAAGAAAAATAAAAAATGTGCATGAGAGTATTATTTTATTTTACCTGTTCATTTCTTGTGAGTAAAAAGTATTCGAGCTGAGATCAAAAACAAAATTTAAAGACAGGAAATCAAGCACGATAACCGTTAGGCAAGCTTTACGAGGATAATTTAAGCGTTTTCAAACCTACTTATTCTCCTTAAGTTGTATGTGAACAGTCTGCGAATGCGCAGTCGTGAAACATTTGACAAACACATACAATCTGATGATCCCCAAGGAGCAATTTTCCAATTTTTATCCCTTAGCAGCCATTTATGGGAGGAAAATCGATTAAAATGTTTTCCACATGTCTGAATAATTTATATGAAAAAATGTAAGTGTATAGATGCAAATTCATTTTTTATATGAGGTGAGAGTTGTCCTTACACGCGCATTCTCTCACACACACGCACACATGTGTGTATACTGCTCTCTATATAATATATATAATACTAAAATACTATATATATATATGTGTGTGTGTGTGTATGTGTGTGTGTAAAATTCTACCAAGAGTAAAAAAAAACACAGAAAAAAAATCCTTATCACCAACGGTTTCCCAAATTATATTGTTGATAGTCTCCCTGCTCCAGAAGTTAAACAACAATCCCACCAACGGTAGCATCCCTCGAAACTACAACTATAAGACAGTCACCCTATTCTATGGTAATCAAATACACTCGGGCTCTAAGTTAGATGAAATCGCTAAAAAAACGCCATCCATAGATACATCTCTCCTGTAGATCACAATTAAATTAGATTCATCATGTACTATAAAAATTAACAACCCAAAACCTAGTTATTAAAAACTATCCCTCCCCTTAGCTCAAGGCACTAGAACGAACCACCAGATGAAATATTCCTTTGCAGAATGTAACTCGTATAACAACAATGCAATAGTTATGTAGAACATACGACCACATTATTATAACGCCGCCCCACGTGCCATAATTTTTAATCTAGTAAAATCTTCCAGCGTTTACATAAACACCATAACTGCCCTCCTCAAATTCCAGAGAAATTTCAGTCAACAACACCAAAATACTTCATTACAAAATACTAGAAGCGTTAGTTATCAAAACGCAAAAAAACTGCTTTAGATCAGATCACATTTCAGAATAATACCAATATCCTCAAATGCTTAACATAACTCTTTCTAATACCCCTACACTCACCTGTTTCAACTACTCACCATAGAACGGTATGCTGTCTTTCCCTTTACCACACGAACCCCTGAACCCGTGTCATCAATCTAGCGCCCCTCGCTCACATTGATTTTTTTAGGCTCATATCTAGTTAGTAAGTAAAATCTATGTCGAAGGAACCTATATCTAAAATTTCAATTGTTTAGACCCTAAATTAGTGGAGGAGTTTGGTAGAGTTCTAACTACTTCATTTTTCTCACATAAAATTAATATACGAAAGTATAAATTCATGCGTAAACATTAAGTATTTACTTTAAAAGTGCTCAATACGTAGGTAGAGCTAGTTAGTAAGTTATAAAAATTATATGGCGATTAAGCTACACTGAATATTTCGCGTTTCGTCCACTTTAGTACGTAGGTAGAGCAAAATTCGCGCATAAGCCTGAAGAGTCCTAGAATGGATGAAACGCAGATTATTCAGTGTAGCTTAATCGCCATATATATTTTATAACTTACTATATATATATTTATATATATATATATATATATATATATATATCATAATCATGTTTACATACTGGTTGTTCTTAACTCCTTAAATTCTTGACGTAAAACGATGTTGAGCCTGGCCAGGACCAGACAGATAACCATTTATGAACATAAGGTGCTATAAGACTCTATTAACTTGGCTTTGCAGTAACTTCCGGTGTAAGGACTATAATATAACCGCTGAATTACATACATACGTGATGTGGAAGAAAACCAGCAAGTGGTTTATCAACTAGCGGTGATTCACACGCTCTTGATGACAATGTTTATTAATTCAACTGATAGTTAAATAGCTTACGGGGAACGAGCAGACTGAATGCGTCCTTTCGTCACGTTCCTCGATATAAATATCGTTGATACGACACTTGAGATAATTCATTGTAATAGAAAGGGAGCACAAGTACTTTTTTTCAGTTCTTTTTCGGCTTTACCCATCTCTCTCCCTTTCATTTCCTGAGGTGTCTTTTCTTTATCTATCTACGGTGGGCGTTCCAAAATAATGTCTCCGATTTTTTTTTATTCCGTTCGGGTGGATAAGAGGGGATTGTTATGATGAGTGACCTTATGCATTCATTACCTCAAAGATTCATCTCTGTCATCCACGTGCATCAGACGAAGAGGTGTATCAGTCACTTTCTGGAAAAAAGTGCATTGAGATTGTTGGTGGGAATGTAGAAAAATCAACTCTTCAGCAAAACATGTCGCTCGTCTTAATGCGACCACGTCCGTCTTTTTAATCTTCAGAATTCTGCGTTAAAAAGATAGGATTTCACTTTTGGAACGACCCTGGTATGAAAAGGCGCGCTCCAGACGCACATGCACCGCTGTCAAGAGGACATTGAAAAAGTAGTTACGGTACAATATAGAAAAATATATTGAAGGGTATAAAAATTGTATTTCTATCAACTTCGTTGCTTCTCAACTTTCTGAGTTACAAAAGATTTTACGTTTGGAATAACCCTTGTACTTTGCTCGACACGGAACTTCGAACTGAAACGTTTATTTGATCCCCAAAGTGTAGCATGTTCTCAGTCCGGAAATCATGGTTGGGTAGACATCCTAAGTTATTCGCGATTGTATTTTTAGGTCGTCCGCACTGATGATTAACTCCTTCAATCTCAAAGAATCCAACATCCATAATCTAACTCTACCAAGTAGTATATCATTTGAATCTCTGTTCTTTGCAACAGAAAGTTTCCGGGCTCGACAAGATAGGCATGGTGATGATTAGATCGATCAGAACCTCGTGCAAATAATGTGCAAAATGAGAATAGTAGTCCAAATAATCCAAATAATACGAAATTCTAAATTGTTTCTACAAGTTATTTTGAGTGTTTGCTTTGCCGTATTAACTTGCTTCAGAATGATAGCAACAGAATTGATTTTATTTAAATGATAGCAACAGAATTGATTTTATTTAAATGATAGCAACAGAATTGATTTTATTTAAATGATAGCAACAGAATTGATTTTATTTAAATGATAGCAACAGAATTGATTTTATTTAAATGATAGCAACAGAATTGATTTTATTTAAATGATAGCAACAGAATTGATTTTATTTAAATGATAGCAACAGAATTGATTTTATTTAAATGATAGCAACAGAATTGATTTTATTTAAATGATAGCAACAGAATTGATTTTATTTAAATGATAGCAACAGAATTGATTTTATTTAAATGATAGCAACAGAATTGATTTTATTTAAATGATAGCAACAGAATTGATTTTATTTAAATGATAGCAACAGAATTGATTTTATTTAAATGATAGCAACAGAATTGATTTTATTTAAATGATAGCAACAGAATTGATTTTATTTAAATGATAGCAACAGAATTGATTTTATTTAAATGATAGCAACAGAATTGATTTTATTTAAATGATAGCAACAGAATTTATTTTATTTAAATGATAGCAACAGAATTGATTTTATTTAAATGATAGCAACAGAATTGATTTTATTTAAATGATAGCAACAGAATTGATTTTATTTAAATGATAGCAACAGAATTGATTTTATTTAAATGATAGCAACAGAATTGAGTTTATTTAAATGATAGCAACAGAATTGAGTTTATTTAAATGATAGCAACAGATTTTATTTAAATGATAGCAACAGAATTGATTTTATTTAAATATCTTTAATGAAACCCTCTAAATTGGAACTGCAGTCAAAACTGTTTCACACTATCAGAAATCCCTATTTCACACTGTAGTCAGGACCTATAGTATAAAAAAATGCAGATCATAAAGACATTAACACGGAACTGCTTCAAAGTTTAATAAAACATTGTCTTTCTTTAAGTTCAATCCGCCTAAATTAAAAAGAAATAATAATAACATCCTACTTCTAACCAACGTTTCCAATCATATCAGAATTTTGTCATGCTCAACGAACAATCTCATTGATTTCGAGTGAGTATATATATATATATATATATATATATATATATATATATATATATATATATATATATATATATATACTTGATAAGCGGCTGCACATAATAAAAACAATGGAAACATAAATTGCTCGAGCATAAACAGTAAGGAACGGTTTGTATATTCTCCGTTTTTTTAGAACCCTCTCCTTAATATATATATATATATATATATATATATATATATATCATTATTTACTACATTAATTATAAAATACATAGACACTAGTGTTTATTCTTTCGGGAATGATAAGTGCAGGGTGTCACGATAAACACCAGTCGATCATTCTGAACTAGGCGATAAAAGCCATCCCTGGTTTCATTAGAAAGGACCCAATCTATTCGGCCTCGTTAACAGCAAGAAATGTTCTGGAATATAAACATATTTTTAAATGCTTTTTAACGTCTGTCAGAGTAATCTAATCATTATATGATGATCCGCACACACACGCGCGCGTGCACATACACTCACACATACACACACATATATATATATATATATATATATATATATAAATGATAAAAAATATAACAATTGAATACATTTTTATATAGTTTGAAAGGTTAAATACTTCCCCGAATATATATATATATATATATATATATATATATATATATATATATATATATGTATGTATAATTATTTACTACAATAATTATTACATACCTACAGAGACTAGTTTTTCATTCATTCTGGAATCATCAGCGCAGGGTGTTACGATTAAACCCAGCTGGCGACAAAAGCAACCCTAGGTTTCATTAGCAAGGAACTAATCAATTCGGCTTCCGTTAACCGCAAGAAATGCTGTTAGATTTAAACATTTACTTTTAAATGCTTTTTGGCGTCTGTCAGAGTGATTTAATTATTATATGATTATCTGCATATATATATATATATATATATATATATATATATATATATATATATATACATACATTATTAATATGTTGTTTTGTTTAAAATCCCCAAAACAATGTTTCATCATAAACAACTGACGATCCCTGGAATACCATAAGGACTATTGAAAAGTCAAGAAAACAAGTTGTTACAGCGACTACAGATAATTATATTTATAATTTATAATTTTACTATTTATTATATTATTATCAACGACTGATTAAAAATATAAAAATTAAATACGTGTTTAATATAGTATGAAAGGTTAAAACACTTCCACAATTATATATATATATATATATATATATATATATATATACTAGCAAAAATACCCGTCGTTGACTGGGTTCAAAAACAGCCTACAGAAAATGGACTCTGATTTATGAAACTATGATAGGTTATGAAAATGATGGGTTGTAAAGAAATAGCTTCGAATTTGGGGGTATCAAAACCAACGCCAAATATGATATAAGTACAAATAAAAAAGATAAACCCCATAATTTATTATACCATACCTCTTCACAATGAAACACGTATACGATATTTTGTGGATCTCTATTAAAAAAAAAACCTTATTAAACTTTGTGACATATTTCCATTCTATGGCGTTCAGGCGCGAACGAACACCCAATAATTTTATTATACCATATTTCTTCAAACTGAAACATAATTATCAATGTATAATTGCACAGATAGATATGAAAGGTCTTTATTAAAGTATGTGCCTTCAACCACATAGGTGCCCATTTGTGGCCAGACACACACACCCACACACACATACACACATACACACAGGCATTCAGCTTTATATTATATATATATATATATATATATATATATATATAGAGAGAGAGAGAGAGTGAGAGAGCGGAAAAGAGAGATAGAAAGAAAAAGAAAGAGGGAGAAAGAGATGTATATGTGTATGTTTGTGATTATTTACAGTTTAATAATAGTTTGCTTTTTTTTTTTTCACTATTCAAAATCGCTTTTAGCTAACAAGTGCCAAATATATGCTTGTTTTTTTCTTCTATTTCTCTACGGATTCCTCATCGTCGCCAACATTACTGCTTGTTTTAAGGCGTTTATTGCCAGTCCTGCTGAGTTGTTTGTTCAAGTAGCTGTTTATTAAGGATCCAAGTCAATAAATGTGATAAAGATCAGACGAGAAATGCGACGAATGAACTTTTTAAATGAGTAGAGGAGAACTGAACGAAGAGGCACTTGTAAACATTACATACACTAATATTTAAGATACTTTAAGCTACGAAATAAACGAGCTTTCTGAAATTAAAAGTAAAAGACGAATATGTCTACACTCATATATCTATAGAATTATATATTTATTTAAAAATTTTACAAACGATAAAGCAAAACACCGATGCCGTCAGTTTAGATCAGTTATAAGAAAATTAAATATACGTAAACAAGGCCGATAACCATTAGTTGCATACTCTTGTGTAATGAATGAATCCGTGAATGTAGGATTGGCATGGAATTCTTAAAGATGAACTAAAATGACCGAAAAATGGGCTGAAATGACTTAAATACATAAATAAAAGAGTAAATAACTTAGAATGACTTTAATGAACTTAAGGATGAATTGAATGATCTTAAGAATGACTTGAATGCTTAAAAAATAACTGGAATTCTTCAAAAACAACGTGAATAATCTGGAAAATGACTTAAATTGTTTTGAGACTGACTGGTTGTAAAGCGGGTGATCATTTTACATTAAATTAATACTGAAAACTGATACCCCACTTTATATCACAAAGTAACATACATAAGTACAGCATGTAGTAAGAAAAGATACTACACTTTGATCTTGGCCAAAAGGCAAAGAAAATCATAAAAATCTAAGAACAGCATCTATTATCAACAGACCTTTGATATTAACCGAAAAGGTCAAGCACAAAATGTTACGGACAGACCGACCGAAAGACCGACAGACTGACAGACCGACCGACCGACGGAGTGACTTATAGTGTCGCTTGCACGCGACTAAAAAATATCGGATTCTTTTCAGCCAATATATATATATATATATATATATATATATATATATATATATATATATATATGTATATATATATATGAATATATGTATATATATACATATATATGATACATATATATATATATACATATATACATATATACATATATATATATATATATATATATATATATATATATATATATATATATATATATATATATATATATATATATATATGTGTGTGTGTGTGTTAGTGATGTACGATTAATATGTAATCCGAATCTGAAATATTTGGGGGTACCTAGAGCGGTATAGAAGTCGCACAATTTTGCTCCTATGTTTCCAAGGTCAAAAACGATTATTTTCATTGTTCTTACGTGTTTGTTTTTGGTTAAAACTTTACCTTTTATGACTCGTATCAATGATAAAATGATAAATATGTATTGATTTTAAAGTACTAAATTAATGGATTATCTCCATTCCTATATATATACATTTCGAATAATGTGTGTACATATGTCTTTCTTTTAAATAAACCATCCCTCCCGCTAAAATGTTAAGAAATGTAAAAAAATAAAAACTCTATAAAAAAATAATCAGACTCGGAATCTCTAACGGGATCTGAATCGAGAAATTAGAATATTATCGGTAATTATATTGTTATCGTCCCATATATATATATATATATATATATATATATATATATATATATATATATATATATATATATTTAAATATGTATGAATAAAAAATCAATACAAAAAATATATGAATGTTTATATCTTTTCTGTATTTATTTCCTGTGTGTTGACGTGTAGGAATACAAAAAGTCTTTTGAAACAAACAAGAATGCTTCCTTCAAAAGCACAATTTTTCGACCGATCCTTCGATCTTCCTCAGGACATAAAGGAAGGTCATAAAAAAGAAAACGGGAGTTTTTTAATTTTCAACAGAATTTTACACTATATATATATATATATATATATATATATATATATATATATATATATATATATATATTACGAAACTACGAGTTAAAATGGAAAAAAATATCTTCACATAACACGAAAAGATAGAGGAAGTGAGGAGGCATGGCTTTGGAAATCTTTTTACACAAATACGATGTTCAGCGTGGTAAAAAGATACCTTTTATTGTAAAAATCTATGCATAAACATCTGAAGATGTTGATAGAGACAAGATATTTTTATGGAAACATAAATCGAAAAATTGCCTACTCATCAATAAAACAGCTGTAATGTCAAAAATCCTGGACATAAAGGAAGAGCATAAAAAGAAACCGTGAGTCTTTGAATTTTCAACAGAATTTTACACTATATATATATATATATATATATATATGTATATATATATATATATATATATATATATATATATATATATATATATATATATATATATATATGAACATTTTCCGGGGGATACAGAATTTAATACCGGCTTAATACGACCAATCAACATAATGATTTAAAATAATAAATAATGAAAATAAAGGTTAGCTAAGCAGGTTTGGTTCCTCGCTCAACAGAGCTAAATCGAGGAAAATACAATAAAAAGTCATGAATATGGCGGGGGGGGATAAAAAAGGAAAAAATACATAGACACTAAATTAAGTCCTAAAGAGATTTTCTTTTTGCTTGCAAACAGAAGGTCTCAAAGACTTCATAAAATAGTCTGTAGAAGTTTAAAATGAAAGGTCGAGTGCGACTTACTCAAGATCGTAAACATGTCTGTACTGAAATACGTGGCAGACGCATGGCCATTTATAAGGGGTTACAAATCGCAGAACTATACGAATTATTCAGAACATCCGAGGGGGGAAAATTTGCATTATGAATTTTGATGGTACATGCTGTTTCAGACGGAAATCTATCGTTGCGATGTTCGCCCAACATAGTGTGCAATGCAACTACATTTAAATAAATAACTAATAGAATTATTATGGCGGGGGACGAACATCTTTGTACATGGACCACAACATAGGTCTGGTTGAAAAAACAACACGTGGATTCGATGCAAAATAACACCGTTGCAAAGACAAAGAAATTTGCTTAGAAATTTGGTTTCCTCCCCCGGACTTTTCTTTAAAATCGTATTTTCTTAGGTTTAGCTCTGTTGAGTGAGGAACAAAACCTGGTAAGCAAACGTTTATTTTCATTATTTTAAACCATTATGTTTATTGGTTTGATGTGTGTATGTTTGTGTATATATATATATATATATATATATATATATATATATATATATATTTTGTGTACAGAAAGTTGTTAGTTGAGACAGGTCATTGGTACCGTCGGTTTCAAGCCCGATAATAAGGCCCGTTTAAGGTATCCTTATCAAGCTTTCTTCAGACAATATTCGTATATATATATATATATATATATATATATATATCTGTGTGTATATATTTATTTATTTATATAGATTGATAGCTATTGATATATGAATAAAGTGGTTAAGTTCATGTATATAAAAGGGGTAAAAATATAAAATAAAAGTTAAAGTCCTTAAAACCTTAAGAACTTTAACTTTTCTTCACGACAGTCATGGCATAATTTCTTTCCTCCAAATTTTTAAATGGTCTTGAACCTTTTAACTTTTTGTATTTTTATATTTCTTTCCTGACAAGATAAAATATGATTGAAACGGTCTGCACATAGTAGAATTATATTGATTTATTTACATAAAGAAAAAAAAAATTACATTGGCATCACCACTTTTCAAAGCAAGGAGCTCACTCGAGGATAAGTGTTAAAGAGTGTGCAGTAGGAATTGGACAATATAGTAATCGTTAGTAATGGAAATTCGATTAATTAGTTTATTTAAATGGAACGGCTCATCAAAAACTTGTTTACGTTACACTTGAAGACAAGCATATTCTAGTCAGCTAGAAAGCAGGACATTGGAAGACAATTCCATAGGCGTGCAGTTCTAAGAAAGAAGCTTTGTTAATGGAATCTACGTTTAGGTGTAGGCGCAGATAAAGAGTGGGGGAAATAAGGGATAGTGTTTTCTGCTAGACAGGTGTGTATTGTGAAAGTTTGGCCAAGGCAGACTATAGATTCGGGCTCAGCCGAGCACTTGCCATGAAAATAAAGATAAAGCAGAGACAGACTCGCATAATCTCTTCTGTGAGAAAGAGGTTGAAGCGAACAGAAAAGAGCATCCCTTACCAGGCTACGAAGTCTATTTTGAACTGTATCAAAGCAGGATAAGTCCTTTCTAGCAGCTTCTGCCCAAATGTGGCAGCAGTCCTCCAGCTTAGAACGTACCTGGTTCTTATATACATAGAGAATTGCATCAGCAGTGAGATATCTACTAGATCTATATAAGGATCCCACCGTTTTTCCAGCGACCTTGGCAACGGATTTAATGTATGTGTGTCATTTAAGATAAGGAGTAAATGTCAAGACCAGAAGCTTGTCAAAGCATCCAGACTCCCCAAGACGAGAGCCATTCATTTCAATTGATGCCCGATGGGGATCAGAGCGTTGATTATATAAAGACAAAGGCTTGGTCTTAGATGCATTAAAAGTAATAAGCCACCTCATTCCTCATTGTACCACTTGCTCAAGATAAGAGGAGAATCAGAGGGAACTTGGTCGTTTACGGTCTGAGATGTGCTACCATAGATAGTAGAGTCATCAGCATAAATGTCTACAAATGATGTAAGGATGTGATTTGGAATATCATGAATGTAGATTAAGAAGAAAGTTGGGCCCAGGATGGACCCCTGAGGGACTCCAGCAGAAATACTGAGGGCTTCTGATTTCTGCCCATCAACCACTACTCTTATGAACCTCTCTCTCTCTCTCTCTCTCTCTCTCTCTCTCTCACACACACACACACACACACACACACACATATATATACAGTGGGAAAAATAAGTGTTGGACACATCCCATTATTCTTTATTTAACACATTTTTAATGCAGCGCATAACGCGAAAATTTAACAAGAAATAGTTACTCATTTAACAATAACAAATAACTTTAAAAATTGGAACATTTTAATGCATAACAAAAATTATATAATAAAAACGAGAATAGCCTGGAAAAAAGTGTTGGACACATTGTTTTAAATTATATTTTATTATTATTTTTTATAAATAATGCTGGAAAGAAAAAGTCAAGGGAAGTAATTCACTTCCGGAAGGTACAAGCGGAAGTTAAATAGTTCTCTTTTCTTTCAGCACAACCATACTCTACGTCGTTGGAAAGTATTGGAACACGTTAGTCACCAGTAAGCCATCACGCGTGAAGGTTCTCATGATGAGTAAACGTAAAGAACTCTCTCAAGTCGTCCGTGATAAGATTATTGCCGAGCACAAGAATGGAATTGGTTATCGGCGTATATCTGCTCAATTCAAAATCCCTGTAAGCACCATAGGAAACCTTATTAGGAAATGGAAGGTGCATGACTCAACCGTGAACCGTCCACGCACCGGAGCTCCTCGCACGATGTCGGATCGAGCAGTAAGGAAGATTGTACGAAAAGTTCAGCAGCAACCGAGAACAACACGAGGCGAACTTCAGAAAGATTTGGAAAAAGCAGGGATAGTAGTAACGAAACCAACGATTAGTAATGTACTCCGACGCAACGGTCTTAAATCGCGTACACCTCGAAAGACACCATTACTAAAAAAATGTCATGTTAATGCTCGTCTGGAGTTTGCAAGAGACCACTTATTGAAAACAGATGATTACTGGAAGAATGTGATCTGGTCCGATGAGACGAAAATTGAACTTTTCGACATTAACTCTGCACGTCGAGTATGGAGAAGAGATGGCACAGCGCACGATCCCAAGAACACCCTCCCCACTGTAAAGTTTGGTGGTAGAAATGTCATGCTCTGGGGATGCTTGTCTTCAAATGGTACTGGGCCACTTCATATTATAGATGGAAAGATGAATGCAGCCAAATATCGGGAAATTCTTGAAAATAATCTCTTGCCTGCTTCCAATGCGTTAGGTATGCGACAGGGATGGATCTTTCAACAAGATAATGATCCCAAACATACTGCTAAAATAACCTCCGATTGGTTCGTACAGAACAAAATAGATGTTCTTAAGTGGCCCAGTCAGTCCCCAGACTTAAATCCTATAGAAAATCTATGGAGAGAGCTCAAAATCATGGTCCACCAGCGAGATCCACGTAATATTCAGGATTTGGAGAAAGTATGTGTTGAAGAGTGGCCCAAAATATCGCCTGAACGTTGTCACAAATTAGTTTCGTCGTATAGAAAACGCCTCGACGCTGTAATAGCCAATAAGGGGTTTTCAACTAAATATTAGATGAAATTGTGTTAGTGTGTCCAACACTTTTTTTCCAGGCTATTCTCGTTTTTATTATATATTTTTTGTTATGCATTAAAATGTTCCAATTTCTAAAGTTATTTGTTATTGTTAAATGAGTAACTATTTCTTGTTAAATTTTCGCGTCATTCACTGCATAAAAAATGTGTTAAATAAAGAATAATGGGATGTGTCCAACACTTATTTTCCCCACTGTATATATATATATATATATATATATATATATATATATATATATATATATATGTGTGCATATTTGTGTGCGCATATATACATGCCTACTTATGCATATGTATCTTGATAATAGTTTATGTATTAGTGTGAATCTACCTGCACACATTGAGCAAAGAGGAAAAGAGTATGTAAAGTCAACGAGATCCTGCGTGGATAGATGATCGTGTTAATACTTTAAGTATATCCAAGTAATCAAGAAGAAATTATTTGTCAACTATTTGTCGAACCAATGTTTAGTTTATATCACGTAATATTACGCATGAGAACGTTCATAACAAAGTGTAAAAATAGTGCAAAATAGACTTCGCAGCTTAGTGATGGTTGGCCTTGTCTCTTCCCTGCAAACTCATCCTCACAGAAGAGACGTTGCGAACCTCTCTTTACTCTATTTTTTCTCATGCCAAGTGCTCGTCTGAGCGCCAATCTATCGTCTCCCCCTTGCCTTAATCTCACGAAAAAACATTCGTCTAGCTAAAAACACTATCAATAATTTCCTCCATTCTTTTTCTGTGCCTAAGCCTAAACTTTTTTATTAGAACTGCACACCCGTGGCACTCCCTTATGTTTTCCTGCTTACAAGCTGACAATAATATACTCGTCCTGAAGTCCAACGTGCACAAGTTGTTGATGAGCTATCCACTTAAGTAATCCGATTTACAAAAAATTATGCTACTAACGGCTACTACGGCATTTTTCCATGAACTTCCGTACACTCATTTACCCTTATCCTCGAGAGGGCTTCGAACCTTTATAAGTGGTGACAACCGTTGTTAAAAAAAGCAGTAGCTACATCTGTGCTTTTCTCTAATCTCCCCGCCTCATTGTACTCCCTCTTTTATTTATTATATTTTTCAATTCAACTTGTCAAATAAAAGAATGGTTTTGTACAAAATATTTACGCTTAAAATAAGATTCCATTGTAGGATCTTCTCTGATAACTGCATTTATTAAGACATCGCTCTGGAATATACATGCACATGCGTAACCATAATGTTAGTGGCTATAAATACCAATTCAGCAGGTATAAATAGTAAAGCCGCATGAAGTATTTGACTGCGGGATGTCGGAATGTTGCATATTTATAAAATACTAGCGGGGGTTGCTCGGCATTGCCGGGTCGTATGGAGTCATACAAACAGACAGACAGCCATATAACATTTTATATATTAGACCTTAATTGGCAGAGGTGCCTTTAATAAGTTTACAGGCTTTGTTTGGTGCATGTATTTATAATGTTTGTAGACTCTTGGAAATTCAGAATGTTACTGTTATTCCTCTTAGAAGATGACTGGCCAATTTTTATGATTTCAGGTTCAAGTGAATATCTACAGCTAGGATTTGAATACACACTCATAAAACCTGATTGCCACAGCTAGTAAATTAAAAGAACACCTGGATGTGATGACATTTTAGTAGAACGATATGCAAAAAGTTCTGTATTAAACTTTGATAAAATGACACAGAAACGTATGACATGTTTCAGGCATCTTTTGGGCTGTCTTGAATGAATCGCACATGAGTTTTGGAGTGGCATAAAAGATTCAAGAAAAGCAGGGAGTCTGTGAGGGATGAGGAGAGGTGTGAGAGAAGTAAGGGAGTCAAAACACTAGAGTTGGTTTGACAAATAAAAATTTAACAGATAATTAATTTACGTTATCGCAACAGCTGTTAACTACTAATTTCCCGCTGGAGCAACAATTGGCCGGCATTATTATTTTCATGGCTCTGAGCTTCAAACAAGTTTCCACCTCATCCAGTAGAGTTCTGATTGATGTTCTCTCATATCCCTTTTTATGACTCTTTATGATTATTTTGTGTGATGCCAGTTGTGTCAGAGACTAAACATTTTTGTGGTAGTGGTGGGGATGAGTTATCTTTAAATTATAGTTTCAGTTCTCTTGATATCATCGTGTGTGTATAGAGACAAAAAGTGCACTGTTTGATGTCAGTGTTGGCACTCTGCACACAATTATTCACGAGTAACTGAAGATGCAGAGGATTAGCGAATAGTTTTCTCCAAGCGTGCTCCATCTTTGTGACAGATTATTTGTTAATGATGACCATCAAGATCCCTACCTTGCCTGTAGTCCTGCTTTGTTCCATGTGACTTTAAGTTATTCGCTAAGCTCAAGAAAAATATAAGATTATTTCGTAATAAGACAATATAGGAGATGTCCGACATTGAGACGAGGGGCATTGACACACTTACACAAGAGGACTTCGATGGGGCCTTCCAAAACGTGTTGAAATAGTCAACACATGCATTGCATCCGGAGGAAATTACTTCGAAGTCGACTAGAGTGTCATGTGTGTACTATCAATAAACGTGCCTATGTAAAACAAAAAAAAAAAGTCTATAAACTTATTTAAGGCAGATCGGGTGTTAACATATATAACGTATACCGGTAACCTATCGTTGCTATATTTAAGCGATGTAAGCAGTTGCTTATTTGTATTTATTTTTTGCTTTTCTAAGCGGCGAAAGATTTACTTACACTTCTTATTGTTTTGAGTTGCCCCTCTTTTTAACGGGGCGCTTTTTTCTTCATTCATGTGTTTACATTGTTAAATATTATAATATTTATTTTACCAAATATTTCTTTTAAATCTTACATACATAAACGTTGAACTATAGGCACGCGTGGCTGAGTATTACCCGTCTTCAGCATGGCTAGATTTCTTGGCAAGGTACAGAAATGTATCGTTGCAGTTACAAACAAACAAAGTTAAGAAAGAAATAAAAATCCGGGTCGGCATCTTTTCTCTTTTAACACAAGCATTTATTACGCTGACTCTCCTGTCTAGACACAACTAAAAGTTTCTCGCCATCGTCAATCTCGCTTGGTGTACACTTTTCGTCTCCGACCTCATGCCGGCCGTAGCCAGCTATTTCTTCAACTTTTCACGTCTATTTTCTTCGAGGTAAACTTTGTTTACTCTCAATCATTAGTTGTCCTTTTTTAAAGTTTTCCTACTCGCGCACTCTTCCTAATTTGCATATGCTCATTTTTCGACAACTGCTGATAATCTCTTCGCAAACCAGTTATACTTTGCTGCTGCTGATATCTTCCTATACGCTTATATGCCCTATATTACAAACGACGCAAATACACAATCGGTAGTCTAACGTTTTACTATCGAGTTCACTGTTGTTCAAGCAATTCCGCAGTCCTTTCATAAGAACGGAGGTCTTTATACCTAAATATACATTTTAAGGGGGAGGGGTTTTTTTTGCTAACGGGAAGCTTACTTATTTTACACGTTTATGTCTGCACTGTTTCTGCGAAGACTATTCAAAATATTTTCTTTCAAAACGTATTTTATCTCAGTGTAAATATACGTTTAGTCACGCACTCTTATCGACAGTCACCTATATGCAAGTGCGCGTTCATGTCTGTCTGTGTGTTCATTTGTGTGTGTATATACGCCACTGTTTGCTTGGGCGAGAACGTATATTTATGTATGCGTGCGGCTTTGCTTTTGAAACGGACAATAAATATACGCGATTGTTTGTCTAGATACACTTGAATGCGAAATATTTACCCGAGGAATTTGTTGTCGGGTAAAGATAAGTGCTTCTGAATATAAGTAAACAAATACATACATAAACACGGTATTACGGTGTCGCAAGGTCGTAGGCGCGTGTGTAGAAATACTGTTAAACAAAGGAATTTAGGGGTAAGGTTAAATAAACCAGTACTTATCCATTTTACGACTTACCCTCTGACGTTTTCACGTAAGCCTCCTCGGGAAGATACCGATGCAAAAACTGGCTGATTATAATGATGATGATGATGATAATGATGATGATGTTATTGTGGTTGTGGTTATTGCTGTCGTTGTCAACGTTGTTGGTGTTGTTGTTGTTGTTGTTGTTGTTGTTGTTGTTGGTGGTGGTGGTGGTGGTGGTGGTGGTGATTATGATGATGCTGGTTATGATGGTGAAAATGATGATGATGATGATGATGATGATGATGATGATGATGATGATGGCCCTTATAACCTTCCGGAGTTTGGGTGCTCTGTATTATTTCGTGCAGCTTGTCTTGGATAAGTGGATTAGGATAACCTGGTGGTGTTAATCCCACTTAAGGATTCAGAGCAGATACATCACTTTGTATTACTTAATTTCACCCATTTCAGAAATGATCATGCTTACGTTTGCCTAACTTTGGTTATCTAATGGGAACCAGTATATCAATGTGAAAAGCGAAGACCCCGAGACTGTTAATTTAAAAAAATCAACGTGTCGTCAAGATAAAGTTTTTTTTTTTCTTTCAACCACGTGCCGGCGCGAGAGAATCTTTTCAACTATATTTCGGAATCAGAGGGTTTTAATCACGTGACGGTGCAAGGTTAGTCCTCCGAAGTTTAACAAAATTCTCGAAAAACTGTGTGCTGTAGGCCGAGCTGCACACATATCAACTAGTTGTCGGTAACTGCTAATTGACTCCGAGAGGAGAAGTAGAGATGCGCCCATATTTTCCTTGGCTGGGAAAATTACCGTGATTAAATTCCGGAAGAGATGATTGATATGTGAATTGCAAAAGGCATGTGAAAATAGAAAATATATGTAAACATTATTTTGGGGTTTTGAATAAACAAATAACTAGGTGTGGATTAGGTTGGTCTGAGACACGTAATTAGGTGACGTAAGAGAACACGTGAGGTAGAGTTTAGGACATATTCAGAGATTTGAGGATTGACCACGAGAGCAGACAGATGTCTAGACAGGGGTGGACAGACAGCTAGGAGCGGGCTCTATGAACAGAAAATACAGACTAACTGCAGATCCTGTGAAAACCATTTGATACAACTGTAATAAATTTATATTACAAAAATATAAAGAGTTGTTTTAATGGTTTCACAAATAAGAAGAGATGTCTCAATTATATGGTGCTGATCGCTTCATGGTTCGTCACAGAGCAGCGGGAAGATGCAGAAGAACACTTCAAGAAAAAAAAAGATATGAAGCATATATTATGAACTGTAAACATATCCCGTGTGATAGGTCTAATACAACATGATTCAGTTTACACGTCAATATCATGTCCTCCGGGGTAAACAACATACATACAATTTATGCGTTTAGTATCTGTCTGTTAAAAGAACAATATCTTACATCCACTAGATAACACATGACACGTTTTAATATATAATCTCCTCCAATATAAAACAATATACAACACTCTGAAAATATCATCATATTAGTATCAATTTAGTTATTTAAGAACAAAGTAAAACAAAAAAGAAAAGGAAGAGAAGGAGAGAGAAAACAAAATAAGGAAACGTGTGGAAAGAAGAAAATAATCTCGAACACTCGACGAAAATAAAATGTCAACAAAATTCGGAAAGAGGGCAGCATAAATGTTCTGAATACGAAATAGTCCTAAATGTTTCAATATAAGATCAACATACCGTTTGTTTCTGCAGATACAACGGGATTACTTTACATTTGAGTATTTCGATTCCACGCGGTCACTAAAGGGGCTTCCGTTTACTCGTCGGTGTCCAACCAAAATATTCCCCATTTCAGAGAAAATGGAGGTAAAACTGGTGTGCAAAGGGAGCTTACTCTGGGTCGTTTTTTTTTTTTTTCTATTGGACCAAGCTAGATGTAAGGGGCTAAATTCTAAAGTCAAAATTATATTTTTATTTTATCCAACTATTAAATGGGAACAGAACAGCCATTCATAACACAGAGAAATGGCTATTTAACACGAACACAGCGTTCGTAAAATCATTTTAGATTAAAAATTTAATTTTACTTTTTCATTGAATCTTGTCATCTAACAGCTGATTCGATAATCGCATCGTCATCGTCACTCTGCTTAACTCGAAGTTGCCAAGAGCGTTATGTGATTGAGCGAGTAATTTACTTATTTTCTCTCCGATTTTAAACAAGAAGCGCACTAGAATGACTGCACTCCCGGCTAGAAAACGGCCTGAACAGCCCCGTGTGATATTACCGGTCCTGGTGAATCTGGCGATTAACAGTAGAACCAGTGGGGTAGGTAAAGGGGGGCGAGGATAGCGTTCAGCCTCGGGGCCAGCAAAGAGGGGTGACGCAATGCCCCCCTCCGGCAAAATTGTTCAACCAAGCTAAGGTGCCAAAATCGTCTGAACATAGGATTTATTTTTCATATATTATGTAAAGGTTTTAAGTTCTTATTTTTTTTATCAAATATTTTACATTTTTTTTTAAATAGTAACTGAAGAATATTTTTGCCAATGTTTATTGAAATCTCTTAACCCTATATTTTTGTGGTTTTAATAGTACATTCAAAATCATTTGAATACGTCATTTATATTTCTATTAACTGTGAAATATAGTTAAAAAAAACAATTAAGTGGTTATACACACACACACACACACACACACACACACATATATATATATATATATATATATATATATATATATATATATAGTAAAACTGGTAATTAGTAAAAACCTGAAGGAAGTGCTCAATACTATTGCAGAGCAAATATGTGTTTTATTTCATTTTTTTTATTTACAGATAAAATGGCAATAATAAAAATAAAACACACACATTATATATATATACACAGATAGAGAGAGAGAGAGAGAGAGAGAGAGAGAGAGAGAGAGAGAGAGAGATTCTTTTAGTAAAAGTAAAGATATTATTATTAATCAAATTCATGAGTCGTTCAATTATATAAGAAAATTGCTTAATCAAACAAAAAAAGAAAGTTTTGAAGGAAATAGCATCGAAAATATTATTACAACCGGATACCATATATAGAAAGGACTGTTTCATTCAATGGTATGACTATATTCTGGATATAATCGACACTAAATTATATAAGCCACCAGTGAACGATATAAAAAAGAAATGTGTGTGTAGTTTTGTATGAAAATAAAGGTTTTGATGATGTAAATTTACCTTAAATATTTAATAAACAAAAAAATATAAAATTACTACCAAATGAGTTACAAACAAAAGATCAAAAACCAATAGTTACATATAAACTAAGGCCAACAATACGCAACAAGATTGTTTAATTATAAGAAAACGGTAGAACACATAAATATAAATGATAATATTATAAATATTAAAAAATGTGAATGTAATTCCTCTTCTTTCTGTAATAATGAGATGAATCATGTAATTACAGGAGATTTAAAGATAGTAAATAATCCTAAATTATGAAAACTACTTCGTAATGGTCCAAATTATAGAGAACCTACATGTCTAAATTACACTAAATGCGTTAAAGAAGTGACTAAAGCACTAGAAGGTTTTATTATGTCTATGGTAAAGAAATATAAATTAGCACAGTCTACGTTTGATGCATGGAAAAATAGTATACTTGAATGCGTAAATGAAAAGGTTAAACATATAAAACGATTTAAAGACCCTAGAATAAACAAATCTTCTTTTAAAAAATTCAGAAATACGGGAGGAACTTAAAATACTTCAAGAAGAGTTTGTAATAGTTCCGATTGATAAAGCGGCAAACAATATAGTTTTATATGTAAAAAATATTATACACAACGTTTATTAATATAAGTAGGACTTATAGGTAACGTTTCGGATACTTATAAAGTAAGTAATAGTAATTTAGATAGCTTTATTTTGAATAATAGAATTATTAGTGAAAAAGTAGGATTAAAGCTAGAAGACAAACACAAAAATCTTCCATGTATGTATTGGATACCTAAAATGCATAAAAATCCCATTAGTGCTAGATTTATTGTAGGTTCAAAGACGTGCATCACTAAACCTTTAAGTAAAGCTGTATCTAAAATATTTAAATTAATTATAAATCAAATAAATAATTTTCACCTGAAAAGTAAATTCGATAGTCAGATAAATCTATTTTTGGTAGTAAATAATTCCCAACCAGTGAAAGAAAAATGAGATAAAATAAATTCCAGAATAAAAGCAAAATCTATAGCTACTTATGATTTTAGTACGCTGTATACTAAAATTCCGCACGAAAAAATTATAAAGAAATTAAATGATATGGTAGATTTGGCTTTTGAAGGTGGAAAAGGTAAATATAAAGACTTTTCAAACTCTAAAGCTTTCTGGTGTAAAAATAAAAATATCAAAACTAGTGTTTCTAAAGGTATTTTAAAAATACTTGTAAGGCGTTTTATTAAAGAATGCTATTTTCAAATAGGAAATAAAATATTACTCCAAACGATAGGTATTCCAATGGGATTGGATCCTGCACAATTTTGGGCAAATTTGTATTTACATCGACTCGAGTATATATATATATATATATATATATATATATATATATATATATATATATATATATATAAATATATATCGTCACTATTAAACACAGATATATCTAAAACATATAACTTTCATGGGTGTAGGAGATTTATAGATGACATAATATGTATAAACGATAATGATGAATTCGAAAAAAAATAAACATCTTATATATCCAAACGAATTAAAATTGAATTGTGAACATAGAGGACAACAGGCTAAATTTCTGGATTTAGATATAAAAATTGAGGATGGGATTTTTCTTTATAAAATATTTGATAAAAGAAACGCTTTCCCCTTTAAAATAGTACGCATGCCCCATAAAGATAGCACCTGCCCTGTTTTTATGTTTTATGGAACCATTATGTCAGAGTTTTTGAGAATAGCTCGCGTACCTTAAAATTAACAGATTTTATACCACCAGTTTCTAACTTAGTAATAAGGATGATAAAACAAGGTGAGGATAAAAATAAAATATTTAAACAGTTAAATAAAGTATTTGTTCGTTATCCTAATGCTATTAAATCGTTTAAGATAAACCAGACTATATTAATAAAAGAAATCCAAAACTATATTAGCAATGTATAAAATGTATTGATAATTTATATAATAAATTTATACATAAAAAATGCATATATATGTAAAAATATTTTTAACTTTTATATATCTAATTTTAAATAAATATGAATGTAAATATACTAAATACTAATCATAGTGGGGTTGATAGGTAGTTAAATGGATTAATCCTAATCTTATGAATAGAAAACTGATAAATTAAAAAAATAAAAAATGTATCCATTTTAAATGTGGAAATTGATTTATCGCACAGGTAAGAAATTCATTTTTATAGTATGAAAATGATTAGTAATTGCAATTAACAATAGGAAATTGAATCAAATGTTTGTAATATGTCTTCTTCCTAAGATTAAGGGTGGTGGTGTTTGATCAACATTGCTAGCGAGCCATGATGTAATATACTGTTTTGTTTTTAAATCCCCGAAACAGTGTTTCATGTAAACAACTGATGATCCCTTGAAAAATAAATTATTGGTATTATAGTAAATTCGAGAGCGATTTGATGCAGTGATTGCAGGTGATTAAATGACTTACTGACTGGATGGTTTTCTAACGAATGATAAAAATATGTTTTTGTGTAGTTTTAAAGCATAAAAACTTCAACGACTATATATGTATATATATATACATATATAAATATATATATATATATATACATATATATATATATATATATATATATATATATATATATATATATATATATATATATATATATATATAAAGTGTCGTATCTAAGGGGGTGGTCCGGTTGACACACTGTCAATAGGGTTACATTTGATCAGACTGCGCCGGGTGACGTTTTCTCTTCCTACGCCATTAAGTAATGCAATTCATTTTTATAGGAAAGTTAAACCATTTGGACCTGCTAGGAGCGACCAGAACTCTATTTTAACACAACAGCAACAAGTTACATTCAGAGTGATTATTAAAGACGTATCTTTAAAGATACTTTCAAAGTGATTATTGAAGACGTAACTTTAAATAGTACGAACACTTTTTAAAGTTGTGTAATGCAAAACTATGTTACAAGAGTTTTTTTTTAATTTTTAGTTCAATATTTCATCTAAAGGAAAAAAGAATACGATGTTTATCATCATACTCACAGAGTATTAAAAGAGTTCAAATTTATATGTTATTAATCAATAGCAACGTCGAAAATACCCACATTGTGAGTGTTTTGTCTGTATTCGTTAGTTTTATAGGGACATGGTTACATATTCACAACCAATTCCCAGTTGTATAATAATAATAATAATTGTTGTAATAATAATAATAATAATAATAATAATAATAATAATAATAATAATAATAATTATTATTATTATTATTATTATTATTATTATTTTCATTATTATTATTATTATTGACTCACAAGGAGCTCTCACTCAGAACATCACAAACCTCTTCTTAAAAACATGTGATGTTCGCTGGAAGCTGGGTGACAATAATTCTCCCAAGATTCGCAGTACTTTCCACGTCTTTTTATAACATTTGCAAATGAATTTGTCATCCCAACATCCGCTTACTATTGGTTTCTCTCTAGCAGCGTCTATTGGTCTTCACTAGAATTTGAGTGGATATAAGTCTCCACAATATCCCAGTTCTCTTAGCACTTGTCCGCCAGAGGTCTATTCACCTCTCTCTCTTCTTAATTTTTCAGCCTCCTTGACGCTTCTCGACTATTTGGCATCACTCTTTGATGGGGGGCGATTTGATATGCGGTTTCAATGTTCTTGGTTGCATCTAGCGCTGTCTGGTCATTTTATGTGGTTCATGTGTATTAGTCTTCGCACTCAAGGGATTTCCTTAATATCATCATTATTGTTGATCGTATTATTCTTTCAGTTATTTCTTTGATTCCAATTTCCCCATTTATTTTTTCCTAGTGCTCCTACTATTATAGGTATTGTTTTTATCTTCTTCTGCATTCATATCCCTTTCAGCTTTCTGGCTAACTCGGTGTATTTGCACAGTTTCTCCTTTTCTTTGATATTAACCCTGTGGCCAGTTGGGACAGCAAAGTCTACGATTTTCCAGGACTTTTCTTTCTTGTTAATTAGTACGACATCCGATCTTCTGGATTGGATTGGTTTATCCATTTGTATGCCCAAGCCCCATATATTTGCAATTCTGGTTTTCAAGTACTGTTGCCAGCTTTTGTTTATACCATTTGTCCGTGCTTTCGAGATGCAGTTGTTTGCATGATTTCCAGTGTGCTGCCCTTCTCCCATGGGTGTGCTTGTATTTCTTTTTGGACCAGTTTGCTGCATTCGCTTACTATATAGTTCATCGTTTCGTATCATTGTCCAGAGAGTCTGCATTTGCTGTGTTCTTGTATTTTGTCGATGTGTGCTTTAATTTGTTAGTTCTTATCGGGTTATCTTGTGCTGCAGTTATTAGGGATTCAGTTTCTCGCGTTACGTGTTCTTTTTCGCATCAATATCCTGGTGCTTTCGTTATTTTCATCTTTTGTCATTCTTATGAATCGTCCGTGCAGCCGTTTCTCTTTCCATTTTTCTTATCTTTTGTTTTCCTTTGTCGCTCTGTTTCCTGTATTGGTGATTTTTTCGGTGTCTCTTGCTGCTATAATTATATTTTCAGTATTTAGCATTGTGTATTTTTCTAGTTCTTTTTCTGTCAGTATTATTATTATTATTATTATTATTTATTTATTGTGTTATTATTATTATTATTATTATTATTATTATTATTATTATTATAAACTGTGAGTTTTAAGCAAGCACATCAGAATGTCTCTTCTTTAAAAAGGTATATGCGATTTCTATTAAAAATTGACACCGTTCCTTCCTTTTTTGTGTTTGTTTGACGGATTATGCATAATACAGCGGAATTTCTACGTAAAACACAAATAAATGAAATAGAACTAGGGCATCCTGGTTTCACACAGATACAATTTCTGAATTACACCTGTAAGTCAAAAGTGTGTGGTTTTCTTACTGCATGCGTTCTCGTAAAATGCAGCGTATTTATAAAAGATGGCAACTAAAAACGAACTGTACTAAGAAAGAAAACATATATATATATATATATATATATATATATATATATATATATTATTTTATATTATATTATTGGTAGTATTATTAAAATAAAACCAAAATGTGTCAACCAAAGAGTGGTCAATGTTTATACAGAGCAATATAAATATGTTGGATGTGATAACTAATGACTACACATATGTAAACATGTTTCAGTGACCACCCTGCCAGCGAAAATCACCTCATAAGGCCACGAGAGTTTCTCGTCGCTGTTCTTGGCCTGATGAGGTGATTTTCCAGGGCAGGGTGCTCACTGAAACATGTTTGCATATGTGTAGCCATTAGTTATCACATCCAACATATAATTATATATATAATTATATATATATATATATATATATATATATATATATATATATATATATATATAACTTGCTGGTTTTCTCGAAATTACCAACTTCGAAATGTTACGTTGTGTATATATGAATATGTTCCACGTCGTATTATTTAGTTGTTCAACTAGTGTTTATAGTTTATGCCACAGTTCTACCAGGAAACGATTGGCGTGGACGTATCGAAACAGTTGTAGGCAAACCGTTCTTTTTAACAGTTGTAAATAAGCGCAACAGATACCTAAATTATATACGCACATTTATTTTCATAATTGCGACTGGCATCTTCAGAGATTACGACTTCTTCACACCTTGGCTGCCTGAGAAAACGCCGCTCCCTGCGTCATTGAGAGACCAACTCCCTCCCTTGAGGCGTCCGTTCTCTCTGATTTTCTGCTTACGACTGACTAGAATCTCCCAAAATCTACATCACATCACGTGTCTAAGACTCTAACTGCTGACGTAACATAAATCTGATCATTTGTTAACCCAGACTAAAAATTATGTTTTCCTTTATTTTCTAAAATCAGATTTTTTGTAGGTGTTTATTATTTCAGCTGTCAATCACCTTTTCTTAATTTAATTGTTTATTTTTCTAATCAAAATAATCGATCCACTACACGCCATCGCTGGAATTAATTAATTAATAATAATAATAATAATAATAATAATAATAATAATAATAATAATAATAATAATAGTGCTTTAACCCTTGCCCCTGCATGTCACAGTTAACACAGCTACTACGCTATGATCCCAGCCAAAGGGTCACAACATTACAGACACGCAAGGGATTTAGGAGTTTTTTCTTCTCAAAATCATTTTGTGATTTTATCTTCCAATCATTATTTTATATTATACTAGAAGGACCCACGACGTTGCTCGTGATTGAATGAGGATCAACACATGCTCATCACTTTCAATAGATTTATTGTCATCGGAATCGGTTTAATCGATGAGTGTTAAATCAAATCAATATATTCTGATCTAGTGAACGAGACACTGCCGTGCACTGGAAGGCAGTTTCATGTACTTTTCTGCAGTGACTTCATGCAGAATACATTACACTCCAGATTGCGCTTTGATTAATATACTGTTGTTATTTTAAATAAAATGATTTATATAATGTCGTGAAATTAAGTTTAATATTCTAAATCACAGGTATTGTATTTAAATTGTGCTTTACACGGAAATCATCATTTTAGCTGAGCCCCTATCTAATCAAAAAACTACTGTATATTTAGGCACTAGGATCGCCTGTTGTGCAATGATACACTTGTGAAATACACTTGTGATTTTAAGCTGTATACGGATGTTAACTTCGATAAATATCGGACTGTTCCGTCTTTAATCGGGTTTGTCGATTGCCCATTTTCAATAGTTATTGGAAGCATTTCGATATAAAAATGCTCACAAATCTTAGAATACTCCCAGACAGATAAGATGTGTGAAATTTCAAAAACATCTGGTCAGATCATTTCGGTGTTCATACTGAGTGATTCATACATGCATACACTCATACATACATGCATACATACATACATACACACAGAAAGTTACACTGTGCCTTTTATACATACATACATACACACATACATACATTTTTTTCATAATACTGGATAATTCTTTCTCAAATCCTAAGAAAATTTTAAAGTCACATCCTTAGCTGTGAAAGGAAACAATTCACAAAACAAGGGTATCTTTTTTTGCAATTTCCACAATTATCACAATCTGCCTCGAGAATTAGACTTGACCGCACAATTCCTTAAGGACCCCTAAAGCTGTTAAAATCCCTAAAATATGTGGAAAGGAATTCTATTTGTTTGTGGGAGTCTTGCAGCGTGTGAGTTATTTATTTTTTATTTTGAATATATTTTTTTCGTGTTTGGATTCTAAAAAGAAAACAGGACTATATTTTTTTGTAAACAATGGGTTTATTTGGGGTCGGGAGGAGTGACAACTTTAACAATGGATTTCTTGAAAGAGTGAGAGCTTTCTTTAGCGAATCAGTTAGACTGCCACAAGGAATGTCCGGTAAGACGTTGGAGCCTCAAGTGACTAGTTTGATGAAGAGAAGAATTGGGAAAGAACTGGCATA
Organism: Euprymna scolopes; assembly: GCF_053919585.1. Lineage (NCBI taxonomy): Eukaryota > Metazoa > Mollusca > Cephalopoda > Sepiida > Sepiolidae > Euprymna > Euprymna scolopes. Next base: position 65,499,494 of record NC_136515.1, on the reverse strand, counting down.
AAGCAAAATCAAGATGAGGAGAGTAAAATGAGGAATAGCAAAGTGTTGATAAAATACGAAAATATATGAAAAGAAATTATGTTGGAAATAAATTTAAAAAATACGACGAAATAAAAATCTGGAAAGAAAGAAAAAAGAAATGAATAAGATATCAGGAAAATTCAAGAAATATATAGAGGAAAGAAATAAAACTTTAAAAAAAAAAAAAGAAGGAAGGGATAAAGATTGGTACACAAAAATATAAAAACGCATTCTGTGAAAAGAAAAGAAAACGAATCTACTGAATCTGAATTAAAATGCAGAGAAATTATTAAAACATAAAACGCAGAAAAGAGAACAAAGAAAAATTAAATTAAACACAAACACTACAGAATTAAAAATATATAAACAAAAAAAGAGGAAAACGAAAAAGAAAAAGACGAAATAATAAAAGAAAGAAAATAAAAATGAGAAAGAAAAAGAAAGCGGTAAATCAAGAGACGTGAAAGAAAAAAGAAGAGCAGACTATACTGAAAAAAGAAATAGAAAAACATGAAAGAAGGAAAACATATTAAAGAGAATTAAAAGACAAAGATAGAAAAAAAGAACGAGCTATAAGAGGCAAAAATAAAACCTTAAATAAAGAAAAGATATAGAAAAAAAGAAGTTACATTAAAGGAAAATAAGGAATTGAATATAAAAATCACACAGAAAAAGAAGGACTTATAAAACTGGATACAAAAGAAAAAGAGAACAGGAGAACATAGTGAATGTAATAAATAGATTATATAAAAACAAAACAAATAAAAGCACTAAAAATAGAGAAGGAAATAAAAGAGACGAGAAAGAAAAAAGACAAAAAAGAGAGGGGAAAAATTACTTTAAAATATGCAAACAAAAGAAATGATTTGCGGTGATTTAAAATGATACCCCTTCTTTTATCTTAAAAAATATACATTAATAATAATGGTTAATCAGGATATCATTCGATCTGTAGTCGAATGCTCTACACCTGAGCAATATTTCCAGATGGCAATACATCTGGGGTTTTTTTAAAGGAGAAATTATTTGCTGAGATTTTATCATTTCTCTTCGCCAGTGTAACGTAAAATATTCCCTTGTAAAAATATTTTTTTATGTATAAGAAAGAAAATACTATATTTAATGCTCTTTTGCCTATCTGGTATCAATTGAAATAAATGGCTCTCGTCTTGGGTAGGATTCATGTTTTGACAAGCTTCTGGGCTTGACCTTTACTCCTGATCTGAAATGGAACATGCCCATCAAATCCGTTGCCAAGGTCGATGGAGTACTGCTGCCACATCCTAGCAGGAGCTGCTAGAAGCAGCTTATCCTGCCTTGACAGAGTTCAAAATAGACTTCATAGCTTAGTGGGGGATGCCCCTTTCGTTTCCCTGTAACCTCTTTCGCACAGAACTGACATTGCGAACCTGTCACTGTTGTGTCTTTATTTTCTTTGCAAGTGCTCATCTGAGCTCCAATTTATTGTACCCCTTGCCAAACTTTCACGAAAAACACCCGTGTAGCCAAAACTAATATCAATAGTTTTCCACGCTCTTTATCTGTGCATAAACCTTAATGTAGAGTCCATGCACAAAGCTTCTTTCTTAGAATTGCACGCATGTAGAAGTCTCTGCCGGCTGCCTGCTTTCCAGCTTAATACAATCTGCTTGTCTTCAAGTCTAACGTAAACAAGATCTTGATAAACCGTCCCCCCCTAAGTAATCCAATTTACAAAACTCCCACTACTTATGTTTACTACAGTATAATCACATTGAATACTGTATACCTACTAACACTTATCATCGAGTGGCCTCCGGGCCTTGATAATTGGTGATTCCTTCGTAAAAAAAGAGACAGAGTTGTAAAATATGGAGACAGACAGACACATAGACATAGTGAGTTTTATATATGAGTATAGATAGTCAGACGCATTGCTATTTAGCTCTAACTTTGGAAAACGAACCAACTCAATTTTGTATAGACGATTGGATGCTTGTGCATACACATTGATTTTTAGCGTTACACGTGTAGATTAAATGAACGCATGTTAAGGCTACCCGTTGTTTAGATTGTTTTGTTGTTTTTTTGATTAATAATTTCTCTCTTTTTCCCCTATTACGTCTTTACAAAGTACAATCAGACGCACTTTGAATTTCTCCGGGTCTCGCGTCTGTACCTTGCATCATCCTCATCACATTACGGCCCCAAATGATCCCCAATGACATTATTTTTGTCCATCTCCTGTCCGAGACTGAATCACCGACTTCACGTCTTCAAAAACATAGAAAAAAAGAAAACGCGTTGCGATTCCCTTTTTTCTAATTTACATGTCTTTTGAATAACAATTTTATATATTTATGTGTTTATGACTTTATCACATTTATTCGGTTTATTTTTATACTTTTTTATTTATTTATTTTTTTATTTGCTCATTTGCCAGCAACACCACATCTGTCTTCTGGCCTGAGGGGAAAGGGGCAGAAACGAGGAAAGAAATGGTTGACCCCAAAAATATTGGCGAGACCAGAGAAGCCAAACCGTCACAGACAGGGATACTCTTTCGGTGCGATTCATTCGCACTTTGCTCCCGGCAAGAAAAAAATCGTTTGCACAAAAGACAAATAAATAAAAAAAAAAAACACATAGAATAAATAAACGCGTAAATGTTAAATAGACAAATAAACAAATAAAGATGCAGGAATAAAAAAAAAAATACATTGCAGAAGTAACAGAACGGATCTGCATGCTTATTCTTCTTCTTCTTCTTCTTCTTGCTCGCTTTCATTCTCCGAAACTACCCCTTTCAATTATTATTAATAACATCTGTCTTTTTCTCCTCTTTTTTCTTGTTTTTTTCCTCTTCTTCTTTTTCTTATCCTTTCTCTTCTTCTATTTCTTCGATTTCTTTCTCTTCTTCTTTTTCTTCTTCTTCTTCGTCTTCTTATTCTTCTTGCTCTTCTTCTTCTTTTTGCTCGCTTTCATTCTCCGAAACTTCCCCTTCCAATCATTATTAATAACATCTGTCTTTTTTTTTCTCCTCTTATTTATTGTTTTTTTCCTCTTCTTCTTTTTCTCCTTCTTCTTTCTCTTCTTCTATTTCTTGCTCTTCTTCTTCTACTTCTTCTTCTTCTTCTTGTTCATTGTTTCTTTCTTATCTCCCCTCTCATTCTTTTTCTGCTTCTTCATAGCCTCCTTTTTTTTCAAAGTGCTCCTCATTTTCCTCCTCTTTCTTCATTTTCTAATTTTTCTGCCTCTTCTATCTTCTCTGTTCTTCTTCTTTTAATTTCTTATCTTTTTTTTCTACTTTTTTTTAAAATAGCTTATTTTCCCCTCTCTATCCTTTTCGATCCTTGAAAATAACTACACAAAATATGTACTGCTATAAATGCGTTTTTTTTTGTGTATTGATACTCATATTAAAAGTAATTTCTTTATGTATTTTAAAAGCAAATACAATCGTGTCATATGTTGGTCGTAAAATTGCATTAACTAGCAAAAGATCTAGCTAATTTGCACACTATTTCCATTTTTAATCAATTCTCTATTAGTGTTTTTCGGTTTTCCGTTTTCCTATGGAATAATTATCTTTAGAAGTACGTGTAATTATATTCATGCAGATGTTCTACATTGTTTGTAATTGTTTAATATGTGCGTAAAAAGTTTATAGTAAACACACACCTCTTTCTATATATAATCATGTATGCGTATGAAATTTCTTTAAAATTTCATATAAAACTCTTCTGTCAGTTTTTAGTCTTATAGATGAAACTTAATATGCGAAAATTTATATTTGGGGTTTAGCCGGGGAAAATCGGTACAAAAGTGTGAATATTAAAGAAATTAACGATGCTAAATGAAGATCAAACGATGCCATTACGTAACTTAATAACTATTTGTTTATGTTTATATTTGTAGTCTTGCAGCAAACTTGTCTTCATAGGTCAAGCATTAACGCCAAAGAAATAATAAATCGTAAGCTAAAAGTTTTGGTTTCGATGCTCGATGGTGGTGCAGAGTCATTTTTTTTTTACTTTTCAAATCACTACTTTATATTGGGTCCAATATAATATATTAATAAATACGAAATATGCACTACTCTAAATATCATATTCATCACATATTTTATTGGACGATCGGGCAATGCCGGGGAACATAAAACTATAACTATTAGCTATAAAGCATTGACTATAACTTTAGAAATATATGTAGTATCTCACTGTATTTTTGACCAACAGGGAGACCCGACGTTTCCCGACATTTAATGATGATCACCGAATGTTTCACACTTCTATATTTTTATTGTATTAAAATTGAGGTAAATTGCCTATTGAATCGATTGATTGCCATCGCTAGTTGGGGATCCATCGCGGCTTGCCTAGAGAAAGCATCCCATGCTTCCCGCAGAGACATAGTAAACGATTTAGTGTATTCAACACAGCACTATAACCTACTATTTATTTTATGAAATTTGTTTTATATATATATCTGCTTGAATTACATTTTTAATGCAAAGGTCAATTACCTGATTTAATTGTGTTTAAACAGAAATATTTAAATCGAACACGTACCTGTCATATCAAATTGCTTACTGTAAATTTTATATTGTCTATATTTTATGTTGTATATATATTTTATATGTCTGGCTTTACTGCTTGTGCGGTTATAATCGGTTGAATTTAAGTTTAAAATTTAAAAAAAGTCGAGTGCCCTGGTGCAATTTAGCTTTAAACAGAAATATCGCTTTTGGGTGCATCTCTTACGTACTAAAAAATCTGCTGTTCATTTTATATGGTGTGCCTTTTTACTTGTGTGGTAAAAACAACTTCTTAAAACTATGTAAAAATGTTTACTTTAGTTAAAATAGCGTGTTCTTAATTTCATCGAAAGACTTCGATTATCGATACTTATCAAAGACATTCCTATTCAAGTCTATCTAATAATTCTGTAGGCCGCATCAAGTACCTCTGTGTAAAGTTTTATAAAAATCGGCCTAGCCGTTTTCGAGTGCATAGGAAACTAACTAACAAACACATATACCCGCACAGACAGCACACAAAGTTCTTTTTATATAATAGTAGAGATGCTCTTATCTCATTTCTGTTCAACTTTTGTCGATTAAAATCGAATTGTTCAGTGGTCGGAATTTTTTTTTAAATATGCAAGCTCACAATCCATTTCACTCGGTTTAAAAGATTACGAAACTAAAAGATAAATAAGTATTAAGGTTTTGTATACAACATGAAAAGGAAACTTGCAACGTAAGAAAATCTCCATTGTTCCAGTACATTAAGGAGTAACTGGGCTTATCAAAAAATATTTAAAAAGTAGCGGTATATATATAACAAGTGCAAGATATATGAGAACAATTACGCTTAAAAAGGTGGTTAGATTTTTAAAAGATATCTCTCCTTTTGTATAAGAATGTGGGTAAATTTTTAGCATCCGCAAGATAACCCACCCAAATTAAACAACATTATCAGAAAAAAAGAAATCAAAAGCTTACAAATTCCACACTGATCAGTCTTGCCCAATCATTTGATTCCAAATTTTCATTGAATAGCCAATATTTCTGCAGACATTTAACTTAATTTTTATTTCCATTTATTTTATTGTTATTCTTTAATTTTGTGTTTGCCCTCCTTCTTTCACACGTTGCTAAAATAATAAAATATATAATTAAAATACATCGACAGTCGCAATTTTAAACACTTTCTTTGTACGTTTGTCTAACTTCCTTCCTATGTTTCCTTAATTACAAAAGAATTAAGATAATAATAATAACAACAGCAAAAATATTCGTAATAATAGAAAAAATAATAAAAATCATAATTACATTGATAATAATAATAATAATAATGATAATAATAATTACAGTAGAAATAACAACAATGATAAAAAACATTAGCAATAACAATATTTATAATAGCAAGATCAGCAACAATAATAAGATATAATAAATAATAAACGATTATTAAAATTTGAAAAAATATAATGTCAGAAATATTTCATCATAGCGAAATAAATATTTACAAAAAATATTATTTACGTTTAAAGGTTTTAATAGAAAAGAATGATGGAATACAAACAATACTATAAAAGTAGGGTAAACCTTTAAGTCTAGCGTGCAGGTCACTTACTATGATAGGGATTTTAGAAAAGAGCTTGAAAATCACGTATTAGTTTTAGTTAAGAGTCGGAAGTCTGAGAAATGGCAGACCGACTTGACAGCCAGACGAATGAAATGGAGTAGAAATGGCAATAGTCTAAGACCAGCATTGCAGTTTTCATATGGTGTAAAACTTCCGGAAAAAAGCTGTTGTAAAAACCAAAAATATTCGAATTATATGAATCTTCATTTCCAGTTTTCCGCGGGATGCGTTCAATGTAGGCCCAATTATGGACAAGGTATATACCCCCATTGGCTTATGTAAACCCCCCCAAAATGTGTGTAGTTAAGGTATTTATGCATATTCTTATCGCATCATACACTGTAATTAAATGTATACACACATGCCTTATAAGAACATTTTATACCAGTAAACAGTACACGAATACAGACGTGTATTTAACAAAACAATTATTCATTTTTTACTCAAAACAAGGCACGGTACCACTTTGTATCGGGGACAGAAGTTGCAGGGGTATTATGAAAGGACATGAGTGGCAAGATACCTATTCACATTACACTTGACCCTCGGCATCTCAGTACCATTGAGAAAGCCGAATCCAGGAAGCGTGTTGCAAAATTTAATACTTATGGGGAAAGAAATAACAATGATAAAAATGTTAGCAATAACCATATTTATAATAGCAAGAACAGAAACAATAATAAGAGGAATAATAACATGAATAATCAAAGCATAACAATAATATCAACGACAATAATACTAATAATAACAGCAACACCAAAGTTATATAGGAAAATCCTTGAATGCGGAGACTAATAGACAGGATCCACATCAGTTCTTTTAGAGGCAAAACAAAAAGAAGCATCACATGGAACAAAAAGCTGAAAATATGTAAGCTCTATTTTCTCTCATCCCCATTGATTCACCCCCACCAAAAAAAAAGAGCGGTGCAAAATATTTGAGAAGGGTCGAGGAGGATGGAAAGACCGAAGAGAGAGCGCTGATCAGATCTTCGCTGTACCAGGGCGAAAAGAACTGGGACCTTGGGGAGCCTTATTGCTACTCTACTCCCAGTGGTGACTAATGGTTGCTGCCAGCGAGAAATCAATGGTAAGCGGATTTTGCTATAACGCAAATCAATCTGTAAATATAATCGAAAGAGGTCGAGAGTACTGGAAATTTGGAGAGAATTGTGTTCACTCAGCTTACAGGGAAGACCACATGTTGTTTTCAAGGAAAGATCTTTGATGACGTGTGTGCAGGCTCCTGGAGAGCCAATAATTTACTAGAATAGAGAATAATGCCTTATCGTAGATTTCGCTGTTTCAGCAGTTCACAGGGTTAATATCAAAGAGACAGAGAATCGAAAAGATTATATAGGGACTGGCCAGAAAGCTGAAAGGAAGATAGAAGATGAAGAAAATCGAGATAACATCAATTATATAGTAATCCTCAAAACTTCGAAAATAGAATGGAAGAGATTGGAATCATGGGAATAGCGTAAAAGATACGACAAATAACGATAATAAAAACTGAAATATTAAGTAAAACCCCTTAATGCGGAAACTCCAACGCCAAGCGACTATATAGAAATTGCAACAGAAGTAAAACAAAAACATAGAAATGAAGAAAAAAATATTTATAAATAAATAAATGAAAACAATAATTAAATTGTAGTGCAGGCATCAACTGGCATCAGATCAAAGTCAGAAGCCTCAGGGAAAATGGAAAGACCGAAAAGAAAGAACTAACTCGAACTCCTCTGGATGAATAAAAAAGAAAACTCGGATTTTAAGGAGGCTTATGCCCTCCCTTTTCTGCTCTTGAATTTATTTTTTCTATAAAATCTTTCTAGATTATTTAGAAAAAAACAATCTGAGCCCAAAAAGTCGCTCGGTTTAATGGTAACAATCTCGTCTTCGCAGCTCTTCAACATTTTAAATACAAAAGTAGGTGGACTCAACGTTGGAACCACAGAAGGAAAACACGGAAAACGGTTTAGATGTAAGAATGATATATTTATCAAAATGGTTACAAATATAGAATAAATGGTCAGCATAGCTTATTATACGGTGGTGTCCAATATGAGTAGTCGCACGCGCTGGGCACTACTAGTACTCCTGCTGATTATACAGTATTACTGCAGTGTTATACTATATGGTTATATAGTGCTGGAGGAGTCAATGACCTAGGTAAGTGTTCGTCTCAGAACATGTAACATGTCGTCCTCGTAGAACTTCAACGTTTTAAACTAAAAATAGGAGGCTCTACTTCTGAAACAAAAAAAAAGTAATATAATTGTACAACATTAACAAAAACTAAAAAAAACTGAACTTGGTTGTGCTTTGTGGACTGTAGTGAAGAAAATCGCCTCACAAAACATTTACTGTTTTTGATAAAAAAAAATACTGGTGTTTTATTGAAAACTTCTAATCACGTTACTTTAAAAAGACAATTGTTGCCTGAAAGCAGCAAACACTTCCTTGCGATTTAACCGTATTTCTAAAGCAGCTGCTAAAGCAAGTAATTATCTTATTGTTTATTTTCTGCTACGTCGATTCCAGGTCCCTTTTTAGCTCTAGTTGTTATAGTCGTCCATTCTACTCCCACATTACGTCCAATGGCAAATTCCGACGTCATGTTATATGGCGAAAGTTTCATATATATATATATATATATATATATATATATATATATATATATATATGGGTGTGTGTGTGTGTGTGTGTGTGTGTGTTGGTGTGTGTGTATATGTATATATATATACATAACTACTTAATTTACTCACATAAAATTAATATACGAAAGTATAGATTTCTGTGTAAACTTTAAGTATTTACTTCAAAAGTGTTCAATACGTAGGTAGAGCTAGTTAGTAATTTATAAAATATACATGGCGATTAAGCTAAACTGAATATTCCGCGTTTCATCCAATCTAGGACTCCTCAGACTTATGTGCATAAAACGCGGAATATTCAGTGTAGCTTAATCGCCATATATATTTTATAAATTACTATATATGTACAATTTCAATTAAACATTGTGGCTAGAAAAAATTAAAAAAATGTATAAAATTTTGAAGATGAAGTATAGCGCCGACATTTTTTTAAAATGACCTTGAGCAGGTAGTACAATGGGGGAAGAGGTGGCTGGTCACTTTTAATGCATCTAAAACCAAGCTTCTATCTTTACATCATAAATGCTCTGATCCCCATCTGGCATCAATTGAAATGCATGTCCCTCGTCTTGGGGAGGCTCCATGTTTTGACAAGCTTCTGGTTTTGACCTTTACTCCTGATCTGAAATGGAACACGTACATCAAATCTGTTGCCAGGGACGCTGGGAAAATGGGGGGATCCTTCTACCGCTCCAGAAGATATCTCATTACTGATGCAATTCTCTATCTGTATTAAAGCCATGTACATCCAAGGATAGAGTACTGCTGCCACATCTGGGCAGGAGCTGCTAAAAACACCTATCCTGCTTTGACAGAGTACAAAATAGACTTCATGTTTTAGTGGGTGATGCCATTTCCTTTTCACTGCAACCTCTATCCCACAGAAGAGACGTTGCGAGCCTGTCTTAGTTTTATCGTTATTTCCATGGCAAGTGCTCGTCTGAGCTCTAATCCCTCTTCCACCCTCGCCAATCTTTCACGAGAAACGCCCACCTGGCTGAAACTACTGTCAATAATTTTCACCACTCTTTATCTGTGCCTAAATACAAAACGTAGATTCCATGAGCAAAGCTTCTGTCTTATAACTGCACGCCAGTGGAACTCTCTGCCGCTTGCCTGTTTCCCACCTGACTACAACTTGGACGTCTTCAAGTCCAACAAAAACAAACTCCTGACAAACCGCCTCCTTAAGTAAGACACTCTATCAATACCCCCAATTCTATTGATTACTACAATACTATCTCATTGATTACTGTACACGCAATAACCTTTATCCCTGAGTGGCCTTCGGGCCTTGATAACTGGTGAGCCCAATGTAAAAAAAACAAAAACAAAAAAAAAGTAAATATTTGTTTATTTGCAAAATATTGCGTTGTAATTCTGCTTTCAACTTTATTTCCTGCATATTTTACTTTAAAATTCAATCAACGGTGCTATCACAGAAACACAACTCTGACTTTCATGTCCCGTTCTCCAAAACAGTCTTCCGACATTCCAAGATAACACCGCCGACAACAATATGCGCGATTTACTGTTTTTCAATTGAACATAACCGCAAGAAAAAAAAAATGTTTAAAATTCATGAAGATTGCGTATGCAGCAGAAATATTAAATTTTAACAAGTATTTGTTTATGTTCATTATATGGCGTATTAATTTAGCTTTCAAACGTATATCATAGCACTTTTATTTTAATAAATATATATACATATCAATCGTCTACTTATTATGTATAGAATTAGGCTTTTATATATATATATATATATATATATATATATATATATATATATATATATATATATATTGTAAAAAACTGACAGTGTAAGCACTGTGCGACGAGCAAATGCTAATTTGATAGGCATTTGAGGAAAAATATTTACGGGCACTGATTTTTGGTCCGATTGTTAGAGCTTTCGACTGTCAACACGATGGTTATAGGTTTGATCCACGTCACACAACGAAAGAGTACTGTATGGGGATGACTCTCTCTCTCTCTCTCTCTCTCTCTCTCTCTCTCTCTATATATATATATATATATATATATATATATGTGTGTGTGTAGGTGTGCACGCGTGTGTGCGTGTGTGTGTGTGCGTGTATGCATATATATATATATATATACATTCATGCAAGGTAGTTATGCAGAATACGGACTATGTTTTCATGATAGCATCATTATTTAGAAATCTATTCTTAACATAATGAGGGTTCTTTTAAATCTATTATTTCATTTCAAATAATAACTTAATAAAAGAATTAAACTCTATATTTAAGAACACATCTCTATCTAAATTAGGCACCGCCAAAACTGGGGGGCGGCAGGTAAGTACTTTTTGACGGACCGTCTTTTTAAAAATCTACCAAAACCAGGTTTCTATCCGATCAATACGAAATTTTCAGCGATTATTAAGAGAAGAATGAACTTTATAACAGTGCACTTATTTTTCATAAACGATATTTATATATATATATATATATATATATATATATATATATATATATATATATATATATATATATATTTGCTTACAACCCCCCTTGTTTCGAGGGGGGCAAATATGCTTAAAATAATCATCTGAAACTGCACACAATTATTGTGTTATTGTAAGGACAGGATTATAGATTAAAAAAAAAATTGCATACCTTATTTTGACGTCTGGATATCAGAAATTCGATTGTGTTTAATTATCCCGCTTTTGAGTTCTGAAATTCGGTGAATATGTTAAGTAAAATAATTAATTTAAGTTAAGCAAAACAAAAAAAAAAGTAATATTTATACGAAAAAAGCCATTTTAAAATATTTGATAAATAAATTAACAATTTTTTTTAGCGAGCCGAATAATGCATGACCATTATTAAACAATACACGCTTTGAAGAATCGATACAAAAAGAAATCGATAAATATTGTGCACTTTGTGTTAAAAATAGCTTCATTTTTTCGATCCAGTTTGGAAACGTTTGCCGCCTTTCGACTACGGTGGACCAAACGCGCTGAAATACTTTTTTTTATTCTGCTTTAAATTGCCCCCCCATTCTAAGGAGCCTGGGCCCCACACACATATACATTAAAAACCAAACTCATACAAATGGTCGCCCATCTGGTACTGGCCAGCCTCAGCGTTAATAATACATTGAAATTTTCGTCACTGAAAAATAAGTTTTTTTGACCTGTTTGGTATTCCATAGTGTGCTTTTTATCAAATACAAACTTAAACATTGTCGATCTAGACTCTAGATCGACGCGAAGTAACTGGTTGCCTATATGAATAAGTGAAATTATTTGAAATCCAGGTACTTATATTATAATATTTTTGCATATTCTCAAAGAAAATCATCCTAAATCTTAGATGGACAACACATAAATAAATTAATTATTTAAAAAACCTTTTTTTTTTTTAAATATTTATGGTTTTTTTTTTTGGTGCAAGACAAAAAATATCAATTGTTAACTTTTTTTTAAAAATTTAATTAAAAATAGTAGAAAAAGTTTTACATTATTCTGTTTCCAATATGATAAAATTCAGGGTTTCATCTTTCTGGAAAAAAAAAGTTACTCAGAAATGATGGATTTTAATTAATGTAATTTCGTTATAAAAAGCAACAACAACTTGATTATTCGGCCATTTTTGGCGGTGCCTAATCTAAACCATTGCCTTGTCCGTATTTTGCATCGTACCCCATTCCAAAGAAATGTATGGATAAAAATCGAACTTTTATATGAATTTGGCTGTTTTAAGCAAATATATTAAATAATATTAGAGATGCTCTGAATAGGATGGATAAAAATAAGTTTCAGCTAAATATACAAGGCTTGTTTTTATTCACCTGATTAATAAGTTCTATACATGTAAAATCTACGAACATCTCTGGATATGGACTTTTTGATCATGCTCGGTCGTAAAATACGCATAAATATTATATTTCAATTAATACAGAACTTGAGAAACGTGCACGTGAGGGTTATGTTTTTTTTCTAAACCTTTAAGTACTTTTAAGTAAAAGAACAAGAAAAAATAGTCGAGCTGAGATCGTAACCAATACCTAAGGAAAGTCAAGTACGATAACCATTAGACAAGCATGACACAACCTTAAGAAATTGTTTTCAAACTACTCATCCTTAACATAAGAAATCTGTAATGTAAACTATTCGTGCATGAGCATTCATAAACACTTAGTAAACAGATAAAAACCCCAGATTACTCCCACGTACCAGTTTTTCAGTTTTTACACTTTTCTCGGAGGAAAAGCGATTAATATTTTTTCACAAGTCTGAATACCCTACATACCGAATTTAAAGTCTGTAGATCAAAAATTCGTTGAGTATATAATTTGAGAATTAGTTGTGCCTTGTTTTGGGTAAAAATTATTATTTTTTTTTTTAAATACACGTGTCTGTATTCGTGTATTGTATTTTTAGTGGCTTATAAATCATATTTACTTTGGTCCTCATGTAACTTTTGGCCTTCATAAAGTGTGGCTTATTAAAAAAAAACAAAACAATTTCGTTCAAACTAAAATGTGGTGTTATTTTGTATTCGAGTCTGGCCATCATATTTGTTTCTTTATTTTCATTTTTTTTGTACCGCCGTATTCTTTTTTTTTTTTTTACTCTTTTTCTATCTTATTTATTATTATTTTTTTTTTCGTTATCACGCAGTGATTTCATTCATTGGGGTTACTTTTCTCTAAAGGTTACCAACACCGTGCCATGTTTCTTTTCGTTTCACCTCGTTCCGGCAAGTCGGTGCATCGTACTCTTCCTCACGCGTGCAGAATGCAGAGCATCGACCCAACCCCGAAACCCCGCGAATGATCAGAGATGCGTCAAGCGTCAAGTGGGAGGGGAGGTAACTAGTCTACAATAATTCTACAGACCCCCGAGGCGAACCTATTACTTCTTGGACGCTTCCATAAAAATCGAGGTGCGAGATGCGCGTGCGTGGAGAGCTGAACGCAAATAAACTCGGACAGGCCCCGTTTGCATGGAATTCCGGAAAGATCCTATGATATGAAAAATCGATTGGACGGGAAGTATTCCTTTATACATGTTTGTGTAATTGATTTTTAGCGGATCGATACAACTTGAAAGAAACACACGCAGAAACAGACACACCCACATACATATAATATACATCATGATACACACATACATGTCTACACATTTATAAGTACCACTTAGAAGCAACAGACACCTATTGTTGCTCATTTTCTTAATGTTTAATATAATTCGTAACAACTTGCGTACAGTTGTGTTACCCCAATGTTCGCATGTACAATAGTTCGTTAATTATAATTAGGCTCAGGACAACAGCATATTCTTTTCATTGTTTTGACTCTCGAGTGTGTATCGTCGATATCTTATATGCTTTTATATAGATTAATGTGGTCCCCAGTTGATTAACTGTGTCTAACTGTGTCGGATATATACTCAAGAGTTACAACAATGACAAGAATATGCTGTTGTCATAACCCTAATTAACTGGGCAACTCTTTAACGCATGGAAAAAACATTTTTTTTAAATTAAAACAGCCTAAGAACAAGCCACTCTTAATTAATATTTTTGACAACATTGTAATACGTTAACATCATCAAAACATTATCAAACAGATATCATATTGTACACTTGCTTTCTTCACAGCATCTTTTTTCCTTTTGGACTGACCGCCTGCCTCTGCTTAACTCAGCTGCTTGCTTTATTTTTCATCGTCGGCTCTTTCATTAGTATTCCTGCATTTTTACGGCAGCAGCCGCTTTTCATAACGTAATTTCGATCTACCAACATTAATTCCCATTAGTAATATATATGTATTATTAATTCATACATTTTTAACCAAATTACAAGTTTCATAATTTTAATATGTATAACTTAATAATTTGGATCGTATACCTATATGTGTAACGTCGGCAACGATTCGTTTGCACTTTACAGCAACAAACTTACGGTTTATTTCGATGTAACGTTTGTATCAATGTTATCTTATTATAACCCTCATTTTCTTTATTTTCTCGTCCTGGATATAACCTTAAACTATATCCAGTGGTGAGACCCCAGCTTGTGGGGTTTGGAGAGTGTGGAGCTACTGTTTAATTGTCGTTGCTCACAGGTCCACTCTGACCTAGAGTGGAAGTACCTGTTAGGGTCCCAACTATGGTTTGAATAGAAACCGACTTAAAAACAACAAATATAGTCTATTAAAAATGTTTCTTCAAAATCTTTGGATTCGATATTTAATAACCTGAAAAAACAAAAACAACCAACCTACTTGATTTTCTTATAACATTTGTAACGCACTATTAAGATATTTAAAAGGAACTTGGCGTTTTAAGTTGCTTAAAATCGCTGATATTACTAAGTGTGTCAACGAGAATATGTTGTATATGAGGCCTTTTTGTATTGTTTAGGGTTATTTTATCACTGAAATAGTTGTTTTTTATTTGAATTCTTGTAGACTTAACATATATTCATTCCCCAATTCTTTATTCTTTACCAAAATCCTTTTGTTAAATATTAGTCAATCAATGCCGGAAGATCTGCTGATAAATGATTATTAATATTTAAAAAATATATAATGTCAGAAAGATTATATCACAGCGAAATAAATATTTACACATAATATTATTTACGTTTAAAGGCTTTAATATAAAAGGATGTTAGAACACAAAAAATAATATAAAAGTACGGGTGACGTATCATAGCGTACAGGTCACTTACTATGACATGGACTTTAGAAGAGAGCTTGAAAATCACGTATTAGTTTTAGTTAAGAGTCGGAAGTCTGAGAAATGGCAGACCGACTTGACAGTCAGACACACGGTCTTCAGGCGAATGAAATGGAGTAGAAATGGCAATAGTCTAAGACGCGTTGCAGTTTTCCATTGCTGTAAACATCCGGAATAAAGTTGTTGTAAATACCAAAAATATTCGAGTTGTACGAATCTTCATTTCCAGTTTCCGCGGGATGCGTCCAGTGTAGGCCCAAGGATGGACAAGGTATGTATCGCCATTGGCTGATGTAAACCACAAAAATTTGTGTTGTAAAGATATTTATGCATATTCTTGTCCACACATAAACTGTAATTAAATGTATACATACATTCCTTAGAAGAAGATTTTATACCAATAAACAATACACGAATACAGACGTATATTTAACAAAACAATTATTCAATTTTTACTCAAAACAAGGCACGGTGCCATTTTGCAGTAAGGGGCTACTATCGAGGACATAAGTTGCAGGGGTATTATGAAAGGAGATGAGTGGCAAGATGTCTATTCACATAACACTTGAAATTCTGCGTCTCAGTACAGTAGAGAAAGCCGAACCCAGGAAGCGAGTTCCAAAATCTAGCACTTCTAGGGAATGAAACTATTGAAGTAGAAGGCTTTCTTACACCTAGGAATCTTTACCGAGGAAAAGGGTGGGATTTAGCTGCTTATCGTGTTTGGCGAGATTGATCACGTCCAGGGGTACAAATGCTTGGATTTCGTCAGAACATTCACCATTAAAATACGTATATAAAAGTCAGAGTAATGCAAAATTTCCTCTATTGGACAGAGGCTGCAGCCTACAGGACAGTTTAGGACCCAAATGTGACAACAGTACTCGCTACATGGGCGAATGGTGGCCTTATAGAGGTACAAGATACTTTCAAGCGTAAGTAGTTTTCTAGTATATAGAGAGAGCTCACCTTCTTCGAAGCAGCTTCGCAATGCTCTCTATGCTCTATTCCAGTTCATGCTCCCTGTAAACATTAGGCCGATGAGTTTAAAGGAAGTAATTTCGGGTAATGTGTTCTTGGATATTGTCATTGGTGGTAGAGAAGGTGTCTTATAATTATTAAGGGAAAGAAGCCCAGTATTGGCAGTATTGCATGTGACCATCCATTTTTATCCCCATTCCAGTTCAGATTGGAGGATATACTCTAGTATTTCTGCCATTTACTTAGATATATGTTCATTTGTTTTCCCCACGTGCCTGCTATAGAGTGTGGTGTCATAAGCAAATATACCCATCTAAGAACCAAATTTATAACGGAGGTCATTTATGAATATCAAGAATAGTAAAGGTCCGAGGATAGACCCCTGAGTTCCTCCCGCATTTATATCATATTGTTTATATGTACGACCGTCGAGGACAACCTGGATTTTCTCTTACTTAGTAAGGACATAATTACATTATGTATTTCTCCAGTGATACCATATGATCTAGTTTTCCTTAAAAGACCATCGTGCGATACTCTATCAAAAGCCACACACACACACACACACACACACACACACACACACACACACACACACACACACACATATATATATATATATATATAATATATATCTGAAGGTCACCGCTCTACACTCCCCTGCTTTGTCCAGTGAACGGTATATACGTTCAGAGATTACAATTAGGATATCTGCTGTGGAACGGGCTTGCCTAAATCCATATTGATTGTCGGTCAAGAGTTCAGTAGCTGTAAAGTGATGGTCTAGAACCTAATTAATTAAAAACTCAAATATTTTCCGGGAAAGCGGGAGAAGGCTAATGGGATGATAATTTAATGGGTCAGTGCTTTCGCCAGAATTCTTGAAAACTGGTACCACAGAAGCGGTTTTCCAGCAGTCATGAAAGCAAGATTCGTTGAGGCATTTGTTGTAAACTATGGAGAGACCTGAGCAACCTCAGCGGAGCATTTTTTTAATAGCACAGTTTGGATGAGATCGGGTCCACATGTTCTTGAGGTGTTTTTTTTATGATACCATGTACCTAAGAAGGGGTGATTTTCAAATCATCTAGTGTGCCGTCTGTTCGCAAAAGAAAAGGCAGGGAAGGAATTGTGTGCCGGGTCCAATGCGGAGTTAGAGGTAACCCGACTGGCAAACAGGTTAGCCCTCTCCGTTGCCGTGCAAGCAGCTTCATGAGTGTATATAGTGGGGGAATCGTTTACTGCTCATTATTTACTACACTGTTGTAGATTTTCCGAAAATCATGGGATCTTAATTTCTGTGCTTCTGTGCGATTTCTCGTGGTTTAAGTGTATTCTGATGTGGCTGTCGTTATTTTTCTCTTACACTACTTCTAGCTTCTATATACTTCTGGCTGTTTACAAGTGGGCATGTCGGTTGAATCTGCGGTAAGCATGCTGCCTTTGAGCAATACCAGCTGCACAAATAGAAGTAAACCATTGGGGAGAGTGGGGCTTGCTATGGGATTTCCGTGGAGAACATGTGCTTCAATTGAAGTTTTGGACTATTCAGTGGTCTCATTTGCGCACTGTTCAGTTGGAAGAGAATATATATATATATATTATATTATATGGTTGTCCATCGCTTGTGAAGATAACCGCACACATATAATTGCTCCGTGGATTCGAAGATGGTTTGTTAAACCGATCCAAGCTCTGAAGTAATTCCTGCATGTTAGACACCGATGTATATTTTCTGTTGTCACGTTTTCTCCTACGTCCATCATTACGTGCGGATTCAGAAATTGTAGCAACTTTGTGAGTTGCGGCAAACTATGAACATCTGACTTAGGTTAGTTTTTTTCCCATGAGTAGGACTATAAACTAAACTATATAAAAGAGAACCTTCAGAATTTTCTTGGAACGTTCAGCTATCCTTCTGCGTCTTTCGTTCCTTTGGAGAGTTCACCGTGAGGAGCTCCTTTAGGAGCCTTTGATCAGGCATGTGGCGTATATGACAAGCCAAATGAACCTGGCACTGCTATAACATGATGTGTACGGAACTTTTGACTGGACTAGAACATCTATGTTTGACATCTTGTCATGACACTTAATTTTTAGCAATCTCTCTCTCTCTCTCTCTCTCTCTATATATATATATATATATATATATAAGTATGTATGTATATATGAGAACAAGTAGTAAAGAAACCATGTAAAAACCCTTTGAAAAAGAGTTAAAACATATTTAATTTTAAAAAGGAAACACTAAATAAGTGGATAGTTCTTAATCCGCGGAGTTTCAAAGAAATACTTTCCTTGTCATCAGAGGGAAGGATTTAGCAAAATGCGGGATCGGATTTGGATTACTTTGGATCATCTTCCAATTATGCGATTCCCGTGGATTTTACTTGTGCGAATGGAAGTTAAACTGACTTTCTTGGATTCAGCATCTTTGGATTTTACCGTCATTGGATATTTTACCCTTCACCAGACTGTCCATTCACGTGAGATTTCAATTATACCACTCATCATAGGAGCAACTGGGCTTATGAAAAAGAACTTTAAAAAGTACATAGCAAGCATACCCGGTGAACAAAGTGCAAGTGAAATACAAACGATTGCACTGAAAGGGACTGCTAGAATCCTGAAAAAGATCTCTTGGTTGGACTCACTAAGATAGGGGTCAATGTGTCAGACATCTGGTTGGATGTCCCATCCCCTAGAAGAAAAAGTTTAAGAAAAATGAAAAAAAAAAAAGAGAGAAATCACTTTTTTCTTCACCCTATTTGCATTTCTAGATTTTTTTTTTACATGGGTGTCACCACTTATCAAGGCCCAGAGGCCACTCGAGGATAAGGGTTAATAGGTATACATTAGTCATTGTGATTTTAGCATAGTAAACAGTGGGAATTTTGTAACTTGGATTACTTTGGGGGACGATTCAATTAGAACTTGTTCACATTGGACTTTTTCTTTTTTTTTTTCATAGGTATCAACACATTATCAAGGCCAAGGGGCCACTCAAGTATAAGGGTTAAAGAGTGTACAGTAGAAATTGGAAAATATAATAATCATTAGTAATTAAAATTTGTAAAAATTGATAACTTATATGGAACGGCTCATCAAGAACTTATTTACGTTAGACTTGAAGACAACCATATTGTAGTCAGCCGGAAAGCAGGAAAACGGAAGACAATTCCACAGGCGTGCAGTTCTAATAAAAAAGCTTTGTTCATGGAAGCTACGTTTAGGTTTAGGCACAGATAAGGAGTGGGGGGGAATTATTGATAGTGTTTACAGCTAGACGAGTGTTTCTTGTGAAAGTTTTGCGAGGGGGGACCATAGATTGAAGCACAGTCGAACACTTTCCATGAAAATAACGATACATCAGAGACTAACTCGCAACATCTCTTCTGTGAGATAGAGGTTGCAAGGAAGAGAAAAGGGCATCTCCTACGAGGCTACGAAGTCTATTTTGAACTCTATCAAGGCAGGACAAGTCCTTTCTAGCAGCTCCTGCCCAGATGTGGCAACAGTATTCCATCCTTGGACGTACCTGGCTCTTATATAGATAGATAATTGCATCATCAGTGAGATATCTACTGGATCGATAGAAAGATCCCACCATTTTTCCAGCGGCCTTGGCAACAGATTTGATGTACGTGTTTCATTTAAGACCAGGAGTAATGGTCAAGCCCAGAAGCTTGTCAAAACTTGAGGCCTCCTGAAGACGAGAGTCATTCATTTCAATTGATGCCAGATGGGGATCAGAATGTTGATGATGTAAAGAGAGACGCTTGGTTTTAAATGCATTAAAAGTAACCAGCCACTCCTTTCCCCATTGTACTAGATGCTCAAGATCAGAGGAGAGAGAATTGGAGAGAACTTGGTCGTTTACTGTCTTAGATGTGCTACCATAAATGGTAGTGTCGTCAGCATAAATATCTACAAATGATGTAAGGATGTGATTTGGAAGATCATTAATGTAGATCATGAAAAGAGTTGGGCCCAGGATGACCCCTGATGGACACCGGCATTAATACTGTGGGCTTCTGATTTTTGGCCCTCAACTACTACTCTTATGAACGTATCAGAAAGAAATGATTTAATAATTGAGAAGACATTTCCAGCTATACCATAGCTAGAGATCTTATGAAGTAAACCTTTATGCCATACCCTATCAAAGGCCTTAGATATGTCAAGAGCAATTGCCCTAGACATTTTTCCTCCGACGAGAGATTTGCTAATCCTATGAGATATAACTGTAAGCACATCTGCTGTAGATCTAGCAGAACGGAAACCATATTGAGTGTCACTAAGAAGGTTATTTTTGTTGATTACTTCTGTATTTAACACAGATTCCAGCAACTTACTCATGACGCACAGGAGACTTATTGGCCTGTACTGTAACTAGTTGTGTGAGAACGGTGAATTTGTTGACAAATTTAATAATCTGTTTCAATATTAGTTGTGCTTTATTTTATTTATTTAGATTTTATTTATTTCCTTCTGGTTTAATTAATTTTTTTTTAGATTTTAAGTTTCTATGACTGGGTTGAAGGATTCCAATATTGGGTTTTCATTCTTATATTTCTATTCGGTATGTCTAGGTGCGTTTTTGCTGCTAAATGATTCTTCTCAGCGTTCGATTCGTAGGAAAATAATGTTTAATTTTCTATTTTTGAGCGATTATTCGGGAAATAGGCAACTTTACACGAAGAGATTTTTTTTTCATGTTTGAGTGATATGTCCGTGATTTTTCATTTTAATATACTTTCATAGAAATGTATCTTTTATGTCAAAAACCCCTATTTTCTTTACGTCACAAGTGTCACACCCATACATGAATTCCATAGCTAATATAACATACTGACCCAAGGAGTAACGGGTAGCCTATTATATATATATATATATATATATATATATATATATATATATATATATATATATGCGCGTGTGTGCGTGTGTGTGTTACCCATCTCACAGTTGTCTTCTCCGTTTCCTTCATGGTATATATATATATATATATATATATATATATATATATATATACACACATATATATGTGTGTGTGTGTGTGTATGTGTGGGGGTGTGGGTGTCTACGTATATGTTTTCAATTCGTTAGTTCCTCACGTTCTTCTACTTAGAAACAAAACGAACTGACAACACATTCTCGAAGACAAGACCAAATTTATTGTTTAAAAAAAAATTGGCAAATATTCACAGCGCACAATGGGGTCTTAAGTAGGATTTCAGCATACCTTCTCCATCCCATGGGTAACCTGTTATTGATAGGAACTGAAATTCTAAACGACTGCTGCAAAAGTAAGAAAATAAATAAATCCTGCATCCTTTGTTGCCTCTTGGGAAATGAAGAAATTACTTCTTAAGTCATGTGTCAGTCATGTAAAAAAATGGGTCTTCATGTATTAGCTTGCATAAAGTACGCACATAGCTGTGCTGGTGTCTACATACAATACCTACATAAGGATATATATATATATATATATATATATATATATATATATATATATATATATATATATATATACATAAATATATATATATATACACACACATAAATATATATATATATATATATATATATTATGTAGTATTCAACTTTGTGCGTGAGTTTGTTCCCTATAGACTCGAAAACCGCTGGGCTATTTTTTATGAAATGCCACACTATGGTACTGTACGTACATTGCAGTCGTCTTAGATATATTTTATATAGGAATGTGTTCGATAAATATCGATAATCACTAGATAATAATAATCCAATAAAATGAGGAACAGGCGATTTTGACCAAAGTTAACATCTTACACAGACTAATATCACGAGTGTATATCAGAAGTGTTATTACTAACCAAGCCGAAATGCTCGACAAATAATATCAGCAGTTGATTTATATATAGCAGGTGCGCGATCGAAATGAATGTTGCAATCTAAAATACAATTGAAGCATGATATGTTACTTTTTCATTTTGAACTTTAATCTAAGCCATTATCACCGCACAACCAGTAAGGCGAGGCATAAAAATTAACAGAAGATTATTTGATATTGCACATTCGAAATGAAGGATTCTGTTTTGAGCACAATTACACCATAGACTTGACTTTTCGATTTTAATAGCCACTGTAGATTGGCAACGCGTGGATTTATTTTGCAAGAGTTACGCAATCTCTAACCACACCACTCCTAAGTCGGTGTTGTTAAACACCAGTGACAAGAGGAGGTTCAGGAGGACTGGAATATTTGCCGCGATAAGCGGAGAGTACAGACAGTGTTTAGAATTACTAAGTGGTCAGGCATTTGGCAATAGCTAGGCTGAGCATTACTTAACTTTAGTGAACTGAAGAGAAAGTCTGTATCAACGTGATTATGCCGCCCAACAAGGCTAGTGTATATATATATATATATATATATATATATATATATATATATATTAGAGGTTTATATACATATTATACATTAATGTATATATTTTATATACATATATATATTATATATATACATTAATATAATGTTATATATATATATATACATATATATATATATATATATATATACATATACATATTTCTGCATATAGATAGATAGATAGTTAGATAGATAGATTGCCAGGTACATAAAATTCACAGATAAACTCTTTTAAACTCTTTAAAAACAAACTTGAAGGTGCAAATAATTTATGAAATGAGAAAACCAAATAAAAATATAATTCGATTTTTTTTATTAATTTTTTTTTTTTATAATTGAAATGTGTCTTGATGATTTCGGACTTTGGAAAATTTACACCCTATTCTTTTCCCTGTTTTAATATGCATATATACCATGGTAATGTCTGTATTGCAGGTTAGTACAATATCAATATTTCACTAAATATACGTCACAACAAAATGAAAATTGTATCATCAAACACTCATTTAAGGGTAGTTATTCTAAAACTATTATTCAGATTTATGCGATATTCTCGATGTTATGACATTTTAGTCTTTATCGAAGAATTCCCACTGTCCATGTCTCTTAAAATGTTGTTTTAGGGCAAAAATACAATTGCGAACTTTAGTTTTATTATACTTTTCTGTCAAAGAATAATAAACAAATATATCCTGGGTATGGGACTCATATAAATAATTATTAAACGACATATAAACCATTTATTTTACTAATTAAAAAACGACTTTTGTCCCAGGACAAATTTATTTCTTGGACCTTCAAATGAGTTATAACTCTAGCAACATCAATATCGGGTTGTTCAAGAATGCAGCCAAGGTTTTGGGATCTCATTCCCGTTCCCTGGCTAAATTTTTGATAGAAAATGCTTCTGCGAGTCCAGCAACTACCCTTTATTCTTTATTCTTTAATTTTTAGTATTGTAAGAGATCTGCAATAAAGCGAGGGACAATAACATTTATTTTATAAAATACTAGCGGGACGTGTGTGCCGGGCGTTGCCCGGGTGTTTGTAGGTGTGTGTATGGGGGTGATAAGTAATAACCCTGATACGATGTTAAAAAAATCGAAAAAAACAAAAAAAAAAACAAAAAAAAACAGCGACAAAAAAACGCTATGTGTATAGGGGGGAGTAAACTAAAGAATGAGCAAAGTAAAAAAATAAAGAAACGTTGCCGCGTGTCTAAAGATGTAAAAGAAAAATTGTTTTGGTCGTGAGGCTGGATTGAACCCGGGAACCTTGACGCAGAGGTGAAACAAAGCTCAACCACTTAACTGTCTAGGTCAAGAGTAAGAGGAATTGATTATAGTGTTAAAATAAGGTTTATAAAGTGAGTGAAAGCGGTTTGATTGACAGATAGCCACTAAATGGGGTCATCGCAGGAGCGTTACGAGATGACATAGCAGGATTTTATTTTTTGTTTGTTTTACTTCATATTAGTGTTTATTAAATTATGTATTTCGTTTCCTGTCTAGACATCCCTCTCTCTATCTGTATCTCTGTCTCTCTCTCTATCTCTATCTCGCTCTCTCACTTCGTCTTCCTTACTCTAAAGACTGTTACTAAAAAAGAAAATGGCGTCTGGCTGTTTTTTTTTTTTTTAAACTTCGATCGTTAATATTTTTGTAAGCGTATTTTTTTACTTCACATTTTTCGCTTGTTATTTTTCAGTTAACTCTCGTATCTAAATATTTTAATGTGCTAATAACTTTGGTAACTTTGTCATAGCGTAGAAGTTTATAGTTTAGCTTGTGTGAGGGTTAAATTTTTTTTTACCGATAACAACATTTTTAAATTTTAAATTCAGACTGCCATTTGAGCTTGCTTACGTAAAGATAACGGGACATGACTCAGCGGGTTTTAAATACAAGTTGACCCAAAATAAACGGCCCCGTGTATACTTTATGTAGTAGAGTTGGCGCCAGTATTTTGGGGGCAGTTATAAATCGATTTCAAATGATGTAATGTTTAACATAAAAATGTAACTTTTTTGCCCCCCCCCCAGCAGAAAATCGATCAGTTGACGCACTTTTGATCGTCCTTTTTGGCTAAGTTTTCGATATTGGTCGTCCGGGGGTAGGGCTTAAATATGATACCAAGTTTGTGAATTTTTGTTCCGTCGGTCAAAAGTTTTTAGCAGACACACAAACATACATATATACATACATTTTCGCTTTTATATATATAGATAACTTCCTGAATATAGCATGAATTTGTATAAAATTTTGGGAAATAACTACACTTTAAGCAACCATTCAATGGTACAATTTGCATTTTTGGTGATGATACATCAATTTAGGGAAATATTCATATTTTATTATATATATTCCCCAAAACTTTACTCTTGCTGGAAGAGGGACTACAGATTACTGCTACGGTTTCAAATGAACTGAAATCAGCAAAGGGGAGACTTGATTCCAAATATTTCTCACATGTTATATCTCCTCTATTTTGGAGATAGGGTACGATTATAAATATCTCCAGTATAAAATACTCCTTGTAAACTGTATAATTTAGTTTATATATAAAAATCACCTAGTAGAGGTATTACATTCATGAAATATTGGGAATCAAGTCTCCCCCTTTACTGTTATTTCAGATTATTTGAAACCATAGCAGCACGGTTTATTTTCCTCTCAGAGTCCAGGCCCGCTGTTTTGTAGTATATATATATATATATATATATATATATATATATATATATATATATATATATATATATATATATATATATATATATATATACACTAACCTTGTTGTACGGCATAATCACGTTGATACAGATCACTGAAGTTAAGTAATGCTCAGCCTAGCTATTACCAAATGGCTGACCACTTGGTAATTCTAAGCACTGTCTGTACTCTCCGCTTATCGCGGCAAATATTACAGTCCTCCTGAACCTCTTCTTGCCACTGTTTTTAACAACACCGACTTAGGAGTGGTGTAGTTAGAGATTGCGTAACTCTTGCCAAAAAATTCCACGTGTTGCCAATCTACAGTGGCTATTAAAATCGAAAAGTCAAGTCTATGGTTTGATTGTACTCTAAACAGGACCTTCATTTCTAATGTGCCATATAAAATAATCTTCTGTTAATTTTTATATATTATATAAATATTAATATTATATTAATATATATATATATATATGTATAGAGAGAGAGGGAAATATATATATATATATATATATATATATATATATATATACATGGGGGGATATCAAAGAACTCCACACTTTGCTACAAAATCTACACCCCCCAAAAAAACTTGACACTAGAACAAAGCCCCACAGAACTACGTTTCCACACATCCTAGTAACAATAAAAAACAACAACATAATCACAGACATCTACCACAAACCCACAGACACCCAACAATACCTCCACTTCAAAAGCCACCATCTTAAAGACTGTCTGAAATCAATACCCTACTCCCTAGCCCGTAGAGTCTGCACCATAGTAACAGACAGACACCTCCGTTCAACTAGACTGAATGAACTACAAATAACACTGCGGAAAAGAGGATACCCACTACCACTAATACAGAAAGGTATTGAACTGGTTGAAAAAATTCCAATAGACCAACTAAGAACCCCAAAAGAACACAACAAAGAACAACTTCTAGCATACGTCTCTACACACAACACAAACAACCCAGAACTATTCACACAGATAACAAAAAAACTTATCCTCCTCAATCAGAACGACAAACTAAACAACATACTTAAAACAACAAAAATAATAAAAAGCAAACACCAACCCAAAAACTTAAAACACATCCTAACTTCCTCAAAACTCGTCCCACATACTACAAAAAGAGTTACAAAATGCAACAAACCGCGATGTGGAGTATGTGACATAATAATAGAAGGTAACACATACACATTCAAAAACCCAGCAGAAACCTTCAAAATAAAAAAGGATCTAAATTGCACCTCCAGAAATGTAATATATGCACTAAGATGCACAACATGCAACTAATCCTACATAGGCGCCACCAAAAATTTCAGCAATAGAGTGGACTTACATAAGAGCAACATAAAAATTGCAGAAAATAGACACCTCTATGTTTCAAAACACCTACACACATGCAGTGGAAACAGCTTCCAAATAATGCCAATCTTCCAAACAGACAATTATTTTTATTTACTTAGACAGGAAAAAAAACTTCATCGCAAATTCACTCCTGAACTGAACAGAACCTAATACCATCACACAAAAACATGGAATGCAAGGTACACTCGCATACACACCCATACACATACACATATACACACCCACACATAAATCAAAACCGACATATTAAACACACACACTCGTGCACGCATACAACCACACACAGACATAACACCCCTATCTCTAATACAACACACTGAACAATACCAACCCTACTTAACCTCGAAACCAACAACACTAGGAGACACCTAGAACCATAGTATAATATCTGTTCCAACACCTCGCTCCCTCCTCAGTCAGGGGAGGAGAACCCCCTCATGACTGAAACGACTATCTTCCCTTCTATCATCCCCCTCCCATACCTACACCCCCTCCAATGTCCCCCTCTGGGGAACAAAATCTTCCCCACACTAGGAACCGATCCTGGGTCTGGCCATACCCACATGGGGAGACAAATAAATAGAAACATTAAAAAATCCCCTATTTTAAATACACCCCTCTTTCTAAACAAACATAATATAAGACTAAAACGAAAAATGACAATACTAAAATCCAAGAATACAAAAAATAAATATCAAAGTAGAATGAAAGCACCCCTACCCTTACTTCAGAAGAGCCAGTCCCCCCTCCTCACATATACACATTAGTAACGACCTCGGACCACAGCCACCTTCCTAAGGAAGCAAATAACCCCAAAATACTATAAAACAATATGCACATTCCAAAACCAATAAAAGCAAACACACACACGCACACACACGCGCACACACACACACATAAACACACACGCACACACACATACACACATACACACACCCTTCTCCACTCTTAAGGAAAAGAAAAACACATTAGCAGAAAGAGATAGCGACTGACTACAGCGAGGTCAAAATCTCCCTGGACAAACCAAATAAAAAAGCAATAAAAATTCAGCATACCAATGTATAATAAACACTTACAAGCCTCCACCCCTTGGAAAAACTTCAAACTTACTACGAAAATCGCCATTTTTACACATTTGAAAATAATTTCTGATGAGGACGCATCACAGACCGTCTGAAACGCGCGTAAACGATTTCAATGACTTAAAAACATTATTACAATGATCCAAACATAATTCTTAATGAAAAACCAAGACACGGAATAATAAAATAATGTTAAAAAATACACATTGTTGGTGACTACTCCCTTATTTGAATATATATATATATATATATATATATATATATATATATATATATACATATTTATACGGATATATCTATATATAGATATACAGTTATATCCATACTCGTATCCAAATTAAATATTGAAATTTACATACCTTTAGTTCTATGGGACGAAAATACATAGCAAATTTGCAGGCCTTTTGAAGATTATAATACTGTCCTATGGTTAAAATATAATACCAATTGGTAAATAAAAACTATAGTTTCGACCTAATAAAATATGCCCAAATTTGTATGCATAGTATCCTGGCAATACAGCTTTAGTATTGCTGCTTTGGGATGAATTTTGTTGTCACTTTTTGCTTGCGCTTTTACCCTGTTTCTATGCTAGACCACTAATATATATATATATATATATATATATATATATATATATGTATGTATATATATATATATATATAACTATTTCATTTAATCACATATATTGATATACAATGATACAATTTAATGCGTAAATTCTTCAGTATTTACCTCAGCAGTGTTCGATACATACGCACAGCTTTTAATAAGTTATTAAAATATAGATGGCAGACAAACTACACAGAATATTCCGCGTTTGATCCTCGTGAGGCTTATGGCTTGCTAGCCCACTAAATAAGCATGACGAATTCTCACGAGAAGTAAACAGGAATATTCTGTGTAGCTTACTTGCCACATATATTTCCTAGATTTTACATTCTAAATTGTATAAATCTTTTCACTTAATTTTCCAAAAACGTCGCTACGATTGCAGAAAATTTCGTCTCTAAACGTTATTTCGTATTTCTTCTTTTGAATCAAATTTTCACAAATATTTTAACTTATTACGAGATAATGTTTATTAGGTAAGAAATACTAAGCTAAAAATAATGTTAATTGACATTTAAATTACATGGAAATGTTATTAGCTTATATCCATTACATTATTTTGCACGAATAATAGAAATATTTTCAGCAAGTATTTCAATCCTTTTTTCGACAGAATATAAAAGGCAACCATGCAACCATCGAATCTCAACCATCTGTTTCGGCGTCGCAGTGACAAAGTTAGACAAACTTAATTATTTTATCATCAGACGATGCAACACCATCGCGGAACCAGGCTGATTTGCTTTCTGGTTATTTTTACACAGAATTTAAATAAAACTGGTAACATCAAACGATTCCCAGAGAAGGAATCTTTAAGTCCGAACAGAATTTAATAGAAGTCTTTATCAGATATAGAAAACATTTGGTGTCTAAAAACAAGAAATGACTGACGAATTTGAATCGTTAGCAAGTAAACACTTAAGAGTTACCGAAATAAAAATGAGAACAATGCACACCATTTCTAGAATTGGCATCATGGAGATATCTTTTATATTGCGCTGCCATTGAGTAAGGCCAAAACCAATCAAGGATGATATTTAAAAAAGTTGTCACGTAGATTATGACCAATATTATGAGATGATTGCAATCGATAGAGAAAGAATACGGCGTTAACCCTAGGCGAACTCAGGCGGATTCCTCCAAGGGAAAGTGTCAAGGGAATAGTATATGCTCAAGCACTCCCCAGTTTCTTATATATTAGACTATTTATTTCCTTTAAACTAATATTAAGTTATTGCTTTCCTTCCTGCGTGCTACATAGAGCATCTTGTATTCTTAGATGGTCATCTATCTGATACTGCCCAGGCTCAACGTTACTTAACTCGGTTGTCTAACGAGGACCGGTTGTCGTATAATCTGGATTCGTCAGACAACTGTTCTCATTTTGACAGTCATTTTCACAATGTGTCGGTCGGTCGATGTGTTATCCTCCGGTGTATATTGTTGAACTACAGAATGTTTTTGCCGAACTCGGGAATTTGAACTAAATTTCGAACGGATCTTTTATTTACTTCACGGGAGTAGCATGACTTGATAGAGTCCTTTGTAATTCGCAATTGTGTCTTACGGTCACCCACACTGATAATTGAACCTCCAAACTTCAGGAGCATGTTAATTTTACAATTGATTATTCCAAGTACTCTAAGCCCTTGCGCAACGACTCCTAGTGGAGTTCTACAAGATATACCTGAAAAAAGGTCGGGGGTTACATCGCAGAAATGTTAAAAAAGACATTTAATATGAGAACGGTAGTCCGATTAATCAAACAATACGAATAATAATCCTCCTCTTAAAAATTCAGAAACTTGTAGACTGGTTTGTCAACATTAATATGCCGTATACATAGAAAGAGAGGAAATAATTTATTTATTATATGACAGGAAGGACTGAAAAGTTTTTTTTAGACATGTAAGAGCAATTCAAGGAAGCCGGTGTTTTGTGCCCAAATATGTTCTTGGAAACTAACTATGTTCATAGAAGTTCCGTAGAATTTTAGATATATAGTAATAGAATTCGAAGTTCTTTGTATTAGTTGCAATTTGTAATAATCATCTTATTGACAATCACTTGTGAATTTCGGCCTTTTAAATTTGTGATTTTTTTTTATATAAAAAAAAACGTAGAATACAAATCACATGATGTTGGCGGCCATTTTGTAATAAAAAAAACTGTCTTCAATTCCAGTACGCTCGATTGATCTCTTTCGCAGATTCTAATGGCGGCGTATTTTATTAAAAAATTATGCAAAAGCAATATTTTATTATAGAAATGAATATCTAACGGCATCGCTCTTCACGACGATCATATTGTAATCAGCAAATAATAAAGATCTTTGAAATACTTTCCTTTTTTATATAGAAATCGACCAACAAGTTAAACGAGTCTGAACAAAAGAAGCAGGGAATAGTAAAAAAAATCTGTTTAGTTTCAGATATACAGATCAAGAAATGAAAATCCTTTGAAATGGTGTTAGATAAAATAGCCTATACCATAATTATATTAGAAACGGTTCATAATATTTTTCTTCTTTGGACCATGTATTCGTCAATATATCAGACTCTTACATGCTATTACATTTTTTAAATAAATTCCCCTGGCAAAAAATTATGTTAGATAAACTTATCATGAAATAGCTATTACTGTTGCAAAATAAACCAAAACTGAATTTAAAGAGAGATAGGGACATTTCGGACGAGGTAAAGAAAAAAAAAAGAACAGTCAACATATTTTTGTAAATTATGATTTATATTATTTGTCTTCTGGTATACATTCTGCCTTAAAAATGACAGGGCAATATTTTGCCTAAAATTGTGGAGATAGATAATTTTTTTACTATACTAATTATTTGGACTATTCTCAACGATTTGGTCGATGTAATCTCCGCGCTGCTTTAAGTGTATCTTGTACTAGGGAAGAAGTTTATCTTCGTGGCGTAACGGATAATTCCTCAATTAAATTAAATTCTAAGTGCCACTAATCTAGAGAATGTATGCGAAGGCTAGATAAAGAATACTTTGCCGATTGCTTAAGACAACAGCTATCTTTCTGATCTTCTCTGAGCACTCTTGGGATAAACTTTGTGCAAATTTTCCGCATCTGCAGTTCCTTGCAAATAATTGGTTACAGTTCCCACACTGGCATCGAACTGTGCACTTAATGTCTCAGTAGACGATCCTCATAAACGTAAGTCTTTATTTAGTAAGTCAACTGTACTGTACTGACTTCCTTACTCCTCCTACAACTCTCAACATGTCTTACAGGCTCCATGTCTTCCTTAAATCTCTTATGCTATTCAGAAACTTAAGCTCGATCCATGCAAGATGATCCAAAAATATCTTAAGCTTTCCAGATGATTCTGTTTTTATGCTTTCTAAGCGTAAAACAGAATTTTATTGCATATCGTTCTTGTATGTCCTCATGATACGATTGTACATTTTTTTAAATTACATTTTAACCCCAAACAAGGCGCATTGCCACTTTTGTGTAGGGGGCTACTATCAGGGGCAGCATCTACTGGGGCACTATGTTGGGATTTTTGGCAGCAAGATGTCGGTTCACGTTGCACTTGAAGTTCTGCATGTCAGTACAGTTGGAGAAGCAGGAACTTGGAATGGAATTCCAGAGTCTAGCGGTTCTGGGGAAGAAACTACTGGAGTAGAAAGATCTTTTACATCTAGGGATCTCTACTGTGTGGAGGTGGGAGTTAGCCAACTGTCGGGTTTGTCGAGGGTGTCTACGTCGTGGGGGCACAAATGATTGCAGTTCGTCAGAGCATTCACCATTAAAATACTTGTAGAACAGGCAGAGGGATGCAACATTTCGTCGATTGGACAGAGGCTGAAGCTTAGATGCCAGTTCAGGGCATATCAGATTTGCGACTCTCTTTTGAACCTTGTCTAGGAGTGAGAGACTAATAGCAAATGTACCGGCCCAAATGTCACAACAATACTCCATACATGGGCAAATGGTGGCCTTATAGAGGTACAGGATACTTTCAGGTCTCAGCAGTGTTCCAGCATGGTAGATAGAGCCTACCTTTTTCGCTGCGGCCCTGGCAATGTTTTCAATATAATTGTTCCAGTTCATGTTTCCTGTGAACGTTAGGCCAAGCAGTTTGAAAGATGTACTCTCAGACAGGGAGACACTGGCAAATGCTAATAGTGGCAGAGAAGGTTTCTTGCAATTATTGAAGGAAACCAGTTTAGTCTTGGCAGCATTGAATGTGACCATCCATTTATGTCCCTATTCCACTACAGATTGGAGGTCATCCTCCAGTGTTTTTGCCATTTCTTTAGATATGCGTTCGTTTGTTTTTCTGTCATTCCTGTTATAGAGTGTAGTGTCATCAGCATATATACCCATATTAGAGGCAGTTTTGTCGGGGATGTCATTAATAAATATTAGGAGGTGCAAGGATAGCCCCCTGAGGCACTCCCGCATTTATATCACACTGTTTAGGCGTACGGCCTTCGAGGACAACCTGAATGTTTCTCTTATCTAAGAAGGATTTAATTAAGTTAAGTATTCTACCAGTGATACCGTACGATTTAATTTTCCTGAGGAGACGCTTGTGCCACACCCTGTCAAAAGACTTAGATATATCTAGAGCAACCGCGGTGCCCTCCCCCCGCTTTGTGCAGTGAAAAGTATATACGTTCAGAGATTACAGTGAGGATGTCAGCTGTGGAACGGGCATGTCTAACTCCATAGTGTTTGCCAGTCAGTAGTTTAGCATCTGTAAGGAAATTGACTAGAGCATGGTTAATTATGGTCTCAAATATTTTGGCGAAAAGTGGGAGGAGGCTAATGGGGCGATAATTTGATTAGTCAGTTCTTTCGCCAGAATTCTTGAATATTGGTACTACAGAAGCAATTTTGCAACGGCCCGGAAAGCATGATTCATTAAGGCATTTGTTGTAGAGTTTGGAGAGAACTGGAGCTACTTCGGCTGAGCACATTTTTAATAGCACAGCTGGGATGAGATCAGGCCCACATGCTTTTGAAGTGTCAAGGTTTTTTATGATAGCGTGTACCTGAGAAAGGTTGATATTTAGATCGTCTAGCGTGCCGTCTGTCTGCAAAGGAAAGTCAGACAGGGGGTGGTTTGTAAGGTCCAGTGTGGAGTCCGAGGTAAACCGGCTGGCAAGCATATTAGCCTTGTCGGTTGCTGAGCAAACACCCCGTGATTGTTGGTTAGCGGGGAAATTGTTGATTGCCCATTATTTACTACACTGTTGTAGATTTTCCAGAAGTCACGATTTCCTGATTTTTGTGTTTCGATGCGTTTTTTAGCGGTGTCAGTAAATTCTCTCTTTGCTGTCGCTATTTCTTTCTTTACGTAACTTCTAGCTTCTATATATTTGAAATTCATCAGTGATGACAATCAGCTTTTTGAAGGGTGTAATCCAGTTCCCGCGCTAACTGTTTCATCTAAGTCCGAAATCATACATATTTTTCAATCAACTCATGAATCGATTTGATTGACAAATAAGCGTTTCCATCGAGTTCGTTGACAAAATAAATATTGGGGTGTGAAACATTCTTTGATCATAATTCAATCCCAGGCAATATCGGCTTTTCCTACTAATGTATATATATATATATATATATATATATATATATATATATATATATATATATATATATTCAAACACGGTTAGTTTTAGTCATTTAGAACTGCTTTAAAGCTTCACCGCTCACTCATTTTTCGAGCAAATTGCAAACAATTATTACAGCTTATAGATCAGCTTTTCTGTCATATTGCGAAGCAAATTTTCTCAATTTTCGTTCAGTAAGATAAAAGTTATAATCTTCACTATAAAAATATTCCTATAAACTGTGAAATTTACATTATGCATAACTAACAAAGGAGGGAAATATAACATATAAGAAATATCTGAATAAAACTTTTGTTTGCTGTAATTTCAGATCATTTGAAACCATAGCAAAAAGTTTTTGTTTCCCCTCTATCAAGGCCAGGGGTTTTGGAAAAATATCAGCTAGGTTGTAACTCAAATGCAGAAATAGGAAAACAAATGTCTATGATTGAAACATTTTAAGTGCCAAAAATAGTCTACGCATAATGTATTGTCCCATTAATGAGCGGAAATAAGGGCACATGTCACATGACCAACTAACCCTACCCCTTACCCTAACCCTAACCTTAACCCACTACCCAATTCAGGTTATTATCTTTTCAACGATCGGTCTTTTGTTTGATTCGTATCAATAGTCGCTGAGATTCGGAACTTATAAATTTGCCAAAGAGGTGGTAATATATATATATATATATATATATATATATATATATATATATATGTGTGTGTGTGTGTGTGGGTGTGTGGGTGGGTGTGTGTTATTTGATGCCAACGTACTCGTATATAAATCATCTAGTATTTTCCTATCGTCAAATATCTGGTCGTGATCAGGTTCAACGTTGCTTAAGTTTTGTGATCTAACCAGACTATATATGTCAACATGGTTATTCATTAGATAGTCATATATAAGTGTCGCCTCCCTCGACTTTCTTTTGAAAGCTCAATTAACGGGGAAGATTAAGTCAACGACAGAGTAAATTCGTATTCAACGAAACTAATGTGTGGGCAAACCGGCTGGAAAACATAATAATTTCAACCACCATTTGCCTGAATTCAAACCTACATTCCATGAACAAAACTTCTTTTCATAGATATGTCAGCATGTGAAACTATTTTCTGCCATCGTCTTCAAGGAATATGCAAACAAGTTCTTTTTGAGCTGTCTATCTAAGATTTAATATTCTACACAGCTTTCCTCACTACCGATCACTACGTGTTTGACTTAATGACCATTTTTCACTAAAAAAATCTTATCCTTCAGCTAAAACAAGCTTTATAATGAACAGTTTTAAGCGGTTTCAGAGACTGACATTAAAAAATTAAAATTCCCATTATTGGCGATATTGTAATGCGTACTAGTACCTGGAGAATGTATTTTGAGCCTTAATTATTTTCTGCAAAATGATCAAAGACGAAATATTTTTGTTGACACTTTTTCATTAATTTAAATAGCTAAAAAAAGTCAAGAAATATGCAACAATAAATGTATAACAATTAATCTTGTCACCAGTCATTTAAGCGCCTAATAGTTCGGGATGAATCTCGTCTTCAAAAGTACCATTTTTTTATTGTTAGTTTTGTTTGCATTTGAGGAAGTAATCCTCGCCGGTGGAAGTTGCATGAATTTTTACGCACAAAAAGATAAACAGAGGAATTATTGAGATTGTGTATGTAGAACAACGCCGGGTGATGCGAAGTAAACGAACAATTATTATTATAATCGTGGTTAATGTTTTGAAAATATGTCTCGAAACAGCTTAGATATTTTACAGATATAAATATTTATAGCTAAATGTGTCAGGAATGCTAACGTAAAATGTTAACAAAAAAAAAGTTAGCTAAATGAATAAAATATGTGAAAAAAATGAAAACATGGATCAGTTAATTTATTATTTAGTTATGTTTAGCATGTATTAATGACGCCATGAAAAGAAGATAGATTTTGAGACACGTACACTTTATTTAATCTTTGGAGTCAGAGTGGGAGTGTTGGCCAAGTAAACACGAAAGATATCGTATCCGCGTTTGGAACCTGTGAGAAATGCGGTATTAGCACAATATAAAACTTAAAACGCCATGCAGCTCCGATGGGAAATCGCGAATAAAATTTATATAAAATGAACTTGGGATTTGTCGTTTCCTCGAATAGACACATTTATTTCAAGACTGCAAGAAACGGATCAGTAGAGTGAGAGACCTATTCGTTCTCATTGAAAAGGTATTTTTTCGTTTGTCTGGACAAAGCGAACAAAGATAATTATTCCTTGTGCGTACCTTTGTTTGTTACTGAAAAAATATAGTTTACGTGAAGCACCTACATTTACATACAACGAGAGGAGAATTTTAAACAGTAGATGTTTACACACATACTATATATATATATATATATATATATATATATATATATATATATATATATATATATATATATATATATATATAAATTCAAAATGGCGTAATGGAAACTTATTAAAGATATTTCCAGCCTCTCTTCATAAATTTCGGGTTTTAATCATGTCAAATCACACTTTATTTCTTTTTGCCGGATTGATTGTTGCTATTTTTCAGATGGGGTAAAGGTATAATATATCCACTTATTGACATAATAATTAAGTGATTGACGTTTAGCTACGAAACAGATACTCCAACGAATTAGAAATGTCAAGTGAATTAAAGGAATAAATGATAAGATGGTCAACATTATACATTTTGGAATATAGGTATTTGTCATTTATTCACTATATTGTTATGTAATTACATTGCGCTTCTTAAATAAGGGTTGGTATGTATTATAAATATGTATGAATACAAAATCAATACGAAACATATATAAATGTTTATATCTTTTCTGTATTTGTTTTGTCATGACGTGTAGGAATACAAAAAAAAAGAATGTTGTTCCTTCCAAAGCACATATTTTCGACCGATCCTTCGATCATCCTCAGTGTGAATGATAGAGATCATGAGCGTACGGGCAGGGTTAGCAGAAGGATGGGGGTGCACGGGTATAGTCATGAAGTTAAAGATCTATTTGAATATAACCCTTCCAACAATTTTGATTTGGAATGGTCAGCAAGTTGTGTGGCCTCTATTCAAAACTAAGTCTTTCATAAAACTTTGAATTGCCCACTCACGCAGCCTAAGAACATACTCGCATATGTGAACATACATGCATATACACTCGCGCACTATCACATATGCTTCGTCACGTACCCATACGTACAAAAGGTGAGCACACACAAGTTTATAATATATATATATATATATATATATATATATATATATATATATATATATATATATATTAGACTACCCCTGACCCGTTGGGTCAGTATGGTATATTAGCTATGAAAATCCAGTATGGGCGACACACTTTTGACTTCAAGAAAATAGTTTTTTGACATAACAGAAATATTTCTATGAAAGTATATTAAAATGAAAAAGAATATAGATAGATTTAGATGATTCGTTCTGTTTATTATACTTGATTATTTTTGAAAAATGAAACAAACATATAATTACTGAATCACAAATGGTTTGCCATACTAAGAGGTAAATGTACACTGAACAGATACCATAATACTTATTATAGTTAAATTCAAATTTTGATATATCTGCTTTTTTTACATCGTTCGTTTCTATATCACGTTTAAGTTATTTTAAACCCCACTCTTCCCATATTAAATAATAATTTCAAAATAATAACGTTAATATTTCAGCGCCCCAATTGTTATTTTGTTTTTTGTTTTTTTCGCGTTTAAATTATCCAAATAAATAATTGTTGATACTGTCTGCTTATTTTTTTTTACATCGTTCATTTTTGTATTTCTTTTAAGTTATTTTACCCCCCTCTTAGCATGTTACATCATAATTTCGAAATAATTACGTTAATATTTCAGTGCGCAAATCATGTGCGCATGCACAACCAGATGTCGTAAAACGGAAAGTGGGGTACATACATCGTTACAAAGTCATTTCAGTTTTATAATTATATATATATATATATATATATATATATATACAGTAGCGTTCAAAACTAAGAAAGAAAATGATGAAACGTTATATTTGTTACAAATAATAACTGTGAAAATCTGAATTTTTTACAACTGATAGTTGTTATCATTATTCATTCAATTTTTTTTAATAAACAAAACATTTATCAATCATTATTTAATGAACAGAAAGTGCTTCAAAATATTTTCTTTGTGTGTTCATGCCTTGTGGTATATATTTTTTTTACTTTAACGTTTAATTAAAGAAAAAAACGGCATAACTAATCAATCGATTATATTGGGCATTGGGTAAGATTTGATAATTTAAGAGTACAGCTCAACAGGCATTATACGGACAATATTCACGTTGACACCGGGTCTTCTCAGATCACCAAGGTTAGGAAACAATGAGTATAGCCAGTACCATATAGGTAACCATTTAGTAATACAAGGCGATGTATGTAAGAGGACTTCAATATCTCCACGTAATGTGCAAACCCCTAACGTCATTATCACCCTTTACTAGAATATATATGCGACTGAGGCCGCTAGATAACTTAGTATTTCGTTGACACTTCCTGCTCAGAGTGAATGTTTTTGGCATGCACAACTACAATAAGTTTACATTATACTTGAAAACTACCATGTTATAGTAAGCCGGGAAGCACACTCGCTGTATTGCATTGAATTAACCAGTTGTTCCATGTGAGAGTACTTTTGGGTGTGGAAGTTTCGTTTAGTTTTTTAGTGTTTAGAAAGAACATATATAGCGGCATAATCGGTTGACATACTGGTTTTCGTCAGATAACCGCAGTTAAGCAATGTGGAAGCTAGTTAGATCCAGATGGGTTACTATTTGTGAATTCTAGGCGCTGCATATGCTCTCCGGTTTTCTCGGCATTTTATTCAGTCGTCCTGTACATACATTCACCTGCCACTGGTATCTAACAATATCGACTCAGGAGAGGCATGGTTGGAAATTGAGCAGGTTCTTCCACAAAAATTTCACGCGCAGAGGAAGGAGCTTATATATATATATATATATATATATATATATATATATATATATATATATATATATATATATATATAAAAATTACACTTACATTTACCAAAATGATCCAAGATGGTAAAATAAAAGTATATTATAAATATTAAAGAATTAAAATGTATAATGTTATCTCAGCCAGTTGTAAAAGCTCGATAAAACCAAATAGGAAATAGAGCTTATAATACGCGCAAACAGTTAATAAACCATGTTAAAACACACTTTGAAATGAGTTAAACACATATTTAATCTGAGAAGGAAACAATAGATAAGTGGATAGTCCTTAATCCGCGGAGTTTCGAAGAAATACTTTCCTTCTCATCAGAGGGTAGGAATTAGCAAAATGCGGGATCGGATTTAGCATGCAAAAGTATTTGATGAAACAACACGTAGTCCAAGATCTTACTTGAAAACATAAAAGTGAAGCAGAGGAAATATGGCGAAGAAAAAGGTGATTACACATGAATGGATAGTCTTCGAAACTCTGCGGATTAAGGACTATCCATTTATCAATGTTTCCTTTGCAGATGAAAAATGTTTTTAACTCATTTCAAAGTGTTATTAACATGTTTTATTAACTGTTTGCTCGTATATATATATATATATATATATATATATATATATAAGGAAAGAGAGCTATAGAGAGAAAGCCATATATAAGAAGAAATATAAATTATTGAAAGTGGTTGTAGCGAGACAAGTTATTAGTTATATGCATTTTTAATGAATGTCCAATTAAAGGGGATAATTCCGTATGACATAAGTTATTATCCCCGGAAGCTACTGAAAAGACAGACATACCCACAAACATATGGAACAAATTTGCAGACGCAGCTTAAAAATATCCGTGTCTTCTAACAATCAGATGTCGACCATCTGTTCCCGTTTGGAAGCGACAAATTTAAACCGAATTAATTATTCTTCAATCAGACTTCAGACAATCATCGTGGAACCAGCGTCTCTTGCTTATGCGCTATTTTTACGAAAAAAAAATATGTGCACATACACGTAACAACGTCAACTGATGCCAAGCGACCAAATCTCTAAATCCGAACGGAATTTAATGCAACTCCTAATCTGATATAAAACGGTGTCTAAAATAAGGAACGCCAAACGGAAAAAGAATCGTCATCAAATAATGATTTTGTGATTTACCAAAAGAGAAACAGAAAAATGCATTTAAAAGAGAAACAAACACAACGCGAATTACCAATGTCGCTAGAGCGTATTTAAAGAATTGTTGTATTGAATATTAGCACATGATTAGCTAATCAAACTAACGAAAACTTACAAGAGTAAAAAAAGGATATGTCAAAAATATAAAATTACCTTGACTTAAGCGACTAGTATTTCGGGAGAAATCTCTTCTTGAAACGAAACAAATTTCTCATTAGTACGAGGTGCATAAAATAATTTCCCAGGCATTTTTTCCAGATATTTAAAGTTGGCATAAACTTGAAAATTTTAGTATGTCATTAATATACCTCTTTTAAGGTAACTGACAATTTTTTATGATTTCATGTTCAATTGAGCAGCTACGGCAGGAATTGGAATAAACCTAATTATCACAGCTGGTGAATTTCAAAAATGCAATTCAGAAGAACGGTATGTAATTAAATTATGCTTTAAACTATAAAAGAAAATGCCACAGTATCGTATGCTATGTTTCAGGCATATTCGGACTACCTTGTATGAATCGACTACTAGTTTTAGAGTGGAATAACCAGATTTGTTTGGCCAAATGTAGAATCTTATAGATAAGGACTGTCGTATTTCTATAGGACAATACGTGCATAGTTTGATGTCCGTGTGGGAACTATACACACATTTATTCATGGAGAGCCTGAAGATGCGGAAGATTTGCGCGAATAGAGCAGTTCGCAG
The DNA here is from genome assembly GCF_053919585.1 of Euprymna scolopes. Taxonomy (NCBI): domain Eukaryota; kingdom Metazoa; phylum Mollusca; class Cephalopoda; order Sepiida; family Sepiolidae; genus Euprymna; species Euprymna scolopes. The sequence goes on along the minus strand of NC_136515.1, from coordinate 65,458,272 downwards.
ATCCGCTTTTGTAAAATCTGTTTTGTTTGCATTTCATAATATTGCTCCCAATTCTCCAGCGGGCGTATGTTAATTGTGTTCGCTTATTTTTCTGTCTCTTCGCATAGTTACCAGTGAAAGTGTCATCAGAGAAAAACACCTACATGCTTTTAAATATCTTACAAAAACATCTAGTCGTTTGTATTATCAAAAATGTACGGCTGTTTATAAACTTCTAAGAAAAATATATTTATTTGTTTCTAATTCACATAGCTTAAGCTTACTATAAATAGTAGGTATAAAATTATTGGAACAAACGATTTTCTTTTCATTTGAAGGACTAATATTTCGAGATAAATCTCTTCTTCCAAAAAATTAAAAAAATGTGATCACCTTTTCGCTGTTAGTTTAGATTGCAATTTATAATATTGTTACTAATGACGCAAGTGCATATTTCAAAGATCTATCTTATTCAATTTAATAAATTGAAACAAGATGAACATAAGACTTGGCTCATCTTATTTGGTCAAGTGAAATCATTTTACAGCGTTTGCAGTGAGGTGCCGCCTTCCTTGCTACAGCGTGTATACCACTTGCGATTAAGAGAGTCCTAGATTCAATGAAGAGACACATGAGCTACCAACCATTGCTTTTCAAATATCTTACAACTATTAAGAAATTTTATAGCTGTTTAGAATTTTGATATAGAAGTAATGTATCTTAGTCATTAAATAAAATAGCAAGAAAAAATTACGAGAATCATTTAGGAAAAAACGTTTTTTTTATAAATATATAATTAGCTTTTCATTTTCATTTGAATGGCTAATATTGTGGGATGCATTTCTTCCTCCAAAGAAACATAAAAAAATCTAATCAGAATATTTCAGTTTTTGTTAATTGTCTCTCAGGATTGGATGTTATTTCGACTACTGTAACTCTAGAACCTTTATCCGGTCATAACTAACGGACCAATAACACGCTACCCTTGTGAAGTAAATAAAGGGCCCGGCTCGAAATTCTGTCCAATTTCCGATTTAGACAAAAAATTATTCCCGAATTCAACAAAATACACCTGAAGAAGGGCAGAGGTTATATCAACCGAAACGTTGTAAAAAAATCCCACTAAAGATGAGAATAGTAGTTCGATCAATCCAAATAATAGAAATATCTCATCCTGATCTCAAAAATTCAAAAACGTTACAGTAAAGACTTAGAATCAGTTCTGTTCGTAATTGCATTTTTTGGTCGCCCATATTAAGAATTTAGCCTTCAACTTTCCCGAAAATAACTTAAGGCTTCTATTCAGTCATAGCTGACGAAACAAAAACCTGCTAGTTATGAAAACTAAATAAATACCGGTGAAATACCTGAGTTCGCCAGAAAAAATCCAGACTTCGACAAGATACCTGGAGAAGATCAGAGGTTACATCGACCTAAAACCTGTAAAAATAACACTCATAACGCAGAAGTCCGAATGGCCCAAATAATACGCATAACCAATACTAATCTCAAAAATTCAGAAACGTAAGAATCTCTTCGAAATGAAATCTGTCTTGGAAGTTCTGTTTTATTTTAGGCTAGCCTGAGTGCGTGGCGTAGCCCGGGTGTTTGGAGGTGTGTGTTGAGCAAAAAATAAATAAATAAATAGTAGTGGACACGCAGGCGCGAAGGAGGAAAAGAACGTGAAAAAAACAACAAAAACCTGACGTCTTGCTATTGGTCCCACCTCCAAACCGGAAGTAAGAAAAGGTTTAAATCAATGCTAGCCAATCAAAAAGAGGGGATGCCTCTCAAAAATATCGGCAAAAAAGCGCCTCATCCCTGTAGAAAAGTGCCCAGTTGAGGGTGAAGGAATTAATGTTTTTTAGTCAATTTTTCAATATTTGTCGTCCGAGGATCGAGCTAAAACACGATACTGATCTCGTAAAAATCCGTCTCATTTGTCGAAAGTTTAAAGCAGACATACACACATACATCCATACATTTAACCAGACAGGTGAGATTTATATTAAATATAACATATGAATAAATGTGGGTTCTTCTTCCAGGTGTGTTAGATTGGGGAACGAGTGACCGAAGCTCAGTCGAGCACCTACTAAGAACATAAAAATTGAGTGGATCAATAATAATCATGAATATTTTATGAGCTCGCTTATATTATATCGTTTCTCTGTTAATATGAAACTCTGCGCAGTTTTTTATTACCTTTGTGTTTGCGCTGTGCGCTGAGTGACATCACAAATTGACGTACTGGCTGAGGAATGCCAGGAAGAGAGGGGGGTCCTAAATCCTGGGTGCATAGGACGATGATTTTACAATATGATGACGTCATGAATAAAATAAGATCAATGTGATAACCGTGCGCAGTGTGTGATGTTAGACGGATAGATTTCCAACAGCTGAATCGGCAATTATCACCCTTTGTCAGAAACATCGGTAATGAGATGTGGTGGACTAAAGAAAAAACCAGTGAGAATTATTTGTTGACATTAGAATTGAAATTTACCATGTTGTAATTCGCAAGGAAGCAGCCTCGTATCAAAGAGTTCCACATGGTACGAAGCATGTGGAAAAAACTTGTCATGAAAGTTTTGTTTGATTTTAAATAAGAATAGATGAAACGAGTTCTGGATGATATTGTATGGTAAGTAATAGTGTGGCACCTCCACAGATTCTAACAATAGACTATTCCTGACGTCACTTCCGTAACCAGTTTCTACTATCCAGTAGTCTTTACCTGAGACTCAAAGGGAGTGTGTCATAACCTTTCTTTGTCTTCCCAGTTGAGCGGAGTCCCACTCAACCAATATACGTTTCTGTATTTTCTGTTAATATATATATATATATATATATATATATATATATTTAATTTCACTGTTTCGAAGCACTCTCGTTATTCTTCAAAATTTAAACCACAACAAACTGGAGGCGAATGAAGGAACAGAGAATAAAGTTCAGTTGAGCACATAACACAAAATATTGACAGAGAAAGATTAGTTCGTGAACCCTCGGGTAATACTGTTATTGTGATGAAAAGCCGAGGATCTCATTTGGTGTTTTGTTTGTTGGCTCGCATGTAGTAAAGGATTAAAATGAGGAACGCCTATACAACCATGTTGTAGCCAGTAGAGAAATATTCCCGCGATAAAGGATTGAAAAGGAAATCCCGTTCATTGAAAGTAAATGGATGAAGGCCAACTATTATGAATTCGAAATACGAGAGTGAGATAACGAGTGTAGAGTCAAAGTACATGAGAACTAAGTAAAAATAAAAAGGCAGCCTGCATAAAAAAATTTTTTCATTAAATATTAGTTGGGTGTTTAAATAATTTCGTTTTTTACGTTCAAGTTCATGTCAAAAAACAATATTTTTGCACCAAACTAATAGCTACAAAAATATTACCTACTCTTTAAAATAGCATATTTAAAACGAAATATACTTTATTCTTTACTGTAGGGGAATATTTCCGCGATTATGAGTTGGAAGTTCTTTAAGGAAAACTTGAAAGACTCATTTAATTTTATACACACAAATAAAATAAATCTTTGTTTTGCTATGTTATGCTAGGATATATGTTTACTCGTATGCAATCGCCTTGTAAAGGGCACTTGAAGATAAGCTTAATGAGTGTCAGGTATATGTTAAGACAACACAGCTATGATCAATAATACTAGATCCTTCATAGGGTTAATTATGTATGAAAATGGCTCAACAAATATTAAGTTGGTGCAAAATAGTGTCGTTTTTTATACAAAAGTCTAAAAACAAATTTGCACCAACCTAATAATTATTTATATTAGACTAGAGAACGAACAAAATATACTCAGCTAGAATGCAGTCCTAAAATATTGTGTTTCACAGAGGGCCCGTTCTAGAAATGAAACTGTGTTCATTTTATTTTCATTGAGTTTTAGGCAAATATAGAGAGTTGCGGTATTTGTTGACTACTATAGTAGCTAAGTGGTTATTTGTTGCAAAAGTTTCACAGAGAAAAGCTGGCAGTAACGTACTCGCAGAAAAAATACGTTTAAAATACTAGAGATTGAAGCTTAGCCGTGCACTTAAATCTTAGCTATTTGCAACTTATCAGGCGGGTTTTTATGACGACATACCAGACGTTGAGAATATAACACTGTACAAATCACGAAAAGATACCAATGACAGCGATATATTGTAATGGAAACGGTTGTAATCTTTATTTTACGTGATAACAAAATAGCAGGTGCTTGCTGGGGGTAATCAATCTCTTCTCGGCGAGGATAATAATTGTGTTACGTGCTAATCTGATAAGAGGGGAAAAAAGTAACGGATATAAAAACAGATATGTTGAACGCATGGCTTTGTAAATCAGAAATCATGCATAAATGAGTAGGGGAGTTAGAAACAGAAACCTTGAGAGTTGGCGGGTTTAACTCTTTTAAATATTCATTTCCCCAATTGATAATCGCGTATCATCTTCACGATTAACGTTCTGCCTTTTGAGTATACATTTGCTAAAATATCGGGTTTATTGGTTTAAAAAGTAGAGAGCCAGTTTGGATTCGAAAGTATCTCCAACGGGCGGCCACGTACGTTCTTAGTCTTTTTTACGAAAGGATTAGTAAATGAAAATAAGGTACTTGTACAGTTTAATCAAGACATTAAAAAATAAAAATATCCAAAAAAGTTTAATTTGTACGTATCCATTACGGAATGAAGTTCTCCGATAAAAAATTAACTTAATTTCATCAAGTAGTGTTTGTTTTACAGCGAAAAAAACGATTTGTTATGATACTAAGCAAAAGTTATCTCCCCGTAGCGTTTCTAAAAAATTTTTTGCAAAAATCCATGATGTCTGCCTTCAATCTGCTGTCATAAAAAACGTGTTTTTCCGCTGTAAAAAAAAAAAAAAAAAAAAAGAAAAACCCTACTCGATCAAGCAAGGGAAATTTTTTTTCGGAGATCTTCAGTTCAAAAAGATACGTACAATATTTTTTTTTCTTTTTTAATTTCATTAAACTGTACAAGTACGGAAAATAATTATAAAGACAACAATTTCAAATACATACCACGTTTATTCAAGTAAAATTATCAATCGTTTATATATATATATATATAATTATATATATATATATATATACATATATATATATATATGCGTGTGTGTGTATGTCGGCATATATATATGTATATGTATTAAATATATATATATGTATGTATATATATGTATATATATATATATATATATATATATATATATAGAAAAAGCGCATAAATTAAAGCGACATATCAATGTTTCCAGCTATACGACTTTTAGACATAACCGTATAAATCTAAATTCGATATTGAAAAAAAAAACAAAAACAAATGCAAACATGTATTTCATAAATCAATAAAAACATGTAATTATCCTCTCTCTCTCTCTCTCTATATATATATATATATATATATACATATATATATATATACATATATATATGTATATATATCGAAATCTCTCTCTTTCCTTCTATTGCTATATATATATATATATATATATATATATATATATATATATATATATATATACATATGATGGCAGTAAATTCGTTTTCGAACATTGCCATTATTTGATATAGCACAACAAATATACAGAAAAACGAAAACAATCAGTGATGGGCCGCATAAAGGTGTTTTTTGAGCCCTGCCAAACTCTGGCATTCTTTGGCACACATTGTGCAGACATGTGCGCCACTAGCAGCACGTTCTTGATGGCCACTTTTATGTATAATCAAATGCCGCTTCAAACCACCTGCTGTTTTGTATATCCGCCCGCAGTTGACAAAGGTAAGATCTGGCAACACAAGACTGCTTTCTGGCGCATTGCTGGCGGTTTATCAACCCAACTCTGCTCAGGCATAATTTTTCGCGCACCTCTCACTCCAGACCAATTAGGCGGCCCCCCATTCACTGCTCTGTTTACCCTCCCTTTCCGGATATCACATTTCAGCCGCACATACTGTGTTCGATCTGCTTCAAACTTGACCACACCTCCCCACATGATCCTTCTCCACTCTCCACGATTCAAAGCAAGACTCTCCCAGGTTCTTTCATCTATCTCACATTTTTTAAGGTGGACATCAAACAATCTTTGAATCTTATTTTAGGCTTTTGAGCCAGAGGTCTTCTCTTGGAAAGCTCACCATAAAGGAGTTGTTTGGGGAGTCGACTGTCTAACATCCTCACAACATGTTCACTCCATCTCAGTCTATGTTTGATAATGTAGGCTGTTCAAGTACCTCAACATCACTGACATATATTTGCCAATTCACACCTAAGATTCCTCGTAGGCACATCTGGTGAAACCGCTCGAGACGTCTTAAATGCTTCCTGTATGTTTTCCATGTTTAACAGGCATAGAGAAGAGCAGAGAGAACGCATGCGGCATAAACCTTTATCTTTGTTGGCAGAAAGATCCCATGACAGCTCCACAAACACCTGCCCAACTTTCAAAAGGCATCACTTGCCCAACTGATCCGTAATGATAACTCATCATCCAGGGCATCGGACATACTTAGTGTGCTACCCAAGTATACAAACTTAGTGACGACCGCTATCCTTGACCCACAGATATAAACTGATGGCTCACAGTATGGCATGCCCGGAGCAGGCTGCTACATTAAGACAGTTTTTTTTCAGGTTGATAGTCAGCCCCAATGCGCTGCAGGCAACCGCAAAGGCGTCCACAAGATGCCATCGTATGAGCAACCAGACCACAGTCACCCGCAGAGAGAAAGTCCCGGATCGTGTTGGTGAGTACCTTTGTACTTGCATTGAAGCGCTCAATGCCGAACAGCCCCCAGTAGTTCGGTAACGAATATAGGCACCATCAGACCAACCCCCAAATGCCATCCGAAAGACCATGGTGAAATATAACGCAAAGAGTGTGGGTGCTAGAATGTCGCCCTGCTTAACACCATTTTCTACTGAGATAGGGTCAGCCAGCTTTACCCCAACGTTAATCACAACATTCATATCATCCTGGAATGGGTTTAAGATGGTTACAAAGTTGTCAGGACAGCCAGCCCTTTTTAGAATCTCCCATAAAGTACCTCTATTGACTATATCAAAGGCGTTGGTTACATCGATGAACAACTGATCCAGATCCTTTTGCTGTTCTATGCATTTCTCCTGTAGTTGCCTGGCTACAAATATGATATCCACTGTCCCTCGACATCTGAAACCACAATGCGACTCAGGCAAACATCGTCAGCAATGTGCTCCAGCATTCTGTCTAGCATGATCTTACAGAGCACCTTACCGACAACTGACAGCAAAGAGATTCCTCGATAGTTTCCACATTCATCTATGCTACCCTTTTCCTGGTATAACACCACCATCAATGCATCCCGCCAATCCTGCGGAACAAATTCATCCCGCCAAGCAGTCTGCAACAAATCCGCTAAGAGTTGCATCATCTTGGGTCAAGAATATTTAAAGATATCTGCATGCAAACGATTCAGGTCAGGAGACTGTCCCTTGTTCAGCTAATGGACAGCTGCTTCAACCTCCTGGAACCTCTGCCAAGATATCCGTGACCGGATTGCTAGGAATCGACCTAACAAACTCCTGATCAGCGTAAGAAGGCCCGTTCAGGAGGTCATCGAAATGCTCCCTCCATCAATGAAGAAGGTAGGGTCTAGAAGAAATTCCCCACCATACCTCGAGCGCAAAGGAGTCATACGTTATCTGGATAGTCCGTAAACCGCACGCAGTAGGCTGTAAAAGACCTTGGTGTCGTTCGAATCCGAGGCAAGCTGTATTTCCACAGCTTTCTGCCTCCACCATTCATCCGGCATGTTTCGCAAACTCCTCTGCACCTCACGCTTGATTGCCTTAAAATGTTTCCTTAATCGATCTTGCTCACCATCCGCCAAACCACCCCCGAGATAAGCACGCAATGCCCAGGCCTTTGAACTAAGCAGAGTCTGAATTTCAGTATCATTCTCATTGAACCAATCCTTATGTTTACGCTCACAATAACATAATCCTTTCTCACATACCTCATAGACAGACTCGTTAAAAGCAGGCCAATTGTTTTCACAGTCAATCTCTTCCATCTTCTTTACTAGTTTCTCCTCCACAATATTGTCCCTTAGACGGAAAACATTAAGTCGTTTTGGGATAGCCACACCAGGTCCCCTCATCTTGGGCTTCACAACACACTAACCGTTGCACGGACCAACCGATGGTCGGTCCAGCACTCTTTTTTTTTTTTTTGTTACACAGTGATCACCACTTATCAAGGCCGGGAAGCCACTCAGGGATAGGGGTTATTGCAAGTACATTACGTTAGTGTGGAGATTTGATGAAGTGTTTACTTAAGGGGGCGGTTCATTAGAAATTTGTTTACGTTGGACTTGAACACATCCAAGTTGTAGTCCGGTTGAAAGCAGGCAGACGGAACAGAGTTCCACAGGCGTGCAGTTCTAAGAAAGAAGCTTTGTTCATGGAATCTACGTTTTGATTTACACACAGATATAGAGTGGGGGACATTTTTCACAGTGGATTCAGCTAGACGGGTGTTTTTCGTGAAAGATTGGCGAGGGGGGACCAGAGATTGGAGTTCACACGAGCACCTGCCATGGAAATAACGATAAAACAAGGATAGGCTCGCAACGTCTCTTCTGTGGGAGAGAGGTTGCAGGGTAGATAAAAGGGCATCCCCCACTAAGCCAGGGAGTCTATTTTGTACTCTGTCAAAGCAGGATAGGCTGTTTTTAGCAGCTCCTGCCCAGATATGGCAACAGTATTCCATCCACTCCGCTCCACGCATGACACGAACACTGAAGATATCCTTCATCTCGCGTTTTCTGACTAACACATAGTCTAGGAAGTACTATTTTTGGAACCAGGATGCATCCAGGTCGTCTTGTACTTGTCTTTCTGCTGAAACACGGTGTTATAGATTTTAAAACCCATCTCTGAACAAAACTGCAACAGCATCAGACCATTGCAATTACACTTGCCAACTCCGAGTTTACCCAGCCCATCCCAGGTTTCAAAATCTCTTCCCACCCTAGCATTAAAATCTTGTCAGCAGAAGGAATGCGTCTAACTACACTGCACAATTTAAGGTAGAAACAAGCTTTTCATCTTCTGTTGCATCCATAGTGGGTGCATAGACACTCAAATAAGTTGTATAACGATCATTTACCAGAGGTAACCTCATAGTCATGATCCGATCACTCACAACATAGGGAAGTTCTTCTAGGCTAGAAAGAATTGATGCATTTATAGCAAACGCTACGCCTTATTCCCTCTTACATCCATCTGCACAACCAATACAGAAATAGTGTAGGCCTCAACCAACTCAGAAAACTGTCCCTCATCAGCCAGCCTGTTTTCAGACAGAGCAACTATGCCCATGTCATAACGTTGAAGTTCTTTAGATACAAGAGCAGATCTTCGCTCTGGACGCGTTATTGCTGACGGCAAGTTAATTAGCTTGCGCACCTTCCAACGGCCGATAATCATTGTCATATATTTGCCCGTAGTAGCATGATGACGGCCGGGTCCAGGCTGTGAACCTCTGAGACACCTGCCGGGCCAGGTCCTGGAAAGTTCTAGTTCCTTTATTGCCATTTACGTTCATAATTATATTTGCTAACTTCATTGAATGGGTTGCCGTCTTAGGTTTCAGTCAGGCTTTTTGCCATATCGATACACGAAATGGTAAAAAGTGTATCTCATTTATATCAAGCAATGCCTGTGATTGAGGCTTTTTATAGTAAGAAAAGACTTTGCGCCGAGACAATCCCACTCTCTAAACAACTGCAACATTGAACCAAAAAGTAGAGCAAGTCAACATCATTGTATGCAGCAGTCACCGCAGGTTTATATCAGAGTTTTTCTTCTCCTAGAGAGGTTGCCTCCACTACGGCTTACGGGATCCCTCTCCACCTACCATGCCATTTGATCCATGACTGGAACTTGGGCAACAGAGCATAATCCACACGCCGGTGGTTCATAAATGCCGCAACTTACATAATTTAGAACCTATTTGATTAATCCCATTCTTTTTTAAATTTGTCGAGCTCAGTAAATACTTCAGTGAAAATGGATTAATCATTTATGAGGACATTTTCAAGCGTAGGTGATTTAATTTCATAACATAACGGGAGAAAATTTAGCCCCCCCCCCGTTTATCCAGCACTGGGAAACTTTATAATTTCAAAATGATATTCACATAAATTATTAACTCGTAAACATGAAATTATCACTGTATTACTATTGGACACTTTTTCTTTTACCTGCCTCTTATAAGCGTTTTATATTTGAGTTCATCTAATATAAAGAATATTCATAATTATTGCTTCCTTTTAAAAGTTTATTATGAAAATTGTAAAACGAGAGCAGATACGTTGTGTTCGAGGTTTTGTATTCCAAACGTTTTAATTGAATTCTTTCTCTTTTATTCGTTTTTTATGGACATTTCTCTTGCTCTGTCTGAAAACAAAAGTGTGGAGCCTTTTGACGGAGCTAGCAAGAACGAAAGATGATTATTGTGAAAACAGGAAATGCTTATTGGCCTTGGAGCAAGGCTATAAGTTGGAGGAAAAGAATGAAGGGAGCGAAACTTCCAGGCGTCTGCACCTTGCGAAATACGGTAAAGGAATAGGCAGGTGTAGTGTAATGATTAATCAAAACGTTGAATTCATGGAGACTTAAATACCAATTAGTTAAACGAGCTGTAACAAACGAGACACGGAATGAATCCAAAAAAAAATTCTGAGGAACACGTCATAATAGTTTTTATGAAAATATACAGCATAATAACGTTGACAAACACATGCCCGTTTGATAATCAAAATTAAACAATGTGAGCCGTATCGGAACTAAAATTGGTGACCATTTGGGAATTCCAGGCTCTTTATGTACACTTTGGGTATCTGGCCATTTTTTCTAGTCGTTCTAAACCTCTGGACACGAGACTCAAAAAGTGCTGATTAAGCAGAGGTGTAGTTCGGAATTTTGCAACACAATTACACGCGCAGCTACCTTTACAGAGGGGGTATCCCTTGGCTTTTCTGAGACTTAACGGAGGCGTTTTTCATTGGAAAAGAAAATGATAAAGAAATCTGTATTACAATGAATTATTAAAACAGTGAATTGATGGAGACCACTAGACCAGCTAGTCAAATGAGCTGGAACAAAGGAAGCAGGAAATAGATCAAGCACAATTCTGAATAACACACTCTATAAGAGTATTTTTGAAAAAGAAAAGGATTATACGAAGGAAAACTGTATCCGCAGTTTTTAAAATATGTAAATTCTGTTTTACATACAAAATGGGAACTTTGACCAAATCCGCTGTTTCTTTTGACGAAAGAAGGTTATACTTATGGGATGCTCTACATTTTTTCATGATACCATTAAAATTGCTTGCATGTGTAGATAATACATTAATTTTAAATGTGTACATTTAGCGGAACGTTCCTGTGTTTTGATACATTTTCTTCCAAAGAGGAAGTACTTATGAAATATTTTCTTACTTCAAATCCCCCCTGTCCCGTGTGCAGAAGGTGACGGCTCTATTCTACTAATAAACACTATCCATCGTAATTTTTTTCTAAAATGCAAACTTTATAATAACTAAATCTGCATCTTGGAACCTAATGTACATATAAAAGGTAAACGGGTCAACGATACGTGCATGATAATCATATCGACAGTGTCTTAACGATTTATTGTAGGCAGCTCTTTTTGTTCGATATATGATATTGTGCAATTCCAGGCGATCCACTCTCCCGGATTAACATTCTTTTTTTGAGAAGGCGCTATTATTGCTAATCACATGCGGTGTCTTTATCGGGGAATCACGAGGCGGCTACTCAAGATTTTTTTTTTTAGAATTGAGCGCTCTGCATCTAGGGTGCTTCCTTTTAATCCCACCTTTCGACCTTGTATCGTACTTTCTGTCGATGGGAAGGAGTAAATAATATAAATAGCATTATGAATGTATTCATTTATTTAGTCAGTTAGAACGTTTGAAATTCTAATATGTTTCGATTATTTAAAATGGTACACTATTTGTGGCAAAGCTTTGTGTAAATGAGAATGTGTATACGCCATTTTCTCTTTCTCTCTGTTAACTGTCTTTTCCCTTGTTACTCTCTCTTCGCCCCCTTCTTACATCTCTCTCTCTCTTCCTTTCTCTCTACTATCGTACGGTTGAGCTTCTATGAAATTCTATTTCTGTCAGCCATTTTCTAGCGAGCAGCACTTTTTCGCCAAAGTAAATCCTACCAAATTCCGGCGTGAAAATCTCTTTCCCGAGGCATTGGCACCCGACGCATGTTGCGCCATCGTTTCTCCTCCCCCGTCTTCCTCGACACACTACACCCAACACCGGCCAACACCCCCTTATCCGATTGGCTGTACGTTTCGCCAACTAAGGGCGGCGATGGACAAAGAAGGAGGAGAACGGCAAGTCCATCTGACATGTAGTTTGCTTTTTCTGTCACCTACAGTTTATGCGATGCGTGAGTGTGTGTCGGTGTGGGGGATTATTTCTGGGATCCGTTTTTCCACCGCTTTTCCACTTCCAGGAATGGATTCCGCACGACTGGATAAATCCTTGGCTTTGGTCAATAGTATGGCCTGTCCATCAAACGAACAGCCTCGTTTCCGTTCTCTTTGTGTCTCGATAGCGTGAATGCAATTCTTTTATTTTTCGTTGATACATTTTACTCCAACTTTGCTTTGCTAGATTTCCTTTGTTTTAATAGCATTATCTTATATATAAAGTAATGTAAGCGGAACCATTACTTCTTTCACCGAAATAGCTTAATAAAGAAAATACAGCTATCAAAACAGTTACAACATTGATTGTCATCCTAATCTACGTATTTCCATTATATGACATCAAGTTGTTTCAAGCTTTAAAATAAACGTTTTCTTTAAACTGGGGATGCTACATCCTACAGGTTACAAGATATCCACACACTTTCGCATACATTCTAACCGAGAAATCATTTTAAGATTCTAACCGTCACTTAATGTGCAATTGTTTTTCTCCCGCTTGCACTTGGTTCACCAGGTATATTTGCAAGATAATTTTGGAAACTATTTTCATGATTCCTGTGTCTTTTATAATGATTGAGATCTTCATAGGATTCCACTTTCTTTCCTAAGTAAGCAAGTAGTACCTGGGTATGTCGTTGTATTTTTCCACTCTGTTCAGTTTAACCCACATCATAAGGGATAGTAACTTCTACTAAGTTTATGAGTTTCTACTTCTTTTCTCATATTATTATCTCAGGTCTTCTAGCTCCGTATTTAGATGCCTAGCTTGGGGAATTACAGCACCAAAGTGGATTGTGTATGATTTATTTCCGACGGTTATTTCTGATATATTTTTTTTACATATGCGTCACAACTTATCAATGCCGAGAGGCCACTCAAGAATAAGAGTGTACAATAGTCAACAGGACAATATAGTAATCGATAGTAATGGAAATTTTGTAAATTTTTTAACTTAAGTGTAACGGCTCACCAGAAACTTGTTCATGTTGGACTTGAAGACAACAATATTATAGACAGCTGGAAAGCAGGAAAACGGAAGACAATTCCACAGGCGTGCAATTCTAAGAAAAAAGCTTTGATCATGGAATCTACGTTTAGGTTTAGGCACAGATAAAGAGTGGGGGGAATATTGATAGTGTTTTAAGCTAGACGAGTGTTTCTTGTGAAAGTTTGGTGAGGGGGGCCTTAGATTAAAGCTCAGTCGAACACATTCCATGAAAATAACGATAAGGCAGAGACAAACTCGCAACATCTCTTCTGTGAGATAGAGGTTGCAACAAAGAGAAAAGGGCATCTCCCAAGAGGCCACGAAGTCTATTTTGACCTCTATCAAGGCAGGACAAGTCCTTTCTAGCAGCTCCTGCCCAGATGTGGCAACAGTATTCAATCCTTGGACGTACCTGGCTCTTATATAGATAGAGAATTGCATCAGCAGTGAGATATCAACTGGGTCGATAGAAGGATGCCACCGTTTTTCCAGCGGACTTGGCAACATATTTTATGTACGTATTCCATTAAATATCAGGAGTAAAGGTCAAGCCCAGAAGCTTGTCAAAACCTCAGGCCTCCCCAAGACGAGAGGCATTCATTTCAATTAATGTTAGATGGGGATCAGAACGTTGATGATGTAAAGATAGAAGCTTGGTTTTAGATGCATTAAAAGTAACTGTCCACTCCTTTCCCAGTTGTACAACGTGATCAAGATCAGAGGAGAGAGAATCGGAGAAAACTTGATCGTTTACTGTCTTAGATGTGCTACCATAGATGGTAGTGTCATCAGTAAAAATGTCTACCAATGATGTAAGGATGTGATTTGGAAGCTCATTAATGTAGATCAGGGAAAAAGTTGGGCCCAGGATGGACCCCTGAGGGACTCCAGCATTAATACTATGAGCTTCTGATTTTTGCCCATCAACTACTACGCTTATGAACCTATCAAAGAAAAATGATTTAATAATTGAGAAGACATTTCTAGCTATACACTAGCTGGAGATCTTGTGAAGTAAACCTTTATGCCATACCCTATCAAAAGCCTTAGACATGTCAAGAACAATTGCCCTAGAATGGTAGTCTCTGTCGAGAGATTCGCTAATCCTATGAGATATAACTGTAAGCACATCTACTGTAAATCTTGCAGAACGGAAACCATATTTCGTGTCACTAATAAGTTTATTTTTTCTGAGATGGTTGATTACTTCTCTATTTAACACAGATTTCAGCAACTTACTCAGGGCTCACAGGAGACTTATTGGCCTGTACTGAGAGGGGAATGAACGATCACCTGGATTCTTTAATACAGGGCATACTGATGAGATTTCCCAGGGTGATGGGAAACAATTCTCCTAAAGACAACGTTTAAACAGTTTTGTAAGTATGGGCGCTAGTTCAGGTTGAAGTTTTTGAGTACTATAATTGGAATACCATCAGGGCTGGTTGCTTTACTGGAGTCAATTTTTGATTAGCTTGGCATCATCACGTACAGATATTTGTATATCACATTGCGTGTTTTGGTCGCAAAGGGTAGAATTAACTGCAACGTTCTTGGCAAAGAGTTTGGCTGTGTCTGATGCTGACGAGATTAACTCAGGTCTATTGATGATAGTTGGGATAGAGCACACGCTTCTGCTCAGGATTCTGTTTGCTATTTGCCAAAACTTGTGTGAATCCAGCTGTTGCTCAGCTATTTTGGACTTGACGGACTGAGCATATAACTCTCTTGCGTTCTTTATTACTTTCTTACAATAGTTACTGGCAGTCCTGAAAGCGGCTTTAGTTTTCATACATCTATTACGTTGGAAGCAGTGGAAAAAGTTATTTCTGTGCGCAATAGCAGCACCACATTCTGGAGAAAAACATGGCTGACTGTTAGGTTTTTGCTGGAACCTTTTCGAAGGTATGAAACGGTCTATACCTACAATTAACCATTCCGTCAGGTCTGATACTATAGAGGACACATCCTTTTTAAACATGGGACGCAGAAGTAGATCCGATATAAATGTAGGGAAGCTATCCCAGTCAGCTATAGTGAATCGATATATTGTACGATGGAGAGGTATGTATGAGGACTTATTATATTTCATTTTTATCTTAATTTATACAACTGAGTGCTAGGAAGATCCAAGAGGGGATAGAACGGAAACTGAACATAGTTCAGGGCAAGTTCCGATAAAAATGTCTAGGAGACTCAGATACTGGCCGTCATTGTCGGGCAAACGGGTGGGTTCGTGAACAATATGAGTGAGGTCATAAATAATGGAGAACTCATGGCAGGGCCTCCCCTGATCATCGGTCTTGTTTGAGTGGGCCAACCTTTCCATATTGTGAACATTGAAGTCTCCACATACATGAAAGTTAGCTGAAGGATAAGCTGATAGAACTTGGTCAATTTTCTCAGCTATGCTTATAAAGATAGTGACTCCGCTGTTATGGGGGCGCTAGAGAGTAAATATGAATGCAGCAGTGTAAGCTATGTTCTCAAGAACTGCTGTTGCATCGCTATTCAACTTTTTTACAGATTCTAAAGTGAGGATATTCATACATTCCACAGCTTCTCTCATTAAAAAAAAAAAAATCTTATTATGTCGTTCGAGTTCAGGATGCCAGAAATACACACCCATTATCTCACACATTCCAACTGAGAGATCCTTTAATATTTTAACTGTCTCTTTAAGTGCGGCCTGTCGGTGTGTGATTTTGTTCGGGAAAATGTAAAAAGAAAAACAAAACTAAACATACACACATTTGACATATTTCATTTTGGTTGGCTGTTTGCTTTTGTTTTACGGCATATCAACCAATTTCAGGCCATTTAATGCCGAATGCAGTGAAATTTGGAAGAAGATGTTTTTAATAGAATATATTTGTTTTCTGTTCAAGTCGGTTTCTATTTAACACATAGTTGGGACCCTACCAGGTACTACTACTACTCCGGGTAAGAGTGGACCTGGGAGCAATGCAGTGGCTGCATACTCCTCAAATCCCACAAGTGGAGGCCTCACCTTGGGATATAGTTTAAGATCATATCCAGGACCTTTCATTTTGGCATTACTTCACAATAAAGAAACAGCATATTTATTTATAAGCGGTGAAATTGAGCAGTATTCGTCAGGGTCTTGCGATTTGACTTGAAGTACATAAGATATAAATTGGGAGGTAATATAATGACTTTATAATTTCGATAATTTCTTTTTTATTTTCTTTGTTTTCTATCATTTATAATTGTACAGGAACATTGTTTCATACTAAACAGCAATTTTCTTCATAGAATGATTATTGGCATTAAATGATATGTGATCGATTTTCCGTCAAATAAGCACACCAGAATTCCATATACGATTGATATTTAAAAAGTAATGTATTTTATTTATTCCCCCTCCCGAATAGAGGCGGATTGCATACTACGTTATTATGATGACTTATGTACATATATCCTGGAAATTCCATCACTATGTTGTAGATATTGACTGTGTGGGCCCATAACAATGCGAGTCATGTTATGGACATACGTTAGAAGCAGAGGTGTCGTAGTCGCTATATGTTAACAAAAGGAACCCACACGTTGTATCCAGACAGTAGCAAGGAAATAAAAACAAATGGAGGAATTTTCGCTCACTCTTTTTAAGACATTTATTTACAGGTACTTTCCCGAATAACGACTCGTCTCTTGTTCAAAAGTCTTTTCATGCCACAATATACTTAACAAGTCATGGCCGTTTCGAACACATGGTGGTCCGTCTTTCTCCGACCATGTTTAGGACGTGTCCTTTTCCTCTCGCAATTGTGTAACATGTCTATCTCTGTCCTTGTTTATTATATTTTTCTTTCCTTCTGTCTCGTTGTGACGTAACTTCGTATATATTTCGATAATATACGAACGAACGCGCTCTTTTACACTTTGCGTTACTGAATTTTGCTATCCCTAAAAATTGAACCAATCAACATTCATCGATAACCGTTGAACGTTTACGGAGATAAACGCAGTTTATTTGAGCATAGACAGGAGATGGGTTCGTCGATTTCAGAGTTGCGACAAAAATGTGAGTGACTTTTACTACTAAACCATCGTATATGGCTGACTCAGTAGAGATCCCTAGGTGTAAGAAAGCCTTCTACTCCAATAGTTTCTCCCCAGAACCGCGAGACTTTGGAACTCGCTTCCGGGATTCTGCTTTCCCAACTGCACTGACATGCAGAAGTTGAATGTAATGTGAACAGATATTTTGCTGCTTATCTCCCTTCATAATATCCCTGCAACTTATGCCCCCAATTGTAGCTTCCTACTTCAAATTGGCACTGCTCTTTGTTTGGGGTTAAAATTGAATAATAATAATAATAATAATAATAATAATAATAATAAATAAATAAATAAATAAAGAAGTGAATTGGTAATATTGCTGCTTACGTAGAGAAATACACTCTGGTGCACAACATGAGACTTGTTTTCATGGTAGCGCTTTTGTCTTGCAGCTTTTCAACGTTTTTGTTTTGAATTAAAAAAAAGTAGGAAGACTTAACTTTTGGACCGACTCTCGTAAGGGTTAACTTAAAATTCATTTGTGTGAAACGTTGCTAAACTGACGTTGTTCAATCGTTAAACATTCTCTTTTGGCTCCTCTCGCAAAACTTTCATTTCTAACCAAATGTGTGTCACGCCATCCTAACTAAAAGCGATTCCCGTCATTTCCTAACCAAATGTGACTGGACAGAACTTACAAGAACTTAAACACATTTATGCGATACCGTTTTGTTGATGAATAGACTTTGTTCAGCATTATAACTCACGATTCCTTTTCATTATCCTCTAATTCTCATATTCCATGAACACGAAGCAGTTTACGATTACAATATAGTTTATTTCATATATATTTATAAGAGTAGGAAAAAGTATAGGAAGTGTGTCCTGGAAATGGCTAAAGCAGTTTACGACCTCAAAATCACATTATTTCATACTTATTTAGTAGAGTGGAAGAGGGATGTGGCGTAAATTCCGTAAATGGTTGTAGCAATTCACGCTCTAAAATTACATCATTACTACATTTTCAAGAGAGGAGTGGGTGTATGGACTCAGTCCCGGAATTGGCTCAAGCAGTTAACGATATTAGAATTATTTAATTTCATATATATTTTCAAGAGTGCGGGGAGGGGGAATATAGAGTCTGTCTATTAAATGGCTGAAGTAGTTTACTACCTCAAAATTACTGCTTTTCATATATAATTTTAAGAAGAGGGATATGATTTCAGTCCCGGATAATTAGTTTACGATCTCAAAATTACTTTATTTCATATATTTCTAAAAAAAAAGAAGAAAAAAAACGGAGAGGAATATAGAGTCTGTCCTCGAAATCGCTGAGGTAGTTTACGATCTCAATATTATTTTAGTTTTTTGAAATTTTTAAGAGAGGTGGTTATCTGGAGTCAGTATTTAAATGGCTGATGCAGTTTACGATTTCAAAATTTCTTTATTTCATATATATATATTTGAAAAAGAAAGGGTGAAATATGAAGTCAATTCTGGAAATTTATAACAGTTGGAGGATGATGTAGAGTAAATCCAGGAAATAATTGAAGCGATCTACGATATTAAAATTACTTTATTTTATATATATTTTTGGTGTTGTGTGAAGATCAACTGGGCCAGTTTCTGATGGGGGGGATCCGTATTTTTTTTTTTATTTTTCAATGTTATGATCCGGAAATAGCGTCGCTGTAGTAGTGAGGGGTCGAAAAAAAAAGCATGATTATTTAGCTTTTAAAAGTGCTCTGGGGGTCTTCAGGGATTCATATATGTATTTATATGTATATATGATTTCATATATGTATCTAAATATATGTTGTACAATAACCATCCTCTGAACAGAAACATATTTTCATGTACGTGCTATAAATTTCCTGTCCTAGGGAAGGAACAATTATTCCATACATATGTTATGTAATACCCGTCCTAAGGTAGGTAAAATATTCTGTTGCTCGAGATAGCTATTAATGCACACGCATAAAATTCTTCTATACAAAGAATAACAGGTATGTTCAAAATCAACTTCAATTTTCACATTGTTTTATATTTTCATGAGAAATGCTAGTAAAAGGGATATAATATTTTATATAATTAACTAGTTATTTCAACAGTGCTCAATACGTGAGTAAAGATAGTTAGTTACTTATGAAGATACATTTTCATATATATTTTATAATTTATATATACATATACATATATATATATATATATATATATATATATATATATATATATATATATATATATATTTAAAAGAGTGTAGCCATCAACAATTGTGGGTTTTTTTAAAGGTTTTCATCATATTTTTATTTTAAAATATTTTTATAACGCGTTTCGAGCTTAGGGTGTGCTCTCTTCAGATGTGTTCGTAAAAAGTTTTTCTTTAAAATGGGAGTTTGTAGAGTTACCTCAGCTGATATTAAATATGTTTTTCAGAGTGATGTGTGGCCTCAGACATTCTGACTCCAACTGTAAGTGTTCAAAGTGTCCGGTCAAAGTTATTTTCAAAGAGTGGCTTTTGGTCCCTTTGGTGAAGGGTTTTATGGATTTTTTAGGGTTCTTTTTAAAGATTTTCTTTCTCCATGTATAGTACACACTCACACGCAATCACATACGCATACATATACCTTCGTGTACATGTACACATGCACACGCACACGCACGCAGTCACACACACATACACACACGCACATACATAGAAATATATGTAGGAGCATACATATATACATACCCACCTACACACTCACACACGTACTCGCACACATCCACCGCTTACAAGTATTTTTATTTTTTTATTTTATATTTTATATATATATATATATACTTTTTCCCTCAACCAAAACACGCATGTATATATGCGCTTAATCATTCAGACATACGTACACGCACCCACACACACACAAGTGAGATGGAGAATAGGTAGGAGAAGATATATATACACACATGCACGCACATACACACATATATGTACACACATACATGTATGTGCATATACACTCACAAACATCCACATACTATGTAGGCACATACACATACACACACACATGCACACACACAGACATATGCAGGGGCTAACACATACGCGTATATCCATATCCACACGAACACATTTACCAACTCATACATGTGCATACATATGTATACATATATACGCACACATACATACGGATGTGTATATATTCACCCACCCATATATATGTATATGGGCACATGCACTCACAATCACACATACACATACATATTCATACATCCCACCTTATGTATATATTGGTTGAAGTTTCCTATCTAATCCAATCACATATGCATACATGGATCCGGTCACCCAAACATAAATGCACGTATACACACAAACAAGATGTAGCATAGATAACAGATGATATATACATATTCACACACGCACACACAATCATATGTGCCCACCCATACACACACATATATACACACGCACGCACGCGCGCACATACACATACATACGTATAATTTCTAATTGTTTGTTTAGTTTAGAGAAATGGTACTGTACTGGGTATTGACGCGCGCACCCGTGAAAGTGTGCATGTGCTTTATTGTGCTTTTTTTGTTTCGTGTGTGAGGGTGCACATTTACCCCAGTATGCATGCGTTTAAGTGTATTTTGTGTTTTGCCTATTTATGTGTATAATTATGGAGAGATGTTTAAGGCGGGGTTAAACTTTGCTATGAAGTTTTTTTCTTGTGTTAGCAAGTAGAAGTAGTTGTCAGTTTGGAAGATGGGCTTTATCTCGAATCTGCCTCCACTGCATGTGTGTATATGTTGTGATACATGCAGGTGTCTCTTTTCCGCGATTTTGATGTTGGATAGGTGTAGGGCTACTCTATTACGAAGGTTTTTGGTAGCGCCTATGTAGGATTTATCGCATGTTGGAGATTTTACGGTACTGTTTCGTTGTATCACAACTCATCAGTGCGGATAGACATACACCTTTTCCCAGCCGAGGATCGAACCTACAACCATCGCGTTGACAGTCGGACCAGGAATCAGTGCCCGTAAATATTTCTCCTCAAATACCTATTAAATTAGCATTTGCCCGCCACACAGTGCTCGAACTGTCAGTTTGTTTACGAACACACAGTGGGCTTCGCTTAATCACTTAAATACGCGTCGGTAGCAGTGGCAGAAATTTCGTGAAAATAGTGAATAATTCCACCCCATCTTTCCAAGCTTATAACTCCTCGAAAAATGTAATTCAAGCCCTAATTTTTTTTTCAATTAAAGGAGCAAGGACCAAGGTTTTATTAAAAAAAAAACAAAAAAAAAACAATGTGTTTTTTTTAAGGTTTTAAACTTCGGACTTTACAGGTAAACTTCTAAAAAAGCGATTTTTTTTTTTGTTTTAAATTTGAATATATTATTTATTGACCTTTTCTCTTCAATTTGTGATATATAAAACTCCACGACATAAATTAATTATTTACTTTTTAATAGACATTTCAAAATGAGAGGCGTGAATTATTCGACCCCCTGTCTTTCCAAGCTTATAACTCCTCGAAAAATGTAATTCAAGCCCTAATTTTTTTTTCAATTAAAGGAGCAAGGACCAAGGTTTCATTAAAAAAAAGACAAAAAAAACAATGTGTTCTTATAAAATAAGGTTTTAAACTTCGGACTTTACAGGTAAATTTCTAAAAAAGGGATTTTTTTTTTGTTTTAAATTTGAATATATTATTTATTGACCTTTTCTCTTCAATTTGTGATATATAAAACTCCACGACATAAATTAATTATTTACTTTTTAAGAGAAAGTTGAAAATGGGTGACACTGGGGGGGGCGTGAATTTAAAAAAAAAACGTTTGTCTAAAATATTATATTCAGTTTATTGGAAAGAACATAAAATTTCACATTGACCCTGAAAATATCGTAAAAATAGAATCAATAGAAAAATTTTGATAGATTTTTAAAGTTTAAAAATTGAAAAATATTGAGTTCGGAAAATTCATTACTGTTTAAAAAAAAAATTTTTTATTACATTTAAAACAACTGTAATAGTTTATTTTGGAAGTATAATCCATAAAGAAAATAAATAACCCACTTTTAACAGAGAAATTACGAGATTTTTATATTGTATTCGCAGTTTCGTGTTAGGGGTGTCAAAAATTCCTACAAAAATTCTGATACTGCTAACGCGTCGGGTGAAAATATATTTACAAAGTTCTCAACCCAAAGAGGGGGGCTTTGTGTCATCCACATACAGTGCTGTTTCGTTGTATCACAACTCATCAGTGCGGCTAGACACATAAACTTTATTCCAGTCGTGGGTCGAACCTACAAACATCGTGTTGACAGTCGTCAGCTCTAACCACAGTATATATATATATATATATATATATATATATATATATATATATATATATATATACATATATATATAACTATATATATATATATATATATATATATATATATATATATATATATATATATATATATATACATATATACGTATATCTATCTTTACATCAGATTGTCAGTAGTGATTTCCACATCACATACAGGTTATACCACGATCATAGAGTTCCTCATCATTAAGCTCTCACTTATTTCCGTAACATTACCTTTTTTCTTCAGTGGATTTTTTTCTGCTATCATAAGCGGTGACATTTTTACGACAGGACAAGGCCACCTCCGATCGCTAATATTAAATATTATCCGGTTGTTAATGAGCTAAAAATATATTTCTGATCCTATCAATATTTTAATTTTTTAAAAATAAAAATTTCGTTTAAGGAAAGAGGATTCTATTTTCTCACGATCACAAGGTTACTGTCACTTAATTAACGGAGGGATTCACTAACGCTGTTTACCGAATGATTTTTGGTTTTGGTAGGTTATAAAATGCGTGTGCTAATCAGTTATATCGGGTGTAGTTATTACTGTAATAGAACAGGTCTTCTTCCCCCTGAAATTGAAAAGAAAAATAATTTAGATGAATGAAATAGGAATCGACTTTATATTTTTTAAACTCATAACTTTAGAAGACATGTTTTATTTCTTACTGAAGATAATAAGTGTTATTTATTTTGGTACATTAAAAAACACGGCGGTTTGTTTTCTACAATTACAATTTTTTTAGATCAGTGTTGCTAATTCGAATTATTGGATTCTTCGGCAACTGTTTTTATCTTCAGTTTTATTTACATAATGTCTCGGTCGATGAAACCTCCTACCATCTTAAGGTGTATCTTCTCAATCTCGGGGATATTTCTGCCGGACAAAGGGATTTTTTCTGTCAAATTCGGGAATATGCACGGGAAACATGACATCGTTTCCTCGGCCATGACTCGGCAGAAGAGCTAAGTTAGCAAGTATCCTTGGCGTAGTGGATAAATGCATTTTTAAAATTCAGCTATAAAGTTATAATCTTCCGGAGCTTGATGGTTTAATCATCGGCCGGGGTGGACACTCCAAAAATTCAATTATAAATTACTTAATACTTCGATTCGCTCATGGCT
Organism: Euprymna scolopes; assembly: GCF_053919585.1. NCBI lineage: Eukaryota > Metazoa > Mollusca > Cephalopoda > Sepiida > Sepiolidae > Euprymna > Euprymna scolopes. The sequence goes on along the minus strand of NC_136515.1, from coordinate 65,434,246 downwards.
GACGGAACGTATATTAAGCGAAGTGTTCTTTTCGAAATTCCATGTAGATTCCCGAGTTCGACAGAGAGTTTCCTAATTTCAACAAATTACACCTAAAATAGGTTGGAGGTTACATCAACCGAAACGTTGCGAGAATAAAATTCAAGACACAAAGACACAGAAGCTTGTAAATACTATCAGACTAATCGTTATGAATTTAATAACCAAGATGAGAACACTAGTCTAATTATAGAAATAATATGAATTATCAATTTCCTTCTCCAAATTTCTGAGACATACATATTTGTTGTTTAATTTTGTATTCATTAAAACAGAAAAAAAAATGTTAAAAAGAAAAGATAGAATCAAAATGGCGGAAGCATTCGATAAAAATGCATCATGGGATTAAACGAAATGCTAGTGATGTTAATTACACATGAATGCATCTTATCCTTTCTTTCTTATTTTCGTTATTTTATTTTTTATTTATTCATTTTAAAAATGTTATTCATATATATATTTTTTTTTTCGTTCAGAAAAATCAAACAAGTCAATAAATTTTCAGGTGATTTTCTCCGCAACCGGGAAATAAAACTTCGCTACTCGTTTCAGGATTGATGAAATTAAATAGAGTCTGACAAGCAGAAATTAAAACAATTTTCTTGGAATGCAATGGACGACATTATTATAAAAAAAGGAACTAACAAAATGGAGTAAATGTAAGCCCCCGAAGAAGTACAGATTCTAATCTTTTCTTTCAGATTTGAATATTTTAAACATATTTTTTTTTTACTGATATTACTATAAACAACGGTTATGTCGAGATGCTCGCGCGTGTTTTTATGCCGCCTCTTTTGCTACGTACCGTAGATGGTGTAGAAGATCTTAGGGAAGTGTAAACACTCCAGAAATACCTCCCATATTTTGAACTTTTAACTAGATTTTGCTCATGAACTGACGATGATCATTTAGCTAATCACTAGCCATTTTTACAGGTACAATCACCAAGCAATATATTTTTGAATTTTCTTAGACCCTTTTCCGTTTCCCTATTTTTCAGCTGACTATAAGATGATCGTCTTCAAGTCCAATGTAAACAAGTCCTTCATGAGTCGTCCCCTTAAGTAATCCAACTTACCGAATAGCCACTACTAACTATTACTACGGCGTTGTCACATTGATTAGTGTACACTCATAAATCTTTATCCTCGAGTGGCCTCCAGCCAGTGATAAGTGGTGGCACCTTTGTAAAAAAAAAAAAAAAATCATTGTCTATCATGCTTTTATTGTTTTTGGAGAATGGTGAATCTGTAACTGCAACACAGAGATCTTTCCAAGTTCATTACAAGTCAGGATGGGATGGTGCTGTTCCAGATAGAAAATTAATACAGTTATGGCTTTGCAAAAAAATGGCACTTAAACGAAGAACACCTGCAGGTCCTTGAAGAGCTCAAACGTCATACATTATTCGGTGAGATTTTCTATTACTCAGTCTCCTGCAAGTTCAGATCGCAGACCAACATTTGTCTTGGGATTGCCTGATCGAACAGTCAGAAGAGTTCTCTACACTGATATGCAGTTTAGGCCATACAAATTAATAATTCTTAAGGAACGGCACCCGCGCGACTGAGAAGATCACGTGTCAAAATGTGGAAGACATTTCCACCAAATTATATAAGAGAAGTGTCAAGAACATGGAATAAAGAAGATGATGTATTATACACAAATATTTTGTATTATTGAAATATTTTTGTTTTGTTAAACTCAGGCACTTTCAAAGAATTTAAAATTTATCCCTTTATTAATCCACGAGTATAGCCTAGTATCGTTTCGTTAACTATGGCCGGGTAAAGTTCTTATGTAATTCACAATTAAATCCTTAGTATCGCTCGTAATGTCTCGTGGAATAACGATTAAACTACTACGTGAAAATATATCGCTTTTCTGCTTTTTGTGGATAAAATATAAAAAGTGTTCTTAGTGTTCTGCTTGAACTTCCATTTCAAGGTTTGAAATAGAAGGAAAATATAAGAACTCTTCTGATTCGTGGTTTCTGGCACACCCACGTTTTAATACTGGCTACACCAAATGCAGGATTTGAAGTATAGGAATATAAAACGATTTTGCTAGGCTGGAAAATTGTATTTAAGAAAAAACAAACGCACTTTTTCGCCAATCCAATATACGTTATACAAAATATAATAAAGAAAAATAAAAAAAAAGTTTAAACAACAAAAGAATGCAAAAGAATAATGCTAAAAACTATTGTTAATACCAGTTTCTTGTGCGATGGCCGTACTGTACCTGAATATGGCAAGTTTGTTTTGACTTTACTGGATATTAAGAAGAAAATCCTTCTTGTAATTAAGATGACATTAAAAAAATGAATGTTTTGGCCAAGTCTGTATATTTTAACTAATATATATATATATATATATATATATATATATATATATATTCACTAGCAAAAGTACCCGTCGTTGACTGGGTTCATAAAAACAACCTACAGAAAATGGACTCTGATTTATGAAAGTATGATAGGTTTCTTTTCATAAAAGGAAGGGTTGTAAAGAGATAGCTTCGAATTTGGGGGTATCAAAACCAAAGCAAAATATGGTGAAAGTAAAACAAAAATAGAAAAAACCCATAATTTATTATACCATACCTGTTCAAACTGAAACATTTATCACAATATTTGTGGATCTATATTAAGAAAACCTTGTTAGACTTTGTGACATATTTCCATTCTATGGAAGTCAGGCGCGAACGAACACCCCATAATTTTATTATACCATATTTCTTCAAACTGAAACATAATTATCAAAGTATACTTACGCAGATAGATATGAAAAGTATTTATTAAAGTGTGTGCCTATTTCCATTCTATGGAGGCCAGGTGCGAACGCAGACCTTACAATTTTATTATACCATCCCTATTTAAGTTAAAACATACCTATCAAAGTATTAGTATGTACATATATATCAAAAACACTTGTAAATATTTTTTATTAAATTATTATTTTTTTTATTTCCATATTTTGTGGAGCAGGCGTGTACGCAGATTCCACAATTTTAATGAATCAATATTATGGCAGATCAAACATACCCATTTCTGTGTCTCGATACATATTCTAACATTATATGTGATCAGTTTTCAATAATAGTCAACCATATAGGAGCCTATTCGTGACCAGACACCCACACAAACGTTCAGCTATATATATATATATATATATATATATATATATATATATATTTATATATACATATATATATATACATATACATATATATATATATTTATATATACATATGTATATATAAATATATATATATATATATATATATATATATACTAATAAATATATCTATAAATATATAAGCCCCAGAGCAATATATATATATATATATATATATATATATATATATATATATATATATATATTTATATATACATACATATATATATATATATATATATATATATATATATATATATATACATACTAATAAATATATCTATAAATATATAAGCCCCATAGCAATATATATATATATATATATTTATATATACATACATACATATATATATATATATATATATATATATATATATACTAATAAATATAACTATAAATATATAAGCCCCATAGCAATATATATATATATATATATATATATTTATATATATATATATATATATATATATATATATATATATACTAATAAATATATCTATAAATATATAAGCCCCATAGCAATAGGTACGACGTGAAAAATCATAAACAGATTATTTGAAGAAAACAGTTTGAATGGTGGAAATATTTTGGTAATATTGCTGACATCATGTGTGCCCGCATACTTGTATTCCGGATTTCCCAGTGTTGCAGCAATTAAGCGATGCACCGTTCCTGCTCCATGTCCTGCAAAATTTGGTGTCTACAACATTACGGCAGGGCTGTCAGAGCAAGTATATTTAACTATGAATGCTAGTAAGGATCGTTTAAAATATTTATCACGTATTAATCGGGGTGAAACCTGCAAATCATAAACAGGTATGGCCAAAATATGGATAGCTTTCCGAACCGAGAAAAAAGAAAATTGCATTCGGGGAATCGAAATTGCTACGAGTCGTACATAATCGATGATAAAGAGATTTTGTAATATTTTTGTGTGGATTTCCTATTTATTTACTGTATGTAAAAACGCTTTATATTACTATTATTATTGTTATTAATATTATTATTATTATTATTATTATTATTATTATTATTATTATTTTTATTGTTATTCTTATTATTTTTATTTTATTATTATTATTATTATATTATTAATATTATTATAATTATTATTAATATTGTTATTATTATTATTGTTATTATTATTATTATAATCATTATGATCATTATTATGATAATTATTATTATTATTATTATTGTTATTATTATTATTATTATAATCATTGTGATCATTATTATGATAATTATTATTATTATTATTATTTTTATTATTAATATGTTTGATTATTATTATTAATATTTTTGATTATTATTATCATTATAATCATTATGATCATTATTATAATAATTATTATTAACATTATTATTATTAACATTATTATTATCATTATAATCATTATGATCATTATTATGATAATTATTATTAACATTATTATTATTATTGTTATTATTATTATTATCATTATAATCATTATGATCATTATTATGATAATAATAATAATAATTATTATTATTATTATTATTATTAATATTTTTGATTATTATTATTAATGTTTTTATTATTATTATTATTATTATCATTATAATCATTATGATCATTATTATAATAATTATTATTAACATTATTATTATTATTATTATTATTATTATTATTATTATTATTATTAATACTATTATTATGAATATTTTATGTTGACTATTGTTATTATTTTTTCTACGTCTTCTTGTTGTTGTTATTATTATTATTATTATTATTATTATTATTATTATTATTATTATTATTATTATTTCGTATTTTTCTCTTTATTTACTAAGTGTTTATAAGAGGACGATCTTTTTCTAGTTTCTCTAATCCAATCGGATTTTAAATATTAAATTGTGATTTTCGTATACTTTACTTTATGGAAAAAATATTTTAATTATTTTAAAGATTTCTCTCCATTTACAAAATTTTTATGAAAACTGATTCTTTTTTTTAGTTTCTCTAATTCTTTCGTGTTTATACATAGTAAATTGTAATTTTCGTATATTTTAATTAATGTAAAAACGTTTTATTTTCATTATTTCGTATGTTTATGCTTATTGACCAAATTTTTTTATAATAAGTGATTTTTGTAGTTTCTCTAATCCATTCGTGTGTTTACATCTTAAATTGTGATTTTTTATGTTTATATATGTGAAAGAATTTTCTTTTTTTTTTCTTTTGTATGTTCCTCTTTCTTTAGCTAATCTTAATAATAACTTATTCTTTTTTCGGTTCCTCTAATTAATTCGTTTTTTTTTTTCATCCGAATAACATTTAGACTTTGAATAATTTACCCATCTTTTCCATAGTCATTACATTTCTTTCTTCATCATTTTCCATATCTCCTCGTATTTCCTATTATGCCTCCTATTTTGAACCTACCCATTCCATCCCGATAGATTTGGCAATGGTGTTATTTGCTTAACATTTTATTTGTTTTTATTTCTCTAAATGTTGTATATGTTTTCGTCAATGTATGTTTCTCAATATTATTGTTTGGCTTTCGTCTTTTTATCCATAAAATCTTCCCTTCGATCCGATATCTTATCCCAATATTCATCAACTGATCACGTTTATTCCGTATTTGACTTTAGAAAATTGAACAAAAAAATAACGGTGAGTCATCCCAAAGGACAAGTCCGAAATTTAATGACGAATAAAAATGGATGATATATCGACTGTATTCTGTTATGACTGACTCGTTTCATACGATGATATATCGACGAAAAATAGAGATTGCCTCTAGAAAATAACATTTCCTATTGTTATATATTATATGCGACACTCATTTTGTTAGGTTTGAAAGTTAAGCCTAAAAAGTAAACGACTAAGGAAATATTAGTCTCTCTTTCACTCTCTCTCCTTGACGAAAATCAGCGAACGTCTCCTTGTATTTTCTTTTCACTCACAACTTAGAACTGCACGCCTGTGGAACTCTGTTCCATCTGTCTGCTTCCCACCTGACTACAACTTGGATGTCTTCAAGTCCAACGTTAACAAATTCCTAATGAACTGCCCCCTTAAGTAAACACTTCATCAAATCTCCACACTAACGTACTGTACTTGCAATAACCTTTATCCCTGAGTTGCTTCCGGGCCGTGATAATTGGTGACCACCGTGTAAAAAAAACAACAACAACTATTAAACTAAACGGCGATGATGAAGATAATAAAAAGACCCGGTAAAACATCTCATACGTTAAAAGATGTAAATATGTATGAGGGGCACTTTAATTTTGTATTCATACAAAGATGGTACCGCACTAGACAAGATAATCGTACAAAAATTTAAACTATGTAACGTAAACTGCCAGGACATGCTTAAATGTCTTATCCAATAAAATTTGAGCAATAAACGAAAAGAAAAGCGACCCCTTTGTTGGCAACTACATTAAATTATCAGACATTGCCGACGAAAACAAGAAAATTCTATACATAAGTGGATTATTACGTGGAAGTAGAGAATAGTTACGCTGTAACCATGGTACGAATGGATTTCTAAATACTATACATTAATAACGGTTTGAGGAAAAACAGACAACGTGTTTTACCAATAATTTAAGTCATTTCAAGACTACGTCAAGTAATTCGTTGATTATCTTCAAGGAGAGAGAGAGAGAGAGAGAGAGAGAGAGAGAGAGAGAGAGAGAGAAAGAGAGAAAGAGGGGGGGGGAGAAAGAGAGAGAGAGAGAGGTTTCTGAATTTGTTAGGTGAGGAGTGGTTTTTCGTATTATTTGGATTTATCGGACTACTGTTCTCATCTGAAATGTGATTTTCACAACGTTTCGGTCAACGTAACCATCTTCAGGTGTATCTTCAGGAATGTTTCTGTCGAACTAGGGAATTGGACGGAATTTCGAGCGGAACTCCTTATTTACTTACCGTGGATAGCATGCTCTTGTTCCGTCAGCCATGACTGGATAAAGGTCCTAAGTAAATAAAGAGTTCCGCTCGAAATTCCGTCTAAATTCCCGAGTTTTACACAAACATTCCCGAATTCGACAAGATTACATCGACCGAAGCGTTGCGCCAATAACATTCAAGATGAGAACAGTAGTCAGATGAATCCAAATAGTACGAATAATATTTCCTTAGTTATTTACTTTTTAGGGTGTACTTTGAAACTTTACCAAATTAGCGTCGCATAATAATATATAACAATACGAATGTATTTGCTCTGGATATTCTGTTGTTTTCGTCGATATATCATCGTATGAAACGAGTTGGTTCTTAAAGAATGCAGTCGTATGTCATCACTTATTTGTAATAATCATTTTTCTTATATGAAGAGGCTTCACGCATTGTCTGAATGAAGTTCCATAAAATATTTGATTTCTAACTTGCAAAATAAATAGGCCACATTTGAAAAACTAAACGAAAAAAACATCTCGGCAACAGTTTCGAAAAAATAGAAGAAAAAAATAAAAGAAGGCAACTGAATAGCTAATACTTATATTAACTTTAGACGGCCATTTCGTATTCAGAATTGTATTCCGGAAATTGACCCAACAAATATGTGAGCCAATTCGACTCGAAAATGATACACGCATCTGACGCAAAACATGCGACACCGACACAAACAAGGACGTAACAACGTTCAAGAGGTGTCTATGTTGCTTTAACTCCCGGAGATATTTTTTCTCGAAAATATTTGGAAACTCACGCATGTACAATCGTGTGCGACACATTATGTTAAGCCATTTAATGAAGTCCCTTCAATTTTGCCATCGTTATTTATTTACCTGCATCGACCATTTCCATAACTACGTAGTGATAACTCTTAAACACATCTCAATCACAAATATTATAATCCTCCAATTTCAATAAAAGTTGAACTATGATTACGAAAATGTGTGTGAAGCAAATGTTTTTTGTTTGTTTGTTTGTTTGTTTTTTTTACATTGGCATCACCACATTATCAAGGCCAAGAGCCCACTCAAGGATAAGGGTTAAAGAGTCTACAGTAGAAATTGGACATTATAGTAATCATTAGTAATGAAACTTTGGTAAAGTTGATAACTTATATGGAACGGCTCATCAAGCACTTATTTACGCTAGACTTGAAGACAACCATATTGTAGTCAGCCGGAAAGCAGGAAAACGGAAGACAATTCCAAAGGCGTGCAGTTCTAAGAAAAAAGCTTTGTTCATGGAATCTACGTTTAGTTTTTTTTTTACTTTGGTTCAAACCAAGTCGTAGTTTTCAAACTTATGGAAAACTCCAATTTTTTTGCTTGTAATTAAAGTTTTACCACATTTCCACTGAATGGATACTTCATATTTTTGTTGGCCGTGTACGAGTATGTTTCAAGACACAGACTGTATTGTACTTGTCAGTAACTTCCGCCTTACTTTTTATTCTCGAGTCCCCAGATTCCATGATCAATGTTTCTGAGAAAAGTATGTTTTCTAGATGCGAATCTATCCCCTTTGTAACCTAACGTTATATACTAACCTTTAAGTTGTATATTTTTAATGTTTGTTTTATATATATAAAGTGAGTGCATTTCTTTATCTGGAGCGATTTTCATGTCAAAAATAAGAATTGCAAAACATATTGGCGTAGAAAATGTCATTTTCTCGGAGGTATCGTGCATTTTAAAGCGTCATAATCTATATATCTATAAAGGTGGTGGTGCCTGTGTGTGTCTGCGTGTCTGTCTATATTACCGTATGCAATAACACTGTCAATCTTAAGTCTACAGATGCGAAATTTGATATACAGGGTACGGAGATGTGAGAAAATCTTCGTAATCCGTTTTCGGACGGAAATTAAACTGGTAAGGGATCAAAGTTCAAAGATTAAACCTTTGAGAACTCTACCAAACTCTTCCGGGTCCAAACAGTTGAGATTTTAGATATAGGTTCCTTGGACATGAATCTAACTCAATAACTTGATTTGAGCCCCGAACAATAAATAATAGGGGTCAAAGTTAAAAAAAATAAACCGGTTTTTTTTTTTTTTTTTTTGCTCAACATACACCTCGAAACAATCGGGCAACGTCAGGCTAAAATGCTAGTGATGATGAAAATAGAAAGGTTATGTTTAGTTTACTTCCGATAGCCTTGCAACTTTCGCCCCATCGCTTATTTTTTTTTTTTTGTACGTCGGCCCTCATATTTCATGAGCGATGTTTCTGATAAAAGAGGAAAAAAATACTGTTTTCAGGGTCGAAATCTATTTTATTTTTGCCAGTAGCTATTTAGACATAAATAAAACATGTCAGTACTTGCTTACATTAGTGAACTTTTAAACTAACACACTTCAGATGAAAATGTGATTACGTACTAACTGGTAATGTTGAGATTAGTATAAATTCGCTTCAAAATACTTAAAATGATCCCATAAGAGTAAAATTAAGAATTAATCAGTTTTATCATAGGTTTTAGTGTAGAAGAGTTATGCAACTATGTCTATGATAAACAAGGGAGATAACCTTCATTATACTGAAAAAATTAGGATCCGCCTTTTAAGAAGTAATGAATCTCAGAACGCACTTATAGATGATTTTTCATTAAGAAAACATGTAGCGCATCACTTATAGAGCAATTTTCTTTATGGATAATTTAGATTTTTGTAAAGTGAACAAGTATGTTAATTCGTACCGCAGTTAGAATTTCAGGGAATGACCATTGTTTCCTGAAACAGAGATTTGTGTAAGATAAGTATAAAAAAATAAGTTTGCGTAGTGAATTGATCCGTTGACGGATGTTTTTTTTTTGAAAAATGGCCATGACCAACACATCTTCAGGTTCACCTCGCCGATTGATTAAAACAGAATTGCTCGAAACAGATTATTTTTCTTTTCTTTTTATTTTTTTTAAATTTTGATGTTTCTTCGTTATTTCATTAATTTTATTGAATTTATTTTATTTTTTTATTCTGTATTTGATTGATTTTTTTTTGATAAACCCAAATATTTTGATTAACTAATTGGTGCTTTTCGAAACGAACAGATATAAATGGGCACAAATGATCGGTCAAGCATTTAAAGTTGATTGGAAAGAAGCGTGTACACTGATTGATAAAGGACGACAAGGAAATGAGGCAGGAAAAAGAGAGTACGGGATGTACGGAGGGGGACATTGTGAACAGAAAGTGAAAAACACTTACAAACACACACACACATATGTGCTGTGTGTTTGTATATATATATATATATATATATATATATATATATATATATATATATATATATATTAGAGATTTAGCAGTCTATCACAATGCAAGGTGTTGGTGAAAGGAGACGAAATCAAGTTGCGATTTAAAAATCAATAAGTACATACATATATGTCTATATATACATATATTTATTCAATTGTATTAAATACAAATGTCTTACTTGTTATGTCTGCGACAATATCCATAACAATTTCGGAAAAAATCTCCTTTTCAAATGGTAGACGTGACAGATCGATTCAAAGCATGCTAGATAATGCAGCGGAAATTGAATATATATATATATATATATATATATATATATGTATATGTATATATATATATACATATATATATACATATATATATATATATATATATATATATATATATATATATATATGTATATATACATACACAGAGGGTGGAACAATGAAGTTGTTGTCCCAATGAAAACAGCACGACAGCTTTATTTAAAAATATAAATTCGCATACCTTTATTATCTAGAAGAGATGACATCTATTCCATTTAGCCGCGTTAAGCCTCAATCACCGTATAGCCTGCCATGTCCACAAGCTTCAGATGGAAGCCTGCGAATACTCGCGATTAATCGGCGGATGACGGCGATCAGGCTTGATTTGATGTTGTGGGTTTTCATGTTCTTGATGTTCTCAATGTATGACCAAACGAAATAGTCCAGCGAGTTTAGCTCGGGGGAGGAGGGACTCAGAAATAGAAGGATATTAAGTCGTAGCACTTCTTCTGAAACAAAGTCTGGGTCTATTTGGTCTTGTGAGCCGGCGCCGAGTCCTGCAGACTCATCCAGAGTCTGCCAGCCGCGAGCTGATTGCAGCAGAGGATCACTACACTCTCCAGCACATCCATGCACATTTAAGCCAATTTAAGAGATCTGAGGTGAATTGATGTGCCGCTCACTTGAAACCACATTAAAAACCATAAACGTGGCTAAAGACTTTGCTCGCATCACCCTTGACACGTTCCTGTTATTTGTGTCAATAATTAAGGCAGTAATAATTTTGTCTATTTTTCAAAATATTATTATTTTCAGTTGAATGCCTATATTTACTCATTGCCTATCTTAGTTTGTTTCGCGGTCATCATGAACAACATTGTTTTTAGCACATGTTGCTCATTTCTGATAAGCAACCAGATAGAGTAAAGGCAATGTTTTTATTATATGCTGCGATGTGCGCCTCAGATAATAAAGAAGAATATATAGGTATTCGTCGAAAAAAATACATAAAGAAAAAACAAATTCTGATTGGTGACTTACTCTTTTCTTTGTCGCCGTTTCATGACAGGCCGTGACAGTTTTAAACACACACACGCACAAACACTCATACATATATGCATATATATATATATATATATATATATATATATATATATATATATGTTTATTTGAGGGTAAGCAGTTACATATGGTCGCTACAAACAGCCATCTGTTTCAGTCAATAAGACTTCCTCACGCGATCCTGAACCCATCGACGCTATAAAGAAAACGGAGGGGGGCATATATATATAAAGAACACGAGAAAGAGAGAGAGAGAAAGAGAGAGAGAGAGAGGGAGTCAGACATAGATATATTAAAACTTAAATACAATAACTCGGAAGAAAATGATGACACCATTATTTGGGGGAAAACAAATAGCAGACCAAACACCGGTTACTATTTGAAATCACTCAGTAAAAAAAATCTTTCAACTAGTTTTCTAACATGTGACGTCTGTTCCCTTTTCCGATTGATTTATACATTTTTTTTTCAATAAATGACTGAAACTTTGTTTCTTTATGTATCTTTTCTACTTATCCTTATTTATACGTTTTTTTTTTTTAATTAATTTTACATTTTTAAACTTCCGGATTTCAGACATATTTCTCATTCTTCATTCATTTGTTTAAGTCTATATTTCATATGAAGATGTATATTAGTCTGCACAATGGCGAAGCATATTTCTCCATGAATTTCGCCAAACGGTTTACACTTTTATATACTAATTAGAAAAGTAGAAAAATAAGTCGCGTTCCAAAAAAGAGGTAAGAATAAAGAAAAAAAAAACAGAACGATACACACAGAAAAAATAAAAATAAGCAAACGAAAACACTCACAATGCTGCAAATACAGACGTAAAGGATCGGTTTTGGATGAGGCAGTTCCTCTTACTCTTGTTAAGCGATTTTTTTTCCTGCGTTTTCATCAACAATTTCGTCGTGGCTATTCTTCCGTGCTTGTGGTAATTTCTACCACATGCGGCGCCAACCGAACCACATCTAACGTTGCCTCGGCACATTACAACCGCGCGAAATTCTTATAAAGACATCAGAAACACTGGGGTATCTGCTTAGACGTCAATCTAAAAGAGCAGACAAACCTAAGCATAAAAGAAAAAAAAACACGCAAAAACCAATAAAAAAAAAACGAGAGAAATATCGCAACTTCATTAGAGAAAAACGGTTATATCTCAATACAAGACTGAGAGGTTACTAATTGAGTTTTCTTTATTCTAAACCTCGTTTTCAAACTGCTCAACCCAGATCAAATTCTAAAGGAATTTTGAGTATAAGCCAAGAAGATTGCATAAACACCCTTTTATATAATTGTTTCTCATAGGAACACGCACATATTCACACATACACTATATATATATATATATATATATGTATGTATACATATGAATCTATATACACACACACCACCCACACACACACACATATATATATATATATATATATATATATATATATATATATATATATATATATATATATATATATATATATTAGCTGTACCTACTCGGAGTTGCCAGATAAGATGTATATATGGATGTTCGTAAGATACGCTTTAATCTATTTTAATTCATTCAGATTACGGATCATGGAGACAATTCTCTATCGATTATTATATTTAACCTCATATATGAGTTATATATAATGTAAATATATATATATATATATATATATATATATAGAGAGAGAGAGAGAGAGAGAGAGAGAGAGAGAGATAAATAGATATATATATATAGATAGATAGATAGATGACTTGGGTACCACCAGCTACAATCTAAACGAAAACATACATATTTGCACCCTCATTTCTAAGCCCCCAAACGCAATATGCTATGACGTCATCTATGAGGTCATAATATCTACATATGGCTGTGTGTGTGGTTGTATTCATGAATCGTATCACATATTAACATCTAATAAGCATTTACTAAATTAGAGCCTGTATGTAGTGCAATGATGTCTGCATCAGAATAAATACATGCAATCCTTCATTAGCCCAGACTAAATAAAAAGAGTTGATTAAAGTATAACACATGTTTAATATAGAATATTTAAAACAAACATGACTTATAGGCACACCTACAATTTAAATATCAACAAACTAAATCCGAAGTTAGTAATGAGATATCATCATCATCATCATCATCATCATCATCATCATCATCATCATCATCATCATCAGGACGAGCTCTTTTCCGGACAAATGTGCTTCTAACTTTCCAGAGTTTCTTGTCTTCAATCAGCTGCCTCTGATCTTCAGGTTCACAGTTGGAATCGTGTGCTATTTGCTGGGTGTACGTGGATCTTGGCCCTCCTTTGCTTGCACGTCCGTGTCGTGGAATCCATAGCAATGCATCACTCACCAATTTATGCTTGTTTCTCAGACAGTGACATGAAAATCGTAGGATTTAGACGCATTGAATTCGCTACGTTCACTATGGACTTCAAGGCTAACTTACAAACTAAAAAGGCAGTTCTTCAGGGCAATGGTAGAGACGGCGCTACAGCCTGGACACTCTCTAAACGATTAGAAAGAAAACTAAACGGCACATACAACCGTATGCTACGAATAGTATTAAATATATTTTGGCGAAATCATCTCACGAAGCAGCAACTTTATGGCAACCTACCTGCCATATCTAATAGGATACACCAAACATACAAGGTTAGACTAATAAATTTAACAACAGCTAAGGGGGTGATAAGGAAGTCATAAATAGAGGCAGTAAAGCACTGATAACAATAGATGTGTTTAATGGATATAGCTTAGAAACGCAAAAACTATATGACAAATAGATACTTCGAAATAAGATAGATAGCAAAGTTAAATCATATAAAGGAAGGACATTTTTAGCTAATATCTATGGAAATGTAATAGTAAAATACATAAATATAGTAAGATAAAAACATTCCATATATTAGCCAGCAAATATTAATATATTAGAAATAAGTAAAGAGAAATAACTAAGCAAAATATATATTCGAAAAAGTAAATTCGAGTGATAGCCACTGGATTAGGAAAAAAAACAAAAAAACTAGCGTATATAGAACAAAACAGAATGTTTATTCGAACAAATGCATTTCAAAGATGTTGTGGTTTTAATTAAGAGCAATTTAAATTGATAACAACATACAGCCAGTAATAAATGGAGAGAATAAATTATAGGAGGTCAATTTAATTAGATTTAATGAAAGGAATTATTAGAAATACGGCTGTGTCTGTGTTGACGAGCAGACATGTGAAAAAACATTCTAGTGACATTGTAGTTAAAAAACGGAATAATTTAAATAAAGGTCACATTGTGTGTGTGAGTTTCTTCCTCATACGTTCAAAAATGGCTGAGCAAATCTTTTGCAAATTTCAGACAAAGCTAGTTTATATGCCTGGCAGTTGTCTTACATATGTTTTATACATCAATTCTTCCGAAATGTATCCGATTCTAAAATAGTCTTTCTTTCTTATAGACCAGAAATAATTCTTACGGGGGAATATTTTAGGTTGCACCGTCAAGGGAGATAATAAAATCTCAACAAATATTTTTTTTCTTAGAAATAAAAAAAAAAATATGGTGGACATCTAGACACATAGCTAAGTGGTAAAGCATTCTACTACATATCAAATGATCCCTCTTTGCAAGGTTGCAAGCCCTGGCGTATATTACCATTTTATTTTAAGTTTTTTTTCTTTTTAATGAATTCAATTCACCGACGCATTTAAAATCGTCGGAAATCTTTTCTTCATTTGCATATTTTGAAAGTAAAAATAAATCAGAAGTGAGTTTCCAGGGAATTTATCATTAAGCCCACCTATCAGCTGACGTGATATTATAAACAAACACAAACGAATTTGAAGAACTGCATTATCATTATTTTTTATTTAATTTTTTTTAAATTAGTACACTGAGCAAATTATTCCCCGTAATATTCAACAGAGGATTGTTTCTGTAATATTGCAGACACATTCTGCAAAAATAAAAATATCATGTTTAAGAATATTATACGAACAGGCAAAAAGATATTTCATTTTAATTCATAATATTGTATTATGTCCTAAAAGTGTATCGCTTTATAGTGAAACAAAAAACACACACACACACACACACACACACACGCACGCACGCACGCACACACACACCAAACAATTCAAAGGAAAACAATTCATATGTTCCCAGGAAAAAAATAGTTGGAGATTTTTTATTTGGATTATAAATAATAAAAAAAATCTTTAAAACGAATGGAAATCCTTGAAAATTATATACGTTTTGCTAATTCTGCATAAAAATGTGATGTTTGAAAAATACAAATAAGATAGGGTATATTATTCGTAAAACATTATTGATAAAAGCTTGTATTTTATAAGACTAAACTTCTTTAAACTATAAATATATATTTGCGCATGCAGTTATTTTTCCTGGCTAAATACCATTCGACAGATCAACATATATATAAATGTTCGAAGCGTGCAGACAATACATTGGCAGAATATTTTGGTAGAAACCGATTCTCACACAGACAAGCAAACCCACTTGTATATATATATATATATATATATATATATATATATATATATGTGTGTGTGTGTGTGTGTGTGTGTGTGTGTGTCTGTTTGCGTGTGTGTGTCTGTGTGTCGTAGAATAGATTTTGTAATCTTACATTTTCTTATATATATTATTAATATGTAGTCTTTATTTCTATATATTACTATAAATAGTATACGTATTATACTACATTTTCTTATTGGGGAGCCATATATTCAATAACTTTCTTGTTTTTAAATCTCCGAAACAGATACATGGTAAACAGAAGAGAATACCCGTTTTCTATTAAGAAAATTTTAGTTGAGGTTTTTTTATTATTAATCCCTATAATATATAGTAAGATTCTCTTTTATAATTGAAGTCTTTTTGAGAAATCGGCTTATGCAAGTTCTAAGTCAATTTCTATTTAACAATTTTAATTAAGGTGTTTTATATGTTATGTTTTTCACCCTTACATAACTGAATTTTCTTTTGTAATTATAAGCATTTTAGAAGTAAGATTATGTAAGTCTGCGATAGGTAAAATTTAATTTTTTTTATTTTCTCCACAATTCAAACGGCATTCTTTATATTTTTTGACATTTTTTCACTCAAAGCCTCTTTAACTCTATATATATATATATATATATATATATATATATATATATATATATATATATATATATATATATAAGGTGTAGTGAAATCAAACTTTGTTCTCATGTTAATTTTCGATGGTAATAAAAAGCTGCTTCTGTTATTAAAGAAAGGAATTACACCTATTTTGATATTATATTACATTGTTTTCCTTTGCCGCCATGAATCTCAACTTTTGCTAAGTGTCCGTTATACGCGAAATATAATTATTATATTATTTCTTTAACTTCGGTACTAGAAATATACTGTTATATTTTTGGAATGTTGCTATTTTCAATAAAAAAACAGTGTTCTGAGAATGTTTTAGTCACTAATGAATAAATTCATTCTCAAAATGCTATTGGCTATATATTACACTATACTATACTATTTGAAACTGGTTCACTGTCTTTTTCTTTTGCAGTTGAATATTATGGCAGCTAAAACTGAAGGCAAGACAAGTTTTCCTGTCTATGGTGCTATGTCTGACTTACCTGATAACCAGCTGTCAACATTTCTTATGTTATGCCTTTCTATGCAAAGCGGCAAAGTGATCTACCAAAAACTACTTCCTCGTCAAAAATTGTCACTGATATTGCTATACCTGTCATGGGAGTATGGATTAAAGTTGGTATTTCAACTTTTACACTGCGATGAAATGAGCAAAAATGTAAGTCTTCGATATGAATTGCGAAATGTGTTAAAGAAAAAAATAATTACAAAAGCAAAATGCAATAGAATAACTGAGTTCTAAAGGACACATGTTGTTTGACATTGCTGTCTGCTACTGTGAATTTGATTTCTGTACCTGTCCTAAAGAGAAATAAGTTCCACATGCTCAACAGTCATTTTTAGATGACAAAAGATCAAAACGACAAATTGTCATAGGGACAGTTACCAAGGAGGCTAGTGAATCTTTAAGACAACAAAAATAGGACCCGAAATGAAAAAACGAGAGCAGTATTACAATAACGTTGGCATCGGGATGAAGAACCTTCAACAAGTTAAGATCACATCAGTAATTCATACAGTTCAAACTCGGATTCTTCTTTTAAGGGCATTTATGAAGATGAAGAATCACGTAGAGCATCTAAAAATATGACGTCATTTCCTACTTTGGCCAGAAAATGTGATAGATATGGTGTTTCAAATGCAGTTGGTGCTGCGATTATCACAGCTACTCTTATTGATTATGGAACAGTAACTGAAAATGACAAATGTTAAGCAGTTGATAGATCAAAGTTGTGGAGAGAACGTCTGATAAGGCAACTTAGAGATAATGCATCAGAAAAACTTCAGACATAAAGCTCCATATTCTTTCATGGAAGAAAAGATGTTACTAGATGTCTTCCGTCTGTGAACACGAAGTGTCGAATTACAGAAGAACATGTTGTTCTACTAAATGAGCCCAATTCAGAGTACTTATGTCATATTAAGCCTTCAAGTGAATAATCTGCTAACATTTTTGCTGCTTTGACTAATTTTTTTGATGAAAATGACTTGTCTCTAAATGATGTAAGGGATGTAGGATGTGATGGAACAGCAGTAAATACAGGATCTCACAATTGCGTAATGTGACGACTTGCGGTGCATATAAATAGACCCATTCAGTGGCTGGTTTGCATAATGCATATGAATTACCTCTCAGAATCATCTTCTCCTTTTTGGATGGCACAAGAAGTTGTCTTACTGCTTTCAGTAGAAAAAATTGGTAAAGTTCTTGTCACATGTTAATCGCTGGCAGTTGTTGAATTTGCAGCCGGAAATGGAAACTTACTAGAGTTTAAAGACCTATCATGCCTGAGTAAAGATCAAAAATACCTGTACGATATTTGTATGGCTGTCAACAATGGTTTTCTGCCATCAACCCTTGCATCAAAAGAACCAGGAGCCATGATGCATTCAAGGTGATTAACTATGGCCAATAGAATTCTGAGACTCTATATTTCTACGTTGAATCGATCGGAGGAGTTAAAGATCATGGCAGAATATATCATGAAAGTGTATACTCCAACTTGGTGTTGCATTAAAATGAGGCCCCAAATGTTTCTATGGAGCTGAGCACCTGTGGAATGCTATTCATCAGTCCAGGAACCTTCCAGAAAATGATCGAAAATCAGACGATACATGTATTTAGCATAGCTAGTACTTTGGTCATCCAGAAAATGATGAAAGATGAAAAGGAGGAAATAAAAGAACCAGGAGAAGAGAAAACTAAAGGAATAAGAAAGTTCCAAATTCCAACATTGGATTTCAATGCTGAGGACTATTATAAAATGGTTGACTGGATCGAAATTCCGGGATGTGAACCCCCACTAGCAAGAATTTTCACAGCTCATGAAATTGAGAAAGGAATAAGAAGCAGAACCGAATCAGTTTTTGAATTGGATAAGTTTCCCCTGCCATACACAAGCAGTTGAGAGACATATAAAAATTATCACTGAAGCATCATCGGCAATGTGTGGAGAACTTCGCCGGGATGGATACATTCGTGATACGATTGAATCACGAAAGCAAATGACTGAATGCAGTACAAAGATGGACTAGAATGCTTAACTCTATGTTCTTTTGTTCTACAGTGCAACTAGTTATTTGTAATAAAAAACAAAGATGTCATATTCTTAAAATCACTTAAATTATTTTTTTTATTTTTTTCTTAAATTAAAAACAACTTCTATGAGGAAACAAAAAGAGAGAGCCAAATGCGGCCAAACTATTTTAGAATGTGCTTAAATTCAAAAGCCAACTATTTCATTCAATTACCTAAATTTATGGACCATGCTATTTAATTATTTCATTATTGTTAATTGCTAAAAAAATGTTACCATTGTTTATATCAATGATTAATATTGATTTTTTAACTTCCAGTAAAACTAACATCTATAGATTCATCCAAGTGTACCTTTATGTTTGTAAAGATGCACGCATATTAGATGGATTTTATGGTGGTTTATGGTAATAAAATCCCTTCTAATTTTTAATATATGCATTTTTAGTCAACTTTTCAACTTTTCAGCGGCAAAGAAAATTGGCTCTAAAAATACAAAAAACTTTTCTTAATTACTTTTACATGTAGAAGCAACTTTTAGCACTCCCGAAAAGCAAACTGTATATGCCACTATACCCTAATATATATATATATATATATATATATATATATATATATATATATATATATATATGTATGTATATATATATATATGTATGAAATTTATTTATACAAACATTGATGTCTACATATGTGCATACATGTTTCTGTAATCACACGCGTTGGGGGATTACGTCTTCAGGCCAAGAATTATCGTCCTGCTCTTTTTACTCATTGCGCACTCTTTGGTAGACACATGTTGTTTCATTAGATGTACTTCTAGGAAACTAAACTCTACTGGCTTAATATATATATATATATATATATATATATATATATATATATATATATATATGAGCGTGTAGCCATCAACAATTATAGGTTGTTCAGATATTTATCATTTTTTAAAGATTTTAAAATATTTGATAAAGCGTTTAAAGCCTTGTTCAGCGCGTTCCAGGTACTTTTATATAAAGTAATTTTAGGTTAAAGTTTGGAATGTCTTTTTGGAAAACATTTATCCCTGACAACACTGTCACTATGTGTATGCGTGTGTTTGCTTGTTAAGGTGAGGGTTCCGTGTTGTGTGTGCTGTTTAATGTGTGTGGGCCAAGATCTGTGTTCTTTTTCTTTCAGTGTATGTGTCTGCGTGTGTGCGTGTGGCCGTGCATGCGCATGCCCGTGCGTGTAAGATTGAAAAAGAGGCTGGATTCCTATATAGGTATAAGATCAATTGCCAATATATATATATATATATATATATATATATATATATATATATATATATATATATATATGCCGCACTTTGTGCTAATTGCGACAAGTCCCGGGTGCTTGCGCCAACTATCTAAGAATAGTCTTTTCCACACCACCCATATAATGAGCACTTTTTTTAGTTGGCGCAATTACCCAAAAGTAAGGTATATAAATATATATATATATATATATATATGTATATATATATATATATATATATATATATATATATATATATATATATATACCTTACTTATATATAGGCTTCACTTAAAATTCTTCCAGTAAACATCATGATGAAGAATAAGAGTATATATATATATATATATATATATATATATATATATATATATATATTAATATATATATACACAGATTGTAAAAAGGAGTGTATATCTACGAAATTTATCTCTCTCTTTTAAAATAAACACGTCTCTTATTTAATTATATGTATATGTATATATGTTTATATATATATATATATATATATATATATATCATTATACCACTATTTTCTTTGTCGATCGTTGGAATTGTCTGTTTACATATGCGTGTATGCGATACTTCTGAGACACAGAACCTTGGAAACGCATTCTAGAAACAGACATCAAATTGACCAATAACTATGTGCATTTCCGGCCTCCGCCATTTTCCACATAACGTGTTTAGCCAAAGAGAGGAAATGCGTCGGCATGACTTTCTAATCTGCGTCTGTGTACACATGTAATCATGCAGGTTGGAGGAGCAATCTTTTCTGTAATTTTGGTCGGTAGGTGCATAATATCAAGCAGATCGAGGGTCGGCTTAAATCATTTCTAATTCTTCATCCATTTTCTTGTCGACCGACGAACAAAGGCGACATGTCAAAGAAGGAAGGAATTCTGTTCTTGTGAAATCTGGGTTGGTTGTGTTCCGGGTTGACAGAGGGTTGTGTTAGCAAAGAATGTTGCGGGTCGCTAGAGTGGGATAAGTGCTTTTGAGAGCTGATAATAAAATGTGACGATATTGCTAGGTAAAAAGAAAGTAAATGAAGGAAGTTCGATTAGATAAATAAAGGGAAACGCGAGAAAGTAATGAAAGCGCCAGAATAATAAAAAAAACAGGAAATCAAGAGAGAAAGGCAAAAAGAATTAAATAAATGAAAAAAGTCCGAAAACAGGCGGACATATTAAAAAAAGGAAAAATCTAGCGTAATAATTTCAATAACAGAGGAGACTATAATAGGGTAGGGGAAAAGAGAAGAACTATTTTGAAATTTTCTAGGGTAGTATATAAATGTTGGCTTATAAAGAGAGAATACAGTATCGTCCTTATTTGTTGTTTTCCACATGTAACCTGAATAAATAACGTTTATCGGCTGTTTTTACTTGTGGAATATTTCATTTCGAACACACAATAATGTCAGGTAAGGAGAGAAAGCACACCGGTTCTCTTACCACAGCACCAAAATTCGTACTAGAACTGTCCACTCAGTTGATAGAACATCAATTGTAAAAGTGATATTCTCGGAAGAATGAAGGGGCAGTTCTCAGCGTGGGTGACCGAAAAAATATAATTGCGAATTACTTAGGATCTCTATGCACACGGTTGACGAAACGGAGGCATACTACCACCGTAAAGTAAATAAAGGTTTCCGTTCGAAATGTCAACTCGATTTCAAAAGTTTGACAAAAAAAACATTCCAGAGTCCAACAAAATACACATGAAGAAGGTCGTGGGTTACATCAACCGAAAAGTCGAGAAAATAATATCCAAAAAGAGAGCAATACCTCGAAGATCCCAAACAATTCGAACATTGTTTTAATTGTTCTATTTAATAATTTTATTTAAAATTGCTTTATTTAATTTTCCAATTTATTTTTACTTCAATTTATTTTCAATAATTTTTAGCCGACAGTTGTCTTTAAAAACAGCAGAAAGTTTTTTTTTTTTACAGCGAGTTATTGACCCTTTTACTTATATAATAATTCTCAGTTTAATTTTCTCAGCAGAAAAATTGAATGCGTTTTAAGCTTCAATGAACCCATCATGTGAACACTTTTCAGGATAATCATAAGTAGTAGGATATACAGTGTATCTTAAATATCATGTGACCAAAAATTCCGCCCACCAATATTTTTCAACCTAGCATCGCCGGAGATATATAGCGAGTACGATAGCTTACTTCAGTATGTACAGAATAATAATATCCACTGTCAAGGTTCCTGTGCTTAGAAGTTTTGTGCCAAGATTGACGCAATCTCTAACCACACTTCCCCTGAATCGGCGGTGTTAAATACCAGTTGCAAGTGAACGTTCAGGACGAGTAGAAACAATGCCGAGATAAGCGGTTGTTTGGTTGGTTGTTTTTGTTTTACGGCATATCAACCTTTTTCAGGTTATTTAATGCCGAATTTAGTTATTTTACGGCACGATTTTTTATGGAGTATATATATTATTTTTTTTCGTCAGATTCTATTAAACCCATAGTTGGAACCTTAACAGGTATTACCACACCGGGTCAGAGTGGACCTGGGAGCAATGGCAATTAAAGGGTTGCTCTACACTCCCCAAAGTCCGCAAGCTGGGGCCTCACCATCGGATATAGTTTTAGGGCATATCCAGGACCCGAGATAAGCGGAGAGCACATGCAACGCCTATAATTCCAAAATTGTCATCAATCTGATACTAGCCAGGCTCCATATTGCTTAATTTCGATGATATGACTAGAACTCGTATGGCAACGTTATTATGCCGTTGCCCAGTCGTACAATACGCTTAAACATATTGTGATTCATGCAGATTGCGTATGTATTATATATTCTTCAACCTTCTGTTGTTTTATATAATACGAGGAAAAATTTCATAGTGGATTAATTAGAAAAAAAAGGAAAAAAAAAGAAAAAAGAAAACATTAAATAATAATGATAATGTCGATTATAAAATTCCGTCCGCGTTTGTTTACAAAATCAGGTCAGCTAATATTTTAGCTTAACAAAAAATACCATAAAAATGTCACTTACGATTAATGTTTTGTTTTAAAATATGCAAAGAAGAAATGATTTGTGGCGATTTTAAATAACCCTCTTTATTTATCGTAAACTAAACTCTTTATTGAGAATTTTTTTTTAATGAAATGGTAAAATATACCCGGGCTAAGACAGGGGGTCATTCGATCTGTATTCGAATGCTCTACCACTATCATTCGTAGACATTTATGCTGCGAGACCACAATCTATGGTAGCATATCATTACCTTAAACAACCAAGCTCTCTCTGGTTCTCTCTCGTCTGGTCTTGAGCACATGGCACAATGGGGAAAGAGGAGGCTGGTTACTTTTAATGCACCTAAAATAATGCTCCCATCTCTACATCATCCCAATCTGGCATCAATTGAAATGAATGGTTCTCGCCTTGGGGAGGCTTCATGTTTTGAAAGGCTTCTGGGCTTGACCTTTTCTCCCAACCTGAAATGGGCACGTATATCAAGTCCATTGCTAAGGTCTCTGAAAAAAAATGGAGGGATCGTTCTACCGCTCGAGCAGATATCTCACTCCTGATGCTATTCCCACCTATATAAAAGCTAGGTACGACCAACGATGAAGTAATTTTTCCACATCTGAGGGGGGGCTGCTCGAAGCAGCTTATCATGCCTTTATAGAGTTAAAAATAGACTTCGTAGTTAGTAGATGATTTCATTTTCTCTTCCCTCCCACTTCTTTCCCAAAGAAGAGACGTTGCGAGCCTGTTTCTGCTTTATCGTTATTTTCAGATCAGGTGCTCAGCTTAGCTTCAATTTATGCCCCCCTCGCAAAACTTTCCGAAAAACACTCGTCTGACCGAACCCACTATCAATAATTTCCCACACTCTTTATCTGTGCCTAAACCTAAATGTAGATTCCATGAGCAAAGCTTATGTCTTATAACTGCACGCCTGTAGAACTCTCTTCCGATTGCCTGCTTTCCAGGTGACTACAATCTGGCTGTCTTCAGATCCAACGTAAAAAAGAAAAAAAACCGTCTCCCTAATAATTCAATTTACAAAATTCTTACTATTTCAGTTTACTACGCTATAATCACATTGACTAATATATACTCATTAACCTTTCTTTTAAGAATAAATGATTTGTTGAGATTTAATCATCCCCCTTGCCCGAGTAACGTAAACAAGTTCCCTGTAAAAATATGTTTTATCCATAAGGAAGGCTTTTTTTCAGGATAGGATTTTTTCGATTTTCCATACTTAGTAGATGAATTTCTGTTAAAAAAACTGCCAGACATAAATTCCCTTTGTATAAAATTTACACAAGATAGGTCCAGCCGCTTGGAAAATAATGAAGAGGAATCTCCCACGCACAAGTGACTTTTAAATTATATGTATAAATAAACGAATATATAAATATATATATATATATATATATATATATATATATATATATATATATATATATATAAATGAGGCAGTAGTATACATCTTTCTTTCATTGGAATTTCTTTACCCATTTTATATAAATATATATATATATATACGTATATATATATGTATATATATATATATATATACTTATGTACATATATATACATATATACATATACATATATATACATATATATACATATACATATATATGCATATATATACATATATATATATATATACATATACATACAAACACACCCATACACATTAACACACACATACGCACACACACACACACACACACACACACACACACACACACACACACACTAGTAATCGGCCTTCGGTGCTCTCCAAAGAAGGGCGGTTCTAAAATTATACAGCTTTTACATAACACACATGGAAAAACATATATCATATATAACACAAATATATTGCTTTGAACATTATGTCAAACGAGACTTTCAAGTATGAAGTATGCAAAAAAAAGAAGAAATCTGTCGCCGTCAACACATTTTTATCAACGATTTCTTGTTGGACGGTTACATTATTATAATTATTCTCAGAACTATTAAGGCCAGGAGAAGGGATCGGTAATCTAGCCTCCCCCGTTTACCTCGTTTACTAATATCGTAGTCCCTCGCCCGGATTGGGGGAGGAGGTTCATACCTAGGTAATTTTCTTTTTAAGTTTTATTAATAATTCCTGAAATAGCCAACCACCTATTTAGCGTACTTTCGCCTTAATCATGATCAAAACCTAGTAATCAGTCCGATTCATGAATTATTAATGCAACTTTACTTGGCATAAATCATTCGGTATAAATATGCGTGCACTTGCTAGTATAGCGCACTACATTCTAATCTTAATAATAAGTGTTTACTTTTTTCTATGAGCTATCAATTATTAAGGCTAAAAGCCACTAAATATAAAGTGTCAACTGTGAAGTTAGAATTAGGGGGGATTAAAATTGTTAATTGCATATAAGGGCAGTTTATGCGTGCACTTTCTCATATAGTATCTACTTTTATATGAAAAGTAACTTTGTCTGTGTGCCTGTGTGTCTGTTAGTTCGTTCCCTAGGGACTCGAAAATGGCTGGGCTGATTTTTAGGAAATTTCACAGGAAGGATCATCGTGTACTTTACAGTGTTCTTAAATATGTGTTGTATGGAAATGTCTTCGATGAGTATCGATAATCGATAATTGAAATGAGCCGATGAACAATGGAACATGCTATTTGAACCGAAGTTAACACCTTATACAAACTAACATCGATAGTTCCTTTCAGTGTCCAAAGACAAAGAATACCCCTTATAGGGGCAGCTGCGTGTGTTATTTTGTGGCAAGAGTTTCGCAATCTCCAAGCACACCTCTCCTGAATCGGCACTGCTTCAGAATAATTTCAGATCGACTGGAAACAATGCCGAGATAAGCGAAGAGCATATTCAGCACGTGGAAGTCCCAAATGGTCACCCATCTGGTACTGGTTTAGCCTAATCGTTGCTTAACTTCGGTAATCTCAGGGGGACGGGTGTTTAAAACTTGATTACAGCCTAATATCACAAGGGAATTTGAGAAGATGTATAACCACACAATCCCAACGGGTCTACATATTAAATTAAAAATATGGCCTTTTACATGACAGGGGCGCATTTGAAATATATATTTCTATTTAGAACATAATTGAAGCATGCCACCTGGCTGTTTGTATTCTAAACAAGGCATTATATAGAAAAATAATTTTATAAAATCCAGAGCAAGTTTTCTATAGTGCAATGAAGGCTACAATGTATAGTTAAATAATTCATAGCAGGAGGACTATAAGCTTCCTCTGGATACATTGCGATCGGTTACCATCTAATCGGGAAAATCGATTTGATTGAAAAAATGGATTATTTCATCGATTTCGCGTACTATAAAAATATGGGAGTGTGAAAAATTCGTTCATCATCAATACATCCCGAACAACATCCAGTTACCATACTAGTCCGTTATAATTTTAATAATCTTCATCATAATCATTATAACCATTTACATTTTTTATAAATCAAATATCCGTCAATTTAAAAATACGGACGTAACTCTGAGTACGTCTATGACTGAGTAGAACAAACAATGATATTTTAAAGTGGAAAAACGACATAAAATTGAAAACTCCAGAACAAATTGAATGTTCACTTCTCGATAATAGGCAGCAACGTTATTCACTTCGGCGGTGGGGGGGCAGCTAGTTATTCAATTTTTTTCACTAAGCGTGAGTATTGAGTTTGACATCTTTTTCGCGTGATTTCGAACTCGAGAAACTTTTTTTCTAGTTTGGTAATGGTCATCTCGAACTCGAAAACATACATACAAATCCCGGGATACGGAAGTTCTAGGATACGGTGTTCTCAGGGTACGATGTGTATTACGATGTTTTCCGGCCCCTGTTTACTGTATTTGCCCCGCATTACGGGGTTATTTATAATGTTATTTGATTATATACATGTATATTATATACTGTACTGTATATCGTTACTGATTTTTAATGCAGTATCGCGGGTTTTACAGTATACGTAATTTTCTTTCTTTCAGCAACGGGATTGGAAGTTGAGGGTGGTCAAGTTGTTTACAACACAGACTTACAAGCTCGGGGTTACGAGTTCGAATCTAGTTCGCTTCACAATAACCACTTTCGTTAAGAACGTTGGCAACCTTCTCGTATACTATCCCGTAAGTACTTTATATATGTATTTAAAAAAAAAAAGTAATTCTGACTAGAAATGTATAGGAGAAAACCAATGCCAACAATAGGATTTTCGGATTCATACGATGTTATGATGATGAGTTGGACAAAAAATATCAACGTATGCGATCTAGAAGAACAAGTCTCTGACAAAGGACCTATACATAACATGAGTCATTTATTACATTATTGGCTTTCCCCGGTTCCACTGACCCTTTCACAGTTTCACTGAATAATATGGTTGCCTATTTAGCATTGGTTGCATATTTTCAATTCTTGGAAATTGTTTTTAGTGGATCATCGCTTGGGTTAAAAAACAAAACAAAACAGATGTTAATCAGAAAGTTAAAATTAAAGAAAACAACAGCAGATCAGTCATTTGTCTGCAATCGATATCTTGTACACCGTTTCACTAAACGGCCATTTCAGTGACGACAACAAAAATAAAAACCAGATAAAAACAATGATAAGAGATTTAAATAAAAAAAAGCTCCCTGAAATAAATTTGGATGCAATCAGCGATTGAATTAACATGAATTATATTTAAATTACTTTAATGAGTCATCAATTGGCTTTGAGCTGACATCGTTAACTCCCTGGGGAATTCCTGGAGTCGCTCTCACCGGTCGGCTTTCAAAAGTTTAGCCAAAAATTAAACGGTGAAAAGAAGCGGCCAGTCGTAAACGGAGTGGGTTTCAAAATTTGTTCGATTGAGGATTAACGCAATTGTTTCAGATA
This sequence comes from Euprymna scolopes, assembly GCF_053919585.1. NCBI lineage: Eukaryota > Metazoa > Mollusca > Cephalopoda > Sepiida > Sepiolidae > Euprymna > Euprymna scolopes. The sequence continues at coordinate 65,405,675 of NC_136515.1, read as the reverse complement.
GACTAAGTTAATTAGAGCACAATCAGCTTGTTACAATTTCGTAGTTATATGTTTTGGAATAAGTCACCACTGAGAGGGATATGAACCTTCCACCCTCTCACTACTGATGCAATTCTCTATCTATATAAAAGCCAAGTACGTCCAAGGATGGAATACTGCTGCCATATCGGGGCAGGAGCTGCTAAAAACAGCCTACCATGCCTTGACAGAGTACAAAATGGACATCGTGGCTTAGTGGGGGATGCCCTTTTCTCTAGCCTGTAACCTCTCTCCCACAGAAGAGACGTTGCGAGCCTATCCTTGTTTTATCTTTATTTCCATGGCAGGTGCTCGTCTGAACTCCAATATCTGGTCCCCCTCGCCAATCCTTCACAATAAGCCCCATAGTAGAGATTGTAATCAATAAATTTGATTGACAAACAAGCGTTTCCATCGAGTTCATTGATAAAATAAACATTGGGGTGTGAAAGGTTCTTTGATCATAATTCAATACCGGGCAATATCGGCTTTTCCTGCTAAGATATATATATATATATACATATATATATATATATATATATATATATATATATATACTTCAAACAGGGATAAGTGGGAGTTTTAGTCATTTACACCTGCTTTAAAGCTCCGCCGCTTACTCATTTTTCGAGCACATTTCAAACAATTATTACATCTTAGAGATCACCTTCTCTGTCATATTGCGAAGCAAATTTTCTTAATATTCGGTAAGTAAGTGCTGTTCAAAATCGTAAAAATTCGAAAGGAGGTGAGCGAGGTTTTTTTTATGACTGGCTTCCATAGCAACCACGTCGCTTAAGCGATTTGTGTTGCTACTAATTCACAGCTATTGCAAAAATAGAAGTAACAAATTATACAGAGACATTGAAAGCAGACGAGTGCCGTACATTGTTTTACATATGTGTATGTTATGTTTATGTAGGCCAAAAAAAAATAAGACCGAAATTAAAAAGAAAAAGTGAATTTAATGAAAGCCTGGAAAAATTAAAGATTAAAGCAGTAAAATGCGAGCATGGGCAGTAATATGGTTAAGCATTAACATGGACAAGGAAAGGAAAAATATTCTAGAAAAAAAATAAAATAACTTATAAACTTAAAATATAGCAGTTTTAAGAATTTAAAAAAAATTCAATTAAACATTATATTACTGATTCTTAATGCTGCAATATTTTAATTTATACATTTATTATATTTTTTTTTACTAAAATACCTTGTCCTTTTCTTTTCCATGTTTAATCTTAACCATATTACTTTTCATGCTTGCATTCTTTTAATATAATGCATATATATATACATATATATATATATATATATATATATATATATATATATATATATATATATATAAATATATATATATTAGTAGTCTGGCAAGGAGACAGAGGAGACAAATAAATCAGCAAATCTTAAGCTGGCCTGCAGGACACTATATGTACATATGTAGGCAAATTTGAGAATATTTTATCGGTTTGAAATATGAGTTATTTTCTTTAGCGATTCTCATAATTTTTGAAACAGAGAATATTATTAAAATCTTATAAAAGCCTGCAAAATTGTATGCGTTTTTGTTCCATACAACACACGATGTAAACATCTCAGTATTTTAATTGGCTAACAATACACGCACTCACACAGGTCAGGGTTAGGGGGTAATCTCCAAAAATACCGTTAGGGCTTACAACATGGCCGCCAGAAGAGTCACGTGATCCGGTTGATCAAAAACATGAATCGCCGTATTACGAAACCGGAAAACGCAAATTTAAAACAAACTTTGACAAACAAGCATAATAATTAAGTACAAAAACAGTTTTTCAATATCATAATAATAAATAATTTATTTAGAACGGTCATTTAATTTTTTGTTGAGAAACGATCACAGTTTGTTTGTGTTTTAAATGTTTACAAAATGTCTACGCACGTTCGTAGACATTTTGTAAACATTGTTTTTAAAAAATAAAAAATAATACTTCTATTATGCTTTAAACGACTGTAATAGTTTATTTTGAAAGTATATTTCATAAAGAAAATAGACAACCCACTTTAAAAACAGAAATTACGAGTTTTATATATTTTATTCGCAGTTTTTTGTTGGGGGTGTCAAAAATTCCGCCTAAAATTCTGATACACCTAGTCGACCACTTGTTTGTTCTGAATAAAATACTTTTTATAAACACTGTTTTAACTAAAAACAACCTATGATTGTTTCTCAAAGTTTGCCTATTTTTATAACAACATTATATCAACAAAAAATTAAATACAAACAAATTGTGATTGTTTGTCAAAGTTTGCCTTCAAGGCTGCGTTTTCCATTTGCACGATTCATGTTTTGGATCAACCGGATCACGTGACTCTTCTGGCGGTCATGTTGTAAGCCCTAACGGTATTTTTGGAGATTACCGGTTAGGGTTAGGGTTAGTGTTTGGTTAGTTTTATTGCTATTGTTAGCGTTAGGGTTAGGGTTAGAGTTAGGGTTACGGGCATTGTTAAGTTTAAGGTTAGGGTTAGTGTTAGAGTTAGGGCTAGGGTTAGGGTTAGTTTAGGGTTAGGGTTAGGGTTAATTTTGCTTTAGGTAAGGGTTATATTTAGGGTTAAGGTTAATGTCAGGTTTAGTGTTAGGGTTAGGGTGCATTGTGAGAACTTTTTTCCAGATGCGATGAACATCGTGATACAAACATTTTGAAACACGGCCTGGGGCTGAGGGCCGGATATAAATGCTACGTTCGGTTTCCTCTTCATAAACCCACCAACACTGTTGGTGTGCTCTAATTGGGCACAATGACACAATGCGGCATCATGAAGCCTCCTTTTTTTCTGTTAGCTATTCAACAGAGACATAAGGGATTATGCTGCTCTTTTCCTTTTGAGTAAGGGTAAGGGTATGGTTGAGGTTAGGGTAGGGTTAGGGCTAGGGTTTGGGTTAGGGTTTGGGTAAGGGTTAGGTTTCGGGTTAGGTGTAGGGTTAAGTGTAATATTAGGTTTTGTGTTAGGGGTAGGGGTAGAGTTAGGGTGCGGTCATTGTTAGGTTTTAGGTTAGGTTTAGTGTTAGAGTTAGGATTAGGTTAGGTTGTGATTAGTTTATTGTTAGGGTTAGGGTCAGGGTTAGGGTTAATTTTAGCATTAGGGTAAAGGTTAGGTATAGGGGTAAGGTTAATGTCAGGTTTAGGGTTAGGGTTAGGTTTTCATTGAGATAACTTTTTTTCCAGATGCGATGAACATCGGGATAGAAACAACTTGAAGACACGGCAAGGGGACTGAGGCATGATATAAATTGTACGTGGTCTTTCCTGTTCATATACCCACCAAAACTGTTGGTGTGCTCTAATTGGGCACAATGACACCATGCGGCAACATGAAGCCTCCTTTTTTCTGTTAGCTATTCAACAGAGACGTAAGGGATTATGCTACTCTTTTCTTAGGATTACACAACTTATCCTTGGTTCTAACCTTGTGGCACTTGGTTTTAAAGCAAGAGCCATGAATAACCATTTTCTATGAATCGACCTGTACAGATGTGTGAATATTGTAGGCGAACTAAGGAATTTAAACGGAATTTCTTACTAAACATTCCCGTTCCATCAATCATGACTAGGTAGAAGCGTTTATTATGATGTTTTTCTGAGTTCTTGTCGTAGTACTGAATCAACCTTCAACCTCAAGAAAACTCACTTAATACTGGTTGCTAACCAACGTCTGTGTCTGTTGCATCATGGTTCTATGTATACACTTCTGCTATCAGAGATGACGGAAAAAGAACAATATACGCCAATCAATTAAATAAAGGATGCACTTGGTTGCGTCCCTTTTTATAAGCTACTGAAGCGAAGTGAAGAGGAGGGTTACACACCATTTTCAGGGATTAGTCGATTAGCCTATTTTGTGGTAGTCGCTTCGAACAACGCGTGAAACCACGCGATGTAACCCAACTAACAAGATGTTTACTGCAAAGACTGGTGGTGTTTATTGTACTTAATCTTGAGACTTCCACGGTTACAGAGTATGGACGCTGTATACAAATACCGAACCGTGTGCGAAATGATTCAAGGTAAGGAAAAAGGAAAATACTATAAAAAGAAGCGAGATGCCCGAGAGCACTTCGAACCGGTGTTCGAGAGGCCTAAAATCAGAAAGACGGAGCACGATCGCGTTTTATTCGGGAAAGTACCCGGAAATAAATGTCGTTGTTACGAAGATAATGAGTCGATTAATATTTGCTTGAGAGAGATAATCAGCTATGTGTTGGATCCCAAGTATCTACATGTAAACGCGTGTGTAAATGTGTGTAAACCTACATTAAGTAGGAAGTAAACAATTAGCAGGAATAATAATTCCAAATTTGCAGTTCATAGAAAATAAGCTACTAGGATAAGAAATTGTATTACAATGCGTTATCAACAGAGCGAATTAATGAAGATCACTAGACTAAGAAGCAAAACTAGCTAAAACAAAAGAAACCATTAAAGAGATCAGACAATTGTTTATAAAATAAGTTTACACTTTTTTCAACTTTTTAAAACTACAAATACCTTCGCAATCACCTGTTCCCATAACAAATACACCCCTGAGTGTACATCCTTCAAACTCCTTGACTTTACACAGACAGGCAATATAAATTTGTACAAGTGCATTGTGGACATCGTCAACGCTGCGACAAAGAAAGTAGGCTTATTCTACCGTTCTCGAAAATTACTGAGATCAGAAAATATCATATATAATTTAAAAGCCACAGTTCGCGCATGCAAGACGTAATGTTACGACATCTGGTCTGGTACATCTACTATTATTAAGTTACTCCAAGACACGGTCAAAAACGAGTCTCTAATCTAAGAGTCCCGCATTATCAGCCAAGATCCTACCTCTGTCCCATCTCCGCAAGGTTGTATACAGAAGAGAAAATGTTATATGTTTCTATTACTTAATAATAATAACGCGAGAACCTATTCAATGTTACAAGTCTCTGGGGTGTCTTCGACGAGGCTTGAGCCCTGGGCTGCAGGCCCATAGGCGGGTACTCGGTGTTATATTATGCCAGTTGGGCTGTATTTATTACTTTAAAGGATAATATTGGATGCTAATCGCAGCTTTGTATGTATTTAAGCAATTATATCCAGACAATTTAATCTAGTGACAAAACAAGTGCAAAAAACTACTAAATCTATATAATCGCCCATCGATCGGATGAGAGGGCAGACACCTGTCCTATATACATGAAAAAGGTGAGTACAGACGCGTATATGACATACTTAGACGGTAATCAATATTGTGCAGCCAAATCGCAATGTTGCGTGTATGTAAAGCAAATCTGTTGCCGACATTTAACGTTGGAGGCGAAAAACGATTTATGGATGTTAAACTGAATAGAAAACTTCACATGAACAGTTGATGATTTTAAGAAGGAATGCGCTAGTTTTTAGTTGACTTTGCTAATTTAATATTAGCTTCCATGTCTATACACACACACACAGACACACACACACACACATATATATATATATATACCTGGTAGGTTATTAAAATATGACAAGCTGCACACGCACACACATGCATATATATATGTGCACAGATACACACACATATATGTCTACATATATACATACACACATATATATGTATATATATATGTGTGTGTGTAGAGAGAGAATGAAAGAAAGAGAGACAAAAAAGAGTGGGCAACAGATAAACGTAGATACCTAGTGGTAGTTCTACTTGTAATCAAATCAGATTAACTGTAAATCTTCGACTATATATATATATATATATATATATATATATATATGTTTGTACGTATATATGTTTAAAAAAACACTGACCTTGATGTAGGGGAGACAAATAATTGCTGCTATGCTTTCAAATGTTGTGAAACAACAGCAAGGAGACTTGATGCAAAATATTTTTCTTACATCTCCACTATGAAAACATCCCTATAAACTGTAAAATTTAAATTATGCATTAATAACAAAGGAGGGAGATATAACATATAAGAAGTATCTGAAGAAACCCTAACACTAACCTTAACCCAAACCCTAAACCAAACCCTAACACTTACCGTAACCCTAAACCTCACCCTCACCCTAAACTAACCCTAACACTAACACTAACCCTAAACCCAACCCAAACCCTTAGAGTAACCCTAACCCTAACCTTAACCCTAACACTAACCTAACAATAAACCCGAACCCTAAACTTAAAGATTAACCCTGATACCTAACCGTAAACCCTAACCCTAACCCTAAACCCAACCCTAACACTAACCATAACAGTAACACTAACCCTAACACAAACCTTACCCCTTATCCTAAACCTAACACTAACACTAACCCTAAACCTAACCCTAACCTTTACACTAACCCCGACCATAACACTAAACCTAACCCTAACCCTAAACCTAAAAGTAAACCTAACCCTAACACTAAACCTATCCCTTACCCTAACATTAACCCTAACCCATACCCATACCCTAACCTTAAGCCTAACTATAACCCTAACAGAAACCCTGACCCAAACACTAACCCTAACACTAACCTTCACCCTAAACTTAACCCTAATGCTAACACTCACCCTAACACTAACCCTAACATTAACCCTTACCCTCAACTTAACATTAACCCTAACACTATCCCAATCCCAATAACTAATCCCAACACTAACCCTATCCATAACCCTAACCCTAACACTGACCCTAAACCTAGCCCTAACACTTACACTGACCCTCCCCCTTACCCTAACCCCAACACTAACACTGACACTAGCCTTATACCTTACCCTAACCCTAACATTAACCCTAACCTTAACCCTAACACTAACCGTAACATTAAGTAGGAAGTAAACAATTAGCAGGAATAATAATAATATAATATATATATACCTGGTAGGTTATTAAAATATGACAAGCTGCACACGCACACACATGCATATATATATATGTGCACAGATACACACACATATATGTCTACATATATACATACACACATATATATGTATATATATATGTGTGTGTGTAGAGAGAGAATGAAAGAAAGAGAGACAAAAAAGAGTGGGCAACAGATAAACGTAACATTAAGTAGGAAGTAAACAATTAGCAGGAATAATAATATATATATATATATATATATACCCATACCCATACCCTAACACTAACCCTCCCCCTAACACTAACCCTAATCCTTACCCTTACACTTACCCTAACACTAACCTTGACACTAACCCTAACCCCAACGCTAACCCGAACCCAAACTCTAACCCTAACACTTACCCTAACCCTAACCCTTACCCTAACACACACTATTACCCTCCCCCTAACCCTAACCCTAACCCTAACCCTCACACTAACCCTAATCCTTACCCTTACCCTAACACCAACGCTAACCGTACCCCCAGCCTTTACCCTACAACTCACCCTGACCCTAACCCTAAATCTACCACCAACCCTATCCCGAACCCTAACATTAATCCTTACACAAACACTAACGCTTACCCTATCACTAACTCTAACCCTTAAACTAACCCTAACTCTAACCCTAACCCTAAACCTGACAATATCCCTAACTCTGACCCTTACACTAATCCTAACCCTAACCCTTACACTAACCCTAACCCTTTCACTAACCCTAACACTAAGCCTAAGCCTAACCCTAACACTGAGCCTAACCCAAAACCCTAACCCTTACCCTAACCCTCACCGTTAACCTAACCCTAACCCTAAACCCTAACCCTTACCCTAACCCTAACCCTAAACACTAACACTAACCCTAACCGTAAACCCTAACCCTAAACCCTAACACTAACCCTAATCCTAACACTTACCTAACTCCTGACCACATTGTGTAAGTTGTTTTCCTTTTTTCATTTTCTTCTCGTGACACACCTAATTTGCATATGCACCTTTTTAGGCTACTGGTGCTGCCTATCTATTAACAAGCTAGCCATCCTCCTCTGCTACTGATATTTCTGAACCCGCTCATATTAATTATGTTAAACACATTACGACTCCTTATTTTAAATACTTTTAAGAACACGCAATTCAGGGACTATATACTAATTGACAGCATTTACCTATTAATCTTTCACGAAAACCGAAGGATTTTTAATAGCAACTAAAACCTTTCTGTCACGGTTCAACTCTCTCTGCATTAAACTTCATAAAAGTAAATATAGTCTACGTTTTGTCACAGAACAAACGGTGCAAGTGTTTCCACAATTTTATAACCACAAACTAAGTTATTAAGGTGTGAATCCTGTGATACGAATATACAGGAGTTTTTATTCCGGCCAGAGAGGTGAAAGAATATTGCAAATCGCATTGTTATGATGACTGAACTTATGCATTCATTACCTGAATGTTTCATCTCTCTGTTGCAAATATTGACGGCATGTGACTAAGAAAACAACCCCTGTCATGGATGTGCATCATAATCACAAATGCGTCATTAAATTCCTAGGAAAAGTGAATTGAAAATAGCGGTACTATGTCTAAAAATCGATTGTTTTTATGATACAACTCTGCTCTTCGTAGCTTTTCAACGTTTTGGTTTTGATAAGTTAAAATATGTGAATCTTTCGTATCAGTGTGTAATAATGTTTTCCCCTGAAATGTGTTCGTTTCAAACTCGAATATTCTGCCCACGCACCCGACCTTTATATGTTGCATTGCATTTTACATTTTCTTCTTTCGTATATTTTGTTTTTTACTTTTTTTTTGGTGAAAAAAGTGCGAAGTCGATTTGTAAGGAGTTGGCATGGTTTAAGGTAAGGAGGCAGCAGTTCATATCTTGCTGATCATTTTGTAAGCAGACATATTTTTTTTATTGATCATCCGCGGCAAAGATCCGAAAGCAGAGAGGAGAAAATCGATTAAGAAAAACAGAGAACGAATTAGAAGATCGATTTGCCACTTTTGGTATCGATTGATATAAAAAGAAGAAAGCACAAATTAATAATCAGTGAGGATCGTAAAATATTATAGATTTCATACGCGCACGCATACAAATAATGTAAGTCATAAAAGAATATGGCAATTAAGCTACAGTGTCAGCATTTCACTCCGGCAGAGAAGTGGCAGGCGAAAATTTTAATCGCATGATTCCTTATTGAAAAGTCTGTGTAGTTTACTTGCCATATATTTTCAGAAATAAATATCTACTCTTTATTGGTGACTAAACCTAAACGTATATTCCATGAAAAAAAGTATATCTCTCTTAGAACTAAACCCCCGTGGAACTCTCTTCCGTTTTCCTGCTTTCCAGCTGCCTACAATGTGGTTGTCTTCAAATCCAACGTAAACAAGATCTTGATAGGCCGTTAAACTTTTAAACAAATTTACCAAATTTCCATTACTAACGATTACTATATTGTTCAATTGACTACTGCACACTATATATTCCTTATCTTTGCCTTGCCTTTGTTCCTTGATAAGTGGGCATTCCTATGTAAAAGACCTCTACGTGTGCACAGATCATTGTAGATATTAATACTGAAATCGATACATAAAATATCATATCGACTTTCTATTATTTTATGTGAATAATATATATATATATACGTGTATATGTATGTATATATATATATATGTGTGTGTGTATATATATTAGCTGTACCCTGCCACGCGTTGCTGTTGTAAAATTTGGTGTAATGGAAAAATCTAATAAAAAGAGAAAATACATGTTTCTTATATTGTTATTACAGCAATCCCCTCCAAAAGTGTAAAAAAAAAAAAAAACAAGAAAAAATACAAAAATGGAAAGAAAAAAAACGGTACTCTTGCAGAATTTGACCAGGATCCTTGGGAGTTTCCACCAATCATGGCTTGGGCTCGACCACCAGTCAATGGATTAAGCCCAACCTTGCTAGAATGCTGGAAAATTTAATCGATTTTTTTGTGTTTTTTTGTAATGAAAATCTTACTTTTGAATTAATATTTTGGTGAGAGGTGGTACTATACGCAGATTCGAAAAGTTGTCCAAAAACAAATAAATGTAAGCAAAGGTAAGCTAAGTACATTTCTACATAACTGGATAAATTGTTTGTTTTTATTTAATGTAAACGGTTAAATCAGCTCGGAAAAGCACACAGTTTTTATCAATGTATTTGAAAAGACAAATGGTTGTAGACTCTGATGAATATGTTAAGTTTGGGATAATAAGTAAAAAGGACTAAAAAAAAACTATACATAACCGTGTAAGAAATCCACCGAATATATGTGACCGTGACATAGGCTAACATATTTGATGGATTTTTTACAGTGTATTGTATAGTTTATTAGTTTTAACTCATTTTCCAAAACAACGTAATCAACATGGTCCGCCACCATTTGCATTTTTAAAGACACTGATAAACACTGGTTTTCGAGTCGACTAAACGTTGGATTAAATCAAACGGGTTTGTATTACCAAACGCCTGAGAAAGTTCACGAAAAATAAATATATAACCAATGTTATCTAAGACAAGATAAGTTACTTTTCTACCCAACTGGATGAGCCAGTTTGGTAGAAAAGTAACTTTTTTGCCTTTGGTAGTATTTGTTATACATTTGTTTTTCGCCACTTTTTCGAATAACCAAAAAAAAAAAAAACAAAGACAAAAAAACACAAAAAATATCCATATAGGTAGAAAAGTAATTGATCCTGCCTTTGAGGTCCACCTATACTATTTGTTTTAAAATTACTTTTAAACGTTTTCGGCGATCCTGATTAAGAAAATCTTATTTAAAGTTTGCAGAGGAAAGTTGATTTCAAGATATAAAGACCTGTGCTATGCAGAATAAATAACTGATGACTCGGAATAAACACCCCTAATCTCCCAATAAGAGCGGCTATCAGAATAAATAATGCCTACCTACTCATGTTAAAAATTATGGAGGTGTACCTAAAGTAAAAATTTACCTTATTTTTTAAAATACATGTTTAGTTTAAAGCACAGCGCTATTGTTTACAACGGTTAAATAAAGGAAACGAATTCATATTTTCTTATATAAAAACAGCCTGGAAAAAACATACTTTAACGTTTGTTAGAAATAGTTTTATCGAAAAACACAAAAACTAAACATTTTTTTACTGATGCTTTATTTCTTAAATATAACAATTTCTGTTTTACGCTTTTAACGAACGTAAATTTCACGGTCTCTGTATTTTTTTTTGTATTTTGTTATATTAGGTGCCCCTCACCGATTTCCGACGATGCTGAATAAGACCTGCATGGTTACAATTTGCAGAGGCAAGTAGTTTTCGAGATATAAAGACCTGTGCTATGAACTATAATTCACTGGCGGCTATAATTAAACACCCCAACCTTCGAATACTAAGGACGGCTTTTAGAATGTAAACTGACAATCTCCCCATATTAAGAACAGCTTGAGGAATAAACACCCTCAATATTCCCATGTTAAGAATGGCTTGCAGAAAAAACGTCCCTAAACGCCTCATGTAAAATACGGCTTTTGGAATAAATACCCCCATCCTCCCCATATCAAGAACAGCTTGCAGAATAAACAACGCCTACCCACTCATGTTAAAAATTGTGGAGGGGTATCTAAAGTAAAAATTTATTATTATTTTTTTCAAATAAATGTTAGTTTAAAACACGGTTTTAATGAAGGAATATCATTCATATGAAAATAACTCGGGGAAAAAGTTTGTTAAAATAAGGGGCTTGTATTACTTTACACATATTTTCGAAAAAAGTTATAAAAAAGAAATATATAACAAATAAATATTATCAGAGGCAATATAAGTTAATTTTCAACCAAACTGAATATTTTTCTGTGTTTTTATTTAATCTAAAATGCTTAATTCAGCTCGAAAAACATCCAGTATTTACCTATGCGTTATAAAATTCAAAATGGCGCCGAACTCTCTGCTAAACATGGTAAGTTTGGGAAAATGAGGTAAAAATTAAAAAAAATCTTTACCAGATACTGTTAAAAACCAACCGAATACATGTCAGAGTATTTCACAATAACATATATTGCACTAGTTACAAACAGTATTTTGTATATTTTTTTTATTTTTACATAATTTTCCCAAACATTGCGTGTTCAGCAGAGACTTCGGGACCATTTTTAATTTTCCAAGACATTGGTAAACACTGTATGTTTTTCGAACTGAATAAACATGGTACATTAAATAAAATCACTAAAAATATCCACTTGGGTAGAAAAGTAACTTATATTGCCTTTGATAACATTTATTTGTTATATATTTGTTTTTGACAAAGTTTTCGAATCTATGTGTACAATATAACAAACTCAAAATAAGTTTTGGTGAAAAAAAAGAAAAAAAAAACAATTTTTAATTATGCTTTATTTTTTATATGTAACAACAATTGTTGGTTAAAAGCACAACACTAATGTGTACCACGGTTTTAATAAAGGAAAAACCTTCATAAAAACATCTCGGAAAAAAGTGTACTTTGAAGTTTGTAAAAATAAGTTGTATCGAAATAAAACAACATTTTTTTTACTGATGCTTTATTTCTTAAATGTATCAATTGGTGTTTTACGCTTTTAACGATTGTTAAAAAAAGTTGTTTTTTTTATAAGCACGTGTAGTAAGAATAATTATTTTTCGTCATTTAAAAATTGTATAATTTTATCCTAAGGACCGCGACAATAAATTTTAATTAAAAAAAAATAAGGAATGTTTTTTTTATACGTATCGATTAAACAGATAATGAATTATTGTAATTAAGAAATCATCAACTCGTCGACCTCTCATTTCTACCGGAAATGATATGGCAAAAATAGTTCCGCATTACGAAACATATTTTTTTAATTTAATATTAATGTCTGTGTTACTATTTTAACGATAAAAATGTGTGTCAAAGTTAAACTCGTATTTAATATTCATTGCTTTGTTACTATTTTAACAATTTAAAAAACGTGTGTTGTAGTCAGAATCGTTATTTTTCGTTATTTCAAAATGGTAAACCGGAAGTTTTTTCCGCTAATCGACTGAAATCGGAAAGTTGCCCCGACGAATAAAAGTTTTTGTTGTAATAAGGTAATATTTACTTTTTAATATTTAAAAACAGAATTATTTAATGAAGATTCACTGTTATTAAATTTCACAGAAAACGGGATTGCAAATTTCTAGTTTATTGGTCTTGAATAAACCAGACCTTCCATTTATATATATATATATATATATATATATATATATATATATATATATATAAATATATATATATATATATATATATATATATATATTACATGTTTCACAATGTGATATATCATATAATTACTTCACAGTCGAACAATGTCGGAACGTAAGCCATGTAAGCCAATGAACCGGAAGTCCAAATCTCGAGTTTCGCCCTCATTTGGATACATCAGGCGAACACACCGAAATTTGGGATCCGAAACTTGAATCTCTTGAATACGAGGCGAGCACATTGCAACTTGAGCAACAGCAGCTCATAGATTTTATGGTGCGTGGTGCGGTTGATCCAGTAGCAGGATGCTCGCCTCGCATGCAAAGGATTAGATTTTCGAATCCCGATTTCCGATCTGTCCAAGTGATGTGAGCGAAGTCTTCGATTTCCGCTTTTGTGGGATCCATGGATTTAATGAGATGTGAAGTTGTTTGACTTTAGAATATATATATATATATATATACATATATATATGTATATATATATGTGTGTGTGTGTGTGTGTGTGTGTGTGTATACTACCATTTTAGCTCGGCGTTGCCCGGGTGTTTGGATGTGTATGTTAAGCAAAAAAAAAATGTGATAGTAGGAAGGCAGGGACGAACCTGTACCCAAATTTTGACCCGCGCACTGAAATATTAAGGTTATTATTTCGAAATCTTTATTAAACATGGGAAGAGTGGGGGCGTTTTGCAAATATCCTTTATTACAACTCTATTGTCACTATTTTCTTACAACTAAACGACTTTAAACCGTTGACAATTGTAGTAAAGCTACGACTACCACAACTACTACTAATACTACTACTTCTCTCTCTCCGTTCTTTTTCCTTCCTTCCTTCCTTCTTTTTTATATTTTGTTTACATTTCTAGATACAAAATAGTTGTGTGAGAACGTTAAATTTGTTGACACATTTACTAATCTGTTTTAATATTAGTCTTATTTTATTTTATTTTTTTAGGTTTTATATTTTTGCTTCAGGTTTAATAATTTTTTTTTTTTTAAATTTTAAGTTTATATAGCTTGGTTGAATTATTCTTATATGGGGTTTCCATTCTTATATTTCTCATTGGTAGATTTATGTGCGTTTTTGCTGCTAAATGACTTTCCTCGGCGTTCGATTCGTACGAAAATCATGTTTAATTTTCGATTTTTGAACGATTATACGGCATAAATAGGTAACTTTACACAAAAAGGGCGGATTTTTGTTTCATGGTTGAGTGATCCATCCGTGATTTTTCATTTTAATATACTTTCATTGAAATGTTTCTGTTATGTAAAAAGAACCCTATTTTCTTTGCCTCACAAGTGTCATGATCATACATGAATTCCATAACTAATATAACACTGTTTATAAACAAGCGGTTAGAGCACTGTAAAAGTGGTGGACAAATGTTTGTTTAAATATACATTTGGCAAGATAATTTACGGGGGCCGTTACCGTGGCTATCGGTTGAACTGCTGACTGTCAACGCGATGGTTCTAGGTTCGATCCTTGGTTTGGGAGAGGTGCTAATCTAGCGGTACTGATGAGTTGTAATACAACGAAACAGGAATGTATGTCGATAACTATATACATATATATATATATATATATATATATATATATATATATATATATATATATATATATATATAAAGAGAGAGAGAGAGGGGGGATAAATATAGATATTTTAACCCGGTTAAAAAAAGAAAATTTATAGACTTGAATTAAAAGGAATATTTTATACAAAATTGCTGCTTAAATATGTTTATGCCTAGGCTAATCTTTTGAGTCAATGTTCATTTCTATTAACCTTTATTAATATTTTACTATGCATTGAACGCATACCAATATTTCGCTGCCTCTTTATCATTACAAAGAGAGACGCAAAAATTTAAAATACATCGAACGAGTAATTTCCGAGAAAACTTCTAAAATAAACCTTATATTTGGATAGCTAATCCTTAATTATCTATATCAATCATTAACCGTGCATCGGACAGATCCCAAAAATCCTCGTCACAACAAAAGTCTATAAATAATGTTCACAAGATCGGTTCAGTAGTCCCCGAAAACATTGGAAATGACAAGGTTACAGGGGTGAATCATGTTACGTTATCTAACATGAACGGCACCAATGTAAACGGGTGTATAGATTCCGTGTTTATTTGTGACGTGTGACGTGTCCAAAATGTGTTTCTAAATGTCTATTAGTGGTTCTTCACTTCATAGACCCGTTTTTTATTTCGTAGTTGTATAATCTTCATATGCGCGCGTGTGTGTGTCCTAGGTGTATCTTGGCCATACCTTTTTTCCTTTGCTTACTGAACCGGTCCATTCTGACTTCATCTTGTTCTTGGAGAGGGCTGGAACCTTTTGGATGAAACACAATGAATCCAAGACGATGATTGGTTTTCATATTAACTTTTCTTTATTTCACTTACCAGGATGTCGCGCAGATGAAAATTGAAAGTGAGTGTCTTTGCTTGTGGTCTTAACAGTCTACATTGAGAGACACGTCACTCCCTCCCAAGAGAGACAACCGTAAAGCCCAATCGCTGTGCTTCAATGCCAAATTCCAACTCCTCGATGATCTCCTGCCAACCTGATCGCGTGACTCACACGTAGATCCGATCAGCTGACCAGACCTTCCGGTAAACTTGCCTATGATCTAGCTTTGTCATATTTTGAGAGGTTTTATGAAAACATCATCATAACCATCTCTTGTCTACCTCTCCAGTTAGATAAATAGATAGCTAGATCGATATAGATAGATAGATCGATATAAGATAATTTATTCCGTTTTATCTATTTTATAACAGACGCAGGGATGCAAATGCCGAGCCGTATGCGACGAAAAAGGCTAAAAAAAGACCGGGTGCAAAGAGTGGCGATCACATTCTATTACACCTTCGAGATCACGTTTGAGACGTGTGTAATGGTCGACAGGGTAACGGAGTAAGAAAAGACGTGTTCATTCGGAATAACTTCTTATAAGGGAAATTACTTGAAAATAAATATCGTTAAAAAATAAAATGATTCAAGTTATTATCTTTGCGACGTATACTGCATACAACGTGTCGGTTCCATGTGTAAACTTGTAAAACTTTATATAAGACAGACAAAGAGAAATATAATATCGATGACTTGGCTTTACAGTATCATATAGATCATATGAGCATAAAAGACGCAGGAATGCAAATGCCGAGCCGTATGCGACGAACAACGCTCTAAAAAGACCGGGTGCAAAGAATTCTTTTGCGTGGATAAAATAGAGCTGGTGTGTAATTTTGATTCATGCATTGGCGAAGACATGTGTGTTTCTGGCTATGGTCCAGAGTAAATAGGGGATTGGGTTATTTTCGTTGCAATCATAGATACCCCGGGATGGATTGAATCCCTCAAGTTATGGCATTCACAATTTCTCCAAAATTGTAATTATGCAGCTCCCTCACTTCTAGAAATCAGGTTAGAGAAGAAATCGCCTCCCTCGAGTCGAGTATGTCTGCAAACACTGCCGACTGATTAGATCAATTCAAGTTACTGAGTCAAGGGTCATTACTTTGAGAACAGCAAGTGGAACACGTATAGAAGAAAAGGGAAGGCGGGGTTAGAGACAGAGAAGGAAAAGAAAACAAACAATTTAAAAAATACAGACAAAACAAAGAATAAGGATAGAAAAAGAAAAAAAGAGTAGACGTTGATGATAAATGCGCGTAAAATGGATAGGAAAAATTAAGAAAATTCTCAGAGAAAATTAAAGAAAGAGAAAAAGAATAATAATACTGAATAAGAAGGAAAAAGGCTACAAAATTTGGAAGGATGCAGGAAAAAATAACGAGAAGACAAAGATCATGATATATGATACAACTTGTATAGAGAGTGGAGAAAAGTGAAGGAAATACCTAGGAGAAACTTAATGAATCTTGAACTAAAATCTAAAAAAATTAAAAAACAAAAAAAACAAACAAAAAAAACAGATGTTGGAAAAGAAGAGTGAAATGAAAAACGATACGAGAAGGACAAAATGAAAAATAAAGCGAATATATAGAGAAGAGGCTAATAAATAAAATATTAGACTAAATTAAACCAAAAAAAAACATAATCAGACGTTTTCTTGAATTGAACAATCGCCAAGAAATGTTTCACAGGCCCATGCATTTGTTATCATCTAAATCCATGAAATTGACCATTTTTTAAAAATCAAATCGATTAATTTCCAATTCTTATAAGGGGTCCTCCTTAGTGTACCGGGAGGAAGCTTTACATGGCATAGTTCATAATACATTCTCGTCTACATTGCACTGTAGAACATATACGCTTGATCTTATAAAATGATTTGTAAATAAAAGCTTCATTTTAAGTTTATAATGCAAACGACAAGTATCATGGTTTAATTTTGCTCTAAAAAGAAACATTGATTTCGAAGACGTCCATTTTACATTAAAAGAACCTACTCTTGAATTTATGCGCTGGATGTTTCTGCTTGTGGGCTGATAAAAATTCCCAAATGCACTTCTAATGTTAGGTTGTAAAAAAGCGTTAACTTTGGTCAAAATTATACTTCCTTCTTAAATCGAACTTTTTCGATTATCGATTTTCGATTATCGATTTTCGATAATTATTAGACGTATTTCGATAAAACGCTCATCACTTTCGAATCCCAGATACGAATCACATTAACTCAAATTTCCTTACCATATTTTTGTTTATGTAGAAATGAAATACACTAAAAATCACTGCACTCGATCTATTTCCGTAATATTATATGTATATACTTGTTCTAAATTTAAGTATCTAATATTTCAATATTTAATAGTTAACACTCCCATAATGTTTCTTAATCACATCGATTGATTGCATGCTCTAGTCAGGGATCCATCGCAGTGCACTGGAACTAAGCTTCACATGCCTCTCGCATTAACTTAGTCCAAAATACATTTTATTCTACATTGCACTAAAGGAAAGCTACTGTTGACATTATAACATTATTTTGTAATTATTAACCCCTAGCAGCTATTTATACTGGATAAAAATAAAATTGTTCCAACGGTCCGAATTCCTTATATCTCAATTTTCTAGTCTTTAAACCAAGTATTGATGGAATAGTTTGGTAGATACCGATTTTCAACCTCGCAAGTCAAGATATATATATATATACATATATATATATACATATAAAACTACTTCATTTACTCACATAAAATTATTGAAAGAGAGATAGATAGAGAGGGATGCAGAGAGAAAGACCGAGGGAGTGCGAAGGCGGAGAAAGAAATAGAATTAAAGGAAGATAAAGTAGAAAGAGACAGAAAGAATTGAGAGAAAAAAAAACGAATAAAAAACGGAAGGAATAAAAATGAAGGTATACAAAACGAAGAAATAAAAAACGAAGGAATAAAAAACGAAGGAATACATCTGTACAAGTTCAAGAACGACGATTGAATAACAGAAATTTTATCATTTTGTTACTCTTGAAACCTACTTTGTTGAATACGATTCAAAGCGACACACATTTCTGTTTTTCGAAATTTTTTGCTGTTTTTCTCCTGAATATCACACACACACACACACACACACACACACACACACACACACACGCACACACACGCACATGCACGCACACGCACACACACACACACACAAATCAAACATGAATATTCCAAGCAAAACATGAAGCAATCATATTTTTTTAATGATTAAAAAAAATGTTATTTTAACTCAGAAAAATGCAGATAAAAATGCCTTTATCATGACTGTAGGTTTGCAACTCAAATCTACCAACATGACTTTTTTTTTTCAATGATTCGCTTCCTTTCCGCTTTATTTTTTTTTTTAAATCTGCAAAATTTGTTTGGAGAAATATATACAGTAGCGACATATCATCTCTAAAACGCCTTTGTCGGTCCGTTCGATATTGACTATTTTATTTTGCAAGTGACTTATCGTGTGTCACTCGAACACAACAGTTACACGTGGTCGTTAAGACAATACGGCGATTGTCATTAGGTGAAGCTAGAGTAGTGTTCTTATTTACTTTCCTCCCCATGAGGGCAGACAAAAGGTCGATTTTTTTAATATGGGAGAAATCCAGCACCGCCAAATTAGACACGCTGGATAGGAACAAAAATAAAAATAAATTGACCCAGTCATAAATAAATTCTTCTCCACCTACCGAGGACAAAAAAGGTGAAGTGCATTATCAGAACAGATACAACACTTTATTCGTATGCAAAAACGACAATGAGGCTTTCAAAGTGTTTGTTTATTAAAAAAAACGACGGCTACATGACCCTTATTCATGTAAGACGAAACACGCCATGTTACAGTGAGATTAAAAGCAGACCCGAGGTATCGCGTTCCACGAGTGGACAATTGTAAGAAAAAATAATTACGGAATTTACGTACTAATATATGCTATGTGCAAGAAAATAGGATGACACAGAAATACGAGTATATTGAAAATTAAAAAAAAAACTTAAAAGCAGGTGTTCAAGAGAAAAATGAAAGAAATTATTGAACAGATAAACAGCGAAAAGTGATATTTACAATAAAAATAAGTAAAGGGAGATAAATCCGGTTTTAGGATAATCTAGTTTTTACGCGGTGTAAATAATAACCGAATTTGAGAAATATTAGCATTTCTATAAAAAGTCTATATCAGTCAGTCTGCCAGTGACTATTTTATTCTACAAGTGAGTCATCGCTTAAAACGTAAAGATTGCCACTCGATGATAACGGTTAATGAATTACAGATGATTCCTTAGACAAAACAATGATGAACGTTATCTATCTATCTATCTATCTATCTATCTATCTATAATATAAAAGAAACTGTGTGTGTGTGTGTGCCTTCCCCATAGGTTCTGTAACGGCTGAGCCAATCTTATGCAAATCTCGCACAAAGCCAGTGTATATTTCTGAGAGTGTTCTTAGATAAGTGTTGTACGGAATTTTATCCGATAATATTGAAAATCGAAACAATCCGATCTTAAAATTAGGTTTCCTCTCTTAAAAATAAAAAAGAATATATTTCAAGAGAGTATTTTACGTTACACCGCCAAGGTAGATAATAAAATCTCAGTAAATCACTACTTAAAAAAATAGCAGATGTATTTTAGTCTGTGGATATAGCTTAGTGGAAGAATATTCTACTACAGATCGAATGAGTCCATGTTCGAACCCGGATGCATTTCATTTTTCTTATTAAGCAATTCAATTTACGTTAAATGAAGTGGAAAAATTTAAAATCGCAGAAAATCATTTCTTCGTTTGTGCATATTTTAAAACTAAACATAAACCAGAAGTGACCATTCCAGGGCATTCATTGTCAAGTCCAAATATCTACTGAGTTGATAGTCTAAACAATCACAGATAGAATTTAATGAACGATATTATCATTATTATTTATTTTTTAATTTGCGTACACTGGGCGGATTATTCCTCGTAATATATAATCAATAGATATTTGCTTCTATAATAATGCATACATAATCTGTATAAATTAAAATGTCATGGTTAAGGTTATGGCACGACCGGCCAACGCCGGACTGCCAGCTTGTCATTAATAGTGGAACTAGGGTTGTGTTTATTTATTTAAAAGGACGATACTTATGTCCAGAAATTTAGTACGCAAAGTTAAGACGCCAGAAGTGTATCAGGTTAAACCTACATTTGGAATGGAAGCTACTTAGCATTAAGCGAAACACGAAACCATATGGAATCACTTATTTTTTCCTGAAATAATACAATAATATATATACTTTTTTCCATTTCTGTAATTATCATTTTTTTTTAATTATTTAACATATATTTATATAGAGATATTTTATTTTTAAAAAAGTATCTTTCACATTTTACTTTTTATAAATGATTTTCTAAATATTCAAAATATATCCGTATGGAAATAATTTGAAATATTTTGTCATAAAACAAAGTGGTTAACTTTAATTGAATAAGCAACCCGATTTTTTTATAACACAAGAGGTGTTTAAAAAAAAAACTTTTATGAATTATTTATAACAACATTCTGTGATAAAACTTGTCAGCAACATATTATAATTAAACTACTCATAGAAATGTAGAAATAAAAAATTAAAAGTTTGTTTTTTATTGTTTCATGATTGCACAAGAAGTGTTAAAACTAAAATAGTTGTTATAAATAACTTATTTCTATATGGTTTCGTATTTAGTTTCATGTTTAATCACTTCCAGTCCATATTAAGATGAACCGAGTCCACTTTCAGCGTCTTAATTTTTCATACTGAACAGAAAAAATACGGAAACTTGTCCACGTAAGACTGGAGAAAAAAAAACAATGCTATAGGGAAATGAAAAGTAACCCCGCGTTATTGAGTTTCACGGACAGACAGTCCTCGGAAATAATTTTACTTATGGAATTCAATTGATAGATTACTCTACAAGTAATGCCAATTATTACGAAACCCAACGTCCAACACAATTTCACGTATTCTCGAATAGCCTGTGGACTTAATAATAGGTGATCGTTTTTGCAAAACAAAAAAAATATCTTCAGATAATTCAAAGCTGTTCGGAATTTCTGCATCTTCATAGTAGTTGCTTCACTACGTTTCGACCGACAATTCCTCCGTCCTTATTCTGGTGTCTAATAACGACAGGATATGAATACCGAATCTCGTAACTGTATCTCTAGTAATTACTGCCTTCCATAGTTGCCGTTGTCTCACCACGTTTTTATTCAACTAATCCTCTGGCCTGCATTGGGGTAGGATTGAAACTGGTATCTTCAGACAATGCCCATCTCTAAATGTAGAGACTCAACACCTCTATTTATGCGCCACGGGCCTTGAAGGATTCCAAAAAAATGAAATAATATATAATGTTCAAAATTTGTCTTTTAAGAATCTATTGATTCGCGTCCCAAAAAACATACGTCTGTCGGTCTGCCAATGAATATATTATTTTTCAAGTGAATCCTCGCTTATAACGTCTCGAAGGATACTCGTGGATAATGGTTAATGAGTTATATGTGGTCGGTGAATCAAAACCTTGATTAACATTAATAGTGGAAGTAGTCTTAATTTTTTAAATAACGATTACAGTACCTTGTTCACGTAAGACTTTAAAAAAAAAATCTATTCTCTTATAAATTTGTTTTATTTTATATATATATATATATATATATATATATATATATATATATATATATTTGTTAAAAAATGTGCCTACCAAACTCCTTGGAAAGTTTTTGTTTTTTGTCTACAGACAGGAAACTTCATATATAGTGTATTGGACCCCTAGCTAAACTTTTTATTTTGGTTATAGCCGGACATATTCGGTGCACACGTGCGAAAATTAAAGAAATAGAAATTGCTAGGTGAAAGTCGAACGACGGAATTCCGCATATGCATGCGCAACGTAATAGCTATTGGTTCATGTTTTAAGTTTTAGCCTTGCAGCAAACATGTCGTCATAGTTCAGGCATCAACGTCAAAGGAAAAGGTAAATCGTAATCTAAACGTTTTTGGTTTCGATTCTCGGCAGTGGGTCAGGAGTCATTTTTTTACACTTTGAAAATCATTACTATATATTGGTTCCAATATAATATAACAATAAATACAAAATCTACATTAATCAAAATATCATATTTGAACGTATTTTGCGACCGGGTAATGCCGGGCGGTCTGTTAGTAATATATAATATTAGGAAGTTGCTTTAAAAATCTATTAATTCGCGTCACTGAATTTAAAAAAAAACAATCAAACAAACACACAAAAAACAAGATTTCTAAGCAGGATGTGTCCTTTTTTTTACATAGGCATCACCACTTATCAAGGCCTTGAGGCCACTCGAGAATAAGGGTTACGGAGTGTACAGTAGAGAATTGGACAATATAGTAATCGTTAGTAATGAAAATTAGGTAATTTTTTTTTACTTATATGGAACGGCTCATCAAATACTTGTTTACGTTAGACTTGAAGATAACCATACTATAGTCAGCTGAAAAGCAAGAAAACGGAAGACAGTTTCATAGGCGCGCAGTTCTAAGAAAGAAGCTTTGTTCATGGAATCTACGTTTAGGTTTAGGCACAGATAAAGTGTGGGGGGGATATTGATGGGTTTTTTTTCTGGTAGAGGGGTGCTCCTTGTGAAAGTTTGGCGAGAGAGGCAAAGATTGGAGCTCAGTCGAGCACTTGCCATGAAAATAACGATAAAGCACAGACAAACTCGCAACATCTCTTATGTGAGATAGAAGTAGCAGGGCAGAGAAAAGGACACTCCCTACGAGGCTACAAAGTCTATTTTTAACTCTATCAAGGCAGGATAAACCGTTTCTAGCAGCTCCAACGCAAAAGATTGGGATCACTGTTTTATTGTTCTGTTATGGTAACGTTTAAAAAATGCAACCGTTAATCTCTTTAAAAAAAGTTTTAAATACACACTTTTTGTTAGTGACGATTTGATTTGAAATAGCCGTTTCTCGCTTTATTACGATTTAATTTAGAGATATCAGTGTCCTTCGTCTGTGTACTTATTATGTAACAAGCGGATTTGAACATTTTCTTTATTATATTAGGCCATCTTGAATCTGTAACGTTTCAGTTTGAAAAAGTAGTTTTACCGCTTTAAGATTCACCACTTATAAAAATGAGAAAAGCACTTGAGGATAAGTGTAAATGAGTGACAGGTGGGCGTTGAGACCACACAGTGTTAATGATGCTGGAAGTTTGGAAGAGTCCGCTATTTTAAGAGGACAGCTCAACTATAAAACTATGTTCTTATTGTATTTTAAAAAGACGAACTCATGATCAGCCTGGAAGCAGCTCCGCAATATTATAGTATTAGTTATGATCAAAATAGGATGAAACAACAACAAAAAAAAATCCAACGATATAATAAAAATGGAGGTGGAAAAACCTAAAAACTCGATGACATTGCGCCCGTTTAGTGCGGCTTTTTCAAGAGTAAAAATGTGAAATGCTCACATTGAGTGAGCATTTCACATTTTTACTCTTGAACGAATAACATTGTAAATCCATTTTTTCGCTATACACCATGTTAGTTTGTTTGCCACACTCACACTAATTTTCCATAATAAGTATTAATGAGATCTATCAGGAAATTACAGCAAATTGAAGGCGTAAAAATCAACAACAAAAACGCGACCTTCTGTTTAAGTAGTAAACATTCTCAAAATAAATGTTTATGATTTAACAAACTTGTTTCTTTAACCCAAATCTTCTAATATGTCTGTCTTTTTTTTTCTTTAGTGTGTTATTGTGTGACTCTTTCACAAGCATAATATATATATATATATATATATATATATATATATATATATATACATACATATATATATATATAATATAATATAATATAAAGCTGCATGTATGTGTGAGTATGTGTGTGTGTCTAGTCACGAATAGGCTCGTATATGGTTGACTATTTAAAAAAAAACTGATTACATATAATGATAGAAGATGTATCGACCCACAGAAATGGGTATGTTTGATCTGGCAGAACGGTGGTTCATTAAAATTGTGTGGTCTGCGTTCGCGCCTGGCCCACAAAGTATGGAAATAAAAAATAAAAAAATAAAAAAAAATCATTTACAAGTGTTTTTGATATAGATGTACATGCGATTATGTTTCAACTTAAATAAGGATGGTATAATAAAATGGTGGGGGTCTGTGTTCGCGCGTGGCCTCCATAGAATGGGAATAGGCACACACTTTAATAATGACTTTTCATATCTATCCGCGTAAATATACTTTGATAATTATCTTTCAGTTTGGAGAAATATGGTATGATAAAATTATGGGATGTTCGTTCGCACCAAACCTCCATACAATGGAAATATGTCACAAAGTTTAGCAATGTTTTTTTTTTAATATAGATCCACAGAATATTGTGATAAGTTTGTCAGTGTGAACAGGTATGGTATAATAAATTATGGGGTTTATCTATTTTATTTTTAATTTCATATTTTGCTTTGGTTTTGATACCCCCAAATTCAACCCAAATTTACAACCCTTCCTTTTCATAACTGATTGTCGATGACTACCTTATTAGCATTATGATCTGCACCAAAGAAACACTAGCTGGCGATAAATAACTTATTAGTATTAAGATTTCATCTAGTGTAATCTGACTAGCGATAACTAACTGATTCCCATTGTGACCGGCATCCACTATATACTGGCTTGCTATAAATAAGTTATTAATATTGTGACCTGCACTTACCAGGAACGAATGCCGAGATATAACGTATTAATACTGTGATTTGTACTACTAGACATTAGCTGGCGATAAATAATTTATTATTGTTGTGATCTGAACTTACCGCTCACTAACTGGTGATAATAAACTTAGTAATTTGACCTGCTCCCAACATACACTGCCCATAACTCACTTATTAGTATACTGGCATGCACTCACGAGGCACTGGCATAAAATAAATAATGTATTCGGATTCTGGTCTGCACAGACTTCACATTGGCTGGCGATAACGTATCTATCCTAACAATTGTTTATTGGGCAATTTAGAATATTCCATTTTTTACTAAGGGAATTCATAATAATAACGGTTGGTGCGATTTGGAATATTCAATTTATATATTATGGTATGGTCAGCATGATGATGATGGAAGCGAATCATCTTATTAATATATATATATATATATATATATATATATATATATATATATATATATATATATAGAGAGAGAGAGAGAGAGAGAGAGATTATTATTATTAGTAGTAGTAGTAGATCTACTACTACTATTACTATTAAACAATTATATATAATTCGATAAAAAATAACAGAAATGCATTCTCTGTGAATGTATATAAAAGTTGACTACACCTGTTCTGCATTTCTTTTGCTATCAAGAGACCTAACCGATCGCTATACTGCACAAAATTATAGTTTTTTACCGAATCCATAACATCAGCAGTTTCATCTGTTTTTACCAAATTTTTATTACAGAAATGTGATTTTCATTGCTTTAAAGTGCTTTAGCCCTAATAGTAATGCACTCCTGGAAAGATCCAAGTGTGTATAATTATCATAGACCGCCTCCTGGGGAAGGACTTTAAGTTAGTTATTACCATATGAGCAAATTTTCATTAAAATCCCGAGTTAAAAAACATATATTTCGTAGAGCCTTAATTAAAAACACCTTTCATCTTGAGGAGTTACCGTAATCAGCGTTCCATCGGAATTTTTCCCCGAATGCTTAACCGTGCGTTTTAAGCTTTAAGCGAGAAATATCTTTGCGCTAAAGTTCTCGTGCCGCATAAGCAGCACGTGTTTCTAATAAACAGTATAAGATACCTTTGAGGTGAGTATTTGTTAAAAAAAAAATGAAATATATTTTCAAATGATTTCAAATAATATTTTAATATCTATTAAGTAGTCCAAAATTTTTTTTTTAAAGTATAATAACAGTTTTGCGCGTATTTTCTACCGATTCCAGCAATTTGGAAACGTAGATCTTGATATTTAAGTTCTTTATATCTTATAATATATAGTCATTCATGTTCGTTT
This sequence comes from Euprymna scolopes, assembly GCF_053919585.1. Taxonomy (NCBI): domain Eukaryota; kingdom Metazoa; phylum Mollusca; class Cephalopoda; order Sepiida; family Sepiolidae; genus Euprymna; species Euprymna scolopes. Next base: position 65,379,000 of record NC_136515.1, on the reverse strand, counting down.
GAATGTTTTGTTATACGGTTCCTTTGAGTAAATTTTATACCGAATCTAATAATTTTAGAGAGAGAGAGAGGGAGAGAAAGAGAGAGAGACGAGAGAGAGAAAGAGAGAGATAGAAAGAGAGAGTATTTTTGCTTCAAATTAAAATATTTATATATTCAAGTATTTATTCATGGTGTTTAATTAAATTATTTTGAAGAAAATTTGTTTTCTTTTATTTAAAAAGTGTAATGGAGATATTCAAAGGAAAGAGTGATAAAAATAATCTCATTGTTTGGTGCATTTTTGATAAGGAAGTCTATATCTACAGTCAGGTTTCTGTGGGAGTAAACATTCTCTATCAAGCATAACCACTCAAGACAAATTTGGAACTGGCAGCAAAAGAAAATAAAAAGCAACTTCAGATTGCCTCGGTCCAAATTGTGGATCTCAATATGTGATGTCTTTTGGAAGTCATAACCAAGATATCTATTTATAAAAAAAAATCATTTTTTTCTGTGGGCGTGTCTATGTGCTTTTTATTTGCATGGGTATTATCTTCAAAACGGCTGGCACATTTTTTTTTTACTGTCGCACTAATTGACTTCATCTATCTGAGAGTGATATAATATAGATGTAATTTAACGTAAGGGCTGCGATAAGCATGTAAAAGCACTCATTAAATGATAAAACAGAAAACGATTTTGACCAATGATAATACTGTTACACAGCGTTGCATCATAAGTGCATTTGAGAAGTTTTATCACTGCACAAACAGAATGACACACAATATAGTATCGAGAATAATTATGTTTGAAATGAATGGTTCTGTTCATAGCAAAATTAAACCATGATACTCTACATTCACAGGTTAAACTTCAATCCAACCCATTATATATATATATATATATATATACATATATATATATATATATAAATTTATAAACTCGACAATATTTTTAGTAAAGTATAATGTTTACTACAATTTATTGCGAATTAAATCACAAAGGTAAACTATTTGCCAAGAACTTTTCAGCAAATTCTACCCTATGCGACCAAGGCCATCAACTCCTCGTATTTCCCCCTATAACAGACAACACACTATGCAACATAAGAAGATATGTGAGTGATGTAAACAAGATAATCAATAACCCTGATTCCAGTAAAGCAAATGCCACTGACGGCATTGTAATTATAGTGTTGAAAAAGCTTCAACCAGAACTTGACCCTTATTACTTACAAAACTGTTTAAGCGTTGTTTTAAGGAGTATTGCTTCCCAACACCCTGGAAAACTTCATCAGCATACCAATAAGTCTCCTGTGTGTCATAAGTAAGTTGCTGGAATCTATATTACATAAAAATTTAGTTAACCATCTTAGCAGAAATACTCTTCTAAGTGGAATGCAATATGCTTTCCGTTCTGCTAGAACTCCAGCTGACCTGTGCTAACGGTTATATCTCATAGGATTAGTGAATCTCTCGACAAAGCTTCCTTTCTAGGCAAATTGGTCTTGACATATAAAAGGCATTCGATAAGGTATGGCATAAAGGGTTACTTCACAAGATTTCCAGCTACGGTATAACTGGAAATGTTTTCTCGATCATGAAATCATTTCTCTCCAATAGGCTCATAAGAGTAGTGGCCGATTAGAAAAAATCAGAAGCCCACAGTATTAATGCTGGTGTCCCTCAAGGGTTCAGCCTAGACCCAACTCTCTTCCTGATCTACATTAATGATCCCCCAAAACACATACTTAAATCATTCGTTGACATATATGCTGATGACAAGCCCATCTATGGCAACACATCAAAGGCCGTAAACGACAAAGTTCTCTCTGATTCTCTCTCCTCTGATCTTGAGCGTGTGGTACATTGGAGGAAGTGGTGGCTGGTTAATTTTAATGCATCTACAACCAAGCTTCTATCTTTACATCATTGACACTCTGATCCCCATCTGGCACCAATGTAAATGGATGGCTATCGTCTTGGGAAGGCTCACGTTTTTAACAAACTTCTGGGATTGACCTTTACTCCTGATCTGAAATGGAGCACGTACACCTAATCTGTTGCCAAATTCGCTGGAAAAAATGGTGGGACCCTTCTACCGCTCCAATAGATATCTCACTTGTGATGGAATTCTCTATCTATATAAAAGACAAGTACGTCCAGATATGGAGTACTGCTGCCATATCTGGGCAGGAGCTGCTAAAAACAGCCTATTCTGCCTTGACAGAGTACGAAATAAATTTCGTAGCCTAATGGAGGAAGTCCTTTTTCTTTCCCTGGAATTTCTCTCCAACAGAAGAAACGTTGCGAGCCTGTCTTTGTTTTATCGTTATTTCCATGGCAAATTCTCGTCCGAGGTCCAATCCTTGGTCCCCCCTCGCCAATTTTTCACGAAAAATACCCGGCTAGCTGAAACTTATATCAATAATCTTCCCCACTCTTTATCTGAGACTAAATCAAAACGTTGATTACACGAACAAAGCTTAATTCTCAGAAGTGCTGGCATGTGGAACTCTCTTCCGTTTGCCTGTTTTCTACCTGACTACAACCTGGATGTCTTCAAGTCCAGCATAAAGAAATTACTGACAAACAGCCCCTGTAGTAATCAATAATGTACAATCTCCATTAGTAAGGATTACTACAATATTATCCCATTGATTACTGTACAAGCAATAACCCTTATCCCGAATGGCCTCCGGACCTTGATAAGTGTGGATTCCCATGTAAAAAAAATGCAGATGTATGTGAATCATCGTTTCGGGGTACCACTGGAGGGTCCGAGCCAGATTAGACAAAAGATCGATTCGATTGAAAAATAAACGGTTTAAATGATTTCGATGAAAATACTCCTAGACTACACTCAATTTATCGATATATATATATATATATATATATATATGTATATATATATATATATATATATATATATCTTTATATATACTAGCAAGTACTCGTTGTAAGGTGGGTTCAAACACAGCCTACAGAAAATGGACACTGATTTAATTAAGTATGATAGGTTATAAAAAGGAAGGGTTTTAAAGTGATAGCTTCGAATTTGGGGGTATCAAAACCAAAGCAAAATATGAAAGGAAAAAAAATAGATTACCCCATAATTTATTATACCATACGTGTTCGAACTAAAATACTTATCACAATATTCTGTGGATCTATATAAAAAAAAAAAACTTGTTAAACTTTGTGACATATTTTCATTCTATGGAGGTCAGGCGCGAGCGAACACCCCATAATTTTATTATACTATATTTCTTCAACCTGAAACATAATTATCAAACTATACTTACGCAGATAGATATGAAAAGTCTTTATTAAAGTGTGTGCCTATTTCTATCCTTTGGAGGCCAGGCGCGAACGCAGCCCCTACAATTTTATTATACCATCCCTATTTAAGTTAAAACATGCTTATTGAAGTATTATTATGTACATCTATATCAAAAACATTTGTAAACGTTTTTTTTTTTAATTTTTAAATTTTTTATTTCCATACTTTGTGGACCAGGCGCGTAGGCACACCCCACTATTTTAATGAACAACTGTTCTTCCAGATCAAACATTCCAATTCCTGTGTATCGATACATCTTCTATCATTATATGTGATCAGTTTTTTTTTTTAAATAGTCAATCTTAGAGGAGCCTATTCGTGACTAGACACACACGCACACACACTTCAGCTTTATATTATATATATGCATATATATATATATATATATATATATTAGTTATTGAAAAGGGAAAACTGATTTTGTTTGTATCCCTTGTAAAACTAAGAACGGAGGCAAAACATTCGATGGAGGTTTAGAAAAGAGTTAGATAAATAAGGGGGTAGAGTAGTTGGCATAACAATGTAAGCGGACATACGGAAAACATTCAATGTAAAACATACTCACTTTTTAATGTAACGAACAATGCCCCTATAAAAATTTAGTTAAATATAAGTCAAATTAACCTCTGTCAAATAAACCCACGACTATTGACTGCCAAGAATGCGTTCGAGAATAACAAAAAATATGGTCTGATATCCAATTTGGCTAACTAGCAAACTCACAACTACCCGAATAAGTTAAAAAACGCAGTAACACAAAGTTTTTTGTAATAGTCTGAGGAATCCTTACGAAAATTAAACGAGGACAATTCGGTATAGATTTTATTATTTTTTTACATGTAGGTCACCACTTATCAAGGCCCGAAGGACACTCAGGGATAAGGTTATTGCGTGTACAGTAATCAATGAGATAGTATTGTAGTAATCATTAACATTGGGTGGTTTGATACAGTGTCTTGCTTAAGGGGCCGGTTTGTAAGGAGTTTGTTTATGTTGGACTTGAAGACGTCCAAGTTGTAGTCAGGTGGGAAACAGGCAAGCGACAGAGAGTTCCACTGGCGTGCAGTTCTAAGAAAGAAGCTTTGCTCATGGAATCTACGTTTCGATTTAGGCACAGATATAGAGTGGGGAAAATTGTTAACATTAGTTTCAGCCAGACGGGTGTTTCTCGGGAAAACTCATTATATATATATATATATATATATATATATATATATATATATATATATATATATATATATATATATTCATACTATAATGAATTTGTAATCTCATGTGTTTATTTGTTTACAGTGGGGTTTATATATACAACACGTACATATTTTTACAAAAAGATTTTAATAGTGAAAACGGACTCAAATATATGTTATTCCTGCGTGATTTCAATATGTATTAGTCATTCAAAACAAACCAACATTGTAGAGATTTCCCCATTTAAGTTTTACATTAAAGAAAAGTTGTCTTAATAATTAAACGTACAACTTTAATCGAAATAAATATTACATTTTTACCAGTATTCTTATTAGAAATATTATATGAACTTGATGTATTCATTTATTTTTTTAAAATTTAATATACATTTAATTGATTTTTAATCATTAGTACAACACACGTTTAAAACAGAAATATGTTTTTATTAAACCTGTGAGTTGTTTCCCTTTAAAAGACGAGGGTTTATTTCCAGTTTTGATTGCATAGAGGAAAGTATCTATGTTTATACTTCCAAATATCCAAAATATCATCAATTTTCAGAAGAAAATAAAATGTAAAATTTTATGTATCGTAAATAATATGTGACTAAACTTTCGTACTGCAATATACACTTTACCTGGCAAATCCGAGTAGGTAAAGCTAATATATTCATATATATATATATATATATATATATATATATATATATATATATATATATATATATATAAAGAGAGAGAGTAATTTATAAAATATATATGGCGATTAAGCTACACTGAATATTCGGCGTTTCATCCACTATAGGATTCGTCAAGGTTATGCGCGAATTCTGTGGTTGTTTCTCGTTTTTATATATGAGGTTTTAGTTAGCCAATCAGCTCTCTAGTATTCACCGCGCCCCTTCCTATCAGCCAAGCGCATGTATTTTATCGTTTATCCGCAGTTTAATAGATTTTGAGGTTCTTTAAAGTACAGGATAGCAGTTTTTACTAAAGGCATAATTTACACGGGCCGTCTAAATGTCTGCACGTGGTGGCTTCTCTTATTATTTTCCATTCGACTACCGGCGAATGCCAGCTTTCTTTGAGTTCCCAGTATTTATTCGCTAGTGTTGTTTTTATACGGTGTTTTTTTATTTTTGAATGCACAGCCCATGTAAATTATGCCTCCATGAAAAATGTGCTATCCTGTACTTTAAAGAAGCCCCAAATCTATTAAACTGTAGACGAGAAATAGAAAACAACTGTGTTCAGAAAATAAAACTAACTCCAGGATGGCGATACAAAAGTAGCTTTAAAACTAACAAAACAATAGAAAACAAACAAATAAATAAATGAAATAAACATGAATATACATAAACGATCACACATATATGTATATATACGTATATATATATATGTGCATGTATGTGTGTACACATATGTATATTCATATATATATATATATATATATATATATATATATATATATATATATAAACAAAGAAAGGAGAAAAATCGTCTATCTTAAACCACTAACCTAGTTCTAAAACAGATCCTTTGTTCGATAAAATGTATGCCCATTGGCTAATAGGAAGGGGCGCGGTGGATACTAGAAAGCTGATTGGCTAACTAAAGCCCTCAACATATATAAAAACGAGAAACAACCACAGAATCCGCGCATAAGCCTGACGAATCCTTTAGTGGATGAAACGCCGAATATTCAGTGTAGCTTAATCGCCATGTATATTTTAAAAATTACTAACTAGCTCTACCTACGTATTGAGCATTTTGACTAAAATACTTCAAGTTTACGCATAAATCTATACTTTCGTATATTTATTTTATGTGAGTAAATGAAGTAGTTATATATATATATATATATATATATATATATATATATATATATATATATATATATGACCCCTTCATTTAATCACATAAATTAATATACGAAATATAATTCTAGGATTACACGAAATATTTACTTCAAAAGGGGGCAATATATATATATATATATATATATATATATATATGTTTGAACATATTGGTAACAAGTTATTATTCAACCACGTCTGATTGAACACGACAGATTTATACTTTTTCCATTTTTTTAAATTTCAGCAGGGGAAGTACTAAATGAATAAAAATTGTTTTGTCTCATCCTCTTTATTCGACTGCTGGCTATGATAAACGGATGCGTAAGTAACACTATATGCTAATAAGCTAACCCGCGTAAATAAACCCAAACAGAATGTAGCAACAAATTACCTGCAATAGCTTGACGCACGCCTACGAACATGAAACGCGGGCACTTTTTGTAGTATTCTTGCTATATATGTTTTACAAACATTATATATATATATATATATATATATATATATATATATATATATATATATATATATATATATGTGTATATAAATTGGAGGCCTGCAATATAAATGCTGGAGTCCCTCAGGGGTCAATCCTGAGCCCAACTCTCTTCCTGATCTACATCAATGACCTCCCTAAACACATACTTAAATCAGTCGTTGACATCTATGCTGATGACACGACCATCTACGGCAACAAATCAAAGGTTGTAAATGACAAAGTTCTCTCTGATTCTCTTTCCTCTGATCTCGAGCGCGTGGTTCAGTGGGAGAAGACGTGGCTGGTTACCTTTAATGCATTCAAAACCAAACTCCTATCCCTAAATCATCAACGCTCTGATCCCGATCTGGCATCAATTCGGATGGATGGCTCTCGTCTGGGTGAGGCCCCGTGTTTGGACACACTCCCGGGTTTGACATTTACTCCTGATCTGAAATGGAACACGTACGTCAAGTCTGTTGCACAGGTCGCTGGAAAGATGGTGGGATCCTTCTACCGCTCCAGAAGATATCTCACTACAGATGCAATTCTCTATCTATATAAGAGCCAAGTACGTCCAAGGATTGAACACTGTTGCCATATGTGGGCAGGAGCTGCTAAAAACTCCCTGTCCTGCCTTGACAGAGTACAAAATAGACTTCGTAGCTTAGTGGGGGATGCCCTTTTCTCTACCCTGCAACTTCTCTCCCACAGAAGAGACGTTGCGAGCCTATCCTTGTTTTATCATAATTTCCATGGCAGGTGCTCGTCTGAACTTAATCCCTGGTCCCCCCTCGCAAATCTTTCACGAAAAACACCCGTCTTTTCCACTGTGAAAATTTTTCCCCCACTCTATATCTGTGCCTAAATCAAAACGAGGATTCCATGAACAAAGCTTATTTCTTAGAACTGCACGCCTGTGGAACTCCGTTTCGTCTGGCTGCCTCCCACCGGACTACCACTTGGATGTCTTCAAGTCCAACGTTAACAAATTCCTAATGAACCGCCCCCTTAAGTAAACACTTCATCAAATTTCAACACTAACGTACTGTACTTGCAATAACCCTTATCCCTGAGTGGCTTCCGGGCCTTGATAAGTGGTGATCACTGTGTAAAATATATATATATATATATATATATATATATATATATATATATATATATATATATATATATATATATATATATATATATATAGAGAGAGAGAGAGAGAGAGAGAGAGAGAGAGAGAGAAAGATAACCACGGTTTTAAACGATTATTTCTCCGCCGCTGTCAACGCATATCTTGAAAATATAGACTTAGGAGAAATATACTTTAGAAGTGTATTTTGGTCCTTTTGAAAGTTTCTTTTTAATGGTTTATGTTTAAACTATAAAAACAACTTCAGTAATTAATTATGCCACTACGTTTGATGTTCTTTAAAAGTATTATAACATTATGTAACCATAAAAACTTATATATATAGTTATATATATATATATATATATATATATATATATATATATATATATATATGATTAGTCATAGACAACTTTAGCAGAGTGCTCGATTCTTTAGAAATTGAAAATATAATAACGGAATATTTTATACGTATTAGAGGAGACCAGAACAGCATTGAGACTGTCGGTTACAAATCCAAGCAAGTGCTCCCTCTGAAAGACGAACCTACATAACAATACCAGACCCCCTTTACGTACTCAAAGCTTACAATTTATGACTTCTTTTTAGAGAAGTGTACGTGATGACATCTTTCTATAGTGCATTTGATTTTAACTTTAACCTCATGCTTGATAATTCCTGAAATGATCGTTATTTATTTTAATTAAAATTATCCGTGTAAGTTTGCTCAATGCAAGAATATTAATGCAAAGACTAGCGTGTTTTACATTCATGTACATTAAAGGAAATGTTTGACATGCTCAATCCATCAAATGTCAGTGGTTCACCTTTTTTAATACTTGGAAACTTTCATGAATTCTTGCGACGAAGCTAACCATATTTAAGCAGTTGCTAATTTTATTGTTTTCGCGGTTACTGTCTAAATATTATTTTTTACTCTAGTTGATGAATCTTTTAACTGATTAGGAATAATTCTTTTAAAAAAATACGACAAATACAGATAAAATGTTCCAAAATCCAAACTAATGAAAGAAAAAAGCAAAAAAAAAAAAAAAAAAAAACAAACGATTCGTAAAAAAAAGTCGCATACCTGTCTTTGAGAAACTTTATGGTTCCTGTCACTCATGGAAACACGTTTATCATCGTTGGACGATTCACTTTGAATTTTTAAAGCTCTTTACACTAAGATAGCTGCAATCTGTCTGCGCAATAAATCTCGTCCATTTTAACATTCTCAGCCTCTTCTCTATCTCTCCAGAAATTTAATAGCATGACACTGTTTAATAACCTCTGGTAGAATGCCACGAATAAAATTCTTTTAAAAATACTTGGCATCAATAACTTTGTACTCTATAGCAGCAATAGGAAGGGCTATTAGTGTGATTTCCTTATTTCTTCTAAAATTAAAGATGCAATATATTTCCAAGCAAAGCATCAGTCAACCCGATACTTAAAGAGAACCTCTACAAGAATTATTAATTTCAGCAGTTTTCTTTAATTAATGTAACTAGATGACATACACGGCGTCACGTGGGTACAGAACACGATTTCTATATTTTATTGCATTTACTTGGTCTATTTGTATGTTAGTCTGTTCAACATTTTCTCAGAAACTACTGAACTTAGCTGGCTTAAAGTTCATATGGATGTTTAATAAATTAACATGCGGTGAACCAAGTATTGTGGTAGCTATTCGACACACGTTCAGATTTTAACAGAAATAACTATGAATTTATAATCAGACTACCAAATTTATTTAAGATTTTTTTCCGAAAGTAGTAGACTGATCTTTTGTATGAATTTTTCTACTGATACAATGCAAAAAAGTAAGAATTGTGGTAGCAGTTCGATACAGAGTTAGGGATTAATAGGGATAAAACACCACAGTATCACAGTTACTCTAGAAGGTGTTTTATTACACTACTGGGCTGATCATGCTTAAAATTCTTATAAACTTTTGTTATGCTAAGGTGTAGCTACCTATTATGTTCTACATCCAATGCCTTAGACGTTGACAGAGATATTAGTTTTAGCGCAAAAATGAGCACAAATTTAACAATATCTGATCGTCAATTTCTTTAGAAAAAGAACTCAGCCTAAATAATCGGGATGAAAGGCCTAGGACAGTAGATCCCCGGGATACAGCATTAAAATACAGTGCAGTATATAATACACATGTATATAATCAAATAATATTATAAATAATAACGTAAGACGCGGCAAATACCGTAACCAGGGGCCGGAAAAGCATCGTATTTCACATCCTAACCTGCAAAAAATCATATCGCAGCCCCCACCTTTCCCGGTGTTCTAAAGTATATATTACTATATAACTAGCAAATACATTTCCCAACTTGTGTATTCGTTTTTTTTTTATCGAGGGGTTGCTTGTGGACTGTTATCCTCATCTTCATAGTTGATGTTGTTTCCCCAAGTTTCGACCACCTCATTCTCTGGACTTCTTCAAGTAATTAATGGCGACAAGATATGAATGAATAGTCTTGTAATTGTATCCCAAGTGTTTACTGTTTTTAATAGTTGTTGTCACACTACGTTTTGCGCCCCCCCCTAAAAAGCAACACCTCTAATCCGCAGTGGATAGAGACGTTAAGATTTTACGGTTCCAGGTGAGCATTGTGTGGAAATAGCGGTGGCAATCTTATCCAAAGCAGGCCAGTCGATTAGTTGGCCAAATATGTAGTGAGATAACATCTACTATAGAATACAGTAATTAAGCGTTGATCAATTTATAAGTAGTACTAGGACAACGGCATTTTCTTTTCATTGTTTTGACTCTCTATGTATCCGTTGATATCTCATATAAATTTATATAAAGTGATGTGGTTCCAGTTTGATTCACTGGGTCTAAGTGTGTCAAATATACTCGTGCTGGTAAATATAATAGAACATATGTAAATTGATTCCGTTTGGGATAATTTTCAGCTTGTAATTTGTACGGGCGAGATATCTTATATTTAAATAACATTTGCAACTATTTTTCATGATTTGAGAAGATGCATATGGCAGACAATGAGTATGTTATTGTCACATTAGAAAAGTCAACGTTTCAATTTAATAGAACATTTTGTCATTGAGTAATTTTTAAGTAAAATTTTTTTGCGCATATTATTTAAAAGATATTTTGGAAGTGATTTTATAATACGGTATAAGTATGGGTCGCTTTAAATGCATATCTTTGTTTGAGAAGCAGCGTATCTTTGATTTGCGGGCAGAAGGAAAGACGCACATGAAAATTGCAATCAAAGTCGAATGTGCAAGATCGATGGTGACCAAAGTGCTCCAGAAAGGTGCTGAGGATGTTTCCAACAACAATCCCAAGAAATGCACCACCGAAAGACAAGACCGGGCACTGGACAAGGTGGCAAAGAATAGTCGATTCCAATCAACAAGTCACATCACTGTAGTGTGGAAACAGGCTTCTGATACCGACGTTTCGAGAAGCACAACCTACCAAATGTTCCGGCAACTGTGATACCGAAATCGTATAGTAGTCACCAAACTGCTCATTAACAAGAAGAAGAGGTTGAAGAAGTTGCCATGGGCAACGGCTCATCAAATCTGGATTGCGAACGAATGGCATTGTGTGATGTTTTCAGATGTCTCGATTTTGTATCTCCTTCGGCGACCAAGGGACACGTGTTTGGAGAAGAACCACGGAACGGTATAACCAAAAATGTAAGAAGTTTTTGAAGTTCCCGTAGTCTTGCTGTATAAGTGGTGAAGTTGTTGGGGCTGTATAAGTGGTAAAGTTGTTGGTAATTTATGCTTCCTCACAGAAACTGTAAACGCAAACGTACCAAGATATCCTGGAAGCTAATTTAGTGTCAGTGTTTGATAACCAGTTTGACAGGAGTGCTACAGACATCATTTTTCAACATGAATTTGCACCGGCACACACTGCCAAGACCACGTTTTCCTCGTACCGAGAATGATCGATCCCTGTTCTTGAATGGCCAGCGAACTCGCTGGATTTGTACGTTATTGAAGCCTTGTGGGAACAGATGAAGAGGAAGCTCCGCAAAGAAAATGTACTACCCTTGCAGCCATGAAGGTTGCAATCCAGAACACATGTGATTCAGTGTTTACAAAAGATTGCGAGATGTTCTATTTTTGACCAACACGAGTATCTGGGTTCTTTTCCTCGTTCTATCAGTGACACTATACATAATCTTAAACTTTGTGTGGGTGAAATGGAATGGTTGTATGAGTCCGTTAATTAGAGATGTGTAATAAGAAGACAAAGCGGAAATCCCTCGATATTCCACGGATCATTGTCAAATCAATCTCTATAATTAATACGCCTTTTGAAATAATAGGAATTATGCTTACAAGCATTTTTCCTTATTAATAGATATTTATTTACTTATTTTTCTTTACTTGGTCTTATAGATAGCGACGCAGAGGCAGAGTCTCGAGGCAGCATTCACATAGATTCCTACATAGTCGGACGCATCTCATTTGTATGGCTTCGAACAGGAACAGGCTTTTTCAGATTCTTTGGTTTCTCTCCCCGAAATTGTAGCGTGATCAACTCGTATATTTTAACGCATGTATTGCCAGCGCTTTATGTCTAGGTAGCTATCGTTTGAAACTCTGCTTTGATACCGTCATCTGCAGCTGAGGACATTTAACCATCGCCTTAATGTATACTAGCTATCATACTCGCTAATTTCTGGGGTAGAGTAAAAACAAATATCAGTTTGTTTCTGGATTACACTAGGGCAAACCACTCAACTATTCAAAATTATCCTTTTAAGGTAATCAGTTACTCAAACATACATTTGATTCGACGTAATTCGATGACGTAATCGCAACTTAGCCTGAATAGGATTTACCTTGGATCTCCCAAGTAATGTACTTAGATATAACCGCGTGCAAATTAAATGGGCGCATTTAAAATGAGTTTTTTTTTTAGCTCATTCTTATTTATTATTTATTATTAATTAAGTAGAAACACGTCGGGCGTGGCGAGTCGTAAAATACGTCTAAATATAATATTTTCATTCATGCCTATTTCATATTTATTGTGATGAAGATAATTGTCTATTGTTTATTATATTGGACTCAATACATAGTAGGCAGTTCAAAAGTTAATAAAACAGAGACATGAGTTGCATTAACAAGAATCGACACAAAAGCATTTAATTCTCCAGATAATTTGCTAGTACCAACACTAAGTTCACATGCATTTACGATGTTTAGAAATTAACACGGGTAAAATCATGAATTTATTATTTGTACATATGTCCTGAAAATTTCGCAAAATGTTTACAATTGTATCAACTAAGCAGCTATGTTTACCGACTAACAACAAAGTCGAATTTGTTTCACAGTTCCGAATCTCACATATATCAATCGTCTCGTGTATAGACCAAAATTTGACAAAGTAGTTTGTTAGAAATTGTTTCATATACAAACACTCACACATATGCTCACTGATATATATATATATATATATATATATATATATATATATATATATATATATATATAATGATTTTCCACAAGCAAATCAATGTCGCAGCCCACAATAGCCAAGAAAGCCAACAAACCGGAAGTCCAAGACTCGAGTTTCGCCCACATTTCAGCTAATCAGTTAGACATATCCGCGCTCAGGATTTGAAACCCGAACCTCTTGCATGCTAGCATATATATATAAATATATATATATATATATATATATATATATATATATATATATATATATATATATATATATATATATATATATATATGCGGATTTCTGCCTTTTGGATAATTTTGGACCCTCTTCCAATCACGCGATTCCCTTGGAATTTACTTGTGCGAATGGAAATTAAACTAACTTGGATTTGCATTTTTGGATGTTACCGTCATTGGATACTTTACCCTTCATCAGACTATCCACTCATGGGAAATTACTTTTTTCTGCTTCACTTTTTGTTATCAAGTAAGATCTTTGACTTACTTGTAGTTTAATCAAATACTTTTGCAAACAAAATCCGATCCTGCATTTTGCTAAATCCTACCCTTTGATGAGAAGGAAAGTATTTCTTCGAAACTCCGCGGATTAAGGACGATCCACTTATTTAGTGTTTCCTTTTCAAATTAAATATGTTTTTATCTCTTCTTCAAAGTGTTTCTAACATGTTTTTTAACTACCTTAATGTTTTTAACTATATATATATATATATATATATATATATATATATATATATATATATAAATGGATTTAAAATGGAAAGAAACAAAAAAAAAGGCTCGACGATGCCTCTGTTCAGTGGGTTTTCTTAAAATGACTGTGTTCAAATGTCAGGTATATGCCTTTCAGCTTCCATTAAGTGTCGAGTATTCATGATAAAAATATAGATAGATTGGTCACCTTATTATTGTAGTTGTTCCATTCTTAAAAAAATTGTAGGTTCTTTTTAATTGTTGGGTATTATACTCTGGTTTGCAGATCATGTTAATTCATCAGGAGAGAATATGTACTGTTTCGGGATAAACATCTCGACAGGTTTTATGCGTACTAGACCGTTTCCTGCTGTGAGGCCAATATTATCTTAATAAGCAAACGAGTAAACGAACTGTTCAAATCAATAAAATGTGGACGTTTAATTATGTAGTGGTTTCTATTTCGGATATTATCTCTCTTTCTCACCTTCTCTCTCTCCCCCCCTCTCTCTCTCTCTCTCTCTCTATATATATATATATATATATATATATATATATATATATATGTTTACATATGTGCCTGTCCAACTGAGAACCCATTCCATTTGTGTTACAGTTTTGTCCGGCAACTTGTACTTCGCTTGTCACCCGATGTGGAAATTGAGACAGAGAAAGACACGCAGAATGATGTCGGTTGAATTTTTAATGGAGATTCGCACCTGCCCACGTTACCGATGGGATAGTTTCGACACCCATTTGGGAACGGGGAAAGAAAAATTCCTGCGACGGTTTTTGTCGTGACGAACGGGGGCGTCGAAATAAAAGGCTGATTGTTAAAATAACTAAGGACACGGATAATAATGAGAGCTTTAATGAATGCAATATATATATATATATATATATATATATATATATATATATATATATATATATATATATATATATATATATATATATATATATATATCCGGCAAAACGGATGTACGGTATGATTATGGCGCAGCGTGGAATATATGGGCGTGCGAGGATAATAAATGAAACATGGGTTTAACGGTTACTAATGTCAATTTTCAAATAAGAAATATGTTTTCATGTTGAAGTAATTGTTGTCAGTTGAGCTATAGTTTCGAGGTGTGATATTTCTAATTAAGGTGCCTGTAGGATTGACGGCGGTTGACATTGAGTTCAGCGTTGATGAGGTAAGAATGAATATTGGTGTGGGTTTATGAGAGACAAGGGGACGATAATGGGAAAAGGGAAAACTTTTTAAGATAAAGGGAAAGAGAAAAGAGAAAAGGCAAATGGGATTTTGAAGAAAAAAAAACATCGGTGAATGAGTAGGGTAAATATAGGCGCAGAACTAATAAAAGAAGCAATGAGGGGTAATAGAGAGATGGGCGTATGTTCATCAGAAAAGTGAGCTATAAACAGGGAGATTCTATATATTATTTTTACTGTAGCTGTTTGTCTGTTAGTCTGCATGATTCTATTTTTTTTTATCGGAAACGAGTGCGATGATCTGGCTTAAATTTACCGTGGCCTTTTGTCATGATAATGCAACGATATAGGGTACTGTGCTATCCATCCGATGCATGGTCATAGATCGGTGCATTTCAACCGTTTTTCTGGAGGGGAACTGAATGGAAACTTTCTATTTGCTGACAGAACCCCTATGCAATAATTAAAAAAAAAAAAAATGAAAACACTCTTATGATTTTTACTGCCTTTCTTTTGATGCTGTCTGTATAATAGGAATATATATAATTAACCCTAATAGTGGTAAGACGAATTTATTTTTTAACTGTAGCGAGTTTAATTATGCAAATTTAGTATATTTAAACAATATACGTTTTAAAATTATGCATTTAATAATAAAATAGATTTTCCAAATTAAATTTAACATTCTGTTTATTTATTCCTTGTTAAAATTTGGAAATTTTGCAGCCCCCGGGTAATACAGGGGGAACCCTAAGTTTCCATCGAATCCTGATTGAAAAGCACTGTTATAGAGTAATAGAGGTTTGTATCTTAAAAAAAACGAGCACATATTTTCCTATATTTAACGATCAATTCGGTCAAAGCTTTCATTCTACGTCAACGGGCTATAATTTTGCCCGTTTTAAATGGGTTTAAACAGTTACCAGTAACGGAATGGATATGGCATAATAAAGATTAATATTTAATGACACAAATTTAACTATCTTCAGTCATCAAAGTGGGAAACATGTATTCTAAATAAACGGACTATCAGTTTTGCCCATTTTAATACAATTAAAAAGGTATACTATTGCATATAATAGGATAGACATATTTAAAAATAGATAGTGAGAGAAAAAAGAAAACTACGATAACAAATAAGTGATAATAGACTAGTTAAAATAGATTAATATATATATATATATATATGAATAAAATAAAGCAAGATATAAACGATGCTTTAGACGTTATGTGAATAAAAAGGAAAAACCTAAAAGAGTAAAAACAAAAATAAAATCAACGTTTCGTCCCTATTTCATGGGACATCATCAGGATTTCTAGACGAGGATGTACAGGAAGACGGAGACCCTCCAGAACAGAAAGAGAACTGAACTTCTCCTGTTCCGCATGTGATATATGACCGTCTTCCTGTACATCCTCGCCTAGAAATCCTGATGATATCCCCTGAAATAGGGACGAAACGTTGATTTTATTTTGTTTTTACTTTTTTAGGTTTTTCCTTTTTATTCCTATATGTATATATATATATATATATATATATATATATATATATATATATGAACAAATGATTAATAAAATATGTTAAAATACATCTTGAAAAAGAGTTAAAAACATATTTAATTTTAAAAAAGGAAGCACAAGATAAGTGGATAGTCCTTAATCCGCGGAGTTTCGATGAAATACTCTCCTTCTCATCAGAGGGCAGGAATTAGCAAAATGCAGGATCGGATTTTGCATATAAAAGTATTTAATGAAACTACAAGTAAGTCAAATATCTTACTTGGTTAAAAAAAGGGTGAGGTAAGGGGAACAGGAGGCAAAAGAAAAATAATAAAAAGATTTCACATGAATGGATGGTCCGGTGAAGGGTATTATAAGCTCTATTTCCTTTTCGGTTTTATTGAGCTTTTTATATCTGGCTGAGTTTATTTTACTTGTAAATATTAACTCTTTAATATTTATAATATATTTAAAGTTTACCATTTTGATTACCTTAGTAAACTTATTGTAACTTTTATTTATTTATATATATATATATATATATATATATATATATATATATATATATATATATATATATATATATATAGAGAGAGAGAGAGAGAGAGAGAGAGTCAGAAACAGAAACAGAAGCAGAGAGCGAGGTAGAAAGCAAGGTCTGAGCCTTTTACAAGTAAGACATAGTTAAGTGAACCTGCCAATGTGCAACACATTTTTTGTGTTTTAATACTCAATTGATATCTGATGAACACATTCAGTTCAAGCAAATCAAGGGTTTTATAAGATATACTAACAGGTCGCCCGGCGTTGTCCAATCGTAAAACCTCAAATAAACGTTGTTAAATGTATTAATGTATATTTGCACTTACACAGAAGTAACACGTTTCGTCGACTTGCGCTATCCAAATGATATTTTTTTGGATTTTGACCTTTTTCAGCTATTTTTATTGGCCGAAATTAAAATCGGATATATTCTACAGGTCTGTATATATAGTTTTAAGTATGTAGATCAGTAGTGGAAAGAGGAGTTTTATAGAGATCACTGCGCACACAGAAAGATAGACAAGGCTATTCGTGCGTAGCTTTTTCAGTATATAAATTCTTCAGTATTTACTTCAAAAGTGCTCAATACATATGTAGATCTAGGTAGTAAGCTATGAAAAATATATAGTCATTAAGCTGCAGAGAGTATTCCGCGTTTCATTCTCGTGACGAATTCTCACGAGAATGAAACGCGGAATACTCTGTGTAGCTTAATGGCCATATATATTTTCATAACTTACTATATCTATATCTATCTATCGATCGATCTATCTGTCTTTCTATCTATTTACCTATATATATATATATATATACATATATACCTATATATATATATATTATATACTCACACACACATACACACACAAATATATATATATATATATATATATATATATATATATATATATATATACCTGTCCCATCGCCGCAATGTTGCATCACTGTACCTGTTTTATGAATCCGTTTCCCGTGTACCCCCTCGACGTACATATTCCCAACAAACCAGCTTAGCTATAAGATATAACTCCTTGATGTCTCTAAATGACAGGGTTTTATATTCTAATAGATTCTTCCCTCGAACAGCTAGACTTTGGAATTCTCTTCCTGCTGCCTGCTTCCCTGGCTGTACTGATAGGCAGAAGTTTAAATGTAACATAAGCAAATATGTGGTTAATCTTTCCCAGCCAACCCCGAAATAGAGAAAGACAGAGAGTGATTTAGGCTCTGCTCCATCGGAAACAATAATAAAGCGGTGATATAATTAGAAAATTAAAAAGAAAAAGGTACATGAAGGGATAAAGTGTTCACATAATTGAGAGATAAACACAGATGGGAAGAATGCGGCGTATATCAGTGTAGATTCATAATAAGTAGTCACAGAAACGGAAGCATGACGACATTTTAATTTTCTCTCAGCAGTTTCGTAAATCTCATATACTTAACTTTGCCCATGTAATCATCGCATTAGATGAACAATGTTTCTGACAAATTGGACAGAACTGCTGTGGTCTAGTCAAGAATCTATTCATATAAAACTAATCGTTGGCTATTTTTCTACATTGAATCAGTTCTTTTTTAGCTGGTTACATCACAGGACTTCCTGGCTTGTCTCTAGCGATGTCCATAAATAAATGCAAAGACAAGATGTAAGAGAGAGAAAGCGAATGAGAGACCGAAACAAAGTCACTCATACATAAAGAAGGACAGAGTGAAAGAAAGACACGTCTATTTTATTATTATATGCATAGATCTTTAAATGTAGCAAATACGTATGTCAGTAGATAAATCAAAATTTAGTACAATTTCATATTTATTTTTTCGGTTGATTATCATATTGTACCCAATATATATATATATATATATACATATATATACATATATATATATATATACATATATATATATATATATATATATATATATATATATATATATATATATATATTGTAATGATTTAAAAAGTTATTCATTTAAAGTTCCGCATGTTAGTGTAGTCGGGGAAAAAAGTAGTTTGGAGGCAATTTCATATAAAAAAAAAATCCGGAATAAAAAAAGTTAATAAATTATAATCCTGTCGGCATTTGCGGACCTCTAAAATGCAGAGGAAACTTTTTACTGGTTGTTGAGATGGTCGGTGATATTTATATTTAAAAGGCACAAGTGCAGCAAGTTAATCGCGACATATTTCATTGCACTTGCAATAATTATTTCCTACCTTTTTTACAGCTAACCTGACTAGATTCATTGATCTAACGATATTTCTAAATTCATTATCTTTAGAAGAAAAAAAGATAGTTCAAGCAAAGAAATGATCTCTAACAAGTTTAATTCAATCGAAAACAACGGTAAAAATATTTTATGTTTATTTTATAAGCGGTCGTCAAAGCTAATATAATAGTGAATGCTCAACTTACATAAGCACAGCAGTTAACCGGGAAAGTATTTAAATTGTCCACGTTTTCACTCGTTAAAAATTAAATTTGTGGGACAAAGCATAGGTAATTGATGACATGAGATGACAATAAATTTCTCGGTTTGCATTAACATACTCACTAGATAAACCATTTGCTCACAATCTATATATTTATTACAGTGAAATTTTCTGTGTGTCTATCTGTGTGTGTACATTTAACTACCAAACTACTCTGTCAATTTTCAGTCTACAGACTCGATATTTGACATAAGGAGTACGGAGATTTGGCTGTCAAGGGCTCAAAAATCAACGATTGGACCATTGAAAACTCTACCAGATTCCTCCGCCAATGTTGGGTCTAAATTCTGGTTCAAATTTACAATACTATATCAAAGACTAATTTAAAACCTGAAAACGTTTATCCACGAAGCAGACGTACATGAAGACTGAATAATTGTAGAAACCAACTGGTCCAAAAATATGCAGAAAAAGAAACTAATCGCAACAATACAAGCCTATAAACATGTTTAACAATACACATGACGGGACAATTTATCACTCCCTTCAATCGCAGAAAGGATGCTAAAAAAGGGACACCTGACCTACTATTCGTAAGCCAAAATATCCAGAAGGAGGTAAAACGTAGAAAACAGAACATAGCCATGGGATGGATCGACTACAAGAAAACATACATTATCCCGTAATCATGGATAATAGAATGCCTGGGGATGTACACAAAACCAAGTAAGATTAATAATTAAATTGAAAATGCAATCAATAATAAACACTTTAAATGACAGCTGATGGACACTAAATAACTGAAGGTAAAATACAAAGAAATGTCGTCCAAGGTGATTCCTACCAACACTGTGATTCATCATAGTCATGAGGCCACTTAACAATATACTAAGGAAATACCAAGCCGGATACAAGTTTTCTAACAGAGATGCAAAAGTGAACCTGTTAATGTACATCAGTGACTTGAAACTTTTTGCAAAAACCGAGAAAGAAACGAATGACGTTAATTGTTGTGTAGCTGAGTTGTGCGTTGTTATCGACATCATTTTATATATACGTCTTATTTAACGGCGGATATAAATGTATGCATCTTTGTAGGTTGGTTTTGTATAACATACATTTGTCCTCGTGCCTATATGTATGCCTTTACGCCCCCTGACTAGTCTAGTTGTGTTGGTGCTTGCGTGTCTGAACATATATACGTATGCACATGATGACATGCCGGTTTCTGCTGCTGGTCGCTTATAGGGGATTCTTCAACCATCTTGGGGTGTCGGACCTGTTTTAAGGAAAATGCTTTACACGACATAGGCCAAGACGTTGTAGGATTTTATATATTTTATTTAATTCCAAGTATTCGTCACAGCAGAAGGAAGTGATCGATGCACTTGTGGCTTGTGGGATTTTCTATATCCCCACTCTGAGGAGAAACACGTTTAGTCTATCCGTGTTTCTCGGAATCTTTAACCCAACTCAACACTAAGGTTGCGCAAACCGGACCACATGGCATGTGAT
This sequence comes from Euprymna scolopes, assembly GCF_053919585.1. Lineage (NCBI taxonomy): Eukaryota > Metazoa > Mollusca > Cephalopoda > Sepiida > Sepiolidae > Euprymna > Euprymna scolopes. The sequence continues at coordinate 65,357,652 of NC_136515.1, read as the reverse complement.
ACGTCAGTTCCTTACCCATTCAGGTACTTTGTGGGGCAATCTGACCGATCATTGAGTTGGACAAAGTTTGATGACTTGTCAAAACATGACGATTCAGATCTCTCCCGTCCACTCCTTGCTAGCTAGCTAGCTAGATAGCTAGCTAGTTAGTTCGCAAGCTAGCTAACTAGCTAGATAGAAAGATATCTAGATAGATAGATACCAGCCAACTAGATGCTTATACACGGCTATCATCAAACATAATTAACAGAATCATAACCTAAAGCCAGGATGTCCCATACGAATTCGGAATGACAACGTGCACACTGCTAATCATGGGATATTTAACCACGTGCTACAGATGTTTACACATTCTCGAAGCAAACACCACCAAATATTAAAAAAATGTAAGAGAAAATTGAAAAGGAAAAATTTAGAATGACAAACAAAACCTCATAGAAATTAAACTATATAATAGATAAATAATAAAACGTATAAAGACACGGACATTTTAACTAGTAAGATACTCTGGCTGAACCAAAAAAAAGATCTACGTTATCACGATAAAAAAAATACAGGAAACTCAAAACAATGCCTAATGCACTATACTTAAAAGACGATACTGACCGATTCCTTGTGAGAAGGAAAGACAACGGAAGAGAACTGGTTTGTGTAGAAGACTGTATAAATAACAGGAAAATAGATTTATAAAGATACATAATGCAGAACACAGAAAGAAAAATTACCGCAGCAAAGTACATTGTAAAAACGCAGAAAATGGCACCAAGAGAATTCGTTGGTGATAGTCTGTATGGAAACATCTTCTGAATAATAATAATAATAATAATAATAATAATAATAATAATAATAATAATAATAATAATAATAACACCAACACCAATGGAGCATAATTGATCCACTTCTCGTTCTCCTTCTCTCTCACGTTCGTGTCCCAGGGTACTGAGAAGTCTACAATTTACCAGCTTTGTGAGTCCTAGTCAATGACGACCAAATATGGGCGTTTATGTTCCAATTGTTTGGCCGTTATGACACTTTTGTCCCACCATACCTCTACATTGCCATCCTCACTTGTTCTCACTTCATCAGGCACCTTCTCAAACACTTTTCAAGCACACTTCTTACAAACCTCTCAATATATCCGGAGTCCCATGCGATAATAATAATAATAATAATAATAATAATAATAATAATAATAATAAGAAGAAGAAGAAGAAAAAGAAGTAGAAGAAGAAGAGGAGGAGGAGGAGGAGGAGGAAGAAAAAGAAATAATTGAAATGTCGCATCTAAGGAATAGACACTACACTTTGATCTTGTCCCTAAGGCTAAGGAGAACAAATCATGTTTATTATTAGCGTTGCCTTAAAAGGGGTAACAAGTTTTATTCGGAATGTTCCACTTTCTTTTATAGTGGTGCACAGCATGATAACGGCCGAATCGAATACGGATAATAATGTAGATAATAATAACGAAAATATTAATAATAATCAACATGAATGAGTAAACATTTACAACAGAGTCTTAGATTATTGCATTAAGAATTAGATGATCATTCCAGTCAAGCAAAAATATGAGATTGGTGAAAGAATACAGCTGTTCGTACGCGGCATTTACTTTCCAAACGCCAAAAACAGACAGACAGACGTATGGCTCTCATGTTAGTTTAGATATCGTCTGACTTTAGACTGGATTTGTTTTTCCTTTGTCCCACTTGTTATTGTTTGTGCAATTCTCGTCTCTTCGTTTCTTTCACGGCGCTAATAAGATTCATTATCATAATGTCTCCGCTCCCAGCAAGAGATATATGAACGCCTTTGTTGGAATCTAAAATTTAATTAACAATTTGAGACGACAGAATATATTTAGTAATAAAGTTATGAAAGAAATAAAAGAAGGAAAACAAACTGTTTATATCTTAAGGTGTACAAAAAACGCGCACTTTTCGCGTGTTTATGTGTATGCATGGAAAGGTGTGTGTGTCGGGGGGTGTTTGGTTAATATGAGTTCGACGCGTTATTTAGGTCGCCAGTGTCGACCGAGTAATCCAACTGCAAAATTGGACAAATTACTTTTTTTAACATATTGGATGAAATATATTAATTAATTAGAACGCACTCTTTTTTAAGTGTTTATTATTACGTTTTCTTAAAAATAAACTATTGGATTACAATTTAACCAAACTAATAGCCACTCGATAATAAGATTAAAAAGATGTTTATTAAAATATGTTAACGAGCCATTGGATTAGTAGGGCCAGTATCTGGTGGCGTTTAAACGGAAGACGACTATATTGTAAACATAAATTATTAGTTTTAAATAGACTATATATATATATATACATATGTTTGTGTGTGTGTCTGCGTGTGTGTGTGTGTGTGTGTGAAGTTTATTTAAAATATTTAAAACTATAAAAAAAATAGTCCTTCGTGGACCATTATTTTCTCAGTAATTCAGTTAATCTCCCGTATCACTGAACAGTTTTACTCACATGGAAATAACAGAGTACCACTGTTCTTAAAGCGTTTCTTTTCGGAAATTTAAATACACACACACACACACACACACACACATATATATATGTGTGTGTGTGTGTGTGTATTTTTAGAACACAATTGCATTATAATACTTGACATTTGCATTTTAAAAGTTAATTCAAATTATTATATAAAATAATTTTATATGTTCAACAGGCAATCAAATGATGTGTTTGAAAGATCGAGTGATTCCACAGATTTCGATGATAATAACAGTATTATCAATTTTGTACATTCCGTTATCGTCAATGTCGATCTTTCATGCTACCGTATATATATATATATATATATATATATATATATATATATATATATATATATAAATAAATATATATATATATATATATTAGTCCTCGCGCGAAAGAGCAGGACACAAAATGTTTTAAATAATAATAATAAAATAACAATAACAAAGACCTTCGCTGGCGAAAACTACTATTAAGCGTAACCAGTTATACAGACCTTTTGAAATTTTCATCTCTATTTTTCTCGTTATTTACTGAATATTTTTAATGAAACCTATAATCAATATGTTCCTTATTAAATAGTAAAGATTTTCTATTCTGAAATTAAGTTTAAAAAAATTGAATTTTAAAAGTTGTTTTAAAGTTTTCGTTAAAATAAAATCCGATTTTTTCATTGTTCACACATGCACGACAAAGAGGGAGTTGCAAAAAAAGTTATGGTGTGAGGAGAAATACAAAATAAAACAGAGAGAATATTCAGACCTGTAATAATACCAAGAGGGGGTTGCAGCAATGAGTGTTGGTGTGAGGAGAAATAGAGAGTATTACAATTTTTATAAATACATGCAAAACCGCATTCATTTTTTATAAATCCAAATTAATAAATGATATAAAATATAATCTTAAAATATACCGTACAAGTTAGAAAAGCATTTCACCCAAGGCATGAAAATTGTTAAACAAAATGTTTTTATTATGGGCTTTAAAAATAAATGGACAAGATTCAATTTGCAAATTATTTATCTTCAAAGTGCACTTTTATACATTTTACAAAGTAATTTTTTATATCCTGTATTTTTTTCTAACTTATATGTATATATATATATATATATATATATATATATACTTATATATACATATATATATGTATATATATATGTATATATATGTATATATATATATAGCTTTAAAATTTATAAATACTATTCTTTCATTTTATTTTATCTCCTTTTATGGAGCTTGGCCACAGGGTTTGGTGGTCCTGATATGACCTTAAATTATATCCAGTGGTGAGGTTCCAGATTGCGGGCTTTGTAATGTGTAGATCCACCCTTTAATAGCCATAGCTCCACGATCCACTCTGACCCGGAATACCTGTTAGGGTCCCAACTATGGATTAAATAAAAACGACTTGAAATCAACAAATATATTCTATTAAAAAATGTTCTTCAAAATCTTTGTATTCGGCATTAAATAATCTGAAAAGGGTTGATATGCCGTAATACAAAACAACCAACCAACCCACCAATCACAGGGTTTGGTGCCGGTGTTATGAAACCTATTTTTCCGAGAAATGAACTGTAATAAAACTAGGCACACCCAAGTTTGAAGTCCAACCTATTTACCAACTAGTCACCGTGATCCATAAATTAGGAAACCGATGTGTTATATCTATCAAAGTGAGAATGTGTGTGTGAGGATAATTCTCAACCTATATACTTTATATATATTTTATCTATATCTTTGGAATTTGTTACATATAGTATTCAGACATGTGATACACCTTTTGCTTACTTTCCATTCCGGAAAAATAGGGCTGCTAAGGAGTCAATATTGAAAAAAAAGTACGTGAGGATAATCGTATCTGTTTGTCGACCGGCCTATGACTGCGTATGCATGAATCTTTCACAAGACAGTAGATGTGAAAACACTGGTTTAATGTTTATCGAACTTGGCTCACTGTTTGTAAGTTTTGGTTCCGATCCCAGCCCCTATATCTATTTTTTTTAATTACAAGAAGGTAATTGTTTAGAAAAATACATAATAGTCGCATGCGCATGTGGTAGTTTTTGGGGGGGGTTTATTTTCGTTTTCTTTTTTTTTTAATTTTACAGGAATTTAACGTTACGTTGGATACCGGGCAGAGCCGGGTACATCAGGTAGTAGATTATGTTTCATCCCAATTAAAAAAAAATAGAATGGATTACTTAGAGAAAAGTATTGTTCGTTTCTATTTGGTATTATTTAAAGGTTGTTGCTTTTATAAACACGTGATTGCATTGACCTATATTGGCTGAATTCTTCCCTTGTCCGTATTATCAGTGAGGGAGGTCAGAGTTTGGGGAAGTAACCAGTGATATTGATAAAATTTGACCTTGGATTTAGACCTGAGTACGTCTCCTGGATCAGCGAGCCATGAGAAGGACTTCCGTCTTCCACGCTGAATATAACTGAACAAGGGCTTTTCATGCATCACTGGGAATTGGATGCAGGTTTTGTATGTTCAACGAGCAGAAGAAAGCACTTGCAGAACGAAAAACATGCAACGAGGAGACATCAGATACTTTAGTCGCAAACCAATTCAATGTGAGAAACAATACGGGACCAATCACTTGTTCGCTAGAGTAGTGGAACGATTGGCAAAAGGTTTTGGGAACCTAACGTCTATTGCATTATAAGGTATCCATATAGCTATGCAATATATAAAGTTATACAGCTGTATAAAAAAGTTAAACCTACACAGCATTTAAATTACAACTCATGCAATGCTCTTTATAAGAGCCAGGTTCTGTCAACTATGAAGTCAGGTTGGCACATAAAGGCAGGAGTTACGCAGCGCGCCCTATTTAGACTTGATAGAGCTCTTAATCGGCTTCTAAACCTAGTCGGTAATGTCATTTTCTCTTTCCTGCAACCGTTTACAAAAAAGAGACGTTGCGAGCATCTGTTGGGAGCCTATTTTTTCTGTTGTGAGACGTTGCGAGGCTCTGTTCTATTCTACCCAATTTACACCATTAAGAATTACTACTATACCACCTTAGATTCATTAACCTTATTCTCGAGTAGGCTACAGGACTTGATATGCATTGACTTCCAAGTAAATATATATATATATATATATATATATATATATATACACTTGTGCCCGATATTATTCATACCCCTCGGATCTTTGAGATTTCTATAAGATTATTGCTCAAACCAGAAGGTAGACAATATTAAAGGGATTTCAAACAATAAATCAAGCATAAGCATTTAATTTAAACTCAACAAATAAATAAATTATGCAAGTTTGAAACAGTATACAAAGAAAAACAATAATGGCACTAGTTCAAAATTATTCATACCTCTCTTACTAATAGTCAATAGCATGCCCTTTATTCTTAATAACTGCCTGTAACCGTTTTGGATATTTATCAACAAGGTTTTTACAAGCATCAACACTGATTTTTGACCATTCTTCAATGCGGTAGTTCTCCAAATCCCTCAAATTTCTAGGTTTCCGCTTTTTAACCTCAGTTTTCAATATGTGCCAGAGGTTTTCGATAGGGTTCAGGTCGGGACTCTGGCTAGGCCATTCCAAAACATTAATTTGATTATCCTCAAACCGTTTCTTGACTATTTTGGCAGTATGTTTTGGATCATTATCCTGTTGAAGGACCCAGTTTGGTCCTAAATGGAGCTTCTCCGCATCCTGTCTAATGTTTTTCTGGAGTATCTCCAAATATTGCTCCTTCTTCATGGTTCCATCTATCTTGACGAAACTACCTGGATCACTAGCCGAAAAGGAGCCCCAAAACATTAGGCTACCACCACCATGTTTCACCGTGGGTATGGTGTTCTTTGGGTTGTAAGCTTCTCCTTTCTTCCTCCAAACGTAAGAAGCATCCATATGGCCAAACAATTCAATTTTTGTTTCGTCAGTCCACAAAATACTTGAGAAAACGGACTCTGGAGAATTCACATGGTTCCTAGTAAACTTTAGACGTGCTGCAAGGTGTTTTCCGGTGTGCAATAGAGTCCTTCTTGGTCTTCTTCCTTTCAGACCATTTTCATGCAGAGTCCTTTGCAATGTTTGCCTTGATATTTTTATGCCAGAAGACTCCATATTTTCTAAAATGTCCTTAGTAGTGGTGGTTGGATTTGCATTAACACTTCTTACAATATTCCTGGTGGCTCTAGCAGACAGTTTCCTTTTCCTTCCTCTACCAATCAAGTTGTTTGTTGTGTGGTGGCTCTGGAATTTTTTGATGATGCTCTGTACTGTTGCTGTAGGGACCTCAAATTTCTTGGAAATTGACTTTTAACCTAAACCATCCTTATGTGAATTCACAATTTTAGTCCTAAGATCATTACTAAGCTCTTTTTTCTTCCTCATTCTAATAATTTTTATTCTTTTATTGGTTTTCAGTTGATATCATTTTAATTTCTGAAAAATGCAAAAAACGAAATGAAATTAATCAAAGGTTGTATAAAAGCATTCAAAATAAGAATCAAACAAGAAACAAACAGTCAGAAACTCGATTAATACTGAAAAAATAAGGGGGTATGATTATTTTTGAACATTGCAGATTTTATAAATAGCTGTATATTTCTTTTATTACAAGTATCCCGAGATTCTAAAATGACGAAAATGATCAGAAGAGGTTTATTAAGAATATGTATCAATATGGACGTAAACAATAAATTCTAACAAAGTTACACCTAATAAACTCAATTTTCAAGGGGGGTATGAATAATATCGGGCACAACTGTATATATATATGTATACTTCTGATCAGCCATTCTAATTTGCTGTTGTTTATTAATATTATTTACAATAAAAATGTTTTCACTATAATGTAAGTTGTTTGTTCTTTCAAGTCGGTATTTATGGATTTTTAAGGCTGTTTTATCGTTTGACTCGTGCATTTGGTTCAGGGAAAACGCCCGATAGTGCCGAAACGCTTTCACGCTTTCATACGAATGAAAAATAACATTAAGAATACATTTATTTGGTATCATTGTTTTATTATAAAAGTTCCTGTTTTAATCTTAATTTCAACAAAAAATAATAAGTCAGAGACAGAAGAAAAATTATATAAATAAATAAAAATAATTTGCTATGATTTTTTCTTATTCAAGGAATAATATTTATTAATGAAACTTATTTTATGATTTTACTTTTTCCTGGATTGAATTTTAACGATCTAAAATGTTTGTAAAAAGAATTACAGCAATTATTTAATAATGCTGTTTCGACTTCAGTTACATTTTCGATTGAAATTGTTTAAGTTCTTCATGTAATTCATGATTGCAATTATTTATTTTCAATTAATTTATGATAGAAAATAATTTATTTTCACGTAATTTATGATAGTAAGTATTTAGTTTCAAGTAATTTATGATAGAAATTATTCATTTTCATTTAATTTATGATGGAAATTATTTCTTTTCATTCAATTCGTGATGAAAATAATTTATTGTTATTTAATTGATGGTGAAAATCATTTATTTTCATTTATTTATTATGGAAATTATTTATTTTCATTTAATTTATGATAGAAATATTTTTTTCATTTAATTTATGATGTACATTTTTGATTTTCAATTAATTTATTATGGAAATTATTTTGTTTCATTTAATTTAGTATGCTAATAATTTATTTTAATTTAATTGATGATGGAAATTATTTATTTTCAATTAATTTATGATATAAAGTATTTACTGTTATTTAATTTATCACGGAAATTATTCATTTTCATTAAATTTATGATGTAAATTATGTATTTTCAATTAATTTATGATAGAAAATAATTTATTTTCATATAATTGATGATAGAAATAATTCATTTTCATTTAATTTATGATGGAAATTATTTATTTTCATTTAATTTATGATTTAAATTATTTATTTTCATTTCATTTATGATGGAAATAATTTATTTTCCTGTAATTTATGATGGAAATAATTTCAAAAAAATTAATTTATGATGGAAATTATTTATTATCAATTAATTTATGATGGCAATTACTTATTTCCAATTCATTTATGACGGAAATTATTCATGCCCATTTAATTTATGATGAACATTATTTATTTTCATTTAATTTATGATGTAAATTATTTATTTTCAATTAAGTTATCATTGAAATTATTTTTATTTTTCAATAAATTGTTCATTGAATTTGTTTCATACTGAGATAAAATAACAATACAATTTATTTTTCATAATAAATTGTGCAAAAAATAAACAGCCGATTGATTCCGACGATAGCACGGTCTTTAAAATGAAACCTAAGTAACACTGAAAATATAAAGAAACCTTTTCTTATGACTGATTTATTTACAATTGTAACGGTGGATCCGTGTTACGGAGAATAAAAGAAAACCATTCCCATACACTATATCTTTAAAAAATATATTAATTAGGATAGGATCTAATCACATGAAAGCAAAAAAACAAACACCCTTCAAGGGAGATGACGTATTAGTCCACGCGCGAAAAAGCAGGGCAAAAAAATGTTTTAAACACTACTACTACTACTACTACTACTACTACTACTACTACTACTACTACTAATAATAATAATAATAATAATAATAATAGAATAACAAGAACAAAGACTTTCGCTGGCGAGGAATATTATTGGCCGTAACAAGTTATATACAGACCTTTTAGAAAGTTTAATCTTTATTTTTCCCGTTATGTACTGAACATTTTTTTAATGAAACCTATATGAAATATGTTCATAATTAAATTTTAAAGATTTTCTATTCGGAAAGAAGTTTTTAAAAATGTAATCTAAAAAAGCTACGGTATAACTGGAAATATTCTCTCTATCATTAAATCATTTCTCTCTGATAGGCTCATAAGAATAATTGGACAAAACTCAAAGACCTGCAGTATTAATGCTGGAGTCCGTCAAGGGTCCATCCTGGGCCCAACTCTCTTCCTGATTTACATCAATGATCTCCCTAAACACATACTTAAATAATTCGTTGACATCTATGCTGATGACACGACCCTCTACAGCAACACATCAAAGGCCGTAAATGACAAAGCTCTCTCTGATTTTCGAGTGGTTCAGTGGGGGAAGACGTGGCGTATTACCTTTAATGCATCTAAAACCAAACTCCTATCTTTACATCATCAACGCTCTGATCCCCATCTGGCATCAATTGAAATGGATGGTACTCGTCTAGGAGAAGCCCCATGGTTTGACAAGCTTCTAGGCTTGACCTTCACTCCTGATCTGAATTGGAACACGTACATAAAGTCTGTTGCCAACGTCGCTGGAAAGATGGTGGGGTCCTTCTATCACTCCAGAAGATATCTACTATCTACTGATGCAATTCTCTATATAATAGCCACGCACGTCCAAGGATGGAGTACTGCTGACTTATCTGGACAGGAGCTGCTAAAAACAGCTTATTCTACCTTGACAGAGTACAAAATAGACTTCGTGGCTTAGTCGGGGATGCCCTTTTCTCTTCTCTGCAACCTCTCTCCCACAGAAGAGACGTTGCAAGCCTATCTTTGTTTTATCATTATTTCTATGGAAGGTGATCGTCTGAACTCCAATCTCTGGTCCCCTCGCCGATCTTTTACAAAAAAACACCCGTCTAGCTGAATCCACTGTCAAAAAGTTTCCCCACTCTTTATCTATGCCTAAATCAAAACGTAGATTCCATGAACAAAGCTTCTTTCTTAGAAATACACGCCTGTGGAACTCTGTTCCGTCTGCCTGCTTCCCACCTGACTACACCTTGGATGTCTTCAAGTCCAACGTAAAAAAAAATCCTGATGAACCGCCCCTTAAGTAGACACTTTACATATCCACACCAACGGACTGTACTTACAATAACGCTTATCCTTGAGTGGCTTCCGGGGCTTGATAAGTAGTGACGACTTTGTAAAAAAAAGTTGTTAAAAACAATTCAGATTTTCTTATTATTCAGACCTGTATTACAAAGAGGTGGTTGCACAAAATGAGTTGTGTTGTGAGGAGAAATACAAACTCAAATAGAGAGAAAGAGGATTTTAAAACTCTACTTCGCTCTTACAGGGAGAGAGAGAGTAGACAATAGTCGTATATTATTAGCGAGAGTAATGGGAGGAGGTAAAAGACAATAGCCTCACTAGCATACTTTAAGAGAAGGGGGTGGCGAAAGCACACACACAATTGGGTAAGATAGAGAGAGTGGAGTTGGAGGGATTAAACAGATCGTATTACTGACAGTAATATAGCGCTGATGTTACTTTACTGTAAACAAACTGTTTTTTTTTGTTTTTATCATTTCAGAACGAATTAAACATTTAAAAAAATGAAAATATGAATAAAAGACAAATGTTCTTACATATTTAGTTGAAGCTTCGGTTATCAGAATATATAATTTTTAAGCAATCCGGCGTTATTTTTGGTCAAATTTTAAAAATATAGTTGAAAAACAAATATGTAACGCGTGCACTTCTATCCATTACATTAGTTTTTAACGGTTAATTAAACAGTGTTTAAACAAAAATGTGAAATATAATTTTTTTAGCTTCACGCGTGCGAACGGTTCACCCTATCCCAATATTTTTTAAAAATCGAATGGACAAAAATCAATATGTTAATAAGAGGTGCTCAGTTCCTATTTACTTGCCTCGCCACGAGGACAGTTAGACACAAGTTCAGTCAATGTGAGGAAAATCTAGCGTCCCCAAAAATGTCAATCTTGATAAAAACAAACATAAAAATTGTCTCAGTCATTAAGGATTTTTCATTCACTAACATAAGACAGAAAAGGCGAAGTGTAACATCAGAATACTACACTGTGATCTTGGCCTGAAGTCCAGGTAGAGAAATAAAAAAAAACGTCTTGAACTGGAAAGTTTTACGAAATGATGCGTCACTCGGACAAAAAAAGTAATTGAAAGTAAAAACCAAATTTATCAAAAATTTGTGAAGGATTTGTAAGATTTAGCAAAAAAAAAATGTTTTTTTGATATTTAAATAAGTGGGCAAAAATGCTGAATACGTTTTCCAAACATAACGTTTTCTGTTAGTGGCGTCCCTAGTTCTGAATGAAATTCATTTTTATCTATTTGCCGTCATTCTTGTAAAGTTTCACACCCATTAAGAATTACGACAAACAAACAAAAATCAATTTCCTATTTAAAAGTAATTTGATGTCCAAAATCTAAGGCACAACATTTTCAAACACCAATAATTATGAGCCACTAACCGTAAATATGGGGGCCAAACGCCTTTAAAAAAAAAAAAAACTCCCTTAATCCTACCTCTAACCCTAGGTACAAGTGGCAATCCTCTTCCTCTTAAAACCTTTTTTAGCTATTACAATAACGCTAAGTCTAAGTGGAAAACTCCTCACCAAACAAAGTTCCTTGGCAAGCTACATATAAGTATCTAAAAAAGTTCTTTCTTAAAGAAAAGTGCACCTTATCATTCATAAAAAAATAAATTAAGTCAACTGTCCTAAAACGCTAGAATGGTCTCGAAATGGTGAATTATTTTACATTAAGTTCATGTTAAACTAACCCTCACTCTAAATTCTAAAATTGTTTTTGTTTTGTCTCTATCACGTTTTCAGGGTGTTGACACATAATTTTCCTTAGCTCTATAATTAACCCAAATCAGAGTGGCAACCTCCCCACCCTCTCCTAATTGCAGAAAAAAACCTTCTAAAACTAAACATAATCGTCTTTAGAAAAAAAAACGCACAGGATTTATCTCTGATAAAAAAAAATGGTTAACTGCCCTAAAACTCTAGAATGGCTCAAAATAGTGAATCGTTTTACATTAAATTATAAAATAAAACTTGTTTATCTTTCATTAAAGTTTTTTAAAGGTATTCACACGTATGCTTACAAAGGTGAAATAGCATATTTTGGAGAGGTGATCAGATGGGAAGGGGTTAACGGAAGGTATTAATCTACAATAATACCAAAGAAATATTGCAATATATTCATTTTTACACCGTTCTAGATTTCGATTTTAGTTGTTTGTACACATAATGCATTACAATTCAGCTTTGAGTTCTTTAACTTCTTTTCTTTTAATGGATACATATCATTGTTAGGAATTGCAGCATATTTATGTGAATTTACTGCAGATTATTTAGAAACTGTTAATTTTTGGAGATTTTCAGTAGCATATTCTAATTCCTAGCACGAAATATCACTTATATGATAAATTACATTGCTTAATCTTCTGTTGTAACAAAGATATGACATTTTTACTGAAAAGGTAGTGTAAAAAATGTGACTAAACGCATATGGTCTTATAGAGGGGGAATTATCCAAACATGCGAAACACAAAAATAGTCATACCTTCCTTAATTTTAATTGGATTTAAAAAATTAAAAAATATTATTTCTTAGCTCATCAAGCTCTTTCTATAGATACCAATATTTAAATATGTTAAGCTATTTCAATTTTTTCATGTGTATTGCTTCTGTATTTTGCTTTTTTTTAATGTTTTAAATCAGATGCTAATACTTAAAAAATAACTTTTCTTTTTCCACTGAGTAGAATATTGAAAAAAAAATGTTCAACTTGTTACATACATGCAAACCACACTCATTTAAAAAAAAATCCGAATTAATAAATTAAATAAAATATAATCTTAAAAAGATAAGATACAAGTTAGAAAAGCATTTCATCCAATGCATGAAAATTGTTAAACAAAATGTTTTACTATAGGCTTTGGAAATAAAGGTGCAATATTCAATTTGAAATGTATTTATCTTCAGAGTGAACTTTTATAAATTTTACAAAGTAAGGTATAAAAATGTAGTTTAAATTGAATAAAAAAATTACCTTGAATTTATTTTATGTAATGTAAATTTTGTTGTACTTTTTAAAAAATATTTTTCATCTAGCAATTAATGATATAGATATAAAATGTTCAATGATTTTTTAAAAAGTGCAACAGAATGTACATTACATAAAATAAATCCCAGGTAATTTTTTGATTCAATTTGAATTAAATTTTTATACCTTACTTTGTAAAATTTATTAAAGTGCACTTTGAAGATAAATAAATTTCAAATTGAATCTGTCCATTTATTTTTAAAGCCTATAGTAAGAACATATTGTTTAACAATTTTCATGCCTTTGATTAAATGCTTTCCTAACTTGTTATAAATAGAACCTGATAGGAGTCGTCTAACTCATGTCTAAAAATCTGCAAACAAATAAAATCTTTATTTTTCGAAAATTGTAATACAAGGATGAGGATAATTTATATGATACCATCTAGTGTTGCTTCCAAGAAGGCCATTGTAAGGCAAAAGATCGGTTTGTAACTTGGATAAAATCTGGCCCGTTATAACTGTTCTGACTGATTATGTAAGCTCTCCTTTTACTATCTAATATTCAGTTGTTATTATTAGCAACATTTATTATTATCAACAAAAAGTGTCTTTATTAACAACATTTTTATTGTTAGCAACATTTTTTTATTATTAGCAACATTTGTGTTTATTATCAACATTTACTATTATTAACAAAATTTGTCTTTATTAACATCATTTTTATTATCAACAACATTTTTATTGTTAGCAACATTTTTGTTTATTATCAACATGTGTTATTATTAACAACATTTGTGTTTATTAGCAACATTTGTTATTATTAGTAAGATTTGTTATTATTAGTGACATTTCTTTATTAGCAACATTTGGTTTATTAGCAACATTTGTTATTATTAGTAATATTTGTCTTTAATAGCTACACTTGTTATTATTAACAACTTTTGTTATAATTAGCAACATTTGACATCATTAGCAATTTTTTAATTATTATCAACATTGTCATTATAAACAACATTTTCATTATGAGCAGCATTTTGTTATTATTAGCAACATCCGTCTTTAATTAGAAATATTTTTCATTATTAGCAACATTTGTTACTATTAGCAACATTTTTTAATCTTGGCTCATTTGTTATTATAAGCTACATATTTTATTGTTATCAACATTTTTATGATTAGCAACATTTGTTATTATTATCAACATTTGTCTTTATTAATAATATTTTATTATTAGCAACATTTTTTTATAATTAGCAGCATTTGTCATTATAAGCAAAATTTGTTATTATTAGCAACATTTGCCATTATTATTAACATTTGTTATTATGAGCAACATTTGTTATTATTAGCAACATTTGTCTTTATTAGCAATATTTTTATTATTAGCAACATTTGTTATAATTAACAACATTTGTCATTATAAGCAACATTTTTATTATTAGCAACATTGTTAATTATTATTAACATTTGTTATTATAAGCAACAATTTTCATTATTAACAACATTTGCTATTATTAGTAACATTTGATTTTAATTAGAAATATTTGGCATTAATAGCAACATTTGTTATTATTAAAAACAGTTGTTATTATTAACAGCATTTGTTATTATTAGCAGCATTTGTCCTCATCAACAAAATTTGTTATTATTAAAATGTTATTATTAGCAACATTTGTTATAATACGCGACATTTGTTATTATACGCAACATTTTACATAATTAGCAACATTTGTTATTATTAGCAATATTTGTTATTATTAAAACATGTTTCATTATTAGTAACATTTGACATTATTAGCAACATTTCTTATTATTAGCAACATTTGTTATTATTAAAACATTTGTCATTATTTACAACATTTGTCATTATTAGCAACATTTGTCATTATTAGCAACATATCGACATATATAGTAAAGTTAAGCGATTTTTAGTCTAGACAAAACTAAATGGATAACGGTATGTGTATAGTATGTTAATATGTAAGAAAGTCTACTTATTCCGACATTGTGTCCAGTCAGCTTCAATTTATTTTCCCTGGATTCAAAAAATGTTCATCCTGGAGATAGGTGTCCAGATATTGTACACTATTTGCTTCACTATAAACTCTTTTCTCGGGCACGCTTCCAACTATATCTATTATATAACGAAATTTAATTGAATCCTAAGATTAACGTAGTATGCAACGATTCATTTAAATGGTCTTTAGAATTTAGTCTGTCTCAGACTGTAGCTAATATGATTTTTTTAAAAATCATTACAGATAAGAAGCACTAAAGGTATAACACACATTTTTTTGCATTTTCACCCTAAAAACTAGCAAATTACCACTTTGATGTAAGGGGCTACTATCTGGGAAAAATCAGCTAGAAATGTGTTTACATTACACTTGAACTTCTGCATATCTGCACAGTTAAAGAGTAGCAACCCGGAAAAGAAGTAACAAGTATAGCAGTGCTAGAGATTAATCTATTAGAGTAAAAGGGTTTCTGACATTCAGAGATCTCTACTGTGTAAGGGTGGGATTTTGCTGCTTCTCTGGTTTGTCGGGGGTATAAATATCGAGTGGGTACAAGTGCTTCTAGGTCGTTGGAGCACACACAATTACATTATTTGTAAAACAGGTAAAGGTATGTAACATTGCGGCGATGAGACAGAGGTTGAAGCCTAGTAGCCTGTGCACCAGCCGAAATGTGAAAACAATACTCCCTACATGGTCTAATGATGGCCCTGTAGATGTAGCGGATACTCTCAGGCGTAAGTAACATTTTGGCTTCCTCACAGCAGCCTCAGCAATGGCCTCGGTGTATCTGTACCAACTAATGTTTTCTGTGAACGTCAAACCGAGGAGTTTGAATGAAGTATTTCCAGGTAATGTATCATTAGCCATAGCTACTGGTAGTTGAGAAGGTTTCATTTAATTATTAAAGAAAAGTTTCTTAGTCTTGGCAGCATTGAACGTTACCATCCATTTTTGTCCCAATTCCACTATAGACGAAAACTTTTCATCTAAGGTTTCCGACATTGCCTTCGATATGTGTTTATTAGTTTTATTCTCGTACCTTTTATAGAGCGTGGTCTCGTCAGGAAATATACCCATCTCAGAGACAAGTTTATCAGGGAGGTACTTTATGAATATCAGGAATAATAAAGGCCCAAGAATTGACCACTGAGGTACAACCGCATTTATATAATATTGCTTTGCCGTAAAACCATCGAAGACAACATGGATTCTTCTCTTATTAAAGAAGGATTTGAGTGTGTTAAGTATTTGTCCAGTAATACCATATAATATTTTCATAAGAAGGGCATTGTATCATATCCTGTCCAAAGCCTGTTATATATCAAGGGATACCATTCTTGATATGTTACAGGCCGCATTCAGTAAATGCTTATACGTTCAGATATTACAGTTAGGACAGTTGCAGTAGATTGGGCTTTCCTATATAGCTTAAGCTTAAAAATATGTAAATAAACATTATATATATATATATATATATATATATATATATATATTACAAGGTAGTCACCACTTTTCAAGGCACGAAAGCCATTCGGGGATAAGGGTTATTCAGTGTATAGTAACCAATGGGATAGTGTCGTAATAATCGTTAGTATTGGAGATTTGATAATGTGTCATACTAAAGTGAGCGATTCACCAGGAATGTGTTAACGTTGGACTTGAAGACATCAAGGTTGTAGTCAGGTGAGAAACAGGCAAACGCAAGAGAGTTCCACAGGCGTGCACTTCTAAGAAAGAAGCTTTGTTCATGGTATCTACGTTTAAGTTTTGGCACAGATAAAGAGTGAAATAAATAATTGGCAGTGGTTTCAGAGAGACGGGTGTTTATCGTGAAAGATTTGCGATGGGGGACCAGAGATTGGAGCTCAGACGAGCACCTGCCATGGAAGTAACGATAAAACAAAGACAGGGTCGCAACGTTTCTCCTGTGTGAGAGAGGTTGCAGGGAAGAGAAAAGGGCATCTCCCACTAAACCACAAAGCCTATTTTGTACTCTGTCAAGGCAGGATAGGCTGTTTTTAGCAGCTCCTGTCCAGATGTGGCAGCTGTACTCCATCCTTGGACGTAATTGTCTTTTATATAGATAGAGAATCAGCAGTGAGATATCTTCTGGAGCAGCGACCTTGGCAACGTAATGTACTTGCAATAACCTTTATCCCTGAGTGGCTTCCGGGCCTTGATAAGTGGTGATCACTGTGTAAAAAAAAACAGATATGATGTACGTGTTCCCTTTAAGATCAGGAATAAAGGTCAAGCGCAGAAGCCTATCAAAACATGGAGCTTCCGCTAGACGAGAGCCATGCATTTCAATCAATGCCAGATGGGGATCAGAGCGTTGATGATGTAAAGATAGGAACTATATATATATATATATATATATATATATATATATATATATATATATATATATATATAACAGGTATATTCAGTTAAAAAAAAAACAGGGAAAAGTGCTCGATACATTGGTAGACTTAAATATGTTTTATTATTTAAACCTCGGGAGTAATTGCTTAAATCATTACAAGATTGCTTCTATAGACAGGATAAACAAATTATCCAGCCAATGTCACCAGAAAATTTAAGTCAAAATAAATTATAAGAACAGAGTTTGGATTACATACGGATATTAGAAATCACGAGTTGACGTAATGGAGAAAGACGTGAGAGTGGGAGGAGAGAGTGAAAGGAAGGAGAAGAAGGGGTGGGTGGAAAAGAAAAAGTACATTTACATAAATTAAAATTAAAATTAGAATTGGAATTATAAAAAGAGAGAAATAAAGAAATAAGATTGTAGGATGTCAAGAAGTTGTATGTTAGAACTGATAGAGTAGTAAAGAGGAGAGGGATGACAAAATAAGAAGAAGAGAGGGAAAACATAAAATAACGGAAGTTTATAGTTTCTGCATGCCATAAAAAAAGCATTGAAAGGGAAAACAAGTGATGACTAGGGTAAGTCGCCAAAGTGAGAAATGGGTCAAAGTGTTTACAAAACTCAATGGCAATGGTAAGGGGCAAAAATAGTGAAGATGCGTCCTATTAAAGATGCGTCCATCAAATTAATATACAGATTCATAATTATAAAGCAAAAGATTTATTTTTATCAAGAGTAATAAAATGAAAGAGAAAGAGTTATGCATTTATTGTGTAGTAATAGTGTTTGAGTCAAGTTTAGGGAAGAAGAAATATAATAAGATGGAGATTTTCACTTAGTTTTCGGAACACTTAGAGGTTTAATTTATATAGGTTGGGTGATTTTATTTAGGAAAACCAGACTAAGGTAAATATATAATTATAATTATGGATTAAAGTTAGATTCAAGAATATCTGATTGATGGGAAATAGTGTATAAATATCAGTATGTCATCAACATTATGTTCTTATTATTTATTTTGGCTTAAATTGTCTGATGACATAGGCTGGATAATTTTTTTCATCCTGTCTATAGAAACAATCTTGTAATGATTAAAGAAAATACTCCCGAAGCGGAAATAATAAAACTGTATATATATATATATATATATATATATATATATATATATATATATATATATATATATATAGCCAGTCGAGTTTAGTTTCCTAGAAGTATATCCAATGAAACAACATGTGTCTACCAAAATAGTGCTCAATGAGTGAACAGAGCAGGTATATTAATTTTATTTATACAAACATTAATGGCTGCATATGTGCATACATGTTTCTGTAATCACCCACGTTGGGGGATTTCGTCTTCAGGCCAAGAATTACCGTCGAAAGTGATATTTCAACCAAATACATTTTCCTATATCGTTTATCAAGTTAGAATGCAACCAAGGTGGGAGTCATAAAAATGGTGAGAGGATAAGTGAGGTCTTTGAAGAGAACAAACATCTTTTTCATTTCCCTTTCCCGCATCCAACCATACTTTTGGTTTTTATGACATAAGGTAGTTGAGAATTTAGTTTTTTTGTCTTGGAGTCTGTAAATTAAGAACATTAGCTATGGTCACTAAGTACTGACCGGTGCCTTTCAATCTACATCCATACACACATACATGCAGCACACACACACCACACACATACACAGACACCGCCACACACACACACTCACGTTAATACATATATTGAAAAGCGATTCTATGCTGTACGCTTTTATTTTACTCACAACATACGTACTGAAACTAGGCAATAACTCTAACGCAGGAATAAAGTTAAAATTACAACAAGGTAAAAAAAATAAACAAAAAATAAATAAAAATAAAATAAAAATAAAAACAAATAAACAAACAAAATATGAATAAACATAAATCACGAAAGTTATCTAAACCCAACATGCACCTATATATATTAATATATCAATATACTTATAAATGCCTACACTTTGCTACACCCGCGCATATATACACACACACATACATACATACAGAGACAAATAATGGAATTTTTCTTTACTTCTGTAATGTGGTAACCCCTTCATATATGCAATAGTATGCTACTACACTCCAGACGCGTGTATATATATATATACACACACATACACACATACATACATATATATGCATATATATATATATATATATATATACATATATACATGCACATACACACATACATACATATATAACATACATATAAACACCATTCGGACATCCATACATTCTTGTAATCTATATTGTTACAACAATCATATACGAGACATCCTATTCTAATAGTTCAGAAATATATATGCATATACATACATATACATACACACATACAAATACATCCATATACAAAAATACACACAGATATATAGATACCCATATATATATATATATAAATATACAAACATACATGCATACATAAAATACACTTATACATACATACTCACACAAATATAGACATATATATATATATACATGTACCCTGCCACCAAATGATACATCTAAAGTAAAAACAGACATGAATACATTTACTTTATAAATTCCCTTTTTCTATCAAACTCCACACGCATAGTCATATTTCATGGCCCCACCCACTGGTTACATTTTCCTAAGTTGTAGGTTTTTTCCGTAAAAATTTATACTACGTGAAAATTTATATTGAATTCAGCATGAAGTTCATAGGCCTATCTTCATATTAAGCAAGCATTCTTTCGATGGTTAGGCAGTATACATAAGATGTATAACGACACAATAATCATATATAAGAACACATGACAGAAATTAGAGTATTTAGGTTATACAAACAGAGTATACAAGCTTATATATTGTAGTACTTACCTTCATCTTTATTTATTCACTCTAATTTCTTTATCCCCTTTTCTTTCATTCAACCTTCATTCCTTACTTTCTTTCATCTATTTAATTCATTCATTTTTTTTTCTTAAATTAATTTTCATACTCGAGTATATAAACATCATAAATCTATACATGCATACACCCAAAAATACTCATATGCATACATTATTACGAGGTTCACCCAAAACAATCTATTACTCGTTTGGTTCAAATATACCTTCATACAGGTACTTTTTTAGGTTAGTAATATTATAACTGCTTGATGAAGTAGAATATTAAGCGACTTACGTAATCCATACGGGTATGATCATAGTTGCGACCTCACTTATCCTCTTTGTGGGGGGGTTATTTGATGGGGGTTAGTTGTACTTATAGTCGTTTTGGTCTACTCATTTAGAGTTGTTTAAGTGCGTGTATTCTGAAATGTTTGCAGGATATAGCAGTTTCTTGTTTAATATTTAATAATTTTTCTCTGTCTTTAAACCTAGTAATCTCAAGTTTTTCTGATAAGCATAATGGACATGGTAAGATCAATGAGTGGAAAGTATTGCCCCTCCTAATAATCTTCCATTCTATTCTAGGTGTTTTATATTCTCTAACTAATTTCCAGTAATATAACGATAAGGAAGTGTCCTTTTCATATGTTTGATTAATCATCGAGCGTGTATGTCCATAGAATCTATTTTTTAAAGCCATTTGGGTACTCCCTATGTAGAATATTTCGTCCCTTGGGTTCTCTACCGGGAATATCCTAGCTTGGTATTCCACTGATGAGGTCAGACATTCATTTTTATTGGGCATTCCTCAGGCTTTTTACAGTTACATTTATTCACCGCAGTGTTTGCACTAGTATTTTCACCTTCTCTATTAATCGTCTTTAAAATTTTTCCCTTATGCTTTTTTATAATCCTTTCTAAGTTATCACTACAGCTATAACTTAATTTTAATGTATTTTTATTAAATATTTTATGTAATATATTATTTGGTGGGAAATGCTTGTTAATGAGTTGTAAACATTTTGTAACAAGTTTTGTTTTCAACATAATATTAAAGGGGTGTGTGAACCAAATATTTTTCCTACCACGATTTCTAGATCGATTTGTGCTAGCGTTAGTTACTTTATATTTCATCTCTATGTCTTTATACCCACTATTTTTAAGTGCTGTATTATAAATAGCTTTGCAATCATTGAAAGTTACTTCATTAGATGAATTGTTACTTATTCTACTTTCAATAGATAACGGTATATGTATAATAATGGATGGTGGATGGTTAGACTGTGGGTGTATATACATAGGATTAGCACCTTACTTTTAATAGATAACGGTATATGTTTAATAATGGATGGTGCATGGTTAGACTGCGGGTGTATATAAATAGGATTAGCATTATCCTTCATATATGGTTTATGAGTATCTGAATCCATATATATATATATATATATATACATATACATATATATATATATATATATATATAGTATTGATTGGTATAATAAACGGATATTGTCAAGATATATATATATATGTGTGTGTGCATCACTATATTTGTTACTACACAAATATATATATATATATGTATTAATCTGTCTATCTTTCTTTCTCTCTCTCTACCCCCCACATATATATATATATATATATATATATATATATATATATATATGTGTGTGTGCATACATGCGTGTATATTATACATTTTGTCGCGTTTAATACGAAAGAAATACCTATAACTGCAAACTTTGTCTATAATAGATGGTTAAAATAATTGAATTCATGGTTATGTTTTTTAAATAATATAGTAATAAAATACAGGGTGTCTCAAAAATGTACTCACACTTTAACCGTTGTAAACATGCTGTATTTTTCGTGTTGCAGGTGTGAGATGTGAACCACAGCATGGCAGGAAATCAACTTAACTTGCTTCAGGAGTTTGTTGGTCCACAAATTTCTGACATGATTCTTCAATCAATTTTATCTTCTGTATTCGAAGCTATTCCATTTCACTGTATGTTCATAAATAAAGGATTGCTCGTCATTCGAAGTGTGAGTACATTTTTTGAGACCCGCTGTATAGTCATCCCCAGACAAACGTTCCTTGTATCGCAACTCTTAATGCCGCTAGACTAGCACGCACCATAAGCCAGTGATCTGATTACTACCACCTAAGTGATAGTTGTTAGATCTTACCTGATGGCGTCCGTAAATCATATCTACATGTCTTTGTAAAAACATTGGCTGTTAATGCATAGTACACGATTTGGTTATTCAAAAGGAGCTTTTATTACGTTAAATAGTAGCAGTCGGCATCATTCAACGATAGTGCTTAACCTGAAAAGAATGTATTTACATAGTAATTTACAGACAGACACTGTTTTATTGCATCATAATATTGTTAAATCAACCTATTCAAAGTCAGGACAGCGATTGAGTGTATCCTGAATAACTCTAGGAAAACAGCATATTATTTTCACTGTTTTGGCCCTCAAGTGTGTATCCGTTTATATCTTACGTGTTTTATATAGGATGATGTGATCATCGGTTGAGTAACTGTATCTATCTGTGTCGGACATATACTTGGGAGTCAAAACAATGAAAGGAATATACTGTTGCTATAGCCATAATCATGAAACTGTTTTATTATTATTATTATTATTATTATTATTATTATTATCATTATTGTTATTATTATTAATATTATTATTATTGTTATTATTATTAATAATATTATTATTATTAATATTATTATTATTGTTATTATTATTAATATTATTATTATTGTCATTATTATTGTTATTGTTATTATTAATATTATTATTATTATTAATATTATTATTATGATTTTAATATTATTATTAATATTATTATTATTATTGTTATTTTTATTATTTTTATTATTATTATTATTATTATTATTGTTGTTATTATTATTATTATTATTATTATTATTATTATTATTATTATTAATGGGTTTCTCCTGTTTTTGATTACTGTATTTTGACATATTTTATCGTCTTTTAACAATGCGAGAAAAAAAAATCGTAAACATTAATTACTGTGTTATGCTGGTAGTCCTTTTCAATGAACCATACGTTGTATTTAGAGATTCGCAAAGTAAATAAAACTTATACACGAACTTTTGGTGTAAAGGAAAAAAAAAATATTATTTCGTTCGTTTCATGTACAATTCGCCGACACGTATTTACAACATGGAACACTTGGTCTATCTTTCTTCTCTTTATCATTGGATAGCAGTAAACAATTATTAAACATAATCAGCAATGGTTTTGAAGTAATTCTCACTATAACATATAATTCAACAGGATCGCTTTCAAAGGGGTGTTAGAAGATTATTCGCGTGCTTGTCAAGCGTACTTTCTAAATCGCCACGCATCTTTTTATCTATTGTAGAAGTAATCCAAAAGTCGCATGTTGTAGATGGTCATTTCACTTTTGTTCGGAGAAAAATCTTGTTGTGCAAAATAATCGGCCATGCGTCCTTTCCCTTTTCTTCTTCTTTTTCTTTCTTTTTTTATTCCATGACGTAACACTATCACTACTGATGAAATAATAATCTAATTGCAACCTTTTGTCTTTTGAGACAATGCCATTATAAACCTAGTTTGGTTTAATACAGCGTCTGCTGTGGCTAACCAGGTGAAGGTCAGGGCTGGTAATAAAAGAAACTTCATTTGCCCATTTAGCAGGGTCTCCCCTTCTTGACGTTACAGGCAGATTCCAACGAAAAGGTAAGCCACTAGAGTTGGTGCTAGCACGGCAGCATGAGCTCCCGGAAAGATGTTGCAGGGTTTCACCATCCGTCTATCGGAACTCCAGACCGGATTTTAGTCGGGATTTATTCCCTAAGCCTTTGCCTTTCCCAAGGAATCGACAAGACTGTGGGGTTAATTACCCATACCGTGGGGATTCTTCGTGGAGCACAACAAATAACGAAATGACCAAAATAAAAAAAACTTTTATTTTTACTGTCAGTCACTATTTTTGTTGACTATTTTAAAAATTAATGATGCTAACGATTTCCAACTGACGATCCACAAAGTATAGAATCGAATAACGACTAAAATACTGACGCGATATCAACCCGGTACATGTGATCAATATGCATATGTGCTCGAACTTTGTCATTTAATGATAGAGCCAGTGACCACATTACAAATGTAGTCAAATTGGCAAACAAAAATGACGGGTAAAACATGAACGAGTCATCGGTTTACAAGTACTAACTAAACAGAAGGAGTTTATTTTACTGAAAGAGAGAAAGCATGAGTTATCGCATGAACTATATTAATATGTCAACAATTTTATAAACATATAAAGTGTATTTTGAAAAACTAAATTTCATGGACAATATTTAAATGCCTTTAACAATAAATGAAAAAGAACGTCAAAAAGTTCCATTTTGTCTATATGTGTATCTATATATTTGTCCATATGTGTCTCTATATATTTGTCTATATGTGTATATTTATATGGTTTTACCTTCGGCTAGCTGATCGAACTTGAGAGGGAGCAGGGGGCTAAAGAGATTTCAGCGCAGAGGACGACAGCGGATACTTTAGGAGGTACATTTTGTATGCCGAGAGCAAAAGCCCGAAGTAGGTGTCACCCCGACGAACTCATTTATCAATACAATATTTTTAAATATATTTTATTAATTTTACATAGATGTGTTAGTGTTTTGTGTGTAAAATTATTATAATTGATAGATACATAATGAGTTAACGCGTTCCTGTGAAAACTAACTTGTTTTAGAAGTGTAAGATGGGAGGGATCGCAATGAAGCAAAGAAAGAAAGATGATGACTCTACGAGGTATTTACATTTTAGCGTTTGCCAAAATCGATTTGCCACTGTAATGAAACGAGGAATAAGGATAAACGAACAGATAAACCGAACGAACAAATAAAACTTGATTACTTTTGTTTTATACTTGTTCGTTTTATTTATTTATTTCTGATCCACTATTTTGCACGTTACTCGCGATAGTTCATTCTAGAACGAAGGAGAGTTAGGGCGTTCTCTCCAACACTGTTTTCGTTGATTAACAGTTTCATCGACGGGGGCCTTTAAGTACACATGATGGAATAAAGCGGTGAAGGAATGTCTAGCGTCACAGACTGATGGGTTAATTACGAATCCCCTACTAGCGTAATTTTTACGCATCTCTATTCTCCCCTTTCTTTCCACTATTTTCTATTAATAAAAAGGGCGCGTCTAGCTGGCGCAATATACTAAGCTGTTATAACTAAGCGGTATCAAAAGAGATAACGTACCCACTACTGAAGTTACATGTATACTACTACTACTACTACTACTACTACTACTACTGCTGCTGCTATTATAATTGCTATTATTACTACTACTACTAATACTACTACTAATATAGTAGTCTCAACCTTTAGATGCTTTTAGTTGGAGTTTCTCTCTTAAACATCAGGTCAATTCCTTTTACTTTAGACATTCAAGCTGTTTTAACACTATCGCCGTTCCCAACGGGCAAGCCTTTTGCAAAATTGTAAAATAAATTGTATTGTCAATCTGATTAAACCATTTATAATTCGCGAGTCTGACAGAAACATTCCCGAGTTCGAGAATATACACCTGAAAAAAGGTCGGCGGTTACAGCGATCGAAGCGTTGTGAAAATGACACTCAGGATGAGAACGGTTTTCTATAAAAAAAAAAAAAAACTAATTAGAGCCATGACAACAGCATATTATTTTCCTTGTTTTTATTCTCAGGTATATATCTGTTGATTTCTTATGTATTTTTATATAGAGTGATGTGGGACTCGGTTGATTAATTTTGTCTGTGTCGGATATATACTCGGAAATCAAAACAATGAAAACAATATGCTGTTGCCATGGCCCTAATAATAATTAACTAGCGGGAGACCTATGAAAATTCCTCAGGGGATTCATTCATATGTGATATATCCATGTTGGCATTCTGTAAATGTTAAAAGTAAATGGAGACGCTCTGATATTATTGCAGCTTTTTTTCTTACACCTCAAAAGTATTTATCTAAGCTAGCCCGAACGCCCAGCAAAGCCCGGTGGTAAAGTACGCTTAAATATGACATTTTAATTCTTGCAGATTTCACACATACAATTATAGAGTTAATGTACTATCAATTTTTATATATTATAAAGTTGCGACTTCAAAAATAAAAAACATATATCAATATGACTTGGGTGCATCAACTTAAATTGACATCGAATTAAAACCTTATTAATATATATATATATATATATATATATATATATATATATATACATATATATATATATATATATATATATATATATATATATATATATATATAACTTGAGTTCCTTAAGCCATAATCGAAACAGCAACCAAAACTTATAAAGAATTCTTGAAAAATTATTAAAAAAAAACGAGATTATTTAAGGGCTATCAGCTATAATAAACAACGAAACCAAAACTTATGCAGTATTCTTGGTACAAAAATTGTTATGACCAGAAATGGAAATACATAGTATTTTACCGACCCGGATGTAAGCGTGACACAGAAAATAACACACACTATCGTATTAACGAGTAGATCCTTTTTTCGAAAATTTCAGAAATCGAAATTAGGAATTTGATTTTCTATCGACACTTGGCGCTACGGATTCATACGCACACACGATCAATCTAAAAAAAATGTGGTTTTCTTCATGACAGACAAACAAAACAAGGATTTTGCATCTTGGGGGAAGTTGGCAAGTCCGTGTTTTGATTTTGTGGCCATATCTTTACACTGAAGATAAAAACGCTTAATCTGCTGAATGTGGGTGACATTTGCTGGACATATTGAAGCTTTTAAAAAACAAATTATTATTTGACTTCCTTAAAGCAAACAGACAAATGAAGGGAAAATAAAAATCTGGCAAGTAGTGAATAAAAACAAAACAAAAAAACAGTCCAGGCAAAAAGAGAGCGATGATCGTACAAATATCACAGACCATCTTGTGTGTAACTCTTAAATATCTTGAAGATGGCGAAAGTTTGTTTTTGTAGCTAAGCAAAGATAACCCAAGTTTATAAGGTACAGGCGGGCAATTTCTTAAAGATGTGTTTATATAATTTTTTTTTTTTAGTGAACAGGAAATGATACAATAAATAAAATGTTAATGTCAAAAGCGAAAAAAAACTACAGTTAGCCAATTTTTATGTTGTTGAGTTTAAACGAACTCCCACTGACTTATAGACGTAATCTATTTCATACGCTAGCGCATATACCGACGTATAAAGTTATGTTGCAGGCCTACTTCAGCTTTATTAGTTTCTTCTATGCTGTAAACGAATACTTAATTTAAACTTTCCACAAACAAGTAGTTCTTCGGATATTAAGCAATGTAATTCCTTACGTTATGAGTAGGGCTAGGACAACAGCATATTCTTTTCATTGTTTTGACTTTCGAGTGTGCATCCGTTAATATCTTATATGCTTTTCTATAGATTGATGTGGTTCTCGGTTATTAAACCGTGTCTGACAGTGTCGGATATATACTCGAGAATTAATCAATGAAAAGAATATTCTGTTGCCATAACCTTAGTTATAAGTGGTGGTCCTTATTATACGTGTAAGCGCGCATAATTGTGGCGTCCGCGCCAAAAATATGCTCGACCTGCGCGTATAGAAATTGCCATAACTACTAAAATACGGAATTACATTGCGAAATAGCCGGAAAAATATGTTTTGCGAAAAATTTGAATCGATATTGGTTTTTAGCATACTCAACAACATTAAAAGTCGTCGTTTTAAATGTGATTGTAAAGGTGGAAAGTAAATAAAAATGTACCTCCACATCGCTTTGAGTTTGGCTCCTTTTGCCAGATCTCTCGAATATACACTCTAAACTTATTTTTCATATTTCAAAAACTGGCAGTTCCTGATGGTCATACTCAGTAAGTAAACACTCACCAAGAGCCACATGGGAACAGAATGATAATCTTGTCACATTGGAAATCACAAACGGAGGGTTATATCAAATACACGTCTTCAAAACAACAGCTCTGTTAGAGCGTATCTGACTATCAACACAATTTTCTAGTTTGTTGATAAGATTACACATCTATTTGTAATAACAATCTATCTCTCTTAATTTGTAACTGTAAAGTATCATTGCTTAACATATTTTCTCTTAATAAAATTCCATTCCATAAATTCCGAAATATTGAAATTTTATAGAAAAATCATTTTGAAACTAATTCGAACGTATGTCGTACCCATTAGACCAGCGGTTTACGCACACAGCCACCCCATATATATATATATATATATATATATATATATATATATATATATATATAGATATATATATATATATAGAGAGAGAGAGAGAGAGAGAGAGGAAGAGAAAATAAAAAGGAACAAAACGTATTATGTGTTAATCAACGTTTCGTCTTTATTTCGAGACTTCTCGAAATAAAGACGAAACGTTGATGAACACATAATACGGTTTGTTCCTTTTTATTTTCTCTATTTTGTCGGAATACTATTTCCATTATTTTCATCATATATATATATATATATATATATATATATATATATATATATATATATATATATATATTCGTATTCATGTGTGTTTGTTTGTTCACAATTTTATTAATATATAATAAAGGTCTATTACTTTAATAGTTCAGTTATTTCGATATATAGTATGGTTCTTTCAAAATCTACGATTAAGAGGTCGTATCCTTTGCCTATTATTTTAAGGAAAATCGATCTTATTAAATAGCTGTATGCTAGTTTTAGTTTCAAGCGAAAGAGTTGTTTTAAGTGTCTATTTCTGATTGTTATGTCTTCAGCTTTAATTACAATTATATTGATAAAATATTTGATTTATTTTTTTAATAATTATTATTTCCGAGATGAAATTGTTGATGAAACTTGTAGAGTTATTTCCCCTGATGATTTTTTGTTTAAAAAGAAACTCTTGCACAATTAAATAATTTGGTAATTGCAATAAGTTTCTTGTGCGTAGTCTGAAAGATGGTTTGCTTTATTTTAAAATATTAGAAGCAAAATATATAAATAAATAAATATATAAATAAAACACGAATTAACAAAAACAATTTTTCGTTTTTAATTATCCTTGAAACGACTATACTGAATTCCGGGAATTTACCCCCCCCCCAAAAAAAAAAGAAATGAAACAAGTTCAAAATTTATTATATTTACGTAGAAAAACGAACGAAGAAAGTGCATTTACAAAAGACAAAACGAAAGCAAGCCAATAAAAGGAATTCCACGTTATTCTTAAACTTTTCAAATGTATTAATGTTTATAAACGTTATTTTTTCTACAGTGGACAAAGTCGTTAGCAAATTAGTTTTTCCCTTTATTCTTTATCCCCTCATTGTATCCATTCTGCCAAAATATCTAGTTGAGAGAGTATCATGTACTTCTTTGGGTGAGGGGCTATTACATATTCATGTTTTTATCTGTTCATTTAGTTTTGAAATTGTTGTGGGATATCAACTTTGCCCACGATGAAAATGATTAATGTCTTAGTATAACATGTTTCTTCCAAAGGGAAATCATATAAACCCGGGCATCGTCGGGTACTCATTGTCTTATATATATATATATATATATATATATATATATATATATATATATATATATATATATATATATAGCCAGTAGAGTTTAGTTTCCTAGAAGTACATCCAATGAAACAACATGTGTCTACCAAAATAGTGCTCAATGAGTGAACAGATCAGGTATATTAATTTTATTTATACAAACATTAATGGCTACATATGTGCATACATGTTTCTGTAATCACCCACGTTGGGTGATTACGTCTTCAGGCCAAGAATTACCGTCGAAACTGATATTTCCACAAAATACATTTTCCTATTTTGTTTATCAAGTTAGAATGCAACCTGGGAGGGAGTCATAAAAAACGGTAAGAGGACGAGTGAGGTCTTTGAAGATAATAAACATCTTTTTCATTTCCCTTTCCCCCATCCAACCTAACTTTTGGTGTTTATGGCATAAGGTACTTGAGAATTTAGAGTTCTTGTCTTGGAGTCTGTAAGTTAAGAACCTTAGCTATGGTCAACTAAGTACTGACCGGTGCCTTGTAATCTACATCCACCCACACATACATGCAACACCCATACAACACACATACACAGATACCGCCACACACACACACTCACATTAATACATATATTCAAAAGCGAATCCATGCTGTACGCTTTTTTTATTCACAACACACGTACAATAACTCTAAACTACGCAGGAATAAAGTTAAAAATTACGTTAAGGTAAATAAAACAAAGCAAAAAATAAATAAAATTAAATAAAAATAAATAAAGATAAAATAAAATTAAAACAAATAAACAAACAAAATGTGAATAAACATAAAACACGAAAGTTATCTAAACCCCACAGGTACTTATATACATATATCAACACACTTATAAGTGCCTACACTTTGCTACACCCGCACATATATACACACACATTACAGACATGCATAGACAAATAATGGCATTTTTCTTTACTTCTGTAGCGTGGTAAGCCCTTCGTATATGCAATAGTATGCTACTACACTCTAGACGGGTGTATATATATATATATATATATATATATATATATATATATATATATATAAAAACACACACACATACACACGTACATACATATATATACATATTTATATATATATATACATATATACATATCCATACATTCTTGTAATCTATATTGTTACGACAATCATATACGAGACAGCCTATTTTAATAGTTCAGAAATGTATATGCATATACATACATCTACATACATACCCACATACAAATACATCCATATACAAACATACACACATATATATAGATACACATATATATAAATATACAAACATATATGCATACATAAAATACACTATTACATACATACTCACACAAATATAGACATATACATATATAAATGTACCCTGCCACCAAATGATACATCTAAAGTAGAAATAGACATGAATATATTTACCATATAAATTCCCTTTTTCTATCAAACTCCACACGCATAGTTATATTTCATGGCCCCACCCGCTTGTTACATTTTCCTAAGTTGTAGGTTTTTTTCCGTTAAAATTTATACTACGTAAAGATTTATATTGAATTCAGCATGAAGTTCATATGCCTATCCTCATATTAAGCAAACACTCTTTCGATGGTAAGGCAGATATACATAAGATGTATCACGATACAATAATAATATATAATAACACATGACAGAATTCAGAGTATTTAGGTTATACAAACCGAGTATACAAGCTTATATATTGTAGTACTTACCTTCATCTTTGTTTATTCACCCTAATTTCCTTATCCCCTTTTATTTCATTCACCCTTCATTCCTTACTTTCTTTATTCTATTTATTTCTTCATTCTTTTTTTTATATGTTAATTTTCCTACCCGGGTATATAAAGATCTTATATCCATACATGCACACACCCAAAAATATCCATATGCATACATTATTACGAGGTTCACCAAAACAATCTATTACTCGTTTGGTTCAAATATACCTTCATACAGGTACATATTTCGGTTAGTAATATTATAACTGCTCGAGGAAGTAGAATATTAAGCGACTTACATAACCCATACGGGTATGATTATAGTTGCGACCTCACTTATCCTCTTTGTGGGGGGTTATTTTATGGGGGTTAGTCGTACTTATAGTTGTTCTAATCTACTAATTTAGAGTTCTTTAAGTGCGTGTATTCTGAAATGTTTGCAGGATATAGCAGTTTCTTGTTTAATATTTAATAATTTTTCTCTTTCTTTAAACCTGGTTATCTCAAGTTTTTCTGATAAGCATAATGGACATGGTGAGATCAATGAGTGGCAAGTATTGGCCCTCCTAATAATCTTCCATTCTATACTAGGTGTTTTATTTTCTCTAACTAATTTCCAGTAATAGAACGATAAGGAAGTGTCCTTTTCATATGTTTGATTACTCATCGAGCGTGTGTGTCCATAGAATCTATTTTTGAAAGTCATTTGGGTACTCCCTATGTAGAATCTTTCGTTCCTTGGGTTCTCCACCGGGAATATCCTAGCTTGGTATACCACTGATGAGGTCAGACATTCATTTTTATTGGGCATTCCTCAGGCTTTTTACAGTTACATTTATTCACCGCAGTGTTTGCACTAGTATTTCCACCTTCTCTATTAGTCGTCTTTAAAATTCTTCCATTATGCTTTTTTATAATCCTTTCTAAGTTATCACTACAGCTATAACTTAATTTTAATGTATTTTCCTTAAATATTTTATGTAATATATTATTTGGTGGGAAATGCTTGTTAATAAGTTGTAAAAATTGTGTAACAAGTTTTGTTTTCAACATAATATTAAAGAGGTGTGTGAACCAAATAATTTACCTACCACGATTTCTAGATCGATTTGTGCTAGCGTTAGTTACTTTATATTTTATCTCTATGTCCTTATACCCACTATTTTTAAGTGCTGTATTATAAATAGCTTTGCAATCATTGAAAGTTTCTTCATTAGATGAATTGTTAATTATTCTACTTTCAATAGATAACGGTATATGTTTAATAATGGATGGTGGATGGTTAGAATGCGAGTGTATATAAATAGGATTAGCATTATCCTTCATATATGGTTTATAAGTATTCGAATCCAGATCTAAAGTAACGTATATCGTATATTAAGTCTAATAAAATAATGTAAAGATAAGATAAATAAAAGTTTTTCTGATTTTATTTCTAATAATATGTTTTATATAAAATAGAATAGTTTCTTTTAATACTTTTAGTGTGTGCTAAATAATTTACGCCGCTAAACAAAATATTTTCCCTCAATTATATTGCCTACAGAACTTATTTTTTGTGTTTGTTATTTGTTTACGTATTTTTTTTACATTTATCGTTATCGACACTGCATTAGCTTCCGTAGACTGTTCTTAACATAGTAAGTCGTAATTCGATATTTTACGAATGGGTGGCGTCTTGCTACCAACACCGTTTAATTGATCCTACTAGTATATTATAATTCGCCGTTTTACAAAAATTACCAATTCATTTTTGTTTATTATAAAACGTAAAGTTTTATTTGCAGTACCATATGTATAATTGTTTTGAATAAATAGGTAACCTCCAAGATCACGTGAGAGATGCCACAGCCGTAACGAGAAGTCATGCGTGAGGAGAGAATTAGGAAATAAATATCGTTGTGAAACAAAATGAAAAAAAAAACGAGTTGAAGTTCTTTTTTATTCTTCATCTATTTTGCGACTGAGGATACAACGTGTTGGGTAATCTTAAAAGTAAACGACCATTTGCTTTCGTATTTTGATGTCATTTTAATGACTTATAACCGAGTTTGTTTTAATTTCGTTAACATCTAGAAAAAGAAAAACTCTTTATTTCTGGTCATTATCTGAAACGGTATCGCAGCATAAGAGCAGTTTGGTATCTTCTTGCGGTTACAAAGTTATTCCTTCGATTTATTCAAATTGCTAACTCAGACGTGATAAGTGGACATCTGGTTTTGTGGATATTTTCAATTATTGTCATTTAATTAATTCCGCTTACCTCTTAATGCCTGCAAGACATTTCAGTGTCCCGAAGAAATTGACCAAAGGAAGGCCCGTGAAAAGCAAGGTGACATATTTCTGGCTTGTCTTAGAGATATTTATTCAGGAGCTTCCAAGTCGATGCAATCCTCCGTTATCTGCAAGTTAGCCATTGTTGTTTTGGTTATTGCTATCATGGTTGTTTACCAGCTAAGGTCAGAGGAAATGTCCAAAACCATCTGTTCAACGACTAGTCAACAATGCCTCTAAGTGTTTCGTAGGAATATCGGGAAAGTTTTAATTAACTTTTTTGTGAGTCAATTTAATTAAGATCCGCATTTAATTAATTTTTAAACGAGTAAGCATTTTTTTTATCAGAAAGACCAGCAGCTCTTAAGGAAGCGGTGTCTCTTTACGCATCCAGACGCATGCGCGTCCACACCATCCCCAACAAACACACATGGCCGTACATATGTAACGCATATATATATATATATATATATATATATATATATATATGTATGTATGCGTGTGTATGTGTGTATATAGTTATACATATATATATCTATCTATCTATCTATATATATATATATATATATATATATGTGTGTGTGTGTGTGTGTATGTGTGTGTGTGTGTGTGTGTGTGCTTGTTTTTTTAAGACATATCAACCCTTTAATGCTTATTTAATGCCAAATCCAGAGTGATTTTGAAAAACAATTTTTTAATAGAGTATATTTTTTTTTAACGTTGGTTTCTATTTAACCCATAGTTGAGCTCCGGGTCAGCGTGGACTTGGGAGCAATGGTAATTAAAGGGTGGTTCCACACTCGCCAACGCCCGCAAGTCGGGGCTTCACCATCGGATATTGTTTAAGATCATATTCAGGACCATATATGTATGTATATGTATTTATATGCAATTATATATATATATATATATATATATATATATATATTTGTGTATATATATAAACAAAGTACATTTTATATACTAGCGCATATATATATATATTATATACTAGCGCATATATATATATATTTTATATACTAGCGTATATATATATGTATATATATATATATGTGCGCTAGTATATAAAATGTACTTTGTTTTTGTGTATGTATGTATGTATGTAGGTGTTCTCCCCCCCCCAAACTCCGAAAGGGCAGAGCCGATTAAAAAACACAATAACAGTTGATGTACCTTGTAGTGTTCTTAAGTATGTGTTTGGTCGAAATGCCTCCAATATTCATCATAAATCGATAATCGAACAAAAAAAAGTTCGATTTCGCGCAGAGGATTCACTTTCATACAGCCTTACATCTACAATGAATTTGAGGGTTTCTTTTATCACCGCACCTACAGAGAGGATCAGTGAATAAAGGATTCAGCAGATTCTCTAATAAGAGAAGGGGGCGTTCGTAATAATTGCTTCTATTTAAAGAGCAATTAAAACATGACACGTGAACTTTGTAGTTTATACTTTAATTCAAGTTATTGCATGAAATTATTTTTGTAAAATGAACGGTCACTTCTTTGATAATCCAGGGATTGTTCGAAATGAATTTGTTTGTTTACAACATAATTCAACTATGGTAATTTGAGTTTAATATCTAAACTTCAATTCAGGCCATTATTAAAACATAAGATTATTCGTAATATAAATGTTAATATATATATATTGATATATATATATATATATATATGTATATCTATATTAAAATATATATATATATACACGCATATATATCATATATAATGTACATACGTTTAAATACAATGTTTGTGCGAACACGTCCATATACCTTATGCATTCGTAGATATGTCTAATAATAATACATGAGAATATATCTGATGTATATTATAAATACGTGTAGATATGTAGATATTATATATTATCTATATATAAATATATGTTTATTATAAGAATATTGATATGTATATGCATTACATGTTTGTAGATATGTGTGTGTATATATATATATATATATATATATATATATTATGTTTTTTCTTTTAAATCAGGCATTTTCTTCTCATAGAAAGCTTACCTTCACCACGGCTTACGGGAGCCCTCTCCACTCCAGCACACACATACAAACACACACGGTGCTAGTTGGCCGATGACCCTGAAAAAGGGTTCCTTTGCCCTTTGAAAGGCCTTGTTTTTAATCCTTCAGGGAGATTAGCTGCCCTCCTCACCAAACAAGTCTGGTGGGGGAACCAGTTTAGTCGCCGGTGTCCCGACCATAAAGCATGAGATCAGTACCCAGGACAGTACCCAGATCAGGACATCGGCTTTGCGTTATTAGCTGGTTGGATGACCGCGTCCCTTGTCGAGACGAAGTAGGTTAATTTTCACAGTCGGATTTCGGCGCGGTTTGCTTGTTCTGTGTTGGTTAATATAATCCCTGTGTGCGGGGCGTTTGCTCAGTTGGTAGAGTGCTTGTCTCATATGCATGAGTCTCGGTTTCGAATCCTGAGTTCGGATTTGTCTAACTGATGAGCTCAAATAAGTGCGAAACTCCAGTCTTGGACTTCCGGTTCGTTGACTGTCATGGCTCTTGTGGGCTGCGACGTTGTTTGGATGTGGAGTTTATTATATATATATATATATATATATATATATTGTCGACCACGTGTTATTTTTCTCTACTTATCTTGTGATTCAAGCGTGCGCGCACTTGTTAATTTGCATGCGTGATATCATATTGTTGCTGCTGCTGATTTATCACACGCGCTGGCAGATTTGTTTTTACTTGTCTATTAATGGTTATTATTCATTAATAAAATATACTATCTCTTTTAATTTTCAACGAAACACGAATAGCTTCCCAGTTGGTGAATTATTTTTTTTTTAATTTAGCAATAACGTTTTACTGTAAAGTTTCAATTCTCGAGATTATTCCAAGAGCTAAAATAATTACTTTCTTTTTTTAGAATCGATGTCATGGCTCAACTAAAAAAAGAACAAAAGAAAAAAAGGAAAAATATAAATTTTTTGTCAATTTCCATACATTCTGTGAGGATGTGAGGTTATTTCAACATGAATTGTAAAACGTATTGACATATAAAATGCCATTTTTCTTTCAGGGAACACCCTGTATTTTTCGACGATACATCATTGTTTGAAAGAGAAGAGCAGCTATATCATTCACTTTTCCCCCCTGATCAGATTTCGGTCTTTACTTTTCGGATGAGTCGCCATGATTTTTTTTTCCAATTTTCTTAAGCCAAATAAAGGATGAACGTGATCCGTTGATAAATGTTAGGATGACAGATCTGATAAAGGGAAGACTTTACGAAAAAAAAAGTGAAGAATAAGATGGAGATACGTGCATTAATACAAATATGAAAAAGCAACATTTAGGGAAATAAAAACCAAAACATAATAAACAATAATCTCACGTCCACGTCTATTTTAAGAAAAACACAGAGTACACTTTTGACAGTTGGTAAACTGTGGCCAGTCTAATAAAATTCGGATCTTTTATTTTGTCTTTACTTCATAGTTTATTATGTTTATTGTTGTGTTATTCTGTTTGTTATGTTTATTATGTTTATTGTAACGTTTATTATGTTTATTGTGTTTATTGTCATGTTATTGTGCTTATGCTCATTTTTATGATATTATGTCAATTTCGTTTAAGATCTCTACTAGGTTTATTGTTGTTATTATGTTAATGGTCATGTTATTATGTTTATTATGTTTATTCTGTTTATTGTCGTGTTATTATATTTATTATGTTTATTGTCATGTTATTGTATTTACTATGGTTATTTGTAGTTATTCTCTTTATTGTGTTATTATATTTATTATTATGTTATTATGTTCATGTTTCTTGTCATTTTATTATGTTTATTATGTTTATTGTCATACTATTATGTTTATTATGTTTATTCTTATGTTATGATGTTTATTTTGTATATTATGTTTATTATTATGCTCATTATATTTTTATGTTATTATGTGTATTATGTTTATTGTCAGGTTTATTATATTTTTTCATGTTTACTGTTATAATGTTTATTGCCAGGTTTAATATGTTTCTTGTGATGTTGTTATGTTTATTGTGTTTGTGGGGTTTATTGTTATGCTTATTATGTTTATAGTTATGTTATTGTGTTTATTATGCTTATTGTTAGCCTATTATGTCTATTACGTTTCTTGTCATGTTATTACATTTATTACCTTTATTGTCATGTTATTACGTTTATTATGTTTATTGTTATGTTAATCTTTTAATTATGTTTATGATGTTGGTTGTTATGTTATTATGCTTATTATGTTTATAGTTATGTTATTACGTTTATTGTGTTTATTGTCATGCTATTATGATTATTACGTTTTTTGTCATGTTATTATATTTATTATGTTTATCGTAATATTTTTTTTATCATATTTATTGTTATGATATTCTTTTTATTGTTTTTTATGATTATTGTTATGGGTATTATATTTATTTTATTTAATGTGTTTTTCGTTCTGTTATTATGTTTTTTTATGTTTGTTTTGTTATTATGTGTCTTTTGTCATTGAGCGAATTGCTGAAAATCGTTAGGTTAAAAAATTTCTGTTTTCTGGCCGGAATCTATCTAACTGATATTCATCGTTATTTTCTGGCTAGAGCCAGAAAATAACGATGAATATCAGTTAAATAGTCTTTTACATTAAGTTGTTTCATACCTTGTCTAGATACATTATCAAACAACTATATAAGAATCGTTAAAGCTATTGACATACGAAACATACCCTTTTTATTCGGACGCGTCTTGTAGTTTTCTTATTCTTGGAGATCACAATAGCTAGTCGAGGATGAACGTAAATGGGTGTACGGTAGTCACTAAAACCTCAGCATATTAATAGTTAGTAATGGACATGGGGTAGATATGGGTTATTAAGTGGGCAGCTAAACAAAAACTTGTTTGCATTGGACTTGAAGACCACTCAATTAGAAAGCAGGCAATAAAACAAAGTTTCACAGGCGGGTATTTCTAGCAAATAAAATATGTTCATGGAATTTGTGTTTAGATTTAGGAATAGATAGAAAGTGGAGGAAACTATTGAGCATTATTGTAGCTTATCTACTTTTTTTTGTTGAAAGTTTACAATGGTGCGGAATAGATTGGAGCTCAGTAACGTCATAATAATTAGAATTATTCAAAGCGGATGATATTTTTAACAGCGTCAGACCCCTCCCTTCTATTATTTTGTACACTACTGCGCACAGACGATGGGCGCTCTTTCTTATAAATCGAGAAATTGCTGTTTCAGCTAGAAACTTACAACTCTAAGACTTACCGTTGGCATTTTTTTTAATTTTTAAACTTGGAACCATATTTATATCTCTTTACAGCAACTGGCACCAGGCCCTTTCTAGGGAGCTTTCCTTAAAAACAGAAATAAGAATTACGAAACATACTGACATACGAAATGCCATTTTTTCGGGTGACATTCTGTATTTTGGTGCGATACATCATCGTTTGAAACGATTTAGTCATTACCGAAGAGCCGATACATCATCCATTTTTTTTTTGTTATCAGATTTCGGACTTACTTTTGAGATGAGTCGACTTTTTTTCAATTTCCTACAGTCAAATTGGGAATAAACGTGATCTGTTGATGAATGTTGGGATGAGAAATCCGATAAAGGGAATAGTTTACGGAATAAAAAGTAAAAACAATGTGATGGAGAAACTTGCATTGGTGGAAACATACAAAAGAAAATAACATGTTAAGCAAATAACGCCAGTCACATATCTAGGGATGGAGGGGAAGGGATAAAATTGGATGCAAAAAGGAAAATGAACGAAAAGTATATATATAAAGTAAATGAAAGAAAAGTGTATATATATACATATATATATATATATATATATATATATATATATATATATATATATATATATACCACAATGAATAAACATACAAAATGGCTGCGAAAATCATTCCCAGTGTAAATGTCTTCCGAATGTACAAGGGTTGCGTTGAAAAGATTTAAAAACAAGAATGAATTATAAGAACCGGAAAAAAGGAATCACTTATTCTTAAACATCTGATAAAAAAGACCACGGAATACGAATAAAAATACCATTTTAATATCAAGTAAAGAAAAGGAAATCTCACAAAAAAGCATTAAAATATTTATCATCAATCATAAAAGATTTGGCAGAAAACTCGACTCTTCCTGAATAAGATTTACATTTTTTACACGTTCCCAACTAATATTCTTATTCTGGCGGTACCTGTCTGTGCTTTTTCGAATTGTAGCTAGAGCTATTTGAGTAAAATATTAGTAGCTATTATGTATAGAATAAATAGTAGAGAAATTACATTGAACTGGCGAAAAACTCATTCGCATTTTGTATGTCATCTTAGTTAAATGAGATGTTTATTTCTTATTTTCTTGTGCAGCTTATAAGCTGCACAAGCGGGTTAAACACCAAAATTAACATAGCCAGATATAGTACCACCATCGCCCCGAATTTCTTTATTTTTTTGCATTACGTTTGATTATGAATTCCATAACTATTATCATGAATTCCGAGACAGTTTCGAAGCGTAACGGATCATAATATAGGCTATATTTAGTTTAATCTTGTTTAATCGCAAGGTGTATAGGTTGTGGAAGACGAGTGGAAATTCAAAAGCGAAGCTGGCATTAGACAGACTATTTCCCTAGATGAGTTCGTAATTAAAGGATACTCTAACTTAACTTCCAAATCTGACCCCCAAGACCGCCATGGGCATGGAATATGTGCCTGTATTAAAGATGGTTTCCCACGTGGAAGGGACATCTTCAGAGACGATCCTAATTTACCTTAAATGTCCTTTCTGGTTGCACTTGTTTCCACTACGTCATTTATATTTACTCTCTATCGCCCCCAAAACAGCGGAGTTACTATCTTTAAAAGCATATTTGAGAAAATTAACCACGTCCTTTCGCTTCTCCTTCAGCTAACATTCACGTGTGTAAACACTTCAGTATCCACAATGTGAATAGTTGACCCACTCAAACAATACCAATGGTGAGGGGAGGTTCTGTCAGGATTTCGCTACCGCTTATGACCTCACAACCCCAGACGTGTGCCCGACACTGACGGACACTATCCGAGTTTCTGAGACCTTTTTCTCACCACTATCTCTGAACTATGTTCAGTTTCCATTCTGTCCCCTCTTGGATCTTCCGACCACTCTGTTGTATCAATTACGATAAAAATGAAATGTAGTAAGTCCTCAGACGTACCTCTCCATCATACAATTCATCGATACGATATGGCTGACTGGGATAGCTTCCGTACATTTATGTCAGATCTACCTCTGCGTTCCATGTTAATAGGGATGTGTCCTCTATAGTATCAGACCTGACGAAATGGTAAATGGTTGGTATAAACCGTCTCATACCCTCGAAATATCTCAAGAAAAAAACTAACAGCCAAACATGGTTCTCTCCAGAATGTGCTGCTGACATTGCGCACAGAAATCACATTTCCCATTGCTACAAACGTAATAGATTTATGGAGACTAAAGCAGCTTTCAGGACTGCCAGCAACCATTGTAAGAAAGTAATAAAAGACGCAAGACTGTTGTATGCTCAGTCCGTCAAGGCAAAGTAGCTGAGCAGCAGCTTGGTTCCCACCAGTTTTGGCAAATAACAAACAGAATCCTGAATAGAAGCGTGTGCTCTATCCCAACTATCATCAATGGACCTGAGGTAATGTCGTCAGCATCAAACAGAGCCAAGAACATACAGTTAAGTCTATCCATTGCGACCAAGGCCGACAACCTCCAATAGTTCTTCTTGTATCAGAAAACACGCTATGATATATAAATATATATATATATATATATATATATATATATATATATATATATATATAACTATCTGTACCTGATGTTGGCAAGCTAGTCAAACTCCTTGATTCCAGTAAAGCAACCAGCCCTTACTGTATCTAATTATAACTAACTAGCGACCATCTTACAAAACTGTTTAAACGGTGAACTAAGGAAAATTGCATCCCAACACCCTGGAAAACCTCATCAGGATTTCCTGAATTTAAGAATTCAAGTGATTGTCCATCTCCCTCTCAGTACAGGCCAATAAGTCTCCTATGCGTCCTGAGTAAGTTGCTGGAATCTGTGTTAAATATAGAAGTAATCAACCATGTCCACACAAATAACCTTCTTAGTCACACAATGCTAGATCTACAGTAGATGTATTTACAGTTATATTATATAAATTTAGAGACAGAGCCAACCGTTCTAGAGCTATTGCTCTTGGCATATCAAATACCTTTGGTAGGGTATGACAAAAAGGTTTACTTCACAAGATCTCTAGTTATTGTATAGGTGGAAATGTCATATGTGTAGTAGTTGATGGGCAGAACTCAGAAGCTCACTATATTAATGTCGGAGTCCCCCATGGGTCCATCCTGGGGCCAACTCTTTTCCTGATCTATATTAATGATCTTCTAAATCACATCCTTACATCATTCGTATACATTTATGCAGATGGCACTACCATCTATGGTACAATGGGGAAAGAGCTGACTTGTTACTTTTTATGCATTTAAAACCAAACTTCTCTCTTTACATGATCAACGCTCTGATCCACATCTGGCATCAATTAAAATGAATGGTTATCCTCTTGGAGAGGCCTCATGTTTTGACAAGCTTCTGGGTTTGATCTATACTCTTGATCTTAAATGGAACAAGTATATCAAATATGTTGCCAAAGTCGCTGGAAAAATGGTGGGATGCTTCTAGATATCTCACTGCTGATGCTATACTCTATCTATATAAGAGCCATGTACGTCCAAGGATGGAGTACTGTTGCCACATCTTGGCAGGAGCTGCTAGAAAAGACATATCCTGCATTGATAGAGTTCACAATAGACTTCGTAGTCTCGTAAGAAATGCCCTTTTTCCTTCTCTGCAACCTCTATCTCACAGAAGAGATGTTGCGAGTTTTCTCTGCTTTATCGTTATTTTCCTGGCAAGTGTTCGACTGAGCTTCAATTTATGGTCCCTCCCTCATCAAAATTTCACAAGAAATACTCGTCTTGCTGAAAACGCTATCAATAATTCACCCTACTCTTTATCTGTGCCTAAATCTAAACGTAAATTCCATGAAAAACCTTCTTTCTTAGAACTGCACGCCTGTGGAATTGTCTTTTTTTTTTCCTGCTTTCCAGCTGACTACAATATGCTTTTCTAACAGTCCAACGTAAAATAGTTTTTGATGAGCCGTTCCACTTAAATTAACAGATTTACCAAATGCCCATTACTAACGATTACTATATTGTCCA
The DNA here is from genome assembly GCF_053919585.1 of Euprymna scolopes. Lineage (NCBI taxonomy): Eukaryota > Metazoa > Mollusca > Cephalopoda > Sepiida > Sepiolidae > Euprymna > Euprymna scolopes. The sequence goes on along the minus strand of NC_136515.1, from coordinate 65,314,181 downwards.
GTTTACTACTGTACACTCTAAACCATTATTCTCGAGCTGTCTTTGTGCCTTGATAAGTGGTTATGTCTATGCAAAAAGAAAGAGTGCAACGATAACTCATAGCGCTAAAAAGATGGCATTATTTTATTTCCGACTGATTAAAACCTGTTTCATTTTTGTTACTGACCATCTACAAGTTGGCCAGGTGTGTACAAATCCTTAGAGCGATATGATTCTTTTCATGTGTGAAAATAACACAATGTTCAACAAAAAGGATCAAAGATGCACCGCTGTACAACTATCTCTATTGATCAAAGGTCTGTAAACGAAACAATTGCCAGCATCCTCAAAATATATCGCTGGATTGCAACGAATAACAGGGACCTGCCTAGGTGGATTAAAACAAAGTTTCCGGCCACGGTTATGATCTTTTGTGTGGTGTCAAGTGAGGGCCACATCATACAACTTTACATCTTCGAAGTCGGGTTACAAGTAAACACCAAAGTGTAGCTGGATGTGCAGATGAGTGTGTTGTTTTCCTGGTGGAATCAGATGATCACTAGCAAACCCGTGGTATGGCAACAGGACGGCGCTAGCCCACAATTTTAGAAAGACCCAGCCTTATCTTCAGAAGCAGTGCTATGGTTTTGTACTTTTCTTTAACTGCACTCCTTCTCCCTCGACCTAGACTATTTCCTTCGGTAAGACGTCGAGAAACTAACCAATATTACCTCTCACAACATCAAAGCTAAGCTGATCTCGGCCCTCCATCGAGTATTCGCTGAGCTCCCGTTGGCGCTTGTGGAAAAAGCATACTCCCTGTTCCGGACCCATATCGAGGCACCTATTTATGTTGAATAGGACTATATTGAATAGATCTCAGTTGTACTATGCAATCAAGTAATCTGCATCGATTCTTCCAATGAATATTTTAAAATAAAAATGTAGTGCTCTTTTTAGGGCGACACGTTCATCGTTCCACTCTGCATATCCGATTTTTGTGAAGTTTTACTAATAGGTATTGGGCATTAATTAATTAATATTCCCATAGTTTTAGTTTCATTTGGACATTTTAAAGGGATTTTCTCCCAAATAATATGGAAACAACGTCTTGTTTGAAATTTAGATTGTTTTATTTGCATTACGTTTTTTTTCTGTACATTTTTATACATTTGACTTACGCAATGCCGATTGGGGAGAACATTAAATGATATTTGCGCAATTCCTACTTCCTTTAAACATATATACGAATATATTATTATAGGTAATTACGATTGTCTCGTCGGTGGTACCAAATGCGCTGTCTGAGGAATCTGGAATTAAATGCACTATATATATATATTAGTTTTTTCACTGTCCTTTACAAAACTCAATCTTGCCCTGAAAGCGTAAAACAGAAACAAATAATTTTTCTATGCAAAACAACCAAGCAGACATTACGAATAAATATGCGAACTTGAAGTATGAAAACTTTTAACAAAATGGTCGAATATGGCATTTAATAAATACCAATGGTTTAATATGACGTAAAATAATACAACCACCTTAAAAACTATGAATACGTATTTGACAAGATAACAAACATGATGCATAAAACCGTTTTGAGCTTAATGACCAGATCCGCCATTACTAAAACCGGAAATTGTTGATATGCAAGAAAACGAAACACTCAATTAATTGTCAATCCAAGTTTAAGCGTAGAAAAATGGTTTTATCGTTTTCCACAATTGTTGCTTAAGAGATGCTTAGCACATTCAGTTCTATAATACTGTTTTATAAAAGCGTGAAGTTTAACTCCTAAGTACGTGGCAATTTACACATTGCATAATGCATAATGCATAATGGCTGACGGTACAAGAACGATAAATCCCATGATTTAAAATAAAGGATTCCAATCGAATTTCTACACAATTACTCGAACTCGACATAAAGATTATTGAGTTAAAGATGATACACCCAGAGAAGGTGGGGGTATTTTCATCGACAGAATCTTTGTACTAATATCATCCAAAATGCGACGACTTCGGACTGACTACACAAAAAGTAATCTACTCTTTATACAGCAGAGGCGAACCGCGGTGCAACATGAAATTCTTTCTCTTTTACAGCAGAGGCACACCGCGCAACACTACACACTGACAAAGTATCATTCGTGGTTATGTCATTGTGAACTTTGAGTCTTATTAAGCTATACTGGACTACCAGTGGCCTATTGAGTCAGTATGCTATATTAGCTATGGAATTAATATATGTGCGTGACACTTGTGACATAAAGGAATGTGGTGGGTTAATCGCCGTTGTAAAATGCTCTTATGGATGTTAATGGGTTAAAGTAGAATTATTTGTAAGAAAATTGCGTTAAAATTACTTGCACCTAATACGGAAATGATCGATGTAAAAAAGTAGAAAGTAATAACAATTGTTTATTTAGATAATTTAAACGCGAAAGAAAATTGGGACGCTGAACACGTACACAGTAAAACAATACGTTTTATTGGCGCGTTGATTATTCATTTGTAACGCAAATTATAAAAAAAAAAATTTTCGTGGTTATTTATTTATGTTGGTAGTGTAGAAGAAAATGTATGAATGTATTTAAGAATATTTTTTTTTAAAAAGGAAGGCAGTGGGGAAATCACCGTTGTATATTGTTCTTATGGTTTTCAACGGTTCAAAGTTGATTTATTTGTAAGAAAATTGCGACATTATAGATTTAATACATAATAGTTGCAAAACATCCCCACCCTTCCCATGTTAAATAATAATTTCTTTATAATAACACTAATATTTTAGTGCGTAGGTCAAATTCTGCAAAAGTAGCGATTTGTGTTTATTGGTTTACGCTGTTATGGGTTTATGTGCGAATGCGAAACCGGAAGTCGTAAACCGTATGTGGGTTGCAACACCCGTTACAAGGTCATTTGCGTTTTATAATTATGTAGATGAGTTCGACCTCTAACACAGCCTAAAGATAAGTCGTCGCTTGGATAAGTTTATACAACTAATCTCCAATGATATTTTATGGGAATAGAAATCACTTATTTTTAATTGAACCTAAACAGTGCGAAACTGGGAAATAAGAATACAAAAATAATTCATAGAAAAACAGAAAACAAATAAAGAAAAAATGAAACCAACTATTGTCGAATCAGTCATGCCATTTTCGGTACCTATCATCCATTACAAGCAAGGTGACAGAAAAACCTTTCTTTTTTAATAAATTCTTTGATATCTATTACTTACCCGGTAGAAAATGAAACCTATCAAGTCTCATTTTCGCCGGTACTGTGCTCATAGCCCCTCTGGGTTTCGGTCGTAAATGAAATTGGCGTAAATTGGTGTAAATAAAGAACAAATATTAAGTTTTCACTTGCCAATGTACGCTTGTATGGACAATATTATAGGTTTTCGTTTGCTTCTCGAAAGAATCTCTCGGACGCCGATGTTTAGTTTTTAATAAACGTTTATCACAAAAAGATGCGCATTCACAGAAAACATCACAGAGGCATGACACTTGTGTACAAGTGTGAGAAATATGCGCACAGTGGTGGACATATATCTCGTCCAGCTAAATATAGTTAAATTGCGCGCCGTATCGCATCGAGTTCGCTACTCAGACACCCTTTCTTGCTTGAAATATCGCTAACCGTTAGACAGGAAATATTCGGTCGGAAGTTAAAATACTTACACGATTTCTGTCTGTGAGTCAAATCTCACCCTTAAGTGTTACTCAGTGTTATCATTTTAGGTACGGGTCTCTTTTTCGAGTAGACGAATTATGAAGACTAGTGTTAGATCAGAGGTCACACTTTGGTAGCCTAAGCGCAACTGGATCATTTTGGAGAGAGTTCCCCCAGGGGATAATCACGTGGGCATCCCGGTACCTGCTGGATAACCGATCTTAAGCAAATTTTAACCTGCCCAGTACTAAATAGGTGAGTATTTGGGGTTCTACGTACTCTATGGTCTCTCCGCTTATCGCAGCATTATTTCCAGTCGTTTTGGACTTCTCAATGCCATTGTACTCAAACAGTACCGAGTCAGGAGAGGTGCGGTTGTAGATGTCGCAACCCTGGCCTCACAATTACACAGGCAGCTCTCCCTCCAGGGTGTAGCCCTTGCCTTTCGAGACTGAACAAAGACATTGTCCCCTGATCCCTATTTACCTTTTAATGCTTTATGTAACCAAGACACAGGACATCTCCGTCAAGATGTCACATGGTTTAAGTGATATTGTTTTAAACTGACCTTTAACACTTTAATCTTTACTCAAGTTTATATTGCAATTTCGATCTTTGTGCAACACTTGTTCAAGTGGTCTAAGACTAAAGGATGTTCCTTTAATCAAATGTGAAGATAAAGTGGCTGTGTCTCAAATTCTTTATTTTCTTAATTTTTTATATTTTTTATTCAGAATAAAAACTTTCCTCCGGATATTTCAGCAATTAGTTTTGCAAAAACTAAAGCAAAACCCACAACAACTTGTTTAATATTGCAAAGTATCCGACAATATAAATAATATTTTGAGATTCCATTGTGCCACATTGTACTAGTAGAGGTGTCAAAACGGAATTTTAAAACTGAATGCAAGGCCGTTCATTATGTGAGACAGGTTATTGGGCTTGTTATTGCTGGTGGGAATAATTGGTAGTAAAACGTTGATCTTGCGTAGCGCTTATCATTCTCACCTGATGACAATCACCCCCCCCCCCGTTTGAACCGGTCTACAGAACCTTTCTGTCAGAAAATCTTTGGAACTTTGTTGCCCATGTCTCTTAGTATATTTCTGTTGGCTTTTTAGACTATTTCCGTGGAGGCAATAAACATCCCCTATTTAATTGTCCTCTCACCACTACAGATATAGACACAAGATCGTTTTTTAAAGTAGGTAAATTACAGGCTCCACCTCCCCCAAAATAGCGCTTTGGATTGGAACAAAAATAAATATAAACTCAATTTCGAAGTTCACTAAATGAGAACAAAAGATGTAGTCTAGTATAAGAACAGATACTACACTTTTTACGCTTATTTCAACCCTAAACAAGGCCAAGTGCAACTTGGACGTAAGGATTTACAATTCCAGACAATATCTATAGGCGCACTATATACAGATTTGAGCAGCGAGTTGTCCATTCACAGTTCATTTGCATTTCTTAATGTTATGGCAGTCGAGAAAACATGAAAGTAGGAGGGAATTTAAAATTTAAGCAGCCAGGGAAAGAATGCAGAGGAAATTGCTTTCAAGTATCTAACTATTTCTAGAGCCAAGGCACGTGCTCTGTGTTTGTAAGAGCAAATTCCATCAAAATTTTGTAAATCACACACAGAATTATAGCATTGCGACGATGCGCCATGAGTTGGAGTTTGGTTGACAGTGCTGGAACTATTAGGTACGAGACTTAATAGGGCGAACAGACGGTCATGGAGATCTTCGTATAAGAGTCAGATGTGTGCTAAGCTTTAGGTACCACCCTCTTTCCTTGATAGGGATCAAAACCAGCTTTGCAATTTAGTGCGTAGTATATTTTATTTCCCATAGAGCCCGCCTCTACTCTATCGTTATTTCTATAAAATAATATGCTCGACTGAGCTCGAATTTTTGTTTCCTTGCTGTAAGACATTCACAGCAAGAACTTATCTAATTAAAATATCTACAAAATAATTTATTTTCTTTCTTCAGGGTTTCAATCGCTGTTACACGTTATCTCAAATGGATTTAGACCTTGATAAGCGACGTCTCATTAGTACAAGCCAACTATCGGATACGTTTAAGTAATTGGGGAAGGCAATCATGTGTACATCCCCAAGTATAGGTAAAATTAGAAAGCTACTTACTCGGACCCTATGTACTGTTAATAACTTTATTATTATTATATATATATATACAGGGTGATTCCCCCCCAAAAAAAACAAAACAAAAGCTAAATGGAGGTTATCTAGAACATATGCTGTAGAACGGAGAAAAAAGGTCAAAGGCCCGTGTTTTGATGTGATCTTTTGAATATAGTAAAGTAGTTATGACAAAAGTTTCATTTCATTCGGACAAAACATTAAAAAAACGGGGCCTAATAAGAGTTGGGGTCCGTTTTGGGGTCACCCTGTATATATATATATATATATATATATATATATATATATATATATATATATATATATGGTGTTCCAAAAGTGTTGGGCATATCTTAACATTGAATATCTTGAGAACTGTTAAGAATATAAAAACGCATCTGGTATATTCAGAAAGCTTGTAATCTCAATTTTCCTTATGATTATTCAAACATGTCCAATGTAGGTTTCATTGGTCACACGACACACGTCAAGCCGAGAGTCCAAATCTTGCCAAGCACGTCCCAGCATTGCATTGTCAATAGTTGAAACAACTTCTGTTATTCGGGCCTTCAGCTCATCCACGTCTCTTGGAATGGGAGGCACATAGACCAGTCCTTTCACAAATACCCTTAAAAGTAAATCGCAAGGTGTGAGATCTTTTTTTGTGAAATGCATGTTGAACAAGTGTTTATGATCCAGTTTTTGCAAATTCAAGCACACAAAACGCCTTTTCTGGTTGAGTGAACGCCATTACTGGATCAGAAAAAGAATGTTAAAAATCAATAGTCTCACCAAAAAAATGAATGCATTTAGCTTTAAAATGGCACCACTTTCATCTTACTACCATTCATAGTTAAACAAATATAAGGACTTGAAATGTGCCTAAAACTTTTGGAACACCCTGTATATATATATATATATATATATATATATATATATATATATATATATATATATATATATATATATATATATATATAAACCATTTGACTCAGGTCTAAGTAACCTACATCTAAAATTCTAAGTGTTTGGACCCAATTAGCAGACGAGTTTGGTAGAGTCTGCAAAGATCAACTCTTTCAACTTTGACCTCTTAGTAGCCAAATGTTTGCCGCAAAACTGATTAAAATCTTGTTGCATTCCTGAAAACACGTTATGTCAAATTTCAAAGGTTTAGACCAAAAATTAACTGAGAGGTAATTTTTTTTTTAAATTTGCCCCAAATTTTGATACCTTAAAATATCTTATCTTGGGGTTACATCTAATTAAAAAGTTCGATCCATGGCCAAGGAGCCTACATCTAAAATTTCAAGTGTTTAGACCCTAATTGGCGGAGGTGTTTGGTAGTGTTTTTCAATGTTATTATCGTTGAACATTGACACCATGACAGCTAAATTTCTGTCAGAACACCGATTAAGAATATTACCCAAATATCAATACCCCTTGTGTCAAATCTCGAATCTGTATGCTGAAAATTACAGAGTGATTTGGTAGGGAAATTTACACACACAGGTAGAACAAGACGCAGACAATTTTGTCTTTTATAGATATATCGATTTTCTGCTCTAAAGCAGTTAGTCTGGATAAATGGGTAACGACACGGGCTACCAACCTAGGTGGGGAAGTTGGAATCCATTTTTTTTTCACTTACGATGTTGGCAACCTCTATGTGAGCTCCCCCTTCTCCTGTGAGTACTTAATGTCTTTTTAGAGACATTACTACTAAGAAAGGTATCGGGGAAGCAAATGCCAACAACATAATCATCTAATCCATACAAAATTAATGAATGTTTGCAATTTGTTAATCATTACCTTTTATAAGTAGAGCTTTGTTTTATATTTTTATTTATTTTTTTACTTTTTTAACAAACCGAGAGTTTTCTGTTCCTTTTTATATTATAGAGGGGTACTCACACAGACCATCATCAAATATGAGAACAACTTGTGATGTTCTGGGAATCTGAGAGACACCAAGTCTGCGCAGATGTCCAGTACTCTTCACCACTTTCGATAACCATTGCATATGAATTTGCATTATCGTACCAGCCGGTTACCTTTGATGCCTCGTTGGTGTCGACAATTGGTTCTCCATTGGAATTTGGGTGGCAAAAAGCCCCCTCGTTGTCCCGGTCCTCTTTTTCTTCATGCAGCGGTGGTCTTTCTCTCCTCGGTCTCTCCATCCTCTTTGACATTCCTGGCTGGCTTATATGGTGTGGATTAATTTTTCGTTCCACACAAACACAAAAAGGTGAAGTTAGGGGTGCGGAGTGTTACTTAAATTATAGTTTCAGTTTTCCTTATTCCCTGTGATGCTCCTTTGTGTTTCACGTCTGTAGCATTTCCTGTGTTTCTTGCTTCTTCTTCTTCTTCTTCTTCTTCTTCTTCTTCTTCTTCTTCTGCTTCTCCTCCTTCTTCTTCTTTTACTTTTCCTCTGATTCTTCTGATTCTTTTTGTTGTTGCTGTATCTGTTCTTCTTCTTCTTCTTCTTCTTCTTCTTCTTTCTTTCTTTCTTTCTAGCTTTAACTTTACATTGTTGTGATGTTTTACACCGGTTTATTTTTAACTAAAGTGCGAGTTTTTATAGCAAAGCAATGGTAAATTAATGTTATTATTATTATTATTATTATTATTATTATTATTATTATTATTGTGATCAACATCATCAGCATCATCACCATCATCATTATTGCTACTTTTGTTTTTGTTATTCTGGTTATTTGTGATCACTAGTTCCCACGCAGGTCATCATCAGACATTAACCACTAAGAATAACCAACGGTATCCCCTAGAGGCCGCATGACAACCAGCCTACACTTCTGACCAGTACTCCCATTTCTTTTCGATCAACTTTGCAAGTTACTTGCATCTTCACAACAGCCGCTTTCCATTAATATTCCGTTGTCTCTCTCTTTTTTTGAAGTGAATAATTTTTCATAGGATTTATTATTATTATTATTATTATTATTATTATTATTATTATTATTATTATTATTATTGTTATTATTTTGGTGCTGGATATGACTTTAAAATATATCCGATGGGGAGGTCCCCGCTTACGGGATGTGGGGAGTGTGGAGCGACCCTGTAATTGCCATTGCTCCCATGTCCACTCTGACCTGGATTTGTAGTACCTGTTAGGATCCCAACTCTGGGTTAAATAGAAACTGACTTGAAAAAACAAAACAAACATATTCTATTAAATAAAAGTTTCTTCTAAATAGCGTGATTTGGCATTAAATAGCCTGAAAAGGGTTGATAGGCGGTAAAACAAAAACAACCATGAACTTATTATTATTATTATTATTATTATTATTATTATTATTATTATTATTATTATTAATCGTTATTCATTTCCGATTTGGATTTTTTTCATACATTTTTCTTATATACCATATCTAGCAGAATTTTTTCTTGCTAATTTTCTGAAGATTTTTCATCACGTTCTTTTTTTTCTTCTTATTCCTTGTACTCCTTCATTCAACTTATTTTTCTTTTTCATTCTTTATATCCAGGTCATACTAATTTTCCTTTCCCTTTTGGTTCTTCCAGTCCCTTTTTTTCTAAACAATCACCACAATCATCATAAGCAGCCTAATCTGCGTAAGATGACAATTGAAACGGAAGGTGTCAAGAGGTGAACGCATGGCAGTGAAAAGCCTGGGCGGGCTGCCCTACTTCAATAAAAACGGTGAAAAATGAATTAAATTATACTGCAAACTTCGTTTTCTTGTGATGAGTCGGGTGAAAATTAACAGATCACCTGGGCACATCCAAAATGACATTTTTCCTTTCGGAGTACACTTACTTCATCAAGTTTAAGTGTCTCTCCGAGGTTTGTGCCGCATCCCTCCCGTACACGAACCACGGCTACCACTGAAGTAATCTTATTTCTACTGTTTATTTGTCTGCTTCATGTTCATGGCCTTAAACCTCCTCTGTGACATCCAACATACCCAAACTAACCCTAACCACCTGAATTATTAGCTAAATTTCTCTGTCAACGTCCGCTTAGTGTATACTCTCTTTCTCTTACAAGAAATAGACTCTGTGGCCAGAAGGTTGGGAATCTAGATCATAAGGCTAGCTGGAACCCTGTTTGTGTGTGACCAATATCTTGCCGTCGTAACCACTCCTCCCCGGAAACTGTACGACTGTCAGTCTTCATAAAGACTTGATTCGCAGTTTACCGACCCTTGAGTCTGACCTGCTGACTTTATCACTTGAGTGCCTCAACTTAGAACCTTTTTTAGCCAATCTCTTAGCATATTCGAGGATGGAGTCTGGCAGAAAAAGCAAAATGGCGGTCGGTCTGGTGCACTGAAGGACGGGGAAAGGTAGGCTCATTGGTGACACTTGCCGAAACGAATAGGCATGGGAAAAATTGTTTGTCTCTTGACTCGTCCCAGATCAAGATAGTTCAGGCCGCACACTTTCACAATGAAAAAGGCTCCACTTTGTGTGGCATGCGTTTTTTTTTCTTCTGTTTATTATTATTATTATTATTATTAGTAGTAGTAGTAGTATTATTATTATTATTGGTGGTGGTGGCGGAGGTGCTGGTTGTGGTGTGTGAGGATGGTATGTGGAGATAAAATTGCACATGATTGTTTACTGCCTCTCCCCACTCATGTGTCCCTGACCGGGTTGCATATTTATCCATCACATATCCCGAAACTGTCTTTCTTAGTTCTTGACCCTGACAGTCGATGGCGAGATCAAGATCCAGAACAGGGTGGACTGAGCGGGTAAGTGGCGTGGGCGTACAAAGGTTACCGTGCAACGAGAGGTGAGCTGTGGGCTAGAAACAAAACTCTCCGGGGACACATCTCCCTTACTTAGTAAGAACTTAGGGTAAAATACAACGCGAAGATGAAAGACAAAAAAAGAAAAAAAGAAAACAACGCTAAAACAAAACATTCAGCCTTAAATGCTGCCTCGTGGTAGGGATGACCCATATAAAACAAAAGACGCAATTCAGAGTTTTGCTGTTATATAATATTCTATCTTTATACTATATATTTATAATATCTATAATATTAATATTCCCTCCCCCTTTCTCTCTCTCTCTCTCTCTCTCTATATATATATATATATATATATATATATATATACTTCTGAATAAAATTATCTAACAATCATCTGGTATGGAAACCTGTGATTATAAGATTTGCAAAAATAATTGTCGTAATATTCTATAAATAGTATCCCATCTAAATAGGATTTGCTCGATATACAAGATAGAGCAAATAAAACAAATTATAGAAATTCAATGAAATTAAACTCCTTTTTATACTACCTCCGGTAGAAAATAGTTCGCGCAGAATTAAAACTGTTCCGCGTTTTAGGTATTGTCACGCACCATTTCAATGTTTCGGGGGGGGGGGTGACTGCTAGTACTTTAGAGCGTGCTTAATTGAAAAAGAACTGTTTTCGTTCTAAAAGTCATTTAGAGTTTACTCTATGCATATTACTTTGTTGTGTGTTATATAATCCATTTTAAAAATACCTGCAGTGGCTATATAAATATGGTAAATGTAGTTGATGTCAATGTGGAAAGTAAAAACAGAAGTGATAAGAGAGAATTGACAAATTCAAGACGAACAGCAGTTCTGCAATCGTTCCTACAAAGGTTTAAATGGCGCATCCTAGAACGAGGTGCAATCAAAGATGTTGCAAGAAAATTCGGTATAGGAAGAAATACTGTACGCAGAATTTGGTCACGAGCACTAGAGATTTCGTCTGATATATCGGTGCCAATGGATTCTTTGAGCCGTGAGTTTCTCTGTGGCCGAAAAAAAGAAGAAGTATAGTTCACAGTTGGCAAAAAATAAACACCATTCCCTTGAGAAAAATAACCACTTTGAGGTCTACTGCTCAAGCATGTTGCATACCTACACAACGTTGATTGGAAGGATGAAAGATCGCGAAATCCGGGCACATTCAAATGGTGTAAACCAGCTTCTGACGATAAAGAACATGAAACGTCGCGTTGATTTTCGCCGTTCGCAGTTGGATTTAAATCGAGGAACTTTTAAATAAATGTTTGATGTCATACATATTGATGTCATACATTTTGATGAGAAAAGTGTTTTACCTGACGCTAAATGCAAGGAAATTTTATTTAGGCAAAGAAGAACATTACCCTTTAAGACCCACTAAAAGCAAGCGTTTCATTACAAAGGTAATGTTTCTTGCTGCCCTGACTCGACCCTCTTGGGATCCACATCGCAAATGTTACTTTGACGGGAAGATTGGATTTGGCCAATTTGTCAAACAAGAGGCGGCTAAACGTAACAGCAGAAACATACCTGCTGGAACAAGGGAAACTAAAGTCATGGAGACAATAAAATAAATAGATTCGTGAATTCCTTGTTGAAACGGTCCTTGTTTCCATCGGAACAAATGGGCAAGTGGACCATTACACAACGAATCATAATTCAACAAGATAAAGCTAAGCCACACATATATCCAACGGATCCGGTGTTCAAACAAGAATCAGAGAGATTAGGGCTGAACATTGAATCTGGTTAACCCGCCTGCAAACAGTCCGGATCTGAATGTGCTTGACCTAGTTTACTTCAATACTATCCAATCCCTTCAACACCAACTGACCCCCAATTGATGAATTAATTGAATCGGTTGAAACCACTTTTCAAGAATTAGAAAAATCAAAGTTGAACAACATTTTCCTGACATTGCAGAAGACAATGGAACAAATAATTTTGGCTGATGGTGTCAACAATTACAGGCTTCAGCATATGTCAAAAGCACAGCAAGCAAGAAAAGGAAAACTTCAATTTTGATATCAGAAGAATTGAAAAGTAAATTAACACAATTGAATAACTAGTTAGATGCGTTAGCTTTTTGCATTATTTTTTGTATATTTATTTAATCATACATTGTAAGAATGTGCGTTCAATCAATTGTCTATCTACTTAAATATAATTATTTGGTTAACATGTATTTCCTTTCAAATGTACTGCCTTATAAAACTTGAAACTTGTATGCACCAAGTATTTCCGACCAAACTGAACATTTTTGTGCACCAACTATTTCCGACCGGAGGTAGTATCAAATGTTTTAATTTTTCTAAGTAAGACGAAGAATACTTTAGAAATTGTATCTCCTTATCCTATAGGGTATCGATGCCTACCATCTCTTCAGAGGAGAAAATATTAGCAAATAGTGATAATTGTATTAACCCTAATTGCTAAAGTCAGTGAGACATGGAAAACCATAATCAAAATTTGATTAATTAGAAGTAATCTTGCGCGGTAAAATCCAATGTGGCTGTCCTTTAAAAAGTTTCCACCAGACCTTAAAAAAGATTTCACCCGACGTATAAAGAACAATTACTCCAGAAATATGCCCAACCTGGATTTCTACTCTGTTATGCTGATTACCCAATATACAGCTTGGATATCATTATCTCACTGCTTTAAAGGACAGTCACCTTGGATTTTACCGCGCAATTTGACCCCAAACCTTTACATCCTTTTCTTCAATAAAGAGGTAATATCGAATTTGATGGTATCAAAACCAAAGCAAAATATGATGAAAGTAAAAATAAAATAGATAAGTCCACTAATTTATTATACCACAGCTGTTCACATTGAAACACTTATCACAATATTCTGTGGATCTATATTAAAACACTCTGTTAAACTTTGTGACATATTTCCATTCTATGTAGTTCAGGCGCGAACAGACCCCCCATAATTTATTATACAATATTTCTTAAAACTGAAACATAATTATAAAGTATACTTACGCATATAGATATGAAGTGCCTTTATTAAAGTATGTAGATATTTCCATTCCATTGAGGCCAGGCACGAACGTAGACCACATAATTTTATTATACCATTCTTATTTAAGTTAAAACATACTTATCAAAGTATTATTATATATATATATCTATATGAAAAACACTTGTACACGTTCTTTTTTAATTTTTAATTTTTTTATTTCCATACTTTGTGGGCAGGCGCGTACCCAGACCCCACAATTTTAATGAATCATAATTATGCCAGATCCAACATACACATTCCTATGCCTCGATACATCTTGTATTGTTATATGTGATCAGTTTTCGATAATAGTCAATCATATAGGAGCCTAATCGTGACGAGACACACCCACATTCGTTCAGCTCGCTCTCTCTCTTTCTCTCTCTCTCTATATATATATATATACATATATATATATATATTTATATATATTCAGCTTATAGAAATTCACCTTATATTATATATATATATATATTCACCTTATAAATATTCACCATATATAATATATATATGTATATATATATATATATGTATATATGTATTCACCTGATAAATATTCACTTTATAAAAAAACATGTTTCTGCCACGAATTTCAGTGCTGACATGTTGACGATCTTGATTATGTCGCATTCTCCCTATCATGTAAAAATTATAGAGACTATTTTTATTAAGTCTTTGAAACCTTCTCTTTGCAATCAAAAAGGACATCTTCTGGGACTTTATTTAGTCTCGATTGACTTTTTTTAATCGTATCTTCTTCGATTTTGCTCTGTTGAGTGAGGAACAAAACCACCTCGCTAACTAAACTTTATTTCCATTTTTTTTTAAATTATGTCGATTGGTTGGTAATCAGTCATTATTAAATTCTGTACCCCCCTGAATATATATATATATATATATATATATATATATATATATATATATATATATATATATTTACATATATATATAATTCACTTTGTGTGCGTTGGAGGGGAATTTACTTCATAGGTTCCAAAAACAGCTGAGACTATTTATTCCAAATTTCACACAAAGGTAATTTATATGTCTGGAAATGGTATTCGATAGGTTTTGTACAGGATGTCATCATATAAGTATCGAAAAACCCACAAAAAGACCTTTAACATAGTCTTTCTTTCTTGCAGATGAAAAGGAAGGAGTTTTAGACAGATTATTTTAGGTGTCACCAGCCAAGCAAGATAATACAATTTTTGAAATTCATTTTTTTTAAATATCCAGATTTCTTTCATCTGAATATATAGCTTAGTGGAAGACCATTTGAGGACAGTTCAAGCGCGAGGTGTACTTCAATGTTTTATTTTATTTTTTTTTCCTGATTAAGGTGTTCAATTTGCGATAAAAGTAGAATCTATTATTTAAAATCACCGCTTATCACTCTTCGTTTGCATATTTTAGCACTAACCATTAATCAGAAGTGACTCTTCCAATCTATTCCTCGTGCAGCACTAATATCGGGTGACGTAATACTACAAACAAACACAGACGGAATTTGATGAACACCATTATCATGATTATTATTTTAACTTTTTATTTTTTTGCGAATTAATCCACCGAGTAAATTATTTCTTGTAATGTATACTACTCGATAGAGAATTAGTTCTATAAGAATTCATACGGACTTTACATGAATTTTGCTATCATGTTTTAGCGTAATATTCAACCGAACAACACCGGATGTCTAGCTAGTATATATATATATATATATATATATATATATATATATATATATATATATGTATGTATGTATATATATATATGTTTCGTGGTTAAATTTTAAATTCTAAAAAAAAATAAACATATAGAGACATATATTCGATTTAAGAATTTATTGCTTGACAAACGGAATATATAGAAGGAGTTATTTTAATTTCCTTAATCCATGGATTTTCAACAATTGCTCATCAGAGGAATGAAATGCAGTTAGCAAAATGTTCAGCTGCGAACGGACGCTATTTTGCTTTTCCGCACAATTATTGAAAATAGTTTTTTGAGTGGTTATGGATAATTATATGGAGAAAATTATACGAAAAGAGAAGTTGGTACAACCTGGGTAATCCCTTATCGGAAGGAGTCCAATGTCGTTCGGAGTTATAAATCTAGGTGGGCAGAAAATAAGCCCATGAAAGAAAGTGATATTCCCATATAGCGAAAGCGTACTGCTCCTTATTGATATTTCGAAAAGTATACCGGGTAGCCTTGTTCGTTGTTGCGTTAATTGTGTGTTGGTTGCTGTAGTCCAAATGCTTTCTCGGTGTTGACAAAGTGTATCGGAAATTGGGTGGATATACCATTCCATTGTCAATTGTCCCCGTTAGTAATAGAAATTGAGCATTGAGTGTGCAATGGACCTCGGAATCAATAGTGTAGTTATCAAAATAGCAAAGATAGCAAAATAATCCTGGAGAGGATATTCGGAATAGTGCGTTGGAACGGCTTACTTGAGATGTGAGTCTCTGTAGAAAGATAGTTCGTTTTCTTGTTTATAGTGGGTGAGGGAAGCCTTTTAGATGAAGGAAAGAGGAGAGTGGGGTGAAGTAGAGAGGGTAAGGAGAGAGGGGATATATATATATATATAGAGAGAGAGAGAGAGAGAGGGAAGAGAGAGAAAGTAAAATGATTCATAATTTATAATTAACAATCGGTTGCAAAATGAAGAACAAACAAAACCAATAAATTGTACGATCGTTTCGGAAACGGTGTATTTATTGAGATAGACAAACGTCTTGAACAATAATTTTATCATTTAATTTCATAAATCAAAGTCTCCTCATCAGCAAAAAAAGTGAGTGGGGGTTTAAAGACACCAAAAATAAAGCTTTTTTTTTCGTTTTTTTTTTTTTTTTGCTTTTGTTTTCTAAGTTTTTATTTCGCCATTCTTTTCGTTGTTTTCGCTTTTTTCGTTCTTCTTCTAATATCATTTTTCCAATCATAATAACCAATCTGGCGCAGTTACTAGATCGTTAAGACGGTTCGATAACAAAAACATGTGTAACAAGACAGATAAAACGGTTATAAAAAACACATATTTGCTCTGCAATATTAATGACCACTTTCTTCGGGTTTTTTTTACTTATTACCATTTTTGCTAAATATATATATATATATATATATATATATATATATATATATATGCACGCGCGTGTGTGTATATATATAATATATGTGTGCATATATATTACTAATAACTGCTATAATATACAAAGAAGTAGATAAACAAACTGGATAGACAAATAGATATGGAAAGATATGTGTAGTATCTTCATGACTAGAGGATTTTTTGTTGTTTGTTTTAAAGCGACCTTCTTTTTCTCAAATAATATAGTAATCTTGTGTACAAATTTGTTTTTTTTTAGAGAAAAAGGGAATGATGACACAAGGGGAATGTGTTGCTAAAAAAACTAACATCGCAATTATTTACGTGTGGCGTTCTTCAATAATGTCTCCTATTTGTATTGAGCCCGAATGAACCAGAGGAGATTACAATAATAATAATTTTAATATTATGAGGCTCTGAAATGTTCATCTCTCAGTTACAGATAAGTGCCTTTAAACAAGAAACCCCTTTAACGGACGTCCGCCAGAAGCAGATATGCTTCATTGAATTCCCTCATACAAAAAAAAAATAACCGGTTAACACGTGCCAGACTTTATTGAACGTATATGAAGCCGATGTAGTTGACGTCAGTACATGTAGGAAATGTGCTCTATGATTTGAGAGTGGCGACAAAGATGTCAGCGACAAAATCCAATCTGAACTTTTATAACCCAGACATCAAAAGACGCCGGCAAAATTGAGTTGAAGATAGAGGTCACTATGTAGAAAAAATGAATTTTGCCGCATAAAAGTCACTCGATTTTATGGTTTCCCTCGCGTATTCGTAACTCTTCAAAGTTTTAAATATTTAGTTATAAAAATGTATGCCTTACTTTTGGTACGACCCTCGTGTTTAGCCAAACATTTCCTTCTTTAACAACTCCTCCTCTTTTCTCGCATTCCAGTCCCTCTACAGGTATTTATCTCTGTGTGTGTGTCTCTCTCTCTTTCATTGCGCATCCATGTATTTACTTTGGCACCGGAGTTCTGCTTGGAACAGAGACTTCATCGTGCTACCCATGCCCCCTCCCCTAAAAGGAGAGGGTAAGCGAAGATGTTAGTGTTACAATCTGAATAAAAAAAATTCCAAGATAATATCGATACTAACCATTGGGCGTGGATAAGTTGTCTAGACGAATAAGAGTCACACACAATTATGGTGAAGAGGGAAGGTGGAACAGGAAATGTCCTTTCAGTATATATATATATATATATATATATATATATATATATATATATATATACATAAATGTATATATATATGCATATATATATGCATATATATACATATATACATGCATACATGTGTGTACGTGTGTGTACTATGTACATGTATATATTTATATATGCATATATTTATAAATATTCGATGTCAAATTATAAACTAATTTAACTATATATATATATATATATATATACATATCTATGTACGTATATATATATATAAGTATATATATATACATATATATAAATATATAAATATAAATATATATATATATATATATATATATATATATATTAAATATTCATAAAATCAAGACAACAAAGGTTGGATTTATAGCAACATGTAGTGTATTTGTATTTCAATCGTTCATTAGAAATGTTTCACGGCCATTCGGACAATTTCAAACCTTATATCGTTTGAACATATTCCCAAGAACATCCTCTCATTAGACGTTTGTAAGGAATACTTTTTCAATGAACAATATGGAATCCATTTCCCTTTTAAGGAAAACTATGCGATAAAAGATTTACCTACATTTTTTCCTTCAGAGGGTTTTCCGTGTTATGTTTTTAAAGAACTTTTATATCAAACTAATTATCTACGTTGTTTTTATATATATATATATATATATATATATATATATATATATATATATATATAGAGAGAGAGAGAGAGAGAGAGACAAAACGTAAAGAATTAGTTTTGCAAATTACATCGACCGCTACTCTTTTAGATATAACTTAATTTACAAATAAATTAAAATAATATTTTTATTATGTTTTCACCCCAAACAAGGCACTGTGCAACTTTGATGTAGGTGGCTACTATCGGTGTTATAAATCGCAGAGTTAATATGCAAGGAGTTGAGCAGCAATATGTATCTTCACAATGCATTTGAACGTCTACATTTCAGTAGAGTTGAGAAAGAAGGAACCCGGGAGGGAGTTCAAGAGTCTATCATTTCTGGGGAAGAAACTATTACACTAGAATCCTTCTTACGTTAACGCATCTCTACTGTGGAGGGGTGGGATTTTTCTGTATGTGTGGTTTGTCGGGGTATATACATCAAAGGGGTATAAGGGGTTGTAGTTGGTCGGAGCATCCACCATTAAAACACTTGTATAACAGGCATGGTACATTTCGTCGATAGGACAGAGGGTGAAACTGTGATGACTGTTCAGGAATCGTCAGGTAGGCTATTCTTTTTTAAAAGCCTGTCAGAAGCAAGAGACTAGTAACAGAAACACCTGTATAAATATGACAACAATACTCCATACATGTGTGACTGATGACCTTTAAGAGATACAGGATACTTACAGGTGTAAGGAAATTTATAGACCGTAGAGAGAGAGAGAGAGAGAGAGAGAGAGAGAGAGAGCGCATTTTTCGTAGCGGCTCTGGCAATGTATATGTTTTAATTAATATTCCCCGAAAACGTTAGGTGAGGAATTTGAATGCAGTACTTACAATGCATGTATCTTTAACCATAGCTTCCTTGTAATTATGGGAGGACACAGGCTTAGTCTTGGCAGCATTAATGTGGCTATCAAGTTTTTGTCCATTCGGCTAGAGATTGGAAGTCTTCCTCTAAATGAATATTATATGAATAAAGTAATAATAATAATAATAATAATAATAATAATAATAATAATAATAATAATAATAAGTCAATTCTTTGTAGTATCAAAGAATTTAAAACACTTTAATTCATATGTTAAATAAAATATGTCTATTTTTACAATATGAACAAAGATGTCTGCCTGAACGAACACACGATGTTGCGTCTTCTACTAACTTATTTTCATCTGGCAGCAATATATTGTCATGAACTTATTTATTTCTAAACAAAGAATATCTAATTTTTCTTAAGAGTATATGCACGAAAGGAGACGATAACGATATAATAATAATCATTTTTACTACGTAAAAACTGTAAAAAATCGTCGAAATCTTTACTTGCTGGATGAGTTGTTTTGTGTGACACATAAATATTTGCATCTTAGAACGTAACAATAGTGTAATTTATATATGTATATATATAAATATATATATATATATATAGAGAGAGAGAGAGGGAGAAAGAGAGAGAGAATAATTTTTAAAGTCGCGTTCTTTTCCACATCTTGAATCCACTTTTGTCTTTTGAAAAAGAGAGGTTCCTTTCTCTCGAAATTAATCAAAGTTCCATACCACCCACGGACGTTACACACACCGGACATACCAGCAACTTGGTTATAAATAATTATACATTGAGGTGAGGAAAGATAGACGAATAAAGGCTAGACACTCCTCTACTCAAGCACACCCGTCTACATTTGTTTGTTTTTCTTTCTTTGCTTTCATAATTCCGGTCTTTCCCCGCATTGTATTTGGCTCGAAAAAAGAAATTCTATATATTTCTTTATCAACAATGCTTCAAGCAAACTACTACCTACTTTATATATATATATATATATATATATATATATATATATATATATATATATATATATTTGTGTTTGGAAACTAATACAAATGGTTTACACACAAACCAGTAAAGGCAGTTCTATAAAATGTAGCTCGCAAAATCCATTGGGGCATTGAGATGCAAACAAATATGCTTATCAGAGCAAGGAGACGAAATATCAAAAGAATTGACATGTGAAACAGGTTGTATATGTTTCTGTCTCAGCTGATATCGAGGTGTAAAAGTTAGGCAAATACATTGAATATGAAAGGGAACTTGTTGCCTATTTTCATTCCAAAATAAGGCATATGACAACTCGTATGTTAGTGTATTCTATTTTAGATTGTGTCTAGCAAAGGGCTAAATGACTTAAGCAGCGAGATGGCTGTCCACAAAACATCTTAACTTCTACAGATTAATACATTAAGGGAAACAAGAAATAGATACCTAATTCAAAGTCTTACAATCCAAGAAGAAAAAATCCAATTAGATGTGTCCAACATTTAAGGGTGTTAAGAGTAAAGGTTTGCACTTTTCTTTGCTTTTCTGCGAGGGAATACACGTTGAGGGAGTAAAATTCTTTGAGTTTATCAGACCACATTCTATTAAAGTAATTGTTTTCATACAGTAATTCTTTTAGCTATTTCACTTTTATAATGATTTGAGTATGTGCTTCCGCTTTGGAGTTGAATCAACGGAATGTATGCTATATTTGAATAATGGTATCCGCAAAATGTGCAGTGAAAATTATGAGAGAGTGGAGCTTGTTATAATACTTCCCTGTGGAACATGCACTTCATGCGCGCTTTGCACCATTCAGTTTATCTCATTGGCACAGTGATTAGTAAGGAGAAAAATATATTTGTACATGGTGCATCTCTGATATGTTCTATCATGGCTTACCGAGGGTCTTTATGAAGTATCTTGCCAGTTTGATCAGCCTTTTTTCAGCTTGAAATCGAGAACCTACCACGAGGTCACCGATTATGACGGCGTTAAGGGCCTTTGTGATACATTCCTCGGGAATTTAGGTAAGAAACAAATGTAAAAGTAGGGATCGTTGGTCTTCACCATCTGGGAAAATAATTTTGAATGTAGATGTCTGTGTTGCGAAATACAACACAGAGAAAGATGTATGTTTTTCGACCAGCTTCATGTGAAGAAATCGAGAACCATATCTCAGGATATTGGGCATATTAAACTCCTCACATACATGTACTTTGACATGAGTATCTAATTCTAGACTGTGCTCCTTACTTAGGAGAAGAGTGTAACAAATGCAGTGTCAAATCCATGCACAGACGTACACCCATATATATGTATGTAAGCATGTATATATATATATATATATATATATATATATATACATATATATATTTATATATATATATATATTGTTTTGACAAAAAAATCGACTTCAAGAAATGGAATAATAGCAACAAAAGGTGTATTTCATTGTAACTTACAATTGTTTCAAGACCAGTTCGACAAATTCAAACAATATGTCGTTTGAAAATGTTCACAAAAACACCCTTTCTTCAGGCTTATAAAAAAAATCACTTCAACAATGAAACATTAAGGAAAAGAAACATTTTCTATATAAGGAAAGGAAAACAAGCGGGAACACTTTACTTTGTCGCATCGTTTGCAAAATATTTTTAAAGATTTATATATTTTATTACAAAAAAAAACGAATTTCAAACTAAATCTCAAACTATGTTACCATTACAACCATTAAATATGTTTTATCAATACGATTTATCGATTTATTAAATTAGATTTCTATATTTCTTTTTTTAATTAAACTTTTTTTTAATATTTATATATTTTTTCTTTTTTTAATTTCTTCTTTTTCCATTTTTAATTGTTAATGTTATTATTTATTAGATCGGAGTTATCAACTAAGTTTAATCGTTACGAAACCACGTAAGTGCAGTATAAACATGCAGATATTTTTGCAAATAAACCGAGCAAAATCCCGATACGAACTTTAAGGAATTTTTATTTAATAAGTCTGAGGAAGTCTGTTCTCGTGAACATTTTCAAACGACATAATGTTTTAATTTGTCCAAGTGGTCTTGAAACAATTGTAACTAACAATGAAATACACTTTTTGTTGCTATCATTCCATTTATTGAAGTCGTGGTTTTTGTTAAAACAGTATATGAATGCTCATTCATGAAATATGATAATTTTGTAGCTTACTGGTTAAGCTATCTGTCTTTTTTGGCTTAAATTTATTAGTATACTAGCGGGGGATACCCGGCGTTGCCCGGGTGTTTGGAGGTAAATCAAGACTCCGGGAGGGGTTAAATAAAACAAGTTTTGGTAGGTGAGTATGTGGATCGATCCCGAACCCTTGAAACAAAGTTGGATATTAAAGTGTGAAAAAAAATCATACGACGTTTACCATTGGGCCACCGCGACTTACTAACGGAAATACGTTTGAATTTGTTTAATTACTTCGAATTTGCAAGTGCAGGTTTTAATGTCTTAATGAGGTCAACTTTGACTGCGGGGTTTTTATTTTTATTTTCCGAAGATGTTGGGGGGGGGAACCAGCTCCCATTGTCTCATTTGAATAGCAATTGTCTGATATAAGGAAAATAATTGTACATTAATCAAAGCTGATTGCTTTCGGACATTTCTGACGATGGCAACCAAAAAAATACCGCCAGAATTTGTGTCGCTTTTATTATAGGAAAAAGCCTAATCCACATGCGGCGAGCGAAAACTGTTTAATATTTATCTTCCCGAAGTCGAGCAAATTAAATAGACAGGCGAACTTCGTTGTTAACTCGAAAATATTATGATTTATATGTGATATAAACAGTTTTACGAAGTTGTGAGCCAACTGAGCGCTTCTCTGAAAAAAGCCTTTTCTGGGCATACACAAAAAGCGAACATACAAACACACATCTTCGCTTTTATATATATATATAGATTAACAATTACTGAATTATATTAACCCAGTATAATTCGGAATACTACAAATTTGTGTGTATATAATATATATATATGTGTGTGTGTGTGTGTGTATGTGTGTGTGGGGGTGTTGGGGGTGTAATCGGCATAATCACATTGACACACCGGTTCTCGATAGATCACCGAAGTTAAGCAACTTTGAGCCTAGCTAGTACCAGCTGGATAACCATTTGGGAATTCTATAAGCATTGTTTCCAGTCGTCCTTTACTTCAACTTTCCACTGGTATGCAACATACATGGAGAGACATGGGTAAATACTACGTAACTCTTACCACACAAATGTCACCCGTATGCACTCTCACAGTGGATATCCATAGTCTGTCAAGACGGAAGGAAGCCATACTATATACGTGTGCGTGTGTGTGTGTGTGTGCGTGTGTGTGTCTGTGTGTGTGTCTGTGTGTGTATATATATATATATATATATATATATATATATATATATATATATATATATACTGGCGCGAATGGAAACCAACTTTGGCTATGGGAGATACTACCCTTGGAACCTAGCCAAAAGAGCAAGAAAGGAGATTTTAGTTTCACATACGGGCGAAAAACGATATTAGTTTTTTCTCTTTTTTTTTTTTTTGTATTTTTTTTTGTCTTACACTGCGTCTTTGGTGATTCGGAGACCCCACACATTAAAAATGATGCTAGGTCAACTACTACGAACGTTGACTTAGCTTATCTATATACTAATTTTATGTGCCTAGTATGTTACCACTTTAATCCTCTTTTTTAATAAACAGGATTTCTCGGTCGAATAATGCATAATCTGTAAACAGTGAAAAACTTACGCATACGCACGTTAAAGCTACTACTGTATTGATGATATTAATAATAACAATAATAATAATAATAATAATAATAATAATAATAATAATAAGAAGAAGAAGAAGAAGAAGAAGGAGCCTGATATGAAATCAGAAGCCTTAGAACTTTCTGCTAAAAACTTAAATGAATAAATGTAGATGTATTTTAATGTTTTTGGTTGAGGCGAGAAACGCGGTAAATGTTGGAAAATCAAAAAAAGAGAAAGAAAATGAAAGGGAAGTTACTCTGCATTCCTTCCATGCCCCTGCGTCTCGTTTCGAACAGGCGTAGAACGTGCATCACATGAGCATGTCAAGAAACGACAAAAGGGGGAGTCGGGGTTGTTGTTTCAGGAGCCCATCTGCTCCTGTAAGTAGTTGCTTTTTTTTCCAAACGGGACAGTCACGACACTTGAGTTGTGGAGGGTAGAGGGTTAGGGAAGAAAACGTGCCGTAGAGGTAAGGGTGAAGGTTTAAGGTGGAGTCGACGAACGTGGGGGGGCGGATAAATTGAGGGGTGTTTGGCACACGTGGCAATTGACCCCCTTTCGGGGTCTATGAGGAGAAATTGGATGGAGTCCTTTCTAACGACCGTCGTGGTTGACAGTGGTAGGACGGTCTCTCCTTGGTGTCGTGTTTCAACTAAGACGGTCAGCGAAAGATAGTGAAACAAGGGGATAAATAGAAAATGAGGGGAACGCGAAAGAAAAAAGAAAGAGAGAGATTGTCTAATGAGATGAGAAAATAACTAACTCTTTTTCTCTATATAACTTTCCTTAATTCTCTTTCTTTTCGGTACCTAAGTATTCACTTCTCTCTTTATCTCTCTCCCTCTCTTTCTCGCGCACTCTCTTTCTCTCTCTGTCACGTTCTACCTTTTTTATCTATCTATCTATCAATCTATAGGTTAACAAAAAAAAAAAAACGAGCATCATCAAAAATCGAATAGCGTTATAATTTTTAAGAGTTCGCCCAAAACATGATCTACTGTAGTTCAAGCTTATGTAACAGACATTTGTAAAGTTTCAACACTTTGCTACTAAAAACTCTTTGTTCTACTGGTCATGAAAAATGTACTTCAAATAAGATCATGGTTTCTAACTTCAGCAATGATGGGGCTCATCCTTGCAGATACAGTGTGATTAACGGTTAGTGTATTTACCATTGGGCTTATGCACAGTCTCCTGAGTTCTGACCTTGTTGACCCATTTGTAAATAATTGAGAGGGCATGATATTAACGACTTGCGAAGCGTTCTTTGAATTGCAATTGAGCTGTGTAGATATACTTCAGTCGAAAATATGCCTCAACTATAAATGTCTGTACCTCTATAGTCCATGGCATCTCGAATAGCAAATTTAGTGACTCTTAAAATATTAATCACTCTTGGTAATTCTAAAACATTAAAAGAATTGATTGTTGTACATAGAAGTCACGAGTTATAAAAACCCGTGTATTACTCGAGAATAAAGCCTATTGAGTGTAGTAATCAATGGGATTTTTTAAATGGGCATCACCACTTATCAAGACCTTGGGACCACTCGAGGATAAGTGTTAAAGAGTGTACAGTAAACATTGGGCAATATAGTAATCGTTATAATGGAAATTCGGTGAATTTGTTAACATATATGGAACGGCTAATCAAAAACTTGTTTACTTTAGACTTGAAGACAATCATATTGTTATCAGCTGGAAATCAGGAAAACGAAAGACAATTCCATAGGCGTGTAGTTCTAATAAAGAAGATTTGCTCATGGAATCTACGTTTAGGCTTAGGTACAGATAAAGAGTGGAGGAAATTATTGATAGTGATTTCTGCTAGACGAGTGTTTCTTGTGAAAGTTTGGCAAGGAGAGACCATGAAATGGAGCTCAGCCGAACACTTGCCATTAAGATAACGATAAAGCAGAGACCAACTCGCAACATTTCTTCTGTGAGAAAGAGGTTGCAGGGAAGAGAAAAGGACATCCCATACGAGGCTACGGAGTCTATTTTCAACTCTATCAAGACAGGACAAGTCCTTTCTAGCAGCTCCTGTCCAGATGTGACAACAGTATTCCATCCCTGGGCGTATCTGGCTCTTATATAGATAGAGAATTGTACCAGCAGTGAGATATCTACTGGATCGATAGAAGGATCCCTCCATTTTTCCAGCGGCCTTGGCAACAGATTTGATGTACGTGTTCCGTTTAAGATCAGGAGTAAAGGTCAAGTACAGAAGCTTGTCAAACATGAGGCCTCCTCAAGGTGAGAGTGATTCATTTCAATTGATGCCAGCTGGGGGTCAGAGCGTTGATGATGTAACGATAAAAGCTTGGTTTTAGATGCATTAAAAGTAACCAGCCACTCCTTTCCTCACTGTACCAAATCCTCAATATGAGAGGAGAGATAATCAGAGAGAACTTGGTCGTTTACGGTCTTAGATGTGCTACCATAGATAGTCGTGCCATCAGCATAAATGTCTACGAATGATGTAAGAATGTGATTTGGAAGATCATTGATATAGATCAGGAAGAGAGTTGGACACAGGATAGACCCCTGGGGGACTTCAGCATTTATACTGAGAGCTTCTGATTCTACCCATCAGCCACTACTCTTATGAACCTATCAGAGAAAAATGATTTAATAACTGAGAAGACATTTCCAGCTATACAGTAGCTGGAGATCACAAATTAAACCTTTATGCCATAGTATATGAAAAGCCTTTGATATGGCCAGAGCAATTGCCCTAGAAACGAAGCCTCCGTCGAGAGATTCGCTAATCCTATGAGATTTAATTGTATGCACATTTGCTGTAGATCTAGTAGAACAGAAACCATATTGCGTGTCACTAAGAAGGTTATTTTTTCTGAGATGGTTGATTACTTCTCTATTTAACTCAGATTCCAGCAACTTACTCATGACGCACAGGAGACTTATCGGCCTATACTGAGAGGGATATGAGCGATAACCTGAATTCTTAAATACAGGCCATACTGATGGGATTTTCCATGATGATGGAAGGCAATACTCCTTAAAGCAACGTTTAAACAGTTTTGTAAGGATGGGTGCTATTTCTGGTTGAAGTTTTTTGAATACTATAATTGGAATACCATCAGGGACGGTTGTTTTACTTTAATTAAGGTTTTGGATTAGCTTGACAACATCATGTACAGATATTTGTATATCACATAGCGTGTTTTCTGATGCAGGAGAAATATGGGAGCTTGGTGGCCTTGGTCACAACGGGTAGAATTAGCTGCAAAGTTCTTGGCATAGAGTTAGTCTTTGTCTGATGCTGACGAGATTACCTCATGTCCATTGATGATAGTTGAGATAGAGCACACGTTTCTGTTCAGGATTCGGTTTGCTATTTGCCAAAACTGGTGGGAACCAAGCCGCTGCTCATCTACTTTGGACTAAACGGACTGAGCATATAACTCTCTGTCGTTCTTTGTAACTGTTTTACAGTGGTTGCTGGCAGTCATGAAAGTAGCTTTTGTCTCAGTACATCTAATACGTTGGAAGCAATGTAAAAAGTGATTTCTGTGCGCAATGGCAGTAGTACATTCTGGAGAGAACCACGGTTGGCTGTTAAATTTTTGCTGGAATTTTTCCGAGGGTATGAAACGGTCTATACCTACAATTTATCATTCCGTCAGGTCTGATACTATAGAGGACACCTCCTTTTTAAACATGGGACGCATAGGTAGATTTTGTACAAATGTACGGAAGCTATCCCAGTAAGTCATAGAGTACCACTATGCTGTACGATGGAGAGGTACATCTGAGTATTTATTGCATTTCATTTTTATCTTAACTGATACAACAGAGTGGTCGGAAGATCCAAGTGGAGACAGAACGGAAGCTAAACACAGTTCAGCACAAGTTGTGAGAAAAAAGGTCTAGGAAACTTGCATACTGCCCGTCAGTATCGAGCAAACGGGTGGGTTCGTGAACAATCTGAGTGAGGTCATAAGCAATGGAAAAATTATGACAGAACCTCCCCTTATAATCGGTCTGGTTTGAGTGAGTTAACAATTCCACACTCCACATTTTCTCCACAGACATGAATATAATCTGAACGATAAGCAGGTAGGACGTTGTCAATTTTCTCATACATGTTTTTAAAGATAGTAATATATATATATATATATATATATATATATATATATATATATATATATATATATATATATATATATATATATAATATTTATATCTCGGCAGTAGAGTGAAAAGCATATCTTATTTTTCTTTTATTAATATATTGGAATGTTTTCCTTTTTTCCTTGCACACATTTTGTGAATTTTTTAATGGATTTCTGCCTTTTGATTATTATGGACCATCTTCTTCCAATTTCGGGATTACCTGGAACTTTACTTATGCAAATGGAAATTCAATTAACTTTCTTTAAGTTATATATTTGGATTTTACCGTCACTTGATTATTTATCTTCCACCAGAATATCCATTCATGTATAATCACATTTTCTTCACCATATTCCTTCTGCTTCACATTTTTTTGTTTTCAAGTAAGATCTTTGACTTACTTATTGTTTCATCAAATACTTTTGCATGCAAAATCCGATCCCGCATTTTGCTAATTCCTACCCTCTGATGAGAAAGAAAGTATTTCTTCGAAACTCCGGGGATTTAGGTCTATCTACCTATCTAGTGTTTTCTTTTCAGATTAAACATGTTTTTACTCATTTCAAAGTGTTTTTTAACATGTATTATTAATTGTTTGTTCGTGTATATATATATATATATATATATATATATATATATATATATATATATATATATAAAGTATGGTATAAAGTATCGGAGGCCTGCAATATAAATGCTGGAGTCCTTCAGAGGTCAATTCTAGGCCTAACTCTCTTCCTCATCTACATCAATGACCTCCCTAAACATATACTTACATCATTCGTTGACATCTATGCTGATGACACGATCATCTACGGCAACACATCAAAGGCTGTAAATGACAAAGTTCTCTCTGATTCTCTCTCCTCTGATCTCGAGCGCGTGGTTCAGGGGGGGGGGGAGATGTGGCTGGTTACCTTTAATGCATCAAAAACCAAACTACTATCCTTACATCATCAACGCTCTGATCCCCATCTGGCATCAATTTTGATGGACGACTCTCGTCTGGGTGAGGCCCCGTGTTTTGACAAGCTTCTGGGTTTGACCTTTACTCCTGATCTGAAATGGAACACGTACATCTAGTCTGTTGCCAAGGTCGCTGGAAAGATGGTGGGATCCTTCTACCGCTCCAGAAGATATCTCACTACTGATGAAATTCTCTATCTATATAAAAGCCAAGTACGTCCAAGGATGGAATACTGTTGCCATATCTGGGCAGGAGCTGCTAAAAACAGAGTACAAAATCGACATCGTTGCTTAGTGGGGGATGCCCTTTTCTCTACCCTGCAACCTCTCTCCCACAGAAGAGACGTTGCAAGCCTATCTTTGTTTTATCGTTATTTCCATGGCAGGTGCTCGTCTGAACTCCAATCTCTGGTCCCGCATCGTCAATCTTTCACGAAAAACACCCGTCCAGCTGGATCCACTGTGAAAAATTGCCCCCACTCTATATCTGTGCCTAAATCAAAACGCGGATTCCATGAACAAAGCTTCTTTCTTAGAACTGCACGCCTGTGGAACTCTGTTCCGTCTGTCTGCTTCCCACGGGACTTTAACTTGGATGTCTTCAAGTCCAATGTATACAAATTCCTAATGAACCGCCCCCTTAAGTAAACACTTCATCAAATCTCCACACTAACGTACTGTACTTGCAATAACCCTTATCCATGAGTGGCTTCCGGGCCTTGATCAGTGACGATCACTGTGTAAAAAAAAATGGTAGTTGAATGTTTTGGTTTCGAATCTGATGATGTATCATTGGACACTTTAATTGCGTTGTGGCCTCATTCACAAGTGGACAATAGAACAGGAATGTTCTTCACGTTTCTCTCGAGATTTCGAACGTTATCTCGACTCTGTCCAGATATATGACTTGGTTTTTTCCTTATAACTTGTTTACTACCTACCGGTGGCGTCACTTCTCATGGATGTGCATTAGCGAGTCCGCCCCATGTTACAATGTCACCGGAAGGCCTACTCGTATAGCCGCACTGATGACCTATGAAACAGCGAAACATTATTCTATGTAGATAACTATAATGCTCCCTATCTGGGGTAGAGCATATTGGGAAGTGATATACAAACTGTCATTAGCGTATTAAGCGACGCTCTTTGTGTAAACATATCGAGCGGAGGCATTTGGACGATGTCAAAACATCGTTAATTCATTACCCTCAAATCAGCAGTCGTATAGCACAATGGTGAAACGCCTTGGCTGTCATTTTGGCGGGCGGGGCTCGATCCTGGCTATAGGCAGTTACATTTGTAGCCGCACTGATTAGCTGCCGCAAAAGAGTATTCTATGTGGATGACTACAATGCTCCCTCTCTTTGGTTCAGCATAATGGGAAGTGATATAAAAATCCAAATACAATTATCATATCCTTTCTTTTTCTTTCAATTATCATCCCCATTTCTTAATCTCCCTTAAATACATTTCTTAATATGTTCTCTGTATGTGCTATTTAGCAAAATGATTTCGAACAAATATTAGTGTTTTACTAGAATTGGCTGTTGTTTGTTTTTGTTTTACGGCATATCAACACTTTTCACGTGATTTAATGCGGAATCCAGTGATATTGAAAAACATTTTTTTACGAGAATATTTTTCGTTTTTTTTTTCAAGTATGTTTTTATTTGACCCATAGTAGGGGCCTAACAAGTACTACCACTCTGTGGCAGAGTGTACCTTGGAGCAATTGCAATTAAGGAGTGGTTCCACACTTCCCAAAGCCCGCGAGCTGGGGCCTCATCATCGGATATACTTTAAGGTCCTTGAACATATAAACTCTTATATATATATATATATATATATATATATATATATATTTATATATATTCAGATTATTTATCCAGGAAAAATGCCTATTTCCGAATGTTACCGTGTGATGTGGATTACTCAAAATACAGATTGGATCACTTTATTTCACAGAGACCTTCACTTCGGATTTTACCATGCAATTTGGATGTTATTTTTTTTCGTTTCTCCATGAGATTTAAATGCTTAAAAAAACTTTTACTTGTGATTTTCCATGTCTTTTCACTGACTTTAGCAAATAAGATGCAAACCATTATAATTATTTGCTAATATTTTCTCCTCTAAAGAGATGGCAGACTTCGAAATTCTATAGGATAAGGAGTTATAATATTTCAAATGTATTCTTTGTCTTACATGAAATTCTTTGGATTTGAAATGTAACCACTTCACGTCATAATTTTTCATATTTATAGAATGAATAAAATTCTCTCTCTGTCTATCTCCCTCTCTCTCTCTCTATATATATATATATATGTATATATATATATATATATATATATGTATATATATATATGAAGAGAGCGAGAGAGAAAGGGAAATAGTATTGTTGTAGTTTCCTTGATGTAACTATAGTGAAACTTCTATGTTTTTAGTGTCAATAGCAACCAAAGGATAAACATTCTAATAATGTATAGCAGAAAACAAATTGTGCTTATTATAATATTCTAAAATTCATTGGATTTCCTAAGTAAAAGCAGCGGAAACATGTATGCACATATGTAGCTAATAATGTTTGTATGATTAAAAGACAAAACTGTACTATAGATACGTGTATGTGGATGTATGCCTGTGTGTGTTTGAGCGTGAGAGATTGTATGAGAACAAACAGAGGAAGTGTGTATGTGTGTGTGCGGATTGTTGTGAGTGCATGTCCCATGATCTAACTTTAGAACCTCTTGGAAGCAATTATTATTTTTTTCTCAATATAATTCGTGCGTAGGAAATAAGATTTAAATCGATGGACGTGTAGCTAGCAACGTTAGCCTTTATGGCGTTATGGTAGGGGAAGCGGTCAAAATAATTTAGCCGTAAATAGAACCCAATATCTTTTTTGCAATTATCTCCGTTCGACAAGAAAAATATGAGATAAAATAAAATTAAATAAAATACCCAAGCCAGCTGTCACACTTATGGGTGTGTTATTGTGTGTACGTCATTGAATGCGTCTGTTTATGTGTGAATGGGTCTGTGTGTCACACAAAGTCTACCAAGTTATGCTCTATGGTAATTGCACAGTTTGCTATGCAAACCTGAGCCCCTCCATCGCCATGCAAAAGTTATCATGCCAGAACCCATCTTTGGTTCCTATCGGAGAGGAAAAGAAAAAAAAATGAAATGGCAAAAATAATCTTTAACAATAAAAAAGCGAAAATTATGCTTGATCATTAGGATAGAAGGGTTAGGGAGCAGACCCATTTTTTCAGTGAGGTTTGCAGAATGTGTGGTCTACTGGTTCACATGGGAGAACCTATTTGATAATTTGATTCTTAAATCCATTAGATTTTCATTCGAAACAAAATGGCCGAGACTTTTGCAAGAGAATAAATAAATAAAATAAAATAAATAATAGCGTGGACATAGGTTGAATAGGACACATATAAAAATAGAATACAGTTTCAGCGGAATAAGTGAAATACTAAAACAACAAGCAGAACCAAGTCTTGTAATCACGCACAATTCCGCTTGAGGAGAGAACTCCCAACATTGTTCACACAGAGTATTAAGCGTCTCTTGGCTTAAATGTGTATGGCTCATAATTGTTTAGGAAAAATTATCACATGCTTAATTCAAAAGTAAAATTTCAAAAGAATAAAAGTAAGTTCGGGTGAATTAGTACGACATGTAATATTTGACCGTCGTGATTTTGTTGTTGTCTTTGCTTTTCGCAGTTCTTTTAAATAGAAAAATTGCCCCAGACACGGTGTGAAGGAACTTAATGTATTGAATTAGAAGACAAAATATATGATTATTGCATTATTGATACCTAGTGACCTAAGGTCTGAAAAAATCGAGGCTAGCAGTAGAATGAAATCATCAGCAGGAAGCGAGTATGCCATCTTACAGTTCTTCCAAATGAAGCTTCTGGAATATGAAGCTATATTACAATAAAGTATCAAAACAGTCAATTGAACTGAGAATCAAACGCATAGTAAGAAAGGAACCAGGTAGTATATCAAACACTTCTGAAGAACACAAGCCATTAGAGTATTTGTAGAAACGATCGAAACAAACAAGATCACGTTAGTTAGAGAAAGGTTGCCGTGAAGAAGTAAAGGTGGAACCAATCAAAGTAAAGATACGTTTTTGTGTCTCATCAAGACCATTCAATTTTAATAAAGATTCACTAGCTAAAGTAAAACAAGAGCAGGCAATTCATGGCCTTATAATAGATTTGTAGAGGTAAAGGATAACCATAGTTGGT
Organism: Euprymna scolopes; assembly: GCF_053919585.1. Lineage (NCBI taxonomy): Eukaryota > Metazoa > Mollusca > Cephalopoda > Sepiida > Sepiolidae > Euprymna > Euprymna scolopes. Next base: position 65,280,628 of record NC_136515.1, on the reverse strand, counting down.
AGAAAGGATTTGCAGCGATAGAGAGAACCAATATTGCGACATGGAGAAATAATAAAACATCTAATAAAGAAACTTCTAAAAAGATTTCGAGAACTAAATAATTATAGAAGCAACCACTTCAACTTTGCTTACATCTACAAAGGCTAACGGTGCTATGAAAGCAATTCAACTGGAACTTGTCATATTCAGATCATAAATTCGAATGGATATCCTCCTTACCACCGTCTCTTTCCGGTTTCAACAACCCTCTATTTAGTCTCAACAACCTCTATTGTAGTCTCGAGGGATAATAATTACGCTCGTACGGGTACCTATGCAAGAAACCCATTGTGAATCAAAGGTTGCGACTCTACACTATCACCTTTAACCCCTGAGGCCTACGGTGTTTTGCACCTTATATTCGCGAATAGTCAAACAGTTAATACTGACCAGGCTCACGGTCGCTTATCTTTTCCCATCAAACAAGAACCAGAATACTAATAATTCATTCAAAGCATGTTTATAATGTTCTAGTAATTATTTTATTATGTTGCTGTGTACGTTTAGCGATCCTTTAATATATCTGGGGATTTCTATTTATCTTCTCTCTCTATCTCTCATCATATATATATAATATATATATATATATATATATATATATGTGTGTGTGTGCGTGTGGGTGTTTATTTTACAATCTTAAAATAAAACCTCAGCCCATTACAATTGTTTTCGCAGACGGAATACTCGTCTGTCTGTTTCTTCAAATGCTAAAATACAAATTGAGAAAAGAAGGAGATGTGGATATAAAAAAAACAAGAGAAATATAGAGTGATAGAAAATATAATTATTTAAAAAAATTATATAAACAAAAGAAAAAAAGAAAAGAAGGAAAAATAGAGCAAAAGAAAACAGAAAGAAAGACGGATAGATATATGTTACGGACATATTCAGTGTAATTAACAAGTGATGAGGTCGGTTAACGTATTAGAAATGAGTTTAAACGTGTTAACATGGCAGGCGTTTATCGGGATGGGAGGGGTTTATATAAAGATAAATGTTTTTCTGCGATAGTTAGTGCTAATGCAATGTAAACATACGTCTATTTTATTACAGTTTTACATGCGTCCTTAATAACATAAAATAGCGGTATAAGTTTAGAATAGGTAAGCAATTACAATGTAGATATTTAACATACGTCCTGTAAGTTACATTAAGAATGCGCCCTTTTATTTATAATGGCTTTGCGACTATTGCGTGATCATGTAAAAATTAAGCATAGAAGAATATGGGGTAAATAATTAGGAAAATTGGGGATTTTTGCGGGTTTGAAAACTAAAAAAAAACGATGATATTTATAAAAAAATACACTAAAAACAAGTATGAATGTGACACAATAAAATGGTGTGAAGTTTAATGGAAATTGCATAGCTATACAGTACGAAATAATTTTGTTATAATACAATATGAATAATTAGACATGGAACCGTACAGAAAACGTAGCAGATGAGGAACGTAGGAGTTCATAATGATGCGTTTTGAATGACTGTAATTTATTTGTTAGTCATAAGCTTAAGTGGATAAGGTAACAATGGTTAAATATGTAATTAGTAGATTATGAGAATTATATTGGATGAATTTTGAAGAGTGCAGAATTGATAAGGGTGTTTGCAAATAGTCAATGTTTCAACTTCAAACGTTTTATGATGTATCTTATTCTTTAGAGTTATTAGTAAAGAAGTTTCGTAAAAATATAGGAAATAGGAGAAGTTTAAGGATTAACAGTTATTAAATTCTTACATTTTTCAATTAATAATAAGTGTGCGTGAGATATAAGATATAAAGACAGATGGGTTTCTAAAGAAAAACAGTAAAACATTGTAGTATAACGTTTTTAGTAGTGTGGATAAAATACCACTACAGAGGATACGAAGTATATATGTTTAGTGCAGAATAATGAACAATATAAGAGATAAAAAGCAGGTACTATTAGGTGCAAAGCTATTTTGAATCATGTTTAATTAGTGTGTACGTAAGAGGTTTTTTTGTGTGGTTGGGCTTATTAAAGAAGCATTCATAAGCTCGTAAGATATAATTTTACTTTAGTTAGTTTTCATGAATATCCCGTTTTATTTTTAATTTTAAAATACCCAAAATTCCCCCAGTTTTTCTGAGAATAAACCTATATTTCTCTATTATAAATGTTTTCTTTGATCACGCAATAGTCACACGCCCAGTAAAATTATAGGACGTATGTTAAACGTAATTTACCGGGCGTATTTTAAATATCTACCAAATAATGTCTTTTCTATTAAAATTTAACAAATTATGTATAAGATATACAGGACGTGTATTAAAATGCAATCAGATAGACGTATGTAAACATTTTAGTGAAAAATATCCAACTTTTTAATTCAATTGATCTTGTATATGACACATATCTATGCTTATTTATTTCCTTCTTTATATCTCCTCTTTCTTCGAGAAACAATTTCAATGGTCTAAGTTCATATTCCGAGGTTGTAAAATAAAAACATATTTAGTTCTACTAAAGTATTGAGCAGTTTTATCGTGTTTACTTACCACTTACACATCTAGTTTTATATGTATATATATATATATATATATATATATATATATATATATATATATAGATATAGTTTTTGAAGTTTTTAACCTTTAAAACTATACAAAAAATATTTTTTATCATTCGTTAGAAAACTATCAAGACAGTGAGTCATTTAATCACCTGCAAGCACTGCATCAACTCGCTCTCGAATTTACTATAATACCAATAATTGTTTTTTCAAGGGATCATCAGTTGTTTACCATGAAACACTGTTTCGGGGATTTAAAAAGAAAACAGTATATTACATCATGGCTCTTCAACAGTGTTGATCAAACACCACCACCCTTAATCTTAGGAAGGAACGTGTTAAAAACATTTGATCCAATTTCCTATTCTTAATTGCAATTACTAACCTTTTCATACTATAAAAAAAGTTAATTTCTTACCTGTGCGATTCATCAATTTCCACATTTAAAATGGATATATTTTTTATTTTTTTAATTTATTAGTCTTGTATTTATAAGATTAGGATTTATCCATTTAACTACTTATCACCCCCACTATAATTAATATTTAGTGTATTTACATTCTTATTTAAAATTAGATATATAAAGGTCAAAAATATTTTTACGTATACACATTTTTTTTAATATATGAATTTATTATATGTTATTATAAATACATTTTGCACATTGCTGATATAGTTTTGGATTTCCTTTATTAATATAGTCTTGTTTATCTTAAACGATTCAAAAGCATCAGGATACCGAACAAATGCTTTATTTAACTGTTTAAATATTTTATTTTTATCCCCACCTTGTTTTATCATCCTTATTACTAAACTATATATATATATATATATATATATATATATGGATGCAGTCGTCTGTAATGCCGTCGCCCTGCCCATACACTCGTGCTTATTATTATATTCTTTTGTCAGCTAGTGTGTTGTTTTCATTTATAATGCAGTATATCATATCGTCTTTTTTTTACAGAGTGGACATTCACTTTTACTAGTGTTTTATCCATTTAGTTTAACATTATTTAAGTTCTATCGCGTTCTTCTGTTCAGCTGTCAACAGACATTCGGGTTCTCTATTCGTGTATCCTTTTCTAGTCATGTCCAGATTTTATGTAGTGCTCTACTTTTGTCATTTTAGGAATACTCCCAATTTTATTTTCTGTTTTTTTTTATTACTTGTTGAATCGTTCTCTCGCAGCTTTCTGTGTACTGACTTATATATATTTCCTCGCCAATTTTCTTAATAGTAATAAATATACTTGGAGAAATATTGTTATATTGTATTCCTGTGCGCTCCACTTATTATTATTTTTATAGTGTTACTATTACAATAGTTATTATTATAAGTAGTAGTAAGTTTGATTACTATGTTTTATTATTATTTTTTATATATTGTTATAGTTATTATAATTATTATCAATAGTATTAATATTGTTGTTATTGTAATTTTTTGTAATACCATTTCTATATGTAATATTTTGATTGCACAAATCCTCGTCTGGATCAAAGTACAAAAAGATGCGTCATAAAAATGTATTATGTCCAGTCTATTATGCGCTATCTTATGTAACTTAAGTAAACTATTTTAGATGTTTAGTCGTTACGATGAAATCCTACATTTCATCCTGGAACAACGTCATAACAATCGGAGCCAGCTTTTGAGAAAATAGTCCATAGTTCATCGTCCTCCTACTGCCTCCACTCATAGGAATTTTGAATTTTCAGTAAATATGGGGGTTCAACCCTAGTAATTAAACTTCTAGACATACATATTTTTCTCATTTTCGATTTCAAAATAATAACATCTCCCAGGCTACTTCCGCTCAATCTGATTGGCTGAGCTCAGGCTTTTCTTTATTTTAAATTTACAGTATTCGCATGCTTAACGAACGCTAATGAATCATTCAAAAATCAAAAAATTATACCTACTTTAGCCTTCTGAGTACATTTCTATATTCAGTTTCTCACATTTAACGGCGTAATTTGCATTTTCTCCAATTCTCTCCTTCTCTCCCTGTTTATATATATATATATATATATATATATATATACTTCCCAACTCCCTCACTCTCTTTCCCTCTCTCTTTCGCTCAATCTCTTTATCTTTCTTTTTCTCTCTGTTGTTTGCTCACTTGTTACATTTCTTTCATGGAAAGGTGGAAGGAAAAAACAACAAATATTAATTACTTCACCTCTCTCTCTCTCTCTCTCTCAATTTCTCACTCGCTTTGTACATTTGTTCCAGTGATTAATTATATTTTTGCTGACATAGTTACGTTGTTATGTACTTTATTTAAATATACTTTGTTTAAACCTGCGCAATCTATCATGATCCTCTCCAAATTTTGCGGAAACAAATACTTTTAGAGATATAAATACCTGTATTATGCACTTTAATTCACTGATTGGCAGGTTTATACGCACGCGCGAAAAACAAATCTACTTCTCTCATACCGACACTGCCATTCCCAATTTTATACTTTTGCATCGTTGGGGTGGTATGGAAACAACGATTATCACGGTTAAATTTGGAGTAACAAAAAGAGGTTGCCTACTCCAAAAGTCGTTCTTTACATGAAGGTGATCTAAGTGTCTATTCCGAATTCAGTTCTTAAGATGAGTACATTGGTGGTTTGTATTTCGAAAGCCGTTCTTAACATGTTGAGTTAGAGATTTCAAATGCTATTTAAATATTACAATAGTTAGAGAAGTGAAGTGAACTAAAACTGTCGTACTTGTTTTGTTTTTCATGTTAAAAAGAGGATATATAACGGGAATTTACTTTAATACTATTAGTTGGAGAGTAGAAAAGAAGAGCAACACTTAAAAAACAAAGGGAAACAGCTAGGACTGCTACCATTGATGTCAATCACTTTAAACAGTTTATATACAGTGAGAACCCCTAACCGTTAAAACGACGGTTGTTACTTTCCATTATTATTCTAATGGACCACTTTTCGTAATTTTATTAAGTCGTACTTACTTACACATTCCCTTGCTGTTTTTTTTTTATTAATTAAAAGAGTACCTGCATGTTATGTCCCCAAAGCAGCACTTATCACCAATGAAAGTCAGAATATTCTAGTTCGTATACGGGCACCAGTTTCCGCAATTGGTTTGTGACGGCAGTGTTCACCACCAACAACGGTAGTTTATTTTTGCGCGGGGGAAGGTGCTGATTTCCACAGGCAACGCCGGTAAACAGGCCCTGTTAGTTTTTAATATTATTATTTTTTGTTTCTGTTGTTATTATTATCATATTTATTGTTATTCTAATTATGATTGTTGTTACGCCCAATGGTGTTATTATGACTCAGGAGTTTTCACACAGATTATAATAAAAGATTATTTTGGAGAACAATTTGTGAGGTTCCCTGGAGTCTAAGGGGAAATAAGTCGCTCCAGATTCCAAGTGCAGTCCGCCACTTTCGCTTCCAGTTCCAAATTAATTCGCGTAATTATTATTATTATTATTATTATTATTATTATTATTATTATTGACTCACAAGGAGTTTAACACAGGTTATAAAGGATTTTTCATTTCTCCTGTGGTGTTCCCTGGAAGCTGAGTAACAACACGTCTTCTTAGATGTCCAGTACTCTCCAACTCTTTTGATAACATTTGAAATAATTTGCATTATCGCAATAGCCACTTACCATTGAGTTCTCGCTAGCCGCGGCCATTGGTCTCTACTAGGGTGTGAGCAGCAATAAGCCTCCCCAAGGTAACGGTTATTTTAGCATTTGCCCAGCGGAGGTCTGGTCATGTTTTTTTCTTCTCAGTGTTTCCATCCTCCTTGAGTTTTCTCGAATATTTGGCATCGTTCTTAGGGTAGGCAGTGATTGCGTAATGGGGATGGAGAATTTATAGATATTCAACGTAAATGTTTTTTGTTCCCTGTAACGTTTCGTGTTTTGTATCTGCAGAAAATAAAAATACGAAACATTACATGGCACTAGGAATATTGAAGTTCTTCACCCAATCCCCAATAAAAGTGCACATTCTGAACATCGTCCGTGTAAGTGAGATTATTTTATTTCGCAATTGTTCGGGGAAGCAGTAGCAACAGTAAACACCCGTAGTCTTTCTTTTTTCTTGGGAGGGGGAGTGGGGGCAGGCTTATAACAGGCAAAGTTAGTTGTTTATATTATTATTTTGTTATTCCTATTGATATTATTATCATTTTTATCGTTATTATAATTATTATTGTTCTTACGTTCAATGGTGTTATTATGATTGAGGGGCATTCACACAGGCTATTATCAAAGAATACTATTTGGGAACAATTTGTGATGATCTGAGAAAGAAGAAGTCTCTCCAGATTTCCAGTACTGATCGCCTCTTTAATTCCTATGTGCAAATTAATTTGCTTTATTATTATTATTATTATTATTATTATTATTATTATTATTATTATTATTATTATTATTATTATTATTATTATTTAAAAAAGTGGACGTTTTGAACAGTTGCCATCATCTTCATGTTAAATTCTTCATGCACGAATTCCAATTTTTCCCAAACTTTGTTGACAGACGCGGTTTTCCGACTTTCCAGGTTTCATCATCTCGAAACCTTTGCTCTTTGATGGCTATGTTGTTTTTACCACTTCACTGGTTTCGAATTTTTGCTCCTTGACTTGACGATGAATCTACACTGACCGTTGTGTACGAAGGCGAATCTTGTCTGATAATGGAGAAAGTGTACCTTCTTCCCCGCTCCTCATAAATACCAGTTTCCAAACATTCTTTTACATGCTCTTCCTCGATTCCACACGGACATGAAGACCTTTCGTTGATCGTCGAATCAATTCGAGTGCCCGTCGATCTGTCTTACCTTCACCCCTCGCTTACCGCTAGATCAACATTCAGAGATACTTTGCAAGGCTAAATACGCCATTTTAAACAATGGTCTCTTCCATTCAACACTGGCTTCTCTTGTAGAACGGTTCGATAGCGATAGATATATCAACACAACGATAGAGAATCAGAAAGTGTGAGGGAGAAATTGATATTGATAGTGAAAGAGAGAGAGAAAAAAACAGAAAGAAACATTCAGAGAGCGAGGGATAATGGCCGAATGAGAGAAAGAAAGGAAATGAGAAATGGGGACAAAGATACAGAATAAGACAAAATAAAGCAAGAGAAGGATTTCAATGCTGGCGTCTTCTGTAGATCGGTCCAATAGAGATATGTAGATCAATATAGTGAGATAGAACAAGAGTGAAAGGGATAGTTATATTTATAAAAGGAGAGCGAGAGAGAAACAGAGAGAGAGAAACAGAGAGTGTGAGAGAGGGACAGTTATACCGAGAGAGAGAGAGAGAGAGAGAGAGAGAGAGAGAGAGAGAGAATAACCTACGGAGATGGCAAAAATGTAAGCGGAATCAATAATGATGGATTAAGAAAAAAAAACAAGATAGCTTCATGAAAAAGAAATAGATAAACAAGACATATATTCTAATATAAGGAGAGCGAAATAGAGCGAATTGAGAAAGAACGAGATTGCTGGAGAGAACGGTAGGGCGAGACTGAGGTAAAGATAAAAAAATGAAGAAAATATAATGAGAGAAGGAGAAAAAGACCAATAAAGGGCAAAGGAAGAAAGCCAGAAGTATGGAAATATATTGGTAGATATAGCTATCGAGAAAAGATATGGCTAGAGACAGAATAATTTCAGGAAATGACGTAAGGGAGAAATAGATTGGAGGAGTAATCGAAATTGAGACATGGGAACTGGAAGAAAATGAAGGAACAGCGATCGGGCGTCGTGAAAGAGAGAGAGAGTGAGAGAGATAGAGGTGGGGAGTAAAAGTAGAAATGTTGACGGAAAATAGAGAGAGAGAGAGAGTGATAGAGAAAAGCCGGGGGAGAGCGAGTTAACGAACGAGAGATCGAGTGAATGCATGTATAAAAAAAGAATAGACAGAGAGGTAAAACGAACGACTGAGATAAAAGGTTAGGAAGAGAAATAGAGAGCGTAAGAGAGAAAACAAGTAAGCAAGGGAGAACAAGGGAGATGGGAATCGATAGAAACACATTATGGAAACATGGAGAAATATAGTGAAAAAGAGATAGAAAAGCAAAGAGATAGAAAGAGGAAGGTAGATAGAAAAGAGAGAACTAGATATATCCTGATTTATTTTTATTTTTCTTTCAAAGAGAGAGATAGAGAGGGGGGAGGAAAGAGAGCGGTAGACGAAAGAAGCAAATACAAATAGAAAGCAACTGTCTTACCACTTTCGAAATCGAAAGTGCAAAGGTGAAATAAATGTCTTCAAATGGGAAGCAACGAAGCGGAAATTTGCAATAGTTAATAGTAGAAGAGTCTGTTATTTAAGCAGAAAGTGTTATTTAGGCGGAATATTGATAGCGACATCGGACATGCCAATAATTCAATGAAAATACATTCTATATAGTGCAGCGGGATTTATAATATCGACTTCAAATTCAAAAGTGGCAGGCATTGAAAATCAACATTCTTTGTCTCTCTCTCTTTATCTCTCTATCTCTCTATTTCTCTCACTCTTTCTCTCTCTCTCTCTCTCTATATATATATATGTATATATATATATATATATATATATATATATATATATATATATATATATATATAAATATAGTGCAACATTTTTTTGACAATTCAAAGACTCACGTTTACGTTTTTATAACCTTCGTTTATTTCCTGGATTTTTCCATTACAGCTGTTTCATTAATGAGTCGGCAATTTTACAATTTATGTTTCCGTAAAAATATCCTGTCCCCACTAACTTCCTCAGATGTTTATCCATTAGATTTTTACAACAAATGTATATTTTTAACATGCTTGACGTAAATAAAACATGAAAGTAAAATCCAAGGACATTTTATATTTAATTCTATCACCATTTAATTCCCCCCCTTTTCTTCCCTGATTTCCCCCGCCTTTTTTCTTCCCTGATCTTTCTTATTTATATTTATGTCTCGGCAACAGTGATGAAAACATATCTTATTTTTCTTTTATTAATATTATTGAAATTTGTTCCTTTTTCCCTTGTATATATTTGTGAATTATTCCATGGATTTCGGTCTTTGGATTATTTTGGACCGCCTTCCAATTACGGGATTTCCTTGTATTTTCTTGTGCAAATGGAAATTCAATAAACTTTCTTGAAATCATATTTTTGGATTTTACTGTGATTGGATTATTTATCTTTCACCAACCTATCCATTCACGTGTACTCGCCTTTTTCTTCACCATATTCCCTCTGCTTCATTTTTTGTTATCAAGTAAGATCTTTGACCTACTTGTTGTTTCATCAAATACTTTTGTATGCAAAATCCGATCCCGCATTTTGATAATACCTACTCTCTGATGAGTAGGAAAGTATTTCTTCGAAATTACACGGATCAAGTGTTTCTTTTTCAGATTAAATATGTTTTTTAACTCTTTTTCAAAGAGATGTTTTAAAAGGTTTTATTAACTGTTTGCTCCTATTATAAGCTCTATCTCCTATTCGGTTTTATCGAGCTTTTACATCTGGCAGAGATAACTTTATAAATATTAATTCTTTAATATTTATAAAATACTTTAGTTTTACCATCTTGGAACATTTTGGTAAATTTAATTGCAATCTGTATTTTATATATATATATATATATATATATATATATATATATATATATATATATATATATATATATATATATAACAACACCACAATAGTTTATTCTTACCTTAGATATCTTCAAATGGGAAGCAACGAAGCGGAAATTGGCAAGAGTTACTATTAGAAGAGTCTGTTATTTAAGCAGACAGTGTTATTTAGGCGGAATGTTGATAGCGAAATGCCAATAATTCAATTCAAAAACTACATTTTATGATAATCACCCCCTTCAATAAATAATAATTATCCAACTACTCTATGCTCAAACATTCACAGAGTTTTAAAGAAGTGGAATTTTAAAGTGTATTGACATAGGGAAAATGCCATCCCATCACACACACACACACACTTATATATATATATATATATATATATATATATATATATATATATATATATATATATATATATATATATATTAGTACATCACACATTAAAAACTCTGGCGACTTCTAAATAAAAATTTTAAAACGTTGACATACGAAACAAAGCAATGCACAGTGTAGATATTGTTTACCTATACACCAATATTCCTATCAAAAAATGCAGTGGTCTACTTCAGAATCACCTAAACAAAATTACAGCCAACCTACCTTTTTCTCGGACACTTTAATACAAAGAATAAAACTTATCACTGATACAACATACTTCCAATTAAATAATTCCCATTACAGACAAAAGTTCGGACTCCCTATGGTAAACATCCTTAGCGGAGTACTAGCTTGCTTATTTCTAGAATTTCTACAGACCAACTCTTTCAAATTCAGATTACCTAAACCCACTATCTACTTTAGATACATAGACATTATGCTTATTTTTCTCCCCATGGACGTACAAACAGAACAACTCAAAAATAAATTAAATTCAGTAGAACCATTCATAAAATTTAGACACAAATCCGAACAAGACAGCTCTCTAGTTTTTCTATATGTATTTATCATCAGATCAGAAAACGATCTGAGTTTTAAAGTACATAGAAAAACGATTATATTCACTACTACTCGCACCACAATGATAAAATAAAGATCGGCATGATCATTAGTTGTTTCTTGCGTGCCTTTAGAATATGCAGCCCCCAATATCTTAATGATATAATTCAACATATAACGAACGCTTTAAAAAGATTATAACATTCGTCTTATTTCATTTCTAAAAAAAGCAACGAAAATATATTCTAATATAAACAAACAGAGAAATAAAACAGATACCTCCCTACTGAACAGCTATCTTTTCATTCCTACCCACACTAATAACACATAAATCTGCGACACTCTCAATAGACTTGGTATATATTCAATACAAACAACTTCTTCAACAATAAAATCGACATTAAAAACCACCAGGAACTCTCCCAAAATCTTCACATCCAACGCCGTGATATATTCTATCCCTTATAATGATTGCCACGAAACATATATAGGCGAAACACTGCGTAAGTTAGAATACAGACTTAATGAACATAGAAAAGACATAAAGAATGGTAACTTCCTAAATGCATTTTTTGCCATTGTGCTGAACACGGTCACTCGTTTAACTTTTATCATGCGAAAATTATCAAATTCGTTGAAGATAGAGGCAAAAGAAGACTTCTAGAATCTGCACTTATTTCAAATACCAGTATCATCACGTAAAGAAAGGGTCTTTACAATTTAACCCCTGACCCAGGGTCAAACAATCTAGTAATCCAGGCGCTAACTGTCTTTAATGAAATTATGGCCAAAATCAGAGATAGAGAAAGAGAGAGAGAGAGAGTGAGACTGAGAGAGAGAGAGAGAGAGAGAAAGAAAGAAAGAAAGAAATGTAGCAAAACAAAAAAGAAAAGGTCTAACGAGACGCAAAGCAAATTTCACTACGCAGGTTGTCTAAAAAAGGTCTGATGAGACGCAGAGCACTGTTAACGGTACGCAAGTCTGAACGCTTCCCCAACTCCTCCCAGTGACCCGCTTTTATCGTGTCCGGCCTGCCTTATTAGCAGGTGTGTCATTTGTCTATGAGGGAACCGCGCGAGTTCCAGGGTTTTAAAGGATCACGGACGCCATCGGATCTTTTTGATTTTTCTTTCTTTTCAACCCGCAGGACAGAAGGACGTTTCCGATGTGAGTGTTGATTTTTTATTGTTTATACAGCCACATAAAACACAAACGCGTAGCCGCTTGCTTCTTTGATGAACATCACAAGAGAGAGACAGAGAGACAGACCAAAAGACAGAGAGAGCGAGAGAGACAGACAGACAGAGAGAGCGAGAGAGTGAGAGTGAGAGAGAGCTGCAAATCTAAAAAAGGCTGGTTGTGCTTGACTTATACTGCCCCCGCCGAATTCTGCTTGTCCCTGGCACCGTTTGTCTCCATATCAAAATCAAGCCGCAAGGAAGCATTTACTCTATCAAACAAACGATTTTATATTTGAGGCATGAAAGAGCACCCACATACACTACAACATTGGCGAAAACGTTCGGGAGGTCAGATGAAGATATAATTACGCGGTCATTCTAAAACAATCAGTCTGGTTTTTAAAGATGTTTCTGTTGATTCTTCATTTGTTGCTTAGTAAAAAGTTGTTATTGATATTATTTGGATTCTTCGGACTTTTGTGCTTGTCTTGAGTCTTATTTTCACAACGTTTCGGTCAGTAAACTTTCCGACTTTTTCACATATATCTTGTCAAACTCGGGAAACCTTCTGTCGAATTCGAAAATCCGCACGGAATGCTTAACGGAATATTTTATTGAACACAGGGAGGTAGTATATTCTTTTTTCATCAGACATGACTATGTAGAAATTGTACTTTTAGTGTCACTTACGATTAAACATTGTTCCTCAAGTGTAACAAAGATAATTTTTTCGATTGGGAAGTGACGGTAGTCTAGTGGCTAACCTCACGGACTGGTGACCTGTGTGTTCGATGTTCGAATCCTGTTCGTTCCAGGAAAAATCATTTTCACTTAAAATGTTCACAAACTTCACGTAACCCCTTAGGCCTTCTTAGAAATAATTCTGATTAGAAAAATGTCCGAGAAACCAATGCCAACAAAAAAATCTTTGGATCCGTACGATATGATCATGATGATTGCTGATTGGAAAAAAATATCGATTACTAAATTAATCTTACGTAGGTCGTGGACGTGAAATGATGAAAGTATTTCAATACGCTTATATGGATTTTGTTAGGTTGCAAATAAAATATCAAAACTTTTGTACAGTTACGTCCAAGAGTTAAGGAACGGTCGATAATTTTTATTGAGTGGCTTCTAACTTTATCTATGAACAGGGGAAGCTTGTTTTTTGTGGTGAATTTTCCAATGTTTAATAATGGTATGGTAGTTAAATAAAAAAATATATATATTTTGATTTGGGATACATATAAGCTTTTTACATATAAATAATTTTAATTAAATTACAGGCGTCCAAAATTAAGGAACAGAGAAAATTAATATAAACTTTAGCAATTTTAATAACAACTTAACAAAATGTCGACTCCGAATATTCGAAAAAATCTATTTATACAAGAAAAACAGCTTATTTGTGATCATTATGATAAGAACGGTCATAGGGGAAATTGATAAAATATTGAGCAGGTTTAAAAGCGTTGTTTTTCGGGTTATTGAAAATAGAAAAAAAAATGTTTACCATTAACTGAAAAGAGAAAACATCGGACCGACCCCGAATAACAACTAAGACGGAGAATAGAAAAATCACCCGATCATCTCATTCTGATCGGTTTAAAACTGCGGCTTCGATATCTCGAGATTTTACATCCGAAACTGGACAAAGCATTTACTGACAAACGAACTCACGAAAATTAAACGAAGTTGGATTATTTTCAAGAAGTCCATGGGCAAATCCTTTAATTTCAATTAAAATAAAAGGTCAGATTGTTATTCACCGAAAAAAATTGTTTTGGGAAGATAAAAAAATGGGAAAAGATTCATTTTAGTGATGAATCTAAATTCACTCTGTTCAGATCAGACAAAAAACCACATGTCAGAAGAAAACATGGAGAAATACTGTCTCCTAACTGCATTAAAGGTACAGTAAAATTTGGAGGGGGTAGTATAATGCCATCAAAAGGAACTGTACAGAGAATTGATTAGAGAATATGTGGTTCCTTATCTTTCTAATTCTGATATCTTTATGCAACGTGGCATAAAGCAAAACTAGTTTTAGAAGAGCTAAATAGATTCAATATTTGCGTTATGGATTGGCCAGCTCAGAGACCCGATATTAAGCCAATTTAACATATTTGGAAAATTATTGGTGATAAGATCACAGAAAAAAAAACAATCTGGATGATTTATGGAAATGTATAAAAAATCCTAGAATAATATCTCACCTATAACATGTGAACGATGGGTTCTGTCTTGAAGCAAAAGATTCCGTAGTGTGATTGAAAACAGCGGTCTTTTCACTAAATATTGAATAGATTCTTTGTTTTTGCATTAATAATTTCCCCCGTTCCTTAAGTTTAGGACACTAGTTATATTAATTAAATTTATTTATTTGTAAAAAACTAATATGTATTCAAAATCAAAAATTTAAAAAAAAAACATTTTTTATTTAACTACAATTGTTAAACATTGGAAAATTCATAGATAAAGTTAGAAGCCATTTAACAGAAAATGATCGACCGTTCCTTAACTTTTGGACGCTACTGTATTTAGCTACTAGCATCCGACTTTGGCCGGCCGCGAAATACGCTTTAACATGATTCTTTAATTTGATTTCGATATAAAGCCAGTTCGAGAAAACAATTTTAGATACGCCCATTTAATCTGCGCGATTAATGATGAAAATGATACTGATCTCTTCCATTTAATTTGCACTAATAAGCCCAAATATCCACTTAACCAACGTACTGACCCTTTTTTTTACACGAGACCCCTTATCCAATACGCGGATGTCACGCTAGGATAAATGTCGTTACGTGTTAGCTGAATGGTGAAACATCACCACAATTATCAGTAATGGTGGAACTTGGTAGAGGTTTATTATTTTACAGGACAAATTCACACGAACTGACGTGAAAACGACCATAGTATAGTCAGCTAGTAAGCAGTCCTACGGTATCATATTCTACAGACGGACAATTCCCAAAAATTGTCCGCTCATGGCATTTTCGTTTAGATTCCTGCACAGATAGAGAGTGATGAAACCGATTATACGTGGTGTAGCAAGCGAGTATTTATTTCGAACGTTTTACTAGGGGGACATGAACTGGAGTTCATTTCAAATAAAAAAAACATACTTCACTCGAGAGCATAATTAGTAACGTGTCTTCTGTGAGAAGGAACAAATGTCCTAACCCACTAGA
>NC_136515.1:65215105-65260105 GCF_053919585.1 Euprymna scolopes | reverse complement strand
AAATAAGAAAGAAAGAAATATCTTTAAAAATTTTCCTTGAATAAAATATGCTTTCCAAATTTGAATTAATTTCAGATATATTTAGTTTTATCTGAATTAAATCTGATTATGCCAACAATTTATTCATTAATTAGAATTGCTGTTTTTATTTTCAATGTTTAGAACGGGTTATAATTAATTAGTTTTACGTTTCCGGTTTGATAATCTAAAATATCACCTCGATAAAACGACTAAAAATATAACATTTATAATATATTTAAATGAATTTATTATCGAAGCAAATGAACACGGATAGTATAACAGATACGGGGGACGTTAAAAAGTAATGACCTCATGTTTTTTTTTGTTCTGACCGAATAGATAAGATGGGATTGAAAATTGAATTGTTATGGTGATTAAACTCATGCATTCAAGACTTTCTACTTTCATCTCCCTGTTCCAGATTTAGACGACGTGAGACTCCAAGGAAACAACCCTTGTGGAGAAGAAGTTTAAACCACTCAATATTTACTAGCTCCTGTATAAAATTTACGAAGCTGATGCAGCACTATCAGGGGAGGAGCTCGTCAATTTCAGAGTGATGACAGAGATGAGTCTGACAAAGCACAGTCCACACATTTTTGATCAAAGAGGCTGACTAAGGGGCATTGAGAATGATGGTTGCTATGTAAAAAAATAAAATTACTTTTGCCATATCAAAAAGTCACTTATTTTAATGGTATCGATCTCTTCTACGTAGCTCCTTAACATTAATGGTTCAATTAAAAATATAAAGTCTTACTGTAAAGTGGCATTCATATTTTTAATGCTTAAGGTGTTCGTAGTAGAGGGAGCCACATACTCGCAACTTAATATTTTGCAAGATGTGTATTTTGTAATATCATTTGCGAAAGAACTGAACCATTAAATTATCCCCCAATTAGCCTCCTCCCTTTTTTCGCCAAAATATTTGAGTTCTTAATTAATCAAGCTCTATTCCACCACCTTACATCTGGTAATCTTATGTCAGATGACCAATATGGATTTTAGGCAAGCCCGTTCTACTGCAGATATTTTAACTGTAATCTCGGCACGTTTATATCAAGCACTGGATAAGGCAGGGGAGGGAAGGGCAGTAGCCCTTGATATATCTAAGACTTTTGACAGGGTATGGCACGATGGTTTTCTGATGAAAATAAAATCCTGTGGTATTACTGGACGAAGCTTAGCATAATTAGATCCTTCTTAAATTAGAGAAGAACCCAGGTTGTCCTTGATGGGCGTGCGTCCAAAAAATTTGACATAAATGCGGGTGTGCCTCAGGGATCAATACCTAGACCTTTGTTATTTCTGATAATTATAAATGATTTACCTGATGAAATTGTCTCTGAGATGGGTATATTTGCCGACGACGCAACGCTCTATAGCAGGCACGTGGGGAAAACTAATGAGCACGTATCTAAGGTAATGGCCGAAAGCCTAGAAGAAGATATTCAATCTGTAGTGGAATATGGTCAAACATGGATGGTAACATTTAACGTTTGTGATGTCGTTGGGGATCGCGTGATCTCTCGTGGTTTGTGGCCACCTCGATCACCGGATTTAACACCTCCTGACTTTTATTTGTGGGGCAAATTGAAAGGCTCAGTGTATGCAGACAATCCTCGTACTACGGATGAACTGAGGCAGAGAATAACAAGTGTTATTCAAAACATCAAACCTGATGAACTTGCGTGTGTTTTTCAAAACATGCAGCGTCGCGCTCGTTTATGTCTGCAGGTGAATGGCGCACACATTCAACAGTTATTGTAGATCATATCTTAATGCACGAGTCAATCCTCAATCGTACTTTAGTTGATAAGGTATTGGATTTGTGAGTATTTGCAATAAATAGTATGTTTTTTGTGAGTTTTGTTTCTTTGGGTTATTAGCATATTCCTACTGCACTGTTTGTTTTGGAACACCCTATATATATATATATATATATATATATATATATATATATATATATATATATATATAAAGAGGGAAAGACACATTTTGGTTGATCATTCATTATCGAGCCCATATTCATTTGTTTTCTTAGGTTTGCATATAAATTACAAAATATATGATATTTCCAGAAAAAAAATGTCTTAATGGAGGGAGACTAAAACTTGCTGGCATGATATATAATGATCTTAACTAACAGCAAGGGAAGACTTGATTCCAAATATTACTCATGCGTTTTATTTCCCTCTTTTGGTATTCATACATGAAGTAAATTTCAGAGTGTCTAAGGATTATTTGATATTGGAGATATTCATCACCCTAACCCTAACCCTATTTCTAAAAGATGGGGACATATAACAAATGAGAAATATTTGAAATCAAGTCTCCCCTTGCTGTTATTTTAGAACATTTGAAACCATAGCAGCTTTAAGTTTTAGTCACCCTCCATCAAGGCCAGAGGTTCTTGGTATACCTCCCCCACACACACACATACACACACACACGTGTGTGTGTGTGTGTGTACTTGTGTATTCAATTATTTATTCACGTTATTCCTATACTTAGTTATATGCTGACATATAACGGAACAGGTCTTAGGAATAAGCTGTTAATATTGATATTAAAATTATTATTTATTTGCTAGCAGGACGTGAAAATTCCACGGGGGACTCATTCATATATAATATAATGACATTGACATTCTGTAGATGTTAAAAATAAATGGAGACGCTTGCAGATTAATGTAGTTTTTTTGTAACAACTACAAACGTATTTATCTAAGCTAGCATGAACGCCCGGTAAAGCCCGGTCGTAAAGTACGCTTAAATATGTCATGTTAATTCTTGTAGATTTCGTATATCTATCTATCTATCTATATATCTATAAAAGTGAACATGTCTATGTATCTGTCTGTGTGTCTGTGTGTCTGTGTGTGTACATTTCCCTACGCAATTAGTCTATCAATTTTAAGTCTACAGACTCAAAATTTGATATACAAGAAAGTGAGATTTGAGAAAATTTTTGTGATCTGTTTTCGGCCAGAATTGTGGCTGTTAAGGGGTCAAAGTTCAACGATTTTACCTTTGAAAACTCTACTAAACTCCTCCGACAATCTTGTGTCTAAACACTTGAAATTTTAGATATAGGTTCCTTGGACATAGATCTAACTTAATAACTTGATATGAGCCCCAAGAAACAAATATAAATGGGTAATAATAGGTGTCAAAGCTTAAAAAAAATACCGTTGTTTTTTATTTTGCTTAAAATACACCTCCAAACTCCCGGGCCACGCCTGGCGTAAATACTAGTAATATTAAAGAATTAATGTTCTATGGATGTTATATGTTTTATATATATATATATATATATATATATATATATATATATATATATATATATATATATATATATATATATATAAATTGAATCAAACAATTACATTGGATTGATTTTATGTAATGTACATTTTGTTGCAATTTAAACACATTATTTATCATCTAGCAATAAATGATATATATAGATAGATAGATAAATGTTCAATGATTTTTTTGTAAAATGTCCAACAGACTGTACATTACATGAAATAAATCCTAGGTATTTTTTTGATTTAATTCAAATTAAATTATTATACCTTACTTTGTAAATTTTATAAAAGTGCACTTTGAAGATAAATAAATTTCAAATTGAATCTTGTACCTTTAAAGCCTATAGTAAACAAATTTTGTTTAACAATTTGCATGCCTTGAATCAAATGCTTTTCTAATATATATATATATATATATATATATATATATATATATATATATATATATATATATATATTAGAAAAGCATTTCATTCATATATATATATATAATATGCATATATATATAAGTATGCATATATATATATATATATATATATATATATATATATATATATATATATAGTCATCCACATACAGTACTGTTTCGCTGTTTCACAGCTCATCAGTGCGGCTAGACAGGCAACTACCTCAAGCCAGGATTGAAACCCGACAGTTTGTACGGCAGTGAAGGCTCCTAACCATTACGATATATATATATATATATATATATATATATATATATATATATATATATATATATAAGCCTGAAGAGTCCTAGAGTGGATGAAACGCGGAATATTCAGTGTAGCTTAATCGCCATATATATTTTATAAATTACTAACTAGCTCTACCTACGCATTGAGCACTTTTGAAGTAAATACTTTAAGTTTACGCATAAATCTAAACTTTCGTATATTAATTTTATGTGAGTAAATTAAGTCGTTAGATATATATATATATATATATATATATATATATATATATACATGTTTGTATGTATACGTGTATGCATACATATTTATGTATATATGTATGCATACAGTTTTATATATATATATATATATATATGTATATATATATATATATATATATATATATATATATATATATATAAGTCAATTTTGGTAATTGTTCGGCCGGTTTTTTTCTGGGAACTATGCAGACGTTATTTGACAGCTTTACTTTTTCAAAGTGCCTGATTTGTGTACGTTGTAATCCTACAAAGAAATGCTGCCAAATCTTTTTCGTTTTATACGGACGTCAAACATCAACCATTACGTTGTGAACACATGACATTCGACGTCAATTTTCCCACCAGTGGACCGACACCCAAAAATGTCCACAAAGGCCTACTCAAGTTTTGGCCGCGTGCTCGGACCATCATGTCCGAACATAATTTCTGTTTCTTCTTCATGCACTGTCTCATTTCTTTCTTTCTTTCTTTGTTGGTTTCAAACTTTATCCTTCCCCGCTCTCTTCCTTTCTTTCCCTCTTTCTTAATCAGTATCTCTTTTTTTACATATATATCTCTCTATTTTCCTGTGCAACTAATCTGTTTATTTCGTTAGTTTCTCTTCTCTATTCTTTCTCTTTTTTATTTTACAAATTAATCAGAACTATGCACCGAGTAAACACACAAAATAAAAAAAAAACAACAATGCACAAAGATAATCCAGCGTTTCATAGATAAGTAGTTAAACAACAATATATATATACATATATTTGGGTAGGGCACTGTGTAAATATATCTTATCAGCTACTTAATTGACTAGACACGACGCTCGCTGTTTGTTGGTAAATAAACAAAAAGCTAGAAAACTCTAAAAGCGGTGGGCGACTGTTAATTTAAATGAATATTTGTTAATGGCATATGCAAGTATCTATCCCTTGCAGCAGTGAGTAGAACTACCGAGTTCCAAGGGAATGCTTGTATGTCATGTCCACCGGTAGGGAAAGGTGCTAGTATACCCGCATTGATAAGTTTTAGTACAACGAAACAGTATTGAATGTGATTGACTATATATATATGATGATTGCAACGTCTTGTCAGACGAGTGCCACTCCCTGAGACAATTAAAATCCATGAGCCCAAATGCCTGAGGGAGTATCTATACAAAGATGATGTTACAGAGTCTTAGCTTTGTACGACAGCTTAGTCTCTCCCTCAGTTCAAAATGTTGAGATCCAGCAACAAGCAAGAGCAAGATAGCCAGCAACAAATTAAACTGCAGACCAGCTTAATGTGGGTACTGGTCTCCCGCTTTGTTTTTTAAATCAGAGATTTTCTTCTCCTAGAAAGGTTGCCTTCACCACGGCTTACAGGATCCCTCTCCACACCAATACACATGCACACACACACACACACACAAATATACACTGTGCTAGTTGGCCGTTGATCCAGAAAAAGAGTTCATTTGCTATATATATATATATATATATATATATATATATATATATATATATATATATATATATATATTGGATTGAATGTTGATCAACGAATATTTCACATTGCTATATTGTTATTGTCATCGAAATCCGTGAAATCGCCCGGGGGAGTGCTTCATATGTCTTCATGCAATAACTTTGTCTAAAATATATGTTTATCTACATTGCACTCTAGAGAACCTACTGTTTCTTTAATAAAAATTATTGCATATAAATTTCTTTCCCGTTTACAAAAAAAAAACTATATTAACAAATTTACAAACATACCATCCGGTTTGCGACGTCCGGTTGAAATAATAAATAATTAATGAAATATACCTAAAAAACAACCTATGCACTGCCCCGAAATCTAATTTTCAAGGTCCGTTGTTCTATCATCGTTGTTAAGCATGCAAAAAATAGCTTTACCGATAATAGATAAATAAAACAACGGTTTCGATTATCGATTATCGGAAATAATTGAGGGTGCTATTAGACAAAATGTACTAAGATCTCTTTCAGTCTGATGCTCTTTCCTTGTGTAAATTTTTAAGACAATACGCCAGCTCTTTCGTGGCCTCTATGGAACGAACTCACACACAAACGAAGTTGCATTTTTATTATTATTATATATATATATATATATATATATATATATATATATATATTATATTATATATATATACTTATAACAATCAAATGACATTGTAACTGGTGTTGCAACCCAACATCCGGTTTGCGACGTCCGGTTGCGTATGCGTACATAATCATAAACCAATAACAGCGTAACTAAATGATCAACGCGACAATAAAACGGAGTGTTTTACTGTGTAAATTTTCAGCGTCCTAATTGTGTTTTTAATGCGTTGAAATAATCCAAATAAACAATTTTTTATACTTTCTGCTTTTTCTTACATCGTTCATTTTCACATATCAGCGTGAATACATAATCAACGCGACAAGAAAACATATTCTTTACTGTGTACGTTTTCAGCGTTGCAATTGTTTTTCTCGCGTTTAAATTATCAAAATAAAAAAAAAATTGTTAATTCTTTCTGCTTTTCTTTTTACATCGTTCATTTCCGCATTGTCTTAATTCGTTTTATTGATTTTATTATTAACATATCAATTAAATATCTGACACAATGGGTCATGAATTTTAGTTTTAAATAAATGAAAGAAAAGTTATATTTGGTTTTCATTTTCTATTTAAAAAGCCATTTTTTACATGGGGAGAGTATTTTAAACTATTCTGTATTTTCAACTAACAATTTCATTTAAAAAAGACATATACAAATTTGAATTTAACTTTAAGTACTATGGTATATGTTCAGTGCATATTTACCTATAAGTATTGCCAACCACTTATAATTCAATGCCTGTAAGTTTTGTACTTTTTAAAAAAATAAACAAGTATAAACAGAACGACTACTAGAAATCTATTTATATTCTTTTTTCATGTTAATATACTTTCATAGAAATGCTTCTGTTATGTCATAAAAAATAGTTTCTTTCTGTCACAAGTGTCACGCTCATGCAGTAATTCCATAGCTAATATAGCATACTGACCCAAACGTATCAGGAGTAGTTTAGCATATATATATATATATATATATATATATATATATATATATATATATATGCATATATATATATATATATACATGAGTATATATAAGTATAATAATATAATGTATATATATATAAGTATATATAAGTATATATATAAGTATATATATAAGTTTTATATATACACATAATTTTTCTCGGTTTTCCTATATCTTTTTTGCCTTCCGCTTATCTTTTTATCCAATACACATCAATGGGGACCTCCTTTTTGATTCTTCTATGTCTCCGTGTCTTTCTTTCACGTCTAGTCGATTTGTTTTCGTGCAAAGTGTTGTATTGTAATCCTTTTAACAAATCGAACACGCAGTATAATTAAAACCACACACGAATAGTTGGATAATTAACAATCACCACGGTGCACGTCTAAGGTGATTGACGTTATCCTTTTAGAGAAGGATTGGGCAAACTGAAAATGTTTTGTCCAAAAGAGTACTGTAGTATCTGTTCCGATAATACGCTAGAGTTGATTTGTGCTTAAGCGTAGCATCGGAAAAGGGTTTCTCCTTTATTGACTAAGTTGATTTGTGCTTAGTCAATACAGAAGAAACCCTTTTAGGCAATATTTATTTTTGCCTACTGCTACAGTGCCCGCCTTTTTGGGGAGCTGGTTTCCTTCACATTAAAAACGACCGTGGGTAATATATGCCTCTTCCGTGGAAGCAATTTCATAGCAACTGTAGCAGTCGAAATCGAAGCTATATATATCGAGTATTAGCCTACAGGAAAGGGGGTCTTTATTTTTTTAGAGTTTCGCCTGAATTAAAGTAAAAGTAAGAGTGTAAACCTACATAGCGATACATAACAACTGATTAAATCTAATAAAATAGACCTACTACATAAGATTAATAAACGGCGTGTTATATATTTCTCTAATCTGAGATAGCCTAAAAAAGTTTAACATAGACTAATAAAAAGATTTGTCTGTATTAAACTTTTTTTTTCGATATATCTAGTATTATTAGTGTTGGGACGATTATCGGAATCGTAATCATAAAATTGGAAGATTTGGAGGTATCGGAATCGGTATCGAAATATGAAAAAAAAAAACGCTTTATATTTTCCGATGTTAAAACTATTCTATTAATTGTCATTTTATTTGTTTTTTCTTAAGTAAATCCTTCCATTGCTGGCAATAAATATAAAATAACAAATATTTATTTATTTGGAAATGTTGAATGAGGACCTATGTGGTATGTGTGTGAGTTCGTTCCTTAGGAATTCGGAAACGGCTGAATTGATTTAAAATAATCACAAAAACATACTAGATGTATTTCGGAATGTTCCCACAAAGTTTTCTTTTTTCAATGAAATGCGTTTGATAATTATAGTAAATCGATACCCTAAAATTCGTTTTAGAAAAATATGGGGCCCATATTACTCAAAGCTCAAACGTTTATACACTCAAAAAAGTTAATTTGAGAAGTGTTCCCTTCCCGCAAACAGAAAAACTCGGCGTATAAAACTAACCAGGTTGTTTTACTAGACAGGGGTGCGTTCGAAATGAATGTTTCTTTTCAGAACAATACTGAACCATGATACTTTACTTTTGTACGTTTAACTTAAATCTAATTGATTATGTAAAAATAATTTAATTTAGGTTTATCCGGTGCAAATAAACTACCATATTTTGTGGTTGATTGATAGTATAGAAGTGCGTTTAAAATAAAGATTTCTGTTTACAGCACAAGTGAACAACAATGTTTGCATTTTTAATCAAATGTGAAGTTTTTTTTTTACGAATAATTTTATCAAATTAATAGTAGATTCTCTACAGTGAAATGCAGACTACAAGGTTGAATCGAATAAGTCTTTTCTAGGAATTGCATGTGATATAATAGCAGATGGAGCATGGCTTCAAGTTTTTATTGCATGTTATCATGCCATGCTGCTTCATTCGATATTAATGTTTTTAACAGATCGTCAGATGGCGAAGAATACGCACTTCATCATCCCCAGTCGTAGAGTTTGTGTCGAAATGTTTGCTTTTAAATATTGTACGTTTCAAATAAATGATTACACGATTCGAACGTTAACTTTTTAAAACTTTTTTCTGTTAGCTGTGTTTCTTATTAGTGATGCAATGCAGTTAGTATTATATGATTCCAGTGAAAATCCTTGACAGAGTTCAAAATAGACTTCGTAGCCTAGTAGATGATGCTTTTTCTTTATGCTCACACTCCGTCCCCACAGCAGTGGCGTTGCCAGCCTGCTTCTACTCTATCCTAATTGTCATGGCAACTGGTCTAATCTATAATTCCCCATTTCAAAACTTTCACGGAAAACACTCGTCCAGCTGAAACCACTACCAATAATTTACGCCACACTTTATCTGTGCCTAAAGTGTAGTGTGGACTCCACGAACAAATCTGCATCCTTTGAACTGCCCGCCTGTGGAATTTTGTTTTCTTTGCTTGCGTTCAAGCTGAATACAATATGACCGTCCTCAAGTCCAACGTAAACAAGTCCTTGATGAGATGTCGTCTTAAGTAATCCAATTTACCAAATTTCCACTACTACCGGTTACTACGATAGTGTTCAATTTGAAAGCATGCACTCATCAGTCCTTGTCCTCAAGTGGCCTCCGGGTCTTAATAAGTTGTGATTCCTTTATACACAAAAAAAAAACACATAATTAACAAATATGATTTCGGCTTGAGAGCTTTGTTGACGATGTCCATATGTAGTTTGTGGATGTCAAACATGACTTAATGTTTGAAAAGAGAAGGCCCCAGGAAAAAAAATATACAGAAAACAGAGGAAGGATGGAGAGAAAAAGCTGAATGCAAGTGTAATGATTTAAAACATCAAAGGTTTCCGCGACAATATTATGATGCATCTTTGTCTCTCGCCGCGCAAGAACCATGTACGCAATCATACAAAATCCAGATGTGCAGCGCTGATATCCCAAGAGATATGACTAATATATGAAGCCTCCATTTTGTTTGTCTATAGGTTTATTTTATTGTTTCTTTTTATTTAGCGCCTATTTTCTCCTATTTTTGTTTTACTTTTTTTTCACCTCTTTTCTATATTCTCTGTCTTTCATTATTTTTTCTTCCTCTTTTTTATTTTGTATTATCAAGTCTGTCTAGCATTTGTTGGAATATTTGATATTTCTTTTTCTTTATTTCTTCGTCTTTCTCTCTCGTTCTCTCGTTCTATGCTCACATATACCTAGGCGCACAGAGACAGACACCCACGAACACACACATTCATACATTTGCATATATATAATAATGCAAACACTAGGAAAAGACTAACTGTTGTACATGCTTGAAAACATATGAATGTATTTGCATTATTGACTAAAAAAACATTAATAATATATATATATATATATATATATATATATATATACACACACCCACACACATATATATATATATATATATATATATATATATATATATATATATATATATATATATACATAAGAAATAAAAATTACCATAAGTTTACCTAGGTAATCAAAAAATTTAAAATATATTAAAGAGTTAATATTAAATTAAATTAAAGAGTTAATATTAAATTAAATTAAAGAGCTAATATTTACAAGTAAAGTAATCTCAACCAGAAGGAGAGTATTTCTTCGAAACTCCGCGGATTAAGGACTGTCCACGTAGGTAATAAATACCTAGCAAGTAAGAGTAGATTTAATTAATTTCCAGTGTTTTTGTCTCTGATATTTAACGATTCTTGCTTGCAATATATCGTAAACTCAACTTAGTATATCCTTGAATTATCATAAAACAATGGATTTCATTTACTATTTCTTAATTCTTGACAATTAAAGTTAACTTCAGCACATATTTTTAATCACGAAACTTGAACTGCATCCTCTAATTTGAACGAAGCTCATGTTCAAATTATAGGAATTATACTGCTAATACACACACACACACACACACACACACACATACACACACACACACACACACACACACACATATATATATATATATATATATATATATATATATATATTGAATAAAGATGGAGACGGAAAGATCTAGAAGCTGGAATTTTCCTTCATCTTATGCGGGCTTTCTCAAGCGAGATGCCCCATCTTATCGTCGGATTTTATCCATTTTTATAATCACACACACAAATATATATATATATATATATATATATATATATATATATATATATATATATATACATATGTGTGTGTGTTTGTTTCGTTCCCATAGTTTATACTTTAAAGAGTTTAAGAGTCACGAATGACGGCGTGGTACAATTAAAATAAGCGACGCTAGAATTTATTTGTCTACATAGGCATCACCATAACCTATGAGCGTTTGTCCGAAATGCAATGCCACATGTCTACTTTGGACGCACGTCTATGACATGATTCCGTGCCTAGGGTTGCACATTGTGAATATCTGCAACGGAGAGACGAAACTTTGAAGTCATAAATGCATTAATTCAGTCATCATAATAATGCGATTTGCATTCTTCTCTGATTCATTCAGGCGAAAGAAAAATAAGAAGCATTACCTTAGAACACATCCTGAATATATATATATATATATATATATATATATATATATATATATATATATATATATATATATATATATATTCCAGGAAAGGAGATATCCAAAAACGAAGCGTAATTGAATTTCAAAATGTCTGGCTCAGTTTATCTCCTTTAAAATTGAAAATTGTCTTGCAACACTTTTTTTTTTAATTTTCCTTGCCTGATGAGATCTATTATGGTCGAAACGGTCTGCACATCGTAGCAATGTATGACTGTATTTACATAAAGAATAATACAAATATATATATATATATATATATATATATATATATATAGAGAGAGAGAGAGAGAGAAAGAAAGACAGAGAGAGGGACGTAGAAAGAGAGGGAGAGAGAAGGAGAGGGAGCCAGCGAGCAAGAAAGATAGATTAATTGATAGATACATAATCTTGTCGGTATGTGCAACGGCCTTTTGTATTGTGAGGTTTATATGTGCCTAGGTATGTCTTGGGTATATAAGCTATACGGGTTCATATAACTGATTCTCGTCAATCCTCTAGCGGTAATAATTAGATGAACAGTTAATTTTTTTGTATATTGGGTGTCTGCTCGTGTTGATCTGTTAAGTGTATATTAAACAGTCTTTCTCTCTCTGTCTCTCTCTGTCTGTGTGTCTGTCTGTCAGTCTCTCCCCCCTCTCTCTCTCACTCTCTCTCTCTCTCTCTCTCTCTATATATATATATATATATATATATATATACATATATGAGTGTTTTCACATACTCACGGCAATAACTAACAAGACAATATACGACCAAATTTTAACAATGAAGAATATCACACCTCTCTGCTTGACACCGATAAAAATAAAAGGTCTAAACAAAAAGAAAATATATATATAACACGGTTGTTACTTTGCAAATAGACTTAAAATGTTTTCCTACCCATGTGCATTTACAATTTAAATTTTATTTTGAAACAACTTACACTTTTTTGTTTGACTTCTTGCATGTAGATACTTTTATTCTCTTTCTCTCTCTTTTTCTCTCGCTCTCTCTCTCGCCCTCTCTCTAAATGCATATATACATATACATATATATGCATTAAGATGATAATACAATAATAATAATAATAATAATAATAATAATAATAATAATAAAACAATAATAATAAATAAATGTTAATAAATAAATGTTAATAATAATAATAATAATAATAATAATAATAATAATAATAATAATAATAATAATACACTTGAGCCACATGACTGGGCCAGACAACTGCTGACAAAGGCAAAACATGAAGAGGCGTAATATGGGACCAAGAACATTAAAGTTGCATATATATTAGTCCTCTATCCCTTCCCCATCCCCTTTCTTTGTTCCATCACCGCCCCTCCAAAAGAGTTATAACAAATAGCCGAGTAGGGTCAAAGAGAATAGAAAGACAGACAAGACAGCACTGATCAGACCTCCGCTGGACAGGTGTGAAGAGAGATGGAACTTTGTGTAAGCTTTTTGCCATTGAAATTCCAGTGGAGATCGAGGGTCGCTACTAGTGAGGAATCAATGATAAGCGGCTGTTGCGATAACGTATATTCATGTGTAAATGTTACCGAAAGAGGTTAAGATGCGGGAACACTGAGGAGACTTGTTGTCACTCAGCTTCCAGGGAACGTCAGATGTTGTTTTCAAGGAGAGACCTTTTATGACCTGTATGAAACCTCCTCGTGAGCCAATAATAATAATATTAATAATAATAATATTAATTATAATAATAATAATAATAATGATAATAATAATGAAAAATAATAATAATAATGAAAATAATAATAATAAAAAATACTACTACTACTAATAATAATAATAATAAAAATAATAATAATAAAATAATAATGAAAATAATAATAATAAAATAATAATAATAATAAAAATAATAATAATAATAAAAATAATAATAATAGTAGTAGTAGTAGTAGTAGTAGTAGTAGTAGTAGTAGTAAATGATAATGATAAGGTATATCCGTTCTTATGGGCATAACTCCAGAGAGTGTAAGATGTTTTCTAGGTTGGCAGTATTTTTGCGAACAGTTGGCTGAGATGGCGGAAATTTTCTGTTTCTATGTCTATCCTTGTAGCCATGTCACTAGTAAGGGTGCTGGAGGTAAACGTTTTGTCTGGGCTGACGTTATCCGCCTGATAGTCAGGGACCCGAACCTTGGATTAACCACTAAGGAGGTTGTCCTATCAGCAGGTGCAAAGTACTGGGGCTGCTGTATTGCCATTTGGTGAATGGATTCTGGACCATGCAGTAGCTTCTGGTGGGGCCTCTCGATGCCATACTAGTGGGTAATTGTTACGGCTTTACCTTATCAGTAGCTTCAAATAAAAAAAATTCTTCGTTTCTTTTTCTCTCTTAATTTCCCCTCTCTGTCCTGCTCTAAGTAAATCTGTCGACCTAGTCCACAAATTCCAAAATTTCATTATGACAAGTTTCAAGAAAAAATACACGATTAAACCCGGTTCTCCAACTTCCAACGTAGACCCCTACTACCATGTCTCCTTCTCCAACATCAGGGGTCTTCGTTCTAACCTTCCAGAGGTTTAAACCCAATTACAGGAGACTAAACCAGACCTTTTATTTTTAAGTGAAACTGGCATTGGACAGGCTATTTCCCTAGATGAGTTTGCAATTTCAGGATACTCTAACTTAACTTCTAAATCTGACCCCCAAGATCGCCATGGGCATGGAATATGTGCCTATATTAAAGATAGCTTTCCATGTGGGAGGGACATCTCCATGGAAGATCCTAACTTACCCTATATGTGCTTCCGGGTTGCTTTAGCTCACACTACTGCATTTATATTTACTCTCTATCGCCCCCACAACAGCGGAGTTACTATCTTTCAAAGCATATCTGAGAAAATTGACCAAGTCCTTTCTACTTATCCTTCAGCTAACATTCACATATGTGGAGACTTCAATGTTCACAACGTTGAATGGTTGACCCACTCAAACAAGACCGATGATGAGGGGAGGTTCTGTCATGATTTCTCCATTGCCTATGACCTCACTCAGATTGTTCAGGAACCTACCCGTGTGCCCGATAATGACGGCCAGTATGCGAGCCTACTATACCTTTTTCTCACAACTTGCCCTGAACTATGTTCAGTTTCTGTTTTGTCGCCTCTTGGATCTTCCGACCACTCTGTTGTATCAATTAAGATAAAAATGAAATGTAATAAGTCCCCAGACGTACCTCTTCATCGTACAGTATATCGATACACTAAGGCTGACTGGGATAGCTTCCGTACATTTATATCTGATCTACCTCTGCATTCCATGTTTAAAAAGGATGTGTCCTCTATAGTATTAGACCTAACTGAATGGTTAAATGTAGGTATTGACCATTTCATACCCTCTAAAAAGTTTCAGCAAAAACCTAACAGCCAGCCATGGTTCTCTCCAGAATGTGCTGCTGCCATTGCGCACAGAGATCACTTTTTCCACTGCTTCAAACGTAATAGATGTATGGAAACTAAAGCCGTTTTCAGGACTGCCAGCAACCATTGTAAGAAAGTAATAAGGAACGCAAGAGTGTTGTATGCTCAATCTGTTAAGTCCAAAGTAGCTGAGCAGCGGCTTGGTTCCCACCAGTTTTGGCAAATAGCAAACAGAATCCTGAACAGATGCGTGTGCTCCATCCCAACTATCATCAATGGACCTGAGGTAATCTCGTCAGCATCAGACAAAGCCAAACTCTTTGTCAAGAACTTTGCAGCTAATTCTACCCTTTGCGACCAAGACCGCCAACCCCCAATATGTCCTCCTGTATCAGAAAACACGCTATGTGATATACGTATATCTGTACGTGATGTTGCCAAGCTAATCAAAAACCTTGATTCCAGTAAAGCAACTGGCCCTGATGGTATTCCAATTATAATACTCAAAAAACTTCAACCTGAATTAGCGCCCATACTTACAAAACTGTTTAAACGTTGTCTTAAGGAGAATAGTTTCTCATCTCCCTGGAAAATCTCATCAGTATGTCCTGTATTTAAGAATTCAGGTGATCGCTCATCCCCCTCTCAGTACAGGCCAATAAGTCTCCTGTGCGTCATGAGTAAGTTGCTAGAATCTGTGTTAAATACAGAAGTAATCAAACATCTCAACAAAAATAACCTTCTTAGTGACACTCAATATGGTTTCCGTTCTGCTAGATCTACAGCAGATGTCCTTACAGTTATATCGCATAGGATTAGCAAATCTCTCGACGGTGGCAATCTTTCTAGGGCAATTGCTCTTGACATATCTAAAGCCTTTGATAGGGTATGGCATAAAGGTTTACTTCATAAGATCGCTAGCTATGGTATAGCTGGAAAAGTCTTCTCAATTATTAAATCATTTCTTTCTGATAGGTTCATAAGAGTAGTAGTTGAGGGGCAAAAATCGGAAGCTCACAGTATTAATGCCGGTGTCCCTCAGGGATCCATCCTGAGCCCAACTCTTTTCCTGATCTACATTAATGATCTTCCAAATTATATCCTTACATCATTTGTAGACATTTATGCTGACGACACTACCATTTATGGTAGCACATCTAAGACAGTAAACGACCAAGTTCTCTCCAATTCTCTCTCCTCTGATCTTGAGCACGTAGTACAATGGGGAAAGGAGTGGCTGGTTACTTTTAATGCATCTAAAACCAAGCTTCTCTCTTTACATCATCAACATTCTAATTCACATTTGTCATCAATTGAAATGAATGGCTCTCGTCTTCAGGAGGCCTCAAGTTTTGACAAGCTTCTGGGCTTGACCATTACTCCTGATCTTAAATGGAACACGTATATCAAATCTGTTGCCAAGGCCGCTGGAAAAATGGTGGGATCTTTCTGTTGCCACATCTGGGCAGGAGCTGCTAGAAAGGACTTGTCCTGCCTTGATAGAGTTCAAAATAGACTTCGTAGCCTCGTGGGAGATGTCCTTTTCTCCTCCTTGCAACCTCTATCTCACAGAAGAGATGTTGCTAGTTTGTCTCTGATGTATCGTTATTTTCATGGAAAGTGTTCGACTGAGCTTCAATCTATGGTCCCCCCTCGCCAAACTTTCACAAGAAACACTCGTCTAGCTGTAAACACTATCAATAATTTCCCCCACTCTTTATCTGTGCCTAAACCTAAACGTAGATTCCATGAACAAAGCTTCTTTCTTAGAACTGCACGCCTGTGGAATTGTCTTCCGTTTTCCTGCTTTCCGGCTGACTACAATATGGTTGTCTTCAAGTCTAAAGTAAATAAGTTCTAGATGAGCCGTTCCATATAAGTTATTAAATTTACCAAATTTTCATTACTAATGATTACTATATTGACCAATTTCTACTGTACACTCTTTAACCCTTATCCTTGAGTGGCCTCTGGGCCTTGATAATGTGGTGATGCCTTTGTAAAAAAAAAAAAATGATATACCACGCAAAAAAAATGTGTAAAGTTAAAAGCAGACAACAATTATGTAAGGTCGAGCTATGGGTATGTGTAGAGTATAAGGACAATCTGATCACGAAACATAAATAGACTACAACAAAATAACTTAGGGTTCAGATAGGGAAGAACCACCATAAACATTTAGTGACACGTATACACATTCAGATGAACTTTTCGTCACATACATACGACAGCATAGCCATTCAGCGTATATACAACAGATATAAACACAATTTTCATAATCTTCTTTTTTACACAAGTATCACCAGTTATCAAGGCCCAGCGGGCACTCGAGGAGAAGGGTCAATGTGATTATAGCATAGTAAATATAAGTAGTGGAATACTATGTCTTACTATATATAAGTAGTGGAATACTATAAGTCTTGTAAATTGGATTACTTAGGGGGACGGTTCATCAAGAACTTGTTAGTGTTGGATTTCTTCCTAAAACTAAACGAAATGCCCATGAGCAAACTTTCTTTTCTAGGACTACCCACCGAGATGCCCATATTATTTAATTGTCCAACAATATTTATTGGTCCAACAATATCCGGTTTTCCTGCGAGTTATATGTCAGTCACACTGAACCATGAAATCCCAGAGAATCTTGACCTCCTCATTTCTCACTACTGCTTTTGGTGATGATAGACCCACCTATCCGTCACTTGAATTCCAAACTTTTGGCGTAAACTCCAATGTAGATTTGCACATACTTTGTCATGACAGCGGTTGTACTCTTTGTGAGCAATGTAGATTGCTCACTAACAAAGTGTGACATTATTTTGAATGTCACACCACGCAATTCGCGCGTGTGCATGGCCATGTTCAAGTCTGATGTGAACAAGTTTTTGTTGTCCTCTACTAAAGCTCCACCATTGGGATCACTATAGTGTTATACCACCGGTCACCTGATACTCATAAACACTTATCTTAAATGACGTCTGGGTATTGATAAACAGGGGCTTACTCTCCTAGTTAATAAATCTGTATATCTATAAACCTGAGAATTTGTGTGAGAATGCTTCCCAACTTATATACTCAACGAATTATTTATGTACTTGCAATTTGTTGTATAGGAAATTCAGAAATGTGCAAACCGTTATAATTGGTTTTCATCCGGGAAAATGGCTACTGAAAGTGAAAAATTGGAACTTGGGCGTCATCGGATTGGTATCTGATTCAACTGTTTCACACATGCACGACCGTGAAGCATAGCAGCTTATTTTGTAAATAATAAGAAAGTTGGAGAAAACTTAGCAAAGATCGTGTCATGTTGGTCTAATGGTTATCGTTCTTGACTCACTGTTTTTAGGTCTTGATTTGGATCTCAGCTCCAGTATTTTATTTTATTTTTCTTACAAGAACTGAACTGTTTAGAAAAAAAAAACATATTACTTGCATACGCATTTCTTATTTTCTGTTTTTATTAAACTATAATATTTACGCGTATTTTACGACTGGCAACGCCGGACGCCCTGCTAGTAAATATATGAGTCTCAATGACTGAAAAACAGGTCACGTTTACTTCGTGTAAGAGTTTAAAAATTTAAGGGTTTAAACCGCATCACTAATTGTTATAGTTCGACTTATTGACCAGGGAACTTTTACTCGGGAGTATTCTTTTTTCCAATTCATCTAAAGAAGATTTGACAATATTCATACATCAAGCAATATGAATTCCAGACTTGTCTTGTGATATTGTTTTTTTTTTTTCTCGCATTTCGTCAGATTCGAAATTAATGCGGAACAATCGTTTCTTTTGTGAGAAACACATTTTGCATACTAAATCACTTCGGTGGTCTTCGGTAGGAATTCAATATGGCTATCAAGGAAAACGTATTAGAACCAAAGTAGGAAAATCGTAAAATAATGTACACACACACACACACACACACACACACACACACACACACACACACACAAAGAGATAATAAAAAAGAGTTTGAAAAGGTAAAGAGAAAAGAAGCAAAAATTGGGAAAATAAAAAAAGGAAGAAAAATGAGGGAAGGAAAAAGCGAAGGAGCGGAATAAAAGGAAAATGAGGGGAAAAAAAGGAGGCGTAGAAGTCGGAAGAGTGGGAAGTGGGAAAAGAAGATGATGCGGCTGAGAAGGAAAAAGAAAAATAGAAGAAAACGGAAAAACAGAAGCGGAATATAAGCTTAAAAAATAAAGAGGAAATAGCGAAATAACAGGTGAAAAGATTCGAAGAGACAGCAGTGAAGAAGAAGAAGAAAAAAGGAAAAAGAAAGATGAAGAGGAAAAAAATAATAGTTCAAGAGGAAAGAATAGGAAAATTAAAAATAAACCAGGAAAAGAAAACGAAAGAGGGGGATTGAAACCCAAAATTGATGGAAGATAAAAAGAAGGATCGAAAAAGAAGTATGAGTAGTAAAATATATCAAAGCTTAAGAAATAGAGAAAGAAAAGAACAAGACGAAAAAGAAGTAGAAAGAAAAACTGAATATGAATAAACAAATGCAGCACGAGAAAAAGAAGTGTAAAAGAAGACGATGAAGAAAAAGAAAAATGAGCAATGGATGAATGAATAAAAATAAGAGTAAGAAGAAGAAAGAAAATGAAGGAGACAAAGAGTAAGAAGAAGAAAAACAAGAAGGAGAAGAGTGACAAGAAGAAACAAAAAGAAGAATAAGAAGAAGAAAGAAAAAAGAAGGAGGAGAAGAAGAAGAAGAATAAGAAGAAGATAAAGAAGAAGAAAGAAAAAGAAGGAAGAGAAGAAGAAGAGTAAGAAGAAGAAAGAAAAAGAAGAAGAAGATGAATAACAATAAGGTTGCGTGGCTCATGAATATTCATGAGGCTTTCGGCTGTTATCGATATGCAAATTAGCCGAGTGAATCTATTGGTCGACTTCTGACTTCTTGAACAAAACCAAAGAATGAATGCAATGGAAAATCGAAATATATTCAGAATTAAAAAAAAAAAAAAATCTGTACGTTTCTATTTTATTAATTTTTCCATTCCCGTTTCTGCTTACATAGGAAGATAAGTTCTTTTAATCCATGAATAATAATGAAATAAATTTTATCTCCGAGTGTTTATTCCCACAAGTGGTTGACACAATGACGAGGACAATATTGGAATGGAGTTCTACCTATTATCTCACTCACACACACACACACACACACACACACACATTCGCGCACACACACACACACACACACACATTCTCTCGCCATTCTTATCTTACTACATTTTGTTTGAGGCCCCGGCTCTTAATTCACCCGGGATCTGTCTCTCTCTCAAAGTAATTCTCGTTTCTTCCTTTCTTTCTTTCTCTCATGTACACAGATAGTGTGTATTTATAGTTGATTGAAACAAAGAACAGGAATCACAAAATATTACTGGAATAGTTCATTATAAACAGAGGAGAATGACATCAAACTTAGTAATTTGGTTTAAACTGTAGTTGATAGGGAAAACGAGAACAGAAAAAGATTATATACATATATACATACATATACATATATATATATATGATATATATACATATATATATGCATATATATATGTATATATGTATATAATCTCAAAAAAACAAAAAAAAACAAAAGAGGCCATCTAGAACATATGCTGTAGAACTGAGAAAAAAGGCCAAAGACCCTAGTGTTTTGGTGTGATGTTTTGAATATAATAATCTAGTTATGACCAAAGTTTCATTTCATTCAGACAAACACTAAGACACGGGGCCTAATTAGAGTTGGGGCCCGTTTTTTTGGTCACCCCGTATATATATATATATATATATATATATATATATATATATATAGAGAGAGAGAGAGAGAGAGAGAGAGAGAGAGATATAGATTCCACTAATGACATTATAAACACCACTATAATCCGTAGCAGTTACCTATCATTGGTCGCAAAAACATCGTATTCCCCAGCGTAATCTAAAAAAAAAAACGCATATTTTGGCCAAGGTATCACGGGGTATATATATATATATATATATATATATATATATATATATATATATATATATATATATATATATATATATAAAGAGTGATAGAGAAAAAGAGTGAAAGAGAGAGAGAGAGAGAGAGGCTTAGAGACTGACAGAAACAAGGGTAGGCAAAGAGAGAATTTAAACAAATTTTAAACTATTTTTGCAAACAAACATTTTCCTTATTTTAACAGGCAAACCTGAGCTCAATGGCCAACCAAACTGTCCATGGTTATTTTCGTTCATGTTCATTTCTTCCATATTCTTAAACTATACAATCTTTATCCAAACGTATATATATATATATATATATATATATATATATATATATATATATATATATATATATATATATATATATATATATATATATATATATATTAAAATAAGGTGGTGTGACCAACAATGTGTATTTTTTAACATTATTTTATTATTCCGTGTCTTGGTTTTTCATTGAGAATTATGTTTAGATCATTGTCATAATGTTTTTAAATCATTGAAATCGTATTTAACGCGTTTCAGACTTCTGTCAAACGTCCTCTTAAGAAATTATTTTCAAAATGTGTTGGAAATGTAAAAATAGCATTTTCGTAGTTCATTTGAAATGTTTCCAAGAGGTGGAAACGTGTAAGTGTGTACTATTCATTGGGATGTTCAATTTTTATTACTGTTTTATTGGACTGTGGTCACTCCCGTGTTGTGTGTCTCTCTTTCACTCTCTCTTTCTGGTTGTGTTTTTTATTTTCCTTTAGGGTAGGATGTGTGTGTGTGTGTCTGTGTGAGTGTGTGTGTGTTTTCTTTTATTGGTTTGAAGAATGTGTATACTGTTTTATACTATTATGAAGTTATTTGCTTCCCTAGGAAGGTGACTGTAATCCAAGCTCGTTACTAATGTGTATGTGTGAGTAGGCGGGCATCTCTCCTGAAATATTGGCAGGGGTGCTTTAATTCTATTTTGATATTTATTTTTTAGATTCTTAGATTTTAGTATTGTGATTTTTCGTTTCAGTCTTATACTGTTAGGGTATTCTCTATATTATGTTTGTTTAGATAGAGGGATGTATTTAAAAATATGTATAGGGGATTTTTTAATGTTTCTATTTATTTGTCTCCCCATGTGGGTATGCCCAGACCCAGGATCGGTTCCTAGTGTGGGGAAGATCTCGCTTCCCAGAGGGGAGGGGCAAATTTGAGGGGTATTGGTATGGGAGGGGGTGATAGAAGGGATGATAATTGTCTCAGTCATGAGAGATTTCTCCTCCACTGACTGAAGTGTTGAAACAGATATTACACTATGGTTTTAAGTGTTTACCAGTGTTGTTGGTTTCGAGATTAAGTAGGGTTGGTATTGTTCCGTATGTTGTATTAGCGATATGGGTGTTTTGCCTGTGTGTATGTATATATATATATATATATATATATATATATATATATATATATATATATATATTTTTTTTTTTTTTCGGACAGAAATGTAACTATTACGGGGTCAAAGTTCCACGATCTGACCATTGAAAGCTCTATCAAACTCCTCCGCCAAGTTTGGGTGTAAACACGTGAACTTTAGATAAACGTTCCTTGGACATGGATCTAACTTAATAACTTGATTTGAGCGCAAAACAATAAAAGGCAACGGGTTATAATAGGGGTCAAAGTTAAAAAAATAATTGCTTTCTGCGGTTTCTACCAAATTACTCAGAAAATTTCTCGTCTAAATATTTGAAATTTTACATAAAGGGTATTCAAAGATATGAGCTACCAGTATATAAATGTATATATGTATGTTTCCATGTTTGCCTGAAACTTTCGATAGAGGCGACAGATTTTCACAAGATCAGTATCGTTTTGACGCCCGACTCTTCAGACGACAAATACCGAAGAAATTGGCTAAAAACATTAATTCTTTCACCCTCAACTGGGCACTTTTCTACAGGGAGAGGTCGCTTTTTTCATCGGTATTTTCAAAAGGCATCCCCTCTTTTCGAGTGTCTAGGTTTAATTTAAACCTACGTCATTTCTGGTTAGGCGGTGGTCGTAACAGCAAAGACATCACATTGTTTTCCCGTTCTCTTCCTACTTCGCGGTATGGGTTCGAGCCTGCCTTCATACAATCACTTATTATATTATCCACTATGTATCTACTTAGATTAACCTTACCCATTTACCGAAATAGTATAAAAATAGTTTTAACATTTTTAAGATTCTCCTTAGAAAGTATAGGCATCTGCAGAAGTAACATTAGGGATGTTATGTAGAAGTTCAATTTTTTATGTAAGCATCTTGCGACTTCAACAATTTTCGAAAAATAAAATAGCATTTTCAGCAGATGTTTTCGTTTTTACCGTTGTTTTTTTCTCTAATCGCACATCGCATATCAATTGGCAAAATTACCGCCCCTGGGATAATTTTAAATCAAGATAAATAGTAGAAAAACTGTAATTTTTAATAATTTATATTTTCTTAGATTTCATATTGATGGGATATAATATTTATGCGACTGATATGTGAGAATGCAAAAATTGAAAATAATAATAATAAATACCAATGGTTTTCATTACCGAGATACCAATGGTAAGCGACTGTTGTGATAATGCAAAATCTTTTGTAAAGTGTATCGAAAGCGGTGGAGAGTATTTCAAACCTCGGACGATTAGTTATTAGTCAGATTCCAGGAACGGCTACCAGTTATTATCAGGCGGAGAGTTAGATAGGTAGATAGATAGATAAATAGATTAAAAATTGTGAGATCCGCTTTGAAATGGAAAGACTCGTCTAATCGACGGGCATATATATTTAAATGCCGTATTCTCATAAGTTTTGTCTGGAATTATTAATTTTCTAGTGTTCGCTTCGTGATCTTACGTAAGCTAATAGAAGGGCCCACAGGTGGTTGACGTAAATTGGGCCCTAATCGGAATAATTACGAGAATTCCAACTAGAAAGATATCGCGAAAAAGAGTGGCTACAAAAGAATCGTCTCATTTATAAGAAATGGATACATGATTAAATCTTTCCTCCCCTTCTCTTTTTCTCTCTCTCCTTCTCTCCCTCTCTCTCTCTATCTATCTATCTCAAACATACCCCGCCTCTCTATTTATCTCATTGTCTTACCTTTAAACTCGTTCTGTTTAACGGCATGTAATGAAAATGCTTTATTGATATACTAATCACCTTTTGGCATTTTTATTGTTATAGAACAAGTATGGTCGTGTGTGAGGGGTGGATGGGTAGAAAAGGTATTAAGAGAAGCAGCCGTTAAAACACGTATGCAAATAAGCAATTGTGCGCAAGCTTGCGTAATAATGCGTTGTTTTAGAGAAATAAATGCACGTCATTTGCACTTAGAAAATGCGGAGTGTTTTTTTTTTTAATTTTATTCCTGTTTCATTTTTGGTCATTTACAGCGGTACCAGACAGCGTGTTGATCCGATAAGTTTCAGCTGTAAGGACAAAATTGCAGAGTAACGACACGTTACGTCATCTCTCTCTCCTCTCTATCACTCTCTATCTTTTCATATCTTAATGTCTCTCATTTTCTTACCCTCGACAATTCTTTGTTCTATTTTGCTGTGTACTCTAAAAGAGAAATAGCTACAAATACGGGAGTGGTACCAAGAAATCGAGATATCTTTCCTGCTTCAAAATGTATTTTTCTACATACGCATTATCTTTCTCAACGGAGCTCGCCTTGCCATACGAAGTTCGTTCCAAAATTAAAGCCTATTATTTTTTAAGCTCTAAACTTTGAAGAGCTAAAAGGGCGGAACTGTTACTATAAAAATGGGCAACCTTTTTTGCTCAAGAATTTATGTTTCTCCGTTGTCCTCACTATCTTAAATGCAATTTTACCAAAAATTTGAAGACGCATCTGAGCTTATGACTGACTAAAATTACAGGGTTTGCTTCCATAGAGTCTTGCACCACCAACATCTGCAACAGGTAAATGAAAGATTCTAACTATGAATGCAAAAGTCAAGTCATGTTTTGATGGCTGAACTTATGCATTAATGGATTGAAATACTCTTAGAAATGAGCGCTTGTCGAGGACGTTCTTCAGCAGCAGAGATGCGTTATGAAGTTAATAGCAAAGTACATTGAGAAGGGCGGTTACT
Organism: Euprymna scolopes; assembly: GCF_053919585.1. NCBI lineage: Eukaryota > Metazoa > Mollusca > Cephalopoda > Sepiida > Sepiolidae > Euprymna > Euprymna scolopes. Next base: position 65,234,695 of record NC_136515.1, on the reverse strand, counting down.
ATGTAGAAAAATAAATTCTGAAGGTCAAAAGGTAGCTCGTTTCATGAGAAAAGCTCTAGGCTTCGTAGCTCTGTAACTTATGGAATTCCATTGAGATTAGTAGTACCACAGTACCATTTCATCCATTGAAGCTTTTTAAAAACAGGCGGCTATATTTTGACCAACACTACACACACACACACACACACACACACACACACACACCCACACACACCCACACACACACATATATATATATATATACATATATATATAAGTGAACGTGTTGCCTGTCTGTGTGTATGTGTCTGTGTACATTTCCCTATGCAATAACTCTCTCAATTGTAAGTCTACAGACTCGAAATTTTATATACAGGGTATTGAGATTTGGGAAAACCTTTGTAATCCGTTTTCGGCCAGAAATTTGGCTGTTAAGGGGTCAAAGTTCAACAATTGGCCTTTGAGAACTCTACCAAAATCCTCCAACAATTTCGGCTCTACACACTTGAAATTTAAAATATAGTTTTCTTGGACATTGATCTAACATAATAATATGATTTGAGCCCAAAACAATAAATTTTAACGGGTCATAATAGGGGTCAAAGGTAAAAAAAATTGACCACTTTTTTTTGCTCAACATACACCACCAAACGCCCGGGCAACGCCCGGCTGAAATGCGTATATATATATATATATATATATATATATATATATATATATATATATATATATATATATATATATATATAAGGAATGACAAAAGTGTATATTACAAATTTCAGGAGGTTAGCCATCTTACAACTGCTTAATTTCAGTTGACACTTACAGTTTTTGACAGTATCTGTTCTATAGCACAGCATCAATCACTTAATTATTATATCAATCAGATACTCTATTTTGCTCTAAACCGTTCGGAAGAAATAGCAAAAAATTAATCAACTAAATATAAATAAAATGAGTGGGGCATGATTAAAACATCCGAAAATTAGAAAAGAAGCGGCAAATACCTAATAGTGTGTTACATTACACCTTAATATATATATATATATATATATATATATATATATATATATATATATATTGTTTAAAATTTCTTCAGAAAAAAACATCAATTTTCAGAGGCGAAATTTATTGTTTGAATAATGAATACATTTTCTATTGTTTTCCTTAGCCCATAGATTATCGATATAAGTTCATCTACTCAGAGGAAAAGTCATTGGAAAATATTAGATCTAATTCGAATTAATATTGTTATTTAGCACATATCTTAAATAAATTATAATTTTGGGGGGCACAGATAAAAATATCCGTAAGACTTGATATAACCAGATTAATTAATCTGTGTTCCTATTCATCTCAGGATGAATCTTTCGAATCTAACCAGATTCTGCCTCTCTGATTAGTCGTCGACGACAAAACACGTGCCAGTGGATTATTATATTTTAAAAATAATACATATGCCGCTCCCCATTTGGCGGTACTAAATTGATCAAAGGGAAAATTATTCCCAACTTGCATTTAGGTGTACATGCTCTTTCGTACAATTCTATTAAAAAAAAAAAAAAAGAAACACGTATCGCAAAAACAAAAAACAAAAACAAAAAACAAAAAACAAATAACAATAACATAAAACATGATACATTCCAGCAGCCATGGTAGAGTTTTACGCTTCTGTGCATGGGGTCCCGATTTCGAATCTCCGAAGATTCAGCCACTCTGATGAGTCGTAGACGAGGAAACCGGTGTCAGTGAATAATTATATATATATATATATATATATATATATATATATATATATATATATATATATATATGACTACTTTATTTAATCACATTAATTAATATACGAAATAATAATTTTATGCGTATACTTTGAGTATTTACTTTAACAGTGCTCAATACATAGGTAGGGCTAGGTAGTAAATTATAACAAATGTCAATTTAGCTACACAGAATATTCCGCGTTTCATCCACACTAGGAGTCCTTAGGCTTATGACGAATCCTAGCGTGGATGAAACGCGGAATACTCTTTGTAGCTTAAATGACATATATATTTTTATAACTGACTATATATATATATATATATATATATATATATATATATATATATATATATATATATATATATACTTACAAAATAAATTAGGACATCTGCCCTATCTAGTTTATTCGCTCCTCCTCTTCCGCTTTCTCGTTCTACTTGCTTTTAGCCCCCAACCCCCCACACATACGTGATGTTTTATCTATTTACACACTCCTTTTTCTGGCATAGAATGGTTTATTATCCTATCTCTCCACTTCGCGGTTCCTCGTTCATCTCCCCATATCTATTCCCTTTCACGTTATCTCTCTGTTGTCTTTACGTCTCTCTTTTAAACGCTGTTACTCCCCACCCACAATCAATCCATTTGCACTCACTCTCTTTTTTACACCAAGCACTGATAAATATAACCTCCCTCCTTTCTTGCTCCGTCGCTCCTTTTCACTCATTGTCTTCCTTTCTATCTCTAATTTTACCCGCTTAATTTTCCACGGAATCACTGCAGTTTCTTTCACATATATACATATGTACACGTCCCCCACACACACACGCGTGTGCGTGTACACACCAACATCCAACGCCAGTCGCCCCCCCTCTCTCCTACTCCATCTCTTCCATTATTAAAGCGAGATCTCCTTGGAAATTATTCCATCTTTTAAGCGTTTGTTGTCCTCTTGTCTAACCCCTATGATATTAAATTAAAAGAACATCAGATTTATGACATTAATAATTGTTTCATCAAGGTCTACCACTCAGAGATCAACTATCTGTAGTCGACCGATGACGTATTCAAAGTTGCTTTCCCCTCGTGGCCTATTGTTTTCACTAAAGGCCCTCTCGCCCATCAAATTAATTAAAACCGTCTAGCAGGTGGCGAATTTGTAGATAGGCCATATATCCACGATAAGAGCTTCCTGTTAAGAGAGGTTGTCAACAACAATATTTGCTTAGTCAAGATTAAATATCTTTCCTAGCCCCGTATACAAAAGTATGATATAATAAAAGGTGTCATGGCATAGTTGTTATAGTTCGCTTACCTTATTTACTTTAGTTTATGTAACGGCACATCACCTCTTTTCCTTTAGCCCAATAGTACTTACACCACGTTTGCAGTTCTACAGTTTTTGAACTCGTGTTATGCAATCGTTATCTCTGTAAATGATATATTTGGGGCATTACTTAATTCGTTAGCTCACTGTGCAAAGGACCGTTTCTCTGTAAAAAAAATCACTTTGTGACATACGTAACAATAAAAAAGGGGTGGAGACTGCGTGTTTTATGCAGTTGCCTTTGTTTGATCTCACATACCGGTCTGAAGACGCATCACCGAATCCATATTAAGCGCTTCATCTTAATGGAGTGGGTCATGGATTCCTTCTCCATCTTATACCATGCATATGTTCTCTCGCATCCAAGATTAAAATGACTAAAAGTATATTTTGAATTCTTTCCCAGGAGGATGATCTCGCAAATAATGCCAAATAAGGTTGCAAAGACACATGGGCTAACGTCAGATGGCTGCTACCGTTAAAGCTGACGAAACTCCATTATACTTTATTGTCACACTATTCGGCAGTGTTCTGCAGATTTTGAATTCAACGACTACACAGAATAACTATGGGCCTGTTTATAAAATATTTATGCATCTAGTTAAAACTGATACTCTGCTAAGTCAGAGTCGCATTATATGCGAGGTGTCTTCAATAAGTTTAGATACCTGTTTTGTACATTGCTTTAAAATTGGCGTAGACTCTCGATTTCTCAATATATTATGAGATAGTTTACCAATTTTTATGTCAGGTTCAAATAAAGATCTATAGCACAGAATTGGAATACATCCTATTAAAACCTGATTGTCAACGCTGGTGAATTTCACAAATGCAATATAGACGTTACGACACTTTAGGAGAACCTGCAGTAAAATTATGTTTTTAACTTTGATAAAATGACAAAGAAACGTATGGAATACTTTTGACAGTATTTGGACCATTTTGCTTTAATGGAGAACCAGTGTATGAGCAGCATAATAGTTTCAAGGAAGGCAGACAGTCTGTGAGTGATGAAGAGATGTGCGAGAGGGGTAACGATTTCAAAGCACCGGAATTGATACAAATTTTAGAAAGGGTTATACCCACTATGCCACGGGTTCAGTCGAAAATTTCACTCTTCTACACGATAAAGGCGGCATGCCCGGTTCGGTTAAGGACTTCTACCTAGTCATGATTATGGAAGCGAAAGTATGCTACTCCAGTGGAGTAAATGAAGGGGTTCATTCGACAGTAAGTTTTCAGGGGTCGACAGAAAGGTATTTCTGAGTTCGACAATACCCACCTGAAAAAAAGTTTGAAGTGACAATAACAGAAACGTTGTCCGAAAACACCTCAATATATGAACAGTAGACTGATTATAAACAGTAACAAATATAAATAGTTTTATATATATATATATATCGTAGTGATTTAGATAATATATATATATGTATATATATATATATATATATATATATATATATATATATGTATACTTGTATTTATTCAGTTGTAAAGAATACAAGTGTCTTGTTATGTCTGCGACAATATCCATAATAATTCCGGAAAAAAATCCCTTTTTAAATTTTCCGAAATCATTATGGATATTATCGCAGACATAACAAGTTAGACATTTGTATTTAATACAACTGAATAAATGTATGCGTCTATAGACATATATGTATGCACTTATTGATTTGTAAATCACTACTTGCTTTCGTCTTCTTTCACCAGTACCGACTATATCTCATTCCTCGCATTGCGATAGCCTTCTAAATCTCTACCACATACCTATCCCACACACTGCTTCAAACAAACTACATATCAATATATATATATATATATATATATATATATATATATATATATATATATATATATATACTACGAAAAAGAAAGAAAACGTGCTATTCAATAAAGCCTGTCATTTTATTTTTTGGATTAATACTAAGCGTTTCGTTTTATTTGTAAATATATATCTTCATTTTCTAAAAGCGGTAAATCACGTAGAAATGTCTCCTCTGTAATTAATATATTAAAGAAATACACAGGCAACTGAGCTTCGCATTTGGATAACATCATAATAATAATTAATACAAATATAAGGTGTAAGCAAAACTGAGAATGTGTAATCGATAAAAACGAGGGTCGTTTAAAAAGTAAATATGTTATGTTATGTTTTAATAAACAAAGTTTAGAAGCTACGAAAAGGAAGAAGTACCTTTAAAACGAGCGACCTTTTGTGCCCCAGTAAAGTATTTTTCTATAGTCTCACGAATTCTGTATGCATCATTGCCAGTGATGAACGATGTCTGTGCATGGGTTTCCGGGGCGTGGATTGTCATACGAGTCCTGGCCCAAAAATTATGCCTTATTTCTATTATTTTACTTGAGAAATTGAAGAACTACGAAGTCATGAGTGGCATCATTTGAATGACTGACCATTTGTGCTCCAGAATATAATTTGCTGCATAGACAGCACCATTCTCAAAGCACATTTCAAAGTAACTCTCTGCTACATCCCTGCACTTGATGCACGTCCATGACAAGCCTTCTTTTCCCAGAGTCTCACACTGGGAATATCTACAACAGAAAGGTAAATATTCAGCGCAGAATGCATAAGTTTGGCCATCATAGCAATTCCATTTTCAGGCCTCTCTTATGCATTCGAGTGGGATAAAATATGAGGTATTACTAAGCGAGACCCTCCTCCTCATATAAGGAATGACTTTGTAAATTTTGCTGGGATTGTGAATAATAAAGATTTTTGTTAATTCATTTATTTCGGACTATCATCCTCATCTTTTTATTAGTTGTTCCACGACGTTTCAGTCAACTATTCCTCTGGCCTTTGTCAGGTGGTAACCGCGACTGGATAGGAACTCCGAATCTCCTTACTGCATTTTCAGCAATTACTGACAACCATAGTTGTTGTCGGCTCACCACGTTTTTGACCAGATAAGCCTCTGGCCGGCTTTGGCTACGATTGAAACCGTTATATTCAGGCACTTCTCAGCTGGAACCATAGAGATTCAACGTCTCTATCCAGTGCGCCACGAGCCCCAAAGGGCGACCAAGGGCGGTGAACTGTATTATGGTGTATGTCTGCTGTGCAGTTGAAGAATACTATTGATTAATATTCGAACTCCACTTTTTCTTGAACAGCATTCAGCTGATCTGGCTGAAATATTGTATGGATTTGTATCATGATCAAATGCAAGAGAAAAGTCCAGTCAAATCGGCTCCATAGGCTCAAGGAAAACTTCTAGAATAACAGTATTCTTGTGATCACTAATCCCTATTCACCTCTGATTGTTTATCCAACATACTATAATACTTACTTTATTATACTTGGTCATAGAAAATGTTCATACAATATTTTAGTCAGTTCGGTAATATATTTTCTGATAAACTGTGCACGGACGCACATGTGTACAAATCGTCAGAGCTAACGAAATCCGCTATGGCATTTCTTATACAGTGCAGATTGATTAATGAAAACATGCCTAATTTGTTTCAATTTAGATTAACGCGGTTTCGTGCCTTTTATATTAATATTTTATTCAGTTCTTGTTCAAGTCAAGTGTGATTTTAAAAAACCTGTAAACTATAATTAAGGCAGAATACTTGTATATGCCGTTCACATGGCAGTCTCCGGAAGTGACGCTTTAGGCGATCAGGCAGAAACTAACCCCTTATAAAGAAAAGGCAAAACCTGTAGTCATCTAAAACATAAAATACCATTGCTCTATTCCGACAAAGCAGGAAATCAGAAAAAAAAGCCTTTTGCGTACTTTCTTTCTGATTGATGGTCAAGGACATAACTTTGACTTGTATGAACACATTTATTTATACAGCTATACATCAAGCATCTATAGCATATATCTAATAGTGCAGTGCCAAATGCATGTGATTGATTCAATTTTTTTCTTGCATATTTTGAAACAAAATAAGAACATTAACAACAGCATAGCAAGAACTTATAATAATTTAATTTACTGTTTAATTATTAATTTAACAAAAATAAGCTGCGTTTAAAAACAGAAGTACTTTTTATTTAATCTATGAGTTAGTCCCTTTAAACTATGATATTTTATCTCGATGTTTGAATTACATAGATGACCATGTGTATGTCTTATGCTCCCAAAAATGTAAAATATTGTACACTTTTAGGAAAATTGTAACAACTTAATATATTCGGTTATTTTTAAATAGGATATGACTAAAATATATACTCGGTACTATAGTTCTTATACGTGGCAACACTCAGTATGTTAATGAACCTTACACTAGCACATACAGATGCCGTATGGTCGCCCTGTTTTCCTAAGGCGCTATTATACTCATGGCATAAATTAGGGTTATATTTCACCACTTAATCATTTTGTACAAATGTAGGTTAGTATGTCTCTTTTATAACAGATTATGTCATTTGGACTAATGTAATTACAAAATAACAAACCTCGAGTAAAGAACTCAACTTCCGGCATTTCTGCATTTTGGCTTTTTTTTTTTTAGCGTTCATTAAAGAAAAAATAGAGACGAAGTTTTTAGTTTAACAAACACGTCCTTTTAATATATATATATATATATAATATAAATGAAAATAGGTAGTTTGTGATATTTTCTTCAATTAAGAAATAAAGTAGCGGACAACCCGGTAGTATTTAATTTATGCAGATTTTCTATTTATTATTTTAGTGTCACTTGTCTATTGCTTTTTATGTTTATCCAATATATAATTGTAAACTATCGGCATATTCCGGCCCTACGCTTAAATCTGATATTTTAAATCATGCAGATTTCGTATTTGTTAATATAAACTCAATATACTATTGATAATTATATTGGATCATATATTTAGTTATCATTCCCAGTCCTCAGAAATGATCAGGGTGCCATCCGCCACAATCCAAAACAAAAACAAACATGCATATTTCCTGCATAATTCATTTTCCTCTGTGCTACACCCAGACGCATATAAAAAGCTAAGAGGTAACCCAGATATGTATATTTGCGCATGCGCAGAAGAGCACGTACGTCTGCTGAGTTCTAATTTTTTTTTAAATGTTTACTTGCTTAAAAAATATGTGTGCTGTGTAAAGACTAAATCGAATTTCTTCCATAGTTCTAATTGCGCTATATATCAAATGTCATGTCTGTAGACCCGGAAATGGCAAATGAGTACAGTAGAGATCCTTCTCCAGACAGACAGACGGGCAAGGTGGTCACTTATATATATATATATATATATATATATATATATATATATATATATATATATATATATATATATATATATATAAATTTATATTAAAACAATAATTTTGAGAGATATTTTCTGCTTGTTCCAACGTTATTTTATGTTAGGTGTTCGAAAACGAACCTATATTAAAAGGAAAGCATTCTATTTTTCATGACCAGGTTTGCCCACATATTTTCCACGTGAAAATCTCTGAAATTGACATGATTTGAAACAGTTTATTCTGCTAACATTTTATTTTATAATGTCCAAAACACAAATATGTTGCACTACCCAGAAATATATCAACTTTATGCAAAAATACCATTTAATTAAACATATTTCTGACTCCGTTTAATTTGAACGGACCCTGTTAGTAAAAATAATAATTAGATACAAATGCGTTGTTCTGTAGTTTGCAAAAAAAATAATTTTTGCGTAGTTTTTTTTTTTCCAGATTAAGTAATAAAATGGAAAACGGGTAAGCTTTTTTAAATTAAACCGTTTCGTAATAAATTAAAAATTTTAAATAAATGAAGACAGCGATCAGTTTCTTGATAAATAAAGATTAATAAATAATTGAAAATATATATTGGAAAATTATGAGATTATTTTTCTAGGTAGTTGGTTTAAATTAAATACATAAATAAAAATAACAGAAATACATTAAAACAATCGACTATTTTTTTTTTACAAAGGATTGCATCCTTCTTAAGAATAAAATTAGTGATTGCTCCAACCGTTTAGTAGTTTGTTTTTTTCTTGCAAAGTTAACAAGAAAATTTACATGCAAAAAGGTTCCAGTTTCTGTTTCATTTCGAACTGAGGATTGTCCGATGTAGTTGATACGAAAAGATTTAAAGGAAAACCTAACACTTTTATTCTCGGCACTAACCATTTAATACACTTTTCAGTGTAATCTTAGAAAGAATTTGTTATAAAAATAAATGAGTCAGAATTCCTGGATTTCAAGTAGCCGTATAATGCCACTTCAAAGTTAATATCAGTGAAAAGCACAAGGGATTACATAATTATATATATATATATATATATATATATATATATGTGTGTGTGTGTGTGTGTGTGTGTGTGTGTGTGTGTCGTTAACAGGGGATGACCTGGAATTTTCCTCATCATCAAGAAACAAAACCCGAAACGTGAATTCTGCGTGACCGACGGACTGAATTCGTACATTTGCGACCTGAAAGTCGTATGTGAATATTGCAGATATCGATGGTGTGAGCATCTAAGAAACAACCACTGCCCTGGAGGGGGTTAGAAGCAAGTATGCGTCGTTAGAAAACCTGCCATAGGATCATTGTAAATAGAGGTGATTATGTAGAATAAAAATCCTGAAGCACAAACGGTCCCTCGAATGAATGGGACCACTCACATTTTCATAGGTCCTTAACTTTGTGAGTAAAATAAAAACATATGAAAGCGGCTTTACATTTGGAGCAACTCTCCGATAAAAAAGCGCGACCGGAAGTTGATGTATAGCCATCTTTCATTACTAACAAAAAGTGCATTGCGAATGATGGATGCGATATAATAATAATAATAATAATAATAATAATAATAATAAGAAGAAGAAGAAGAAGAAGAAGAAGAAGAAGAAGAAGAAGAAGAAGAAGAAGAAATTGGAATCAGAGGAATAGCTGCAAAAATACAACGACTAACGATAAAGAAAACTGCTGATATATTAAGGAAACCCTTGAATGCGGAGAATAAAACAAGACTATATAACGTTACAGGGAAGGAAGAACACCGAAGCTGTATATCTACAAGTTCTACGCCCTCATCATGCATCCTCTGCCATTGTTTCATCACCGTTCCTCCAATAGAAAAATGATACCAAAGAGCCGAGAGGGGTCAAGGATGATGGAAAGACCGAGGAGAGAGTGCTGACCAGACCTCCGCTGGACAAGCGCGAAGAGAACTGGGACCTTGGGGAGGCTTAGTGCTACTCAAATTCCAGTATAAACCAATGCCCACTGCGAGCGTAAAATCAATGTTATGTGGCTGTTGCGATGACGCAAATTTTTTTGCAAATGCTATCGACGAGGTGGAGAGAGCTGGACGTCTGAGGAAATTTGTTGTCACTCAGCTTCCAGAGAACACCACAGGTCTACAATCAGATTTTTGTTGACTTGTGTGAAAGCTCCATGTGAGCCAATAATAATAATAATAATAATAATAATACCAACAACAACAACAACAACAACAACAATAATAATAATAATAATAATAATAATAATAATAATAATAATAATAATAATAATCATCGGTTGAGCAAATGAGATCGCTCGGTTTAATTGTATTAATTTTGTCTTCATATCTATTCAACTTTACTGAGCAAATACAAGGAGATTTAATTTTAGGACTACTCTCATATATAGGATTAACGCAATATTTGCATTAATAAAAGAAAACAAAAATATGTAAAATACGGAAATAGAAGCAACCAAACAAACGTTTATGTTATGTGTAAATTAAAGTACATATATGAACATTTTTAGAAAAAAACAATAATTGAACAATCGTATTTAAATTCATGCTACAAAGTTTATATAAACATATCTTGTGGTGGGCAATTTAGAATAAACCGAAATCTTTATATGTCATCGAAATTGCATTAATTCATGATCTATGTCTCAATTAATTTGACTTTGCACGGTACATAACTAATGAAATCTAACCCTAACCCTTACCAACCGACAGAAATATACCCCGGTCTTAGCTTTAGCTATCGTCGGTGATACACGATCTTACGAGCGCATACTCACCCCTCTTTACTACGGCCAGCAGTGTTTAAATAACACGACACAATGACAAGAGGAAAATAGTGGGTTAGGAACAGAGAGAAGTGGGGTCGAAGAACTATAGTTCTTCTGGGTTCATTTTTGGAGACAGCAAACTGCGGAAGATGAATCGCCATTCTTTTTTCCCGCCATTTCATTGTTTCCCGCCCTTTATCGCATGAATCTTGTAGTGGCAGTCGCGCTGTCTGCGGGCACATGTTTGCTCAGTTATTACTTGGATCCCTCCCCTTTGCAAGGATAACAGAAAACAAAGAAGTGGACAAGTCAGCCCGTTCTAATTTCACGTCAGCCATCATAGTTATTAACCATGATGAGACTGTTAATATCAGTTGAGAAAATTTCTAGATGGTGCAAGGAGAGTTATAGTCGGAGAAAGATAGGGGTTCGCCTAAGTGGAACGGGGTTGAGTGTAAGCATGCTCGGTAGAACATTCCCGGCGAAAATCCATCGTCCCGAAGTGCTTAATATAACCGACGTGGAAGACATGCCTAAGCATTTATAACGGTTTAGGACTTCCTCATTTCTCTCGCGTTCGTTATACACATCAACTTGATTGATGAGCATTGTAGGGGAAATAAAGGCGCGCGTTTTGTACGCCTCTCCCACCCTCTTCCGCTTCAGCGAATCATCTTTCGGATGTTTTGAATCATAACAAAATAAAACTTTCGCTAAAGACGCACAAAGACGAACATATAAATGAACAATAAGTTATAACAATAAAAACAAAATACGAAAGCACGCTATAAATTAACGGGGTAAAAATGAAATCTTTCAAATACGCTCATACACTACACTGTTACATGAATTATGTCAGTAGCTGTATTGGCTCACATAGAAGAGTCTCCTGAAACGTTATGGGTTGAACAACAACAAAAAAAACAACAACAATGACATCAACAACTGCATCAAACATAACAGCACAAAGTGTTTACTTGCAAGGAAAAGCAAGCAATATACCTTATTCGTTCTCTGGCGATAGACATAAATTAATAAGAAATGTGTAAAATTCAAAAAAAAAATAATCGCAAAAATATTCTTGTCTTTAATAACATTTTTACATCTTAGCGTGTTCTAAAACAGTTTAGTCTGTGGATTCAAGGTATTTAAATTTTAAATGATGCTTCCAAAGGCATTAATACTAATTTTTATTCTTGTAATGTTAAGTAGAGTAGAAAATTCGGTAACCAGGTATCTCTCCCTTCTTTTATCTTGTTCTTTAGCCTTCATATTCCATGAGCAATATTTCTGACAACGAGGGAAATATTTCTGCTTTCCTGGCGAGAACCTATTCCATAACATATCGTTTGAAATGTATTGGACGCTGAGGTAGTATTTTTTAGTTTATTTTTAAACTCTTTACATCAAATGGCTTCATGTTATGTCTAGAGCGACATCCATAATTAAAAATTTTCTTACATTAATGAAAAGAAAATTCATTTCAGAAACGGACTCATTTTTCAATAATAACATATTTAAAGTAAAATCCATGTTATGTTTTCTCCATTTTTAAGATAAGGATTCATAATTTTAACTATTTAGATTGTTCGGACTGTTGTTCTCATCCTACGAGTTATTCGTACAATGTTTTGACCGATGTAAACTCCGACCTTCTTCAGGTGTATTTTGCCAAACTCTAGAATCTTTTTATTGGACTCGGAAAGATGTCTTAATTATGCTGAACACATTCTATAATTCTTTGAAAGACGTAATTAATAAAATACTATGTTAAATTAATTTGAAAATGTTACTCTTTGATACACAATTAAGGCGATACGAAGAATGCAATGACGAATGGTTTATGATTCTTATCAGGCCATGGCTGTTGGATCCTACGCCGGTCAATTAACTAGTTATCTTCAAAGTGTTTGCAGTTTGACAAAAGGTTCCTGAGTTCGACTAACAAATTCCCTGAAAAAGGTAGGTTATATCGGTCAGAATGTTCCGTAAGATTAGGGCAGTAGTCTGAATAATAGAAACAATGCAAATGAACCTGTCTAATGAAATTTTCGTTTAGTTTATGGCGCAAAGAGTTAAGGAAATTCCTAAAAAGTGTTGTGACGTCTTCTTCTCTTCCTCTCCGCCCTTGCCCATTGAGTCAATGCCGTCCTGCTGTTTAGATTCTATGTACGTTTGCCCTTCTGTCGGGAATTGGCTTTCATTTCTTCTACTGTTCTGTTTATTTTACTCATGTATACTAACGAGACATGTGGAAATTCCACAGCGGCACTTTCCATATGTAATATTTTACTGCTGGGCAGTGTGTGGGGTTTCATTTTCCATATGTAATATTTTACTGCTGGGCAGTTTGTGGGGGTTCACTTTCTATATGTAATATTTTACTGCTGTGCAGTTTGTGAGGGGTCACCTTCCATGTGTAAAATTTCGCTGCTGGGCAGTTTGTGAGGGGGAGTCATTTTCCCTGTGTAATATTTTGCTGCTGGGTAGTTTGTGCGGGTTCACTTTTCATATGTGATATTTTGCTGCTGGGCAGTTTGTGCTGGTTAATTTTCAATTTGTAATATTTTGCTGCTTGGTAGTGTAGGGGTTCACTTTCCATATGTAATAATTTGCTGTTGTCCAGTTTGTGGGGGTTCACTTTTCATATGTAATAATTTGCTGCTGGTCAGTTTGTGGCGGTTCACTTTTCATATGTGATATTTTGCTGTTTTCCAGTTTGTGGGGGTTCACTTTCCATATGTAATAATTTTCTGCTGTCCAGTTTGTGGCGGTTCACTTTCCATATGTAATATTTTGCTGATGGGCAATTTGTGACGGTTCACTTTTCATATGTAATATTTTGCTGCTGGACAGTTTGTGGGGTTTCACTTTCACTATGTAATATTTTGCTGCTGGACAGTTTGTGGCGGTTCACTTTTCATATGTAATATTTTGCTGCTGTCCAGTTTGTGGCGGTTCACTTTCCATATGTAATATTTTGCTGCTGGACAGTTTGTGACGGTTCACTTTCACTATGTAATAATTTGCTGCTGGACAGTTTGTGACGGTTCACTTTTCATATGTAATATTTTGCTGCTGGACAGTTTGTGACGGTTCACTTTCACTATGTAATAATTTGCTGCTGGACAGTTTGTGGCGGTTCACTTTTCATATGTAATATTTTGCTGCTGGACAGTTTGTGGCGGTTCACTTTCCATATGTAATATTTTGCTGCTGGACAGTTTGTGGCGGTTCACTTTCCATATGTAATATTTTTTTCTGATGGACAGTTTGTGGCGGTTCACTTTTCATATGTAATATTTTGCTGCTGAGTAGCGTGTGAGGGTATACTATACATATGGAATATTTTGCTTCTAGGCAGTGTGTGAGGGTTCACCTTCACTATGTAATATTTTGCTTATGGGTAGTGTGTGGGGGTTCATTTTCATATGTAAAGTTTTTCTGCTGGACAGTGTTTGAGGGTTCACTTTCCATTTGTAATATTTTGCTGCTGGGCAGTGTGTGGGTTCACTTTCCATATGTTATATTTTTTGCTGGCCAATGTGTGGGGGTTCACTTTCCATATGTAATATTTTTCTGCTGCGCAGTGTGTGAGTGTACATTTTTCATATGTAATATTTTTTCTGCTTGGTAGTGTGTGAGGGTTCGCTTTCCATTTATAATATTTTGCTGTTGGGCAGTGTGTGGGCTTGCATTATCTATAGCGAACCCTCGATATTATTTTATCTTTTTTTTTGTTAAATCTATAAAAATATTTATCTTAAAAATCTGTTCAATGTAGTGTCAGAATATATCTGGTTATTACGATTTATTTCCAAATACTTGGATTAGTCTTCGACATATTTCCATTGTATGGCTATCCGGCGTGAAAAGAAACAGAAGATATACTACCGCTTAATACCAGCCAAAATAGGGAGAAAGTATATTTTAGTTTCACGTAAGGTTCACAATTATATATTATATATTAAAAAGAATGATAGAAAAGGATAACATACTACGAACATTATATTAGAGTATAATAATAGAATGTTCGTAATATGTAATCATTTTCTATCCTCCTTTTTAATAAATTGAAGCTCCCGATCGAATAATTTATAATCTTAAAACCGTGAGCAATCTGCAAATAATAATAATAATAATAATAATAATAATCATAATAATAATAATAATAATAAAAATAATAATAATAATAATAATTTATAATAATAATAAGTTATAATAATAATAATAACAATAATAATAATAATAATAATAATAATAATGATAATATTAATAATAATAATCATAATAACAATAACAATAACATTAACAAAAACAATAATAATCATAATAATAATAATAATAATAATAATAGTAATAGTAATAGTAATAGTAATAATAATAATAATAATAATAATAATAATAATAATAATAATAATAATAATTGAATAGCGGAGTATGTGGAAGTTCCACAACGGACTCTTTCGTATATAATATATCGATGTTGGCATTCTGTGGATGTTCAGCGTAAATGGAGACGCCCAGATAATATTGTAGCTATTTTGTTTAAACTGCAAAAGTATTTATCTATGCTAACAGGGACGCCTGGCATAACCCGGTCATAAAATATACTAAATGATATTTTAAATCTTGCAGATTTCGTATATGTAATTATAGAGTCAATTTTCTATTGATTCTTACATATTATAAACACGTGATTTCAAAAATAAAATATATATATATATATATATATATATATATATATATATATATATACATATGACTTAAGTGCATTGAATCTGAAACCAAAACCCATGAAGAATTCTCAGTAAAATTATTTATTACAAAAATGGAAGGCCATAACATATAAATTACAGTCACTCGAAAGAAACCTGATGTAAACGTGACACACAAAATAACACACACGCTACCGTATTAATATATAGATAATCTGTAAACCATGGAATAGTATTACGTACATTAAAGGTACTACAGTATTGATATAAAGAGCTTGTGGTGTGGCGGAAGGCAGGTACGACCTGTCAGACGTACGCGTAACAACGAAAGAAACTTCATTAATGTGGAGCTATAAAAACTTCCTGTTTTTCACTGTTGAGCTATTGCTCCTACTAGCACCAACTCTGGAAAACGCATAGGTTTTTGTAGCGACGTCCTCAGACACGGAGATACAATGAGTAACCATCTGATTGGGTGTTCATTCAGGACTGATCGGCCCCCGAACTGCTGCTACGTATGTAATAAATAAAAACCTTTTTTATAGAAGTGTTATCTTGTTTCGCATATCGCTTGTCACCCTTTCGCGGAATGGAGAACATACCCTCACAGTTTTGTTTGTTTTGTTTGATTGTGTCAGCTTTTGCATTCAAAATAAAACTTCTTGCAGCCCAAATCCCTACATAGTGCCCCTTGTAGTTGATACCCCTGATAGTAGCCCCCTACAACAAAGTGGCAATGTGCCTTGTTTGGGGTGAAAATGTAATAATAAAAAAAAAACTGAGATTGCTTTGTTTTACGATGTAACAGATAAGCTATGACGACGAACAGTATTTGCCCACCAAGTATAAGTTTCGCAAATAACCCCGGACTGGAGATCGACCATATGGGCTTGGTCGTTTTTATCTTGCAACATTCGACGACTGTTTGGCGCACCTGCAAATAATAATAATAATAATAATAATAATAATAATAATAATAATAATAATAATAATAATAATAATAATAATAATAATAATAATAATAATAATAATAATGACAACAATAATTAAAACAATAATAATAACAATAATAATAATAATTATAACAATATTAATGATAATAATAATGATAATAATAGAATAGTAATGATAATAATACTAATATAAATAACAATAATAATAACAATAATAATAATTATCAGAATAATAATAACAATAATTATAAAAAATATTATTAATAATAATGATAACAATAATAATGGCAATAGTAATAATGACAATACTAAAAGTACAAACAATAATAATTACAATAATCATAATAATAATAATAAAAAAAATAATAATAATAACAATAACAATAATAATAACAACAATAAAAATACCAGTAATAATAACAATAATAATAACAATAATAATAGCAATAATAACAATAATAACACTAATAACAATAATAATAATAATAATAATAATAATAACAGTAATAATAATAACAATAATAACTAATAAAAATAACAATAACGATAACAATACTAATAACGATAATAATAATAATAAGTAAAATAACAATAACAATAACAATAATAATAACAACAATAATAACAGTAATAATAACAATGATAATAATGATAATTATAATAATATTATTTATACTACTACTACTACTACTACTACTACTAATAATAATAATAATAATAATAATAATAATAATAATAATTGCATTTTTACCGTACAGATAAAAGTACACACATAAACCCACAAGAGCACTAGAAAACGAGAACCACAAGATACTGTGGGACATGGACCTACAGACAGACAAACCGACCCACGCAAGAAGACCAGATGTCGTAATAATTAACAAGATCCTGTCAAATCGTAGAGTTTTCTGCCCCAGTTTACAACAGGGTGAGCATGAAAGAAAAGGAGAAACGAAGCAAATACACAGGGATTTAAAAGGGATTTGGATGATGAAGAAAATCAAAATAATACCGATAATAGTAGGAGCACTAGGAACAATTCCGAAAAAATTTGAAAAAAGAATGGCAGAAATTGGATTCAGTGGAATAACTGCAAAAATACAACGACTAACAATAATGGAAACGGATGAACATATTAAGGAAAAAAATGCGGAGAATAATACAAGAATACAATATAACGAATAAGCGTTACAGGGAATGAAGAACACCGAAGCTGCATATCTACAAGTTCTACACCCCATAAGGCATCCCTCCCATTGTCTCATCACCGTTTCCCCAATAGAAAATAGATATCAAAGAGCCGAGAAGGGTCAAGGAGAATGGAAAGACCGAGGAGAGAGCGCTGACCAGACCTCCGCTGGACAAGCGCGAAGAGAACTGGAATCTTTGGGAGGCTTAGTGCCGATCAAATTCCAGTATAAACCAATGGCCACTGCGAGCGAAAAATCAATGGTAAATGGCTGTTGCGATGACTTGTTGTCACTCAGCTTCCAGAGAACACCACAGGTTTCCAATCAGATCGTTTGTTGATTGTGTGAAGCTCTATGTGAGCCAATGATGATAATAATAATAATAATAATAATAATAATAATAAAATAATAATAATAATAATAAAATAATAATAATAATAATAATAATAATAAAATAATAATAATAATAAAATAATAATAATAATAAAATAATAATAATAATATTAATAATAATAATAATATTAATAATAATAAAATAATAATCATAATAAACTAATAATAATAATAATAAAATAATAATAATAATAAAATAATAATAATAATAATAATAATAATAATAATAATAATAATAATAATAATAATAATAATAAATACATCAAATATAAATGACAACTTGTCTTTGGCAAGTGTATTCGTTTCTATCCTCTGTATTCGGCGTGAATATTAATCAGGCGACATGATGTCTCTCGGCTATGAAACTAATGATAATGAATTCGGACATAATTGCTGAGTAGATTTATAAATATAGCTATTAAACCTGTAACTGACTCTTTTAATTTAATTCCCGTACCGCGAAGTACATTTACTAAGTTATCTACGTGAACGGCTTTTCGCTGCCTTTCCATCTACTACTAAAGTGTGTCTGCTCACTTTCGGTTCTGAAGAAACTGAAAAAAAAATGAGCAGTGTAATATTTAAAGCGTTTAAATGGTCTTAACCAGATTTTTGTTTTCTGTTTTCCCCTGGTAATTTTGTTATTCCGATTTACTTTTTAAAAGTAACATTTCTAACAAATTCAAGTATACCATAAGTAGGACGTCTCCTAGTGTAAATGTAGTCTTTTTGTACTACGATAATTCCAGTTAAGTGTAGTAGACGTATTTCTCAGTTTAAACCAAATGTTACAGAGGGGGGCGAGTTGCAGATGGAAGAGGTGGTTGGTCGGCTGTCCGGGCTTGCGAAGATGGGTAGAACAGATAGTAGAATCCCCGGGGATAAGGTCAGCGTGACTGACCAACATTTCAGACAATGCGTGGTTGAATATTCTGACGTAATCTGTGCGAATAAAATCGAAGCAGCAAAAAACAACAGGAGAAGAGAGCGGCGACCACGGACAGGACAAGCAGACGCATTTTCTCTGTAATTCTGCACACACAACACACCCCGCGACCCCTGTATGCTGTCAACGTTGTCACTAGAAAATAAACATTGCCAGATTATTTCTTTCTGTTACGTAGTATTTTAAAAGTGCAAGAGACATCGTTTCATATTTATATCTATTAAGGAGGTACGCCTTAGTTGTACGGATTTCAAACAAACACGATTAGCGATCCTCTTTGCTCTCCGTCGAATTAATGACCTTGTACCCAATTTATTCCAAA
>NC_136515.1:65162605-65210105 GCF_053919585.1 Euprymna scolopes | reverse complement strand
TCTGTACTTCATTTAAGAATTTAATAAGCACAAAGTACTTTAAAAAGAGAATGTTTCTTGAAAATCCCATCTAAAAATAATTATGGTTGGTAAACTACACAGGTAACAAAATATGATACCTCAGTGAAGTACACATTATTATTAGATGTTTATTGTAAAACAGACTTTTACGACGATGTAGTGGAAATCGCGTGGTGTTGCCGATTATTAGGGAGATATAATAACGAAAGAAATACCGACTTACTATATATATATATATATATATATATATATATATATATATATATATATATTCATTTATTATGCCTAAACATTAAATTAGATCAATAAGAACGTACGATAAAATGAAAAGAAAAACAACGAGCCCTCTATTCCAATACATATAATATATATATATATATATATATATATATATATATATATATATATATATATATATATATGTGTGTGTGTGTGTGTGTATATATATATATATATATATATATATATATATATATATATATATATATATATATATAGTTTCACCCTCGATGCATTTATTATCGTCCGTTGAAAAGACCCAAGCAGCAAGGATATTCTTAGAAATAGTTTATTATTTGAATATATTATGGATTAATAAACATTGCAATTTATTCGATTTTATTTTTATCGTCCATTTTCCTTTAATTTTTATTTGTTTGTCTATTGTATATTTAGCTTTCCTTTTTTCTTGATAGTATTTACTTCTAATATAATATTTCCCATTTTTCATTATAATCATATTTATTTTTGTAATTGTTGTACATATAAAGTATAGATTCTCCTGTCGAATCTGGTGAAAGAGGTTTACACGATTGTTAAATTGTCTGGAAACCACACTAATGATTTGTTTTTAGTGATGAAGGTTTATGTAGACCCGTCCACACTTTTTTGAATAACGGCTATACATGTATATATATGCATACATGCATACATAAATATATATATATACATATATATATATATATATAAATATATATTTATATATATATATTTATATATATATATACATATACATACGTATATATATACATGCATACATACATACATACAAACACATACATACATATATATATATTTATATATAGTAAAATAATTATGAAATACTTAGAGCCACTAGTGTTTCATCCTTTAGGGAATCATCAGCGCAGCGTGTCACGGTTAACACCAGTCAAATGATTCGAACCGGGATACAGAAGCAATCTCTGGCTTCATTAGCAAGAACCAATCCATACGACTACTGTTAACTGCGATAAATATTGTTGAAATTTTAACATATATTTTTAATGATTTTTAACATCTGCCAGAGTGATCTAATCATTATATCATAATTTTCGCAGGAGCGCAAAATTGACTTACTTTTTATTTCAGCTGAAAGTGCTCAACGATAAGAAACTAGTTTCTTAAAAGATCTGACATAATTATTTACTATAATAGTTATTAAATTCCTACAGACATTAGTGTTTCATCCTTTTGAGAATCATCCGAACCCGCAACAAAAACTATATATATATATATATATATATATATATATATATATATATATATATATATATATATATGACAAGTGCTCGTCTGAACTCCAATCTATGGACACCCTCGCCACGAGAAGCACAAGTCTAGCTGAAAATACTGTCAATAATTCCCCCCACAATTTATATGTGACGAAACCTAAACGTAGATTCTATGAGCAAAGTTTCTTTCTTAGAACTGCACGACTGTGGAGCTGTCTTCTGTTTGCCTGCTTTCTAGCTAACTAAAATATGGTTTCCCAAGTCAAATGTAAGCAAGTTATTGATTAGTCGTTCCACTTAAGTTAGCAAATTTACCGAATTTCCATTACTAACCATTACTATATTGTATTATTGACTACTGTACACTCTTTAACCCTTATCCTCCAGTGGCGTCTGGGCCTTAATAAGTGGTGATTCCTATGTATATATATATATATATATATATATATATATATATATATATATATATATATATATATATATATAGTAGAGAGAGGCAGAGACACACAGAGGGATAGCAATCTAGATAGATAAATAGCTATATGTATCTGCGTGTAAATTGTTGTCTTTGTATGATGTAGACATAGGCGATTATTTCGCGTTTAATTACTCAGTATAGAATGTCCTCTTTTTTTTTTTGCAAACATTTATTGACCCTCTCTTCGAATTCTTTTGTTAATAAAGAACGAATGAGTCAAATAAGACGAGGCATTCTTTAAATTATTTAAATTCTTTCAATACCTCTGATTAAAATAAAACGCGGTATACGACGATCGAATATTTTTATGAAGGTTTCTGACATACAAATGCCCCGAATACGTACAACGTGTATTTTTTGGGTCAAGATGCGTGCTCCTTTCTGGATAAACAAAAGATTAATTAAAAGATATAACGGATATACTTGTTTTCAAACTAATTTTCTCATTAGCGTTGTCACAATATATTCCCGTTTCTTACTGATTCATATGTTTGTCCTTTTCATTGTAAGACGAGGGGGAGGCGGACGTGTGGGATCAATACGAGATAACAAGATTAAGAAAAACTTGATGAGAAAGAGATGTTGGAAGGGGAGAGGAATTAAGACAGGTATCGTCAATATACATAAATTATATTGTTTTAATTTCATAAATGATGCTACCAGATCAGAATGTATAAAGATATTGGCTTTCTAACCTAAAATCCACTATCCATAGCTGGTATCGTCTATTTCTTTATTTTTGCAACACTACTTATAAAACAAAACATGATAAACCCAAGAAGGTTTAACGAACGTTTAACATAAATACTTGTTTCTAAAAGTAGGGTATTCGGCATTATATAACCCGAAAGGGATAGATATGCCGTAAAATTTTACAAGCAAAATACAGTTTATGCATAAATATATAAAGACATAAATAACTTGCAGCATAAAACTTTATTTTCAAAATTCCTAGATTTGGCATGAATAAACTAAACTTTTCAAACACGCAACTTGAAGCATAGCATCTTTTTCCAAAGATTATCGGACACGGCATTAGGTTTGATATGTCGGAAAACCTCAACAAACAAACAAAAATACCTCACTGATATGTATGTTTTTTTTCTAGTAAGCATATCGATTTGGTTACTTCGAAGGTAACCACTTATCAAGAACCAGAGGCCAGTCAAGAAGGAGTAAGTGTTAAATGACAAGACACGGTCAGTTTCGGTGGAACTTGGGTAAGGCTGTATTATCTAAATAGATTACTTAATATAATTTATTAACATCAGACTTGAAATCGACCATGTTGTAATCAAGTGGTAAGCAGACAAACGGTGTTGCGTTTTACATACGGGTAAGAACGGGGGGATCACTTGCGGTGTTAAAGAAAAGGATATAAAAATGAGAATTTGAAAGAGAGGTTTATATTGTCAGCATTAGTTCTCTTTTAAAAGACTTCCTATATGTTGCTAGCAGATAAAGCTGTCTGACATTCTGGCCCCAGACAGTGACGTCATAGTTTCTTAGTTTGCTTTTCATTTTCCCTTTTATAAAACTTAATCATCTTTCGCAGAGATAAACACAAATACAACAATTCTCCAACCAACCAAAACCGCCAACCTATAAACAATGAACACATAAATCGGATAAAAAAGAAATTGGAGCATAAGACCTCTTCTGTCGAAATTGCGGGAGTTTGCCATAAATAATCAAAAAGAAGTTGATACGTCGTTCATCAAAACAATCAATCAAAGCACCACGATTATATATATGAAGATATATATATATAACTTAAACCAGAAAATAATTAAACCTGAAATAATGGAACCCGGATGAGTTTGATATGAGGTAAAAACAGCAAAACAAATCCATATATGATAAATAAATTCATTCTCGATCAAAAATTTTAGACCATTTGCAAATATGTCAAATGAAAGTTTTTTATAAAGTATATTTTAAACGTTAACCACTTAAGGTTACGAATACTACAACCTAAAATGTCACGAAAAAAAAAAAAACAACATATTCCAAAAATTTAATTCAGAAATTTACATTTTTATAAAATCGAACATTTTACATCTGATCAAAATTATAAGACCTGAGATATAAATTTAACGAAATTCTACGGAAATTGTATGAAACCACCCAACAACTAAATTTAACACTGGTTTTGATGATTTTAAATAAGGGTTTCCGCTAAGATTCAGAGGATGTTTTTCCAGCTTCTGAAGGTATCACGAAGTTCATTTTTTGTTGGATATTGTTTGCCATTTCGATAAACATCTTTTTGTCATCCATCCCAACCATTTTCAATATGGTGCAGGTCCGGTGAGCATATAGTATGTCCGAAGAGATAGACCTCGTTTTCTTGCAGAAAAGTCAAGGTCCGTCGAATAACAATCCATCCTAAAACAAACGATGGTCCTGCGTCATCAACGATGCTTTTTGTAGCATGCTAACATATACACCCTCTGTCTGACGACCCTGCATCATCTGAAGCTCCATCGTCAATGTATGAGAAAAAACATCCCAAACCATAAGGGATTCTCTACCACTACAACGTGTGAAGAAAATTTCAGAAGGCATTTTTTTCGTCATGCCATTATCGTTTGAAGTCATCAGGACTATCTAGATTGCATCTTTCTCATAAGAAAACATATTTTTTTTTCCACTTCCCAACGTCCATATTTGGTAATCACGAGCAAACCTTAAGCGGCCACCTTGTGACGTGAATGCAGGCGAGGAATTTCTTTACGCTTTTATTTACCATGTTCTATTGTTGTGCCATCTGCTGATTACTGTACTGCAATCAGCATCTGTGACAACCGTAATTTGACTAGAATAAAGCCCCCTATCTTTCACAACAACCTGTACTATTCTCGTACTCATCGCAGGAAAAGTATTTAGGGATTACCAATGGATTTAGCTTTGCCAGAATTATCTTTATTTTTTCAGAAAGTTGCTAGTCACAGTTTTTCTGCGATTTACCTAAGCTGCGATCGCCCGCTGTGACAATCTTTGCTTATGGAAATCTAGAATTCAAGCACGTTCAACTTCGTAAGTTTGTTTGCTTAAGGCATGGTGATACCTTTACGCATTGATTGCTAATCAGTAACATAACTAAAAAACAAGGAAAAAAACAAACAAACAATTTATACCCCTGGTTTTATAATTTTGATCAAGTGTAAACTTTATCATTTTATTATTTCTGTAAAGTCCTGAAGTAAATATTTAGAATGTAGCTTTTTTATATAATCGTTTAGGTTTTATTATTTATAACCTTAATTGAGAGGAGTTTAAAATCATTCCTAAAAAATAGTAATCGTTTTTGCAAAATCACCTGATTCGGTTTTAAACAACCCATTATAGGCCACATAATTCCTTAAACCACCATTATAGGCCACATAATTCCTTAAACCACCATGACGCTGTGCGTGTAGTAGTAGTGTCCGGGTCAAACGCTTTGTTGATAGCGTGAGCTGTTTCGGCTTACTTTTAATTAAAATAAGAAAATTATGCGAATTTGTTTTTTTTGTTTTCAAACTTGTAATAACCTTTCTGCAATTTAAAGCGGTTGTAATTTAACCAAAAAGTAGCACGAAAAATTTCCATTAAAATTATATATAAAGTATAGGTATTACAACGACTACTTATTTGAAAATTCACTATTTGAAATTAAAATGAAAAATTCTGAAAGAACCTGCTAGTTAACCTAATAAAATGTTGTTCATATATATATATATATATATATATATATATATATATATATATATATATATATATATATATATATATATGGGTCCCTTAGTTTTTGACAGACTATGATTACCCACGAAGGGGGTGGCTGCGATTGAAATCTTATTGGCGGGAAGTGCGCATTCTCCAACCACACATCTCTGAGTCGACATTGTTAAATACCATGCGTACGTGAAGTGTACAAGACGACGAGAAACAATGGCCAATATAAGCGGAGAGCACATGCAGCGTATAGAATTCCCAAACGGTCATCAAGCTCGTACTAACAAGGCTCTATGTTGCTTAACGTCGGTGATCTGCGAGAACTGGTGTGTCAACGCGATTATGCCGAATATATATATATATATATATATATATATATATATATATATATATGTATATGGGTGATCTAGCCACACTGATGAGCTGTGAAACATCGACACAGTACTGTATGTGATTATATATATATATATATATATATATATATATAATTTTTATGTTAATCTTCCAATATAAACATATACACACAATTTTATATACAGAAAAAGATCAACTGATTATACTACTTTAGTCGTTAATCTGGGCTTCCATTTACGGTACAATAACGATATATACTCAATAAGTATCAGTTGAATCCGAGTTAATAAATAAATTATTTAATTAATTAAGTAATCAGTTAATGGAATTTGATATACGGTTGATAAAAACTGTGTAAATTCATTCAATTCCTTTGTCTTGAAAAGGACTCCGAATTCCTGGCGCCTACCCACCGGGATGTATTCCGCAATTTCCTCGAATACTTACTGTCTTTTGCTGTTTCGGTTTGATTTATGAAAATGCAGTGATTGCTCTTATTGGATTAACCTTCTCTTCTCTTTCTCCTTCTTTCTTTCCCCATGTCTTTCCTTTTTCTCTTTCCCAATCCCTTTCTGTATATTTTTATCTATTAGTCTTTCTCCCCTTTCTCTCACTATTTGCATCCCTATTCATTCACTCTCTCTTACTATTTATATATATTTCTCTCTCTCTTTCTCTCTCTCTTTCTCTCTCTCTCTATCTCTCTCTCCTTCTCTTATCCCGCAAATACACTCTTCGTTCCTCTTGTCCTTTTCCCAACCCCCAAACTCTTCTCACCTCTGCAACGTCGACGCCAAACAGAACATTCCTTCCCCTCACACGGGCGTCACTACACGTACGGGGTTCCCCCTACCAACCCACGCGAACCCCAATAACACTGTTTACTTGATTAAATGCAAAAATTAGATTTGACTTATTTTAAGATATAAAACAGGAAGACAGCGGACCCTCATCATTCGTCTCCTTTCCCTCAACTCGAACCACCAACCGACTATAACGTCTGCCCCACCCATAAATAACACTACTTCCACCCCTGACAACAGAATTCTTCCTACATCATAGTTTATTTCTATTCCTGCTTTTTCTGTCCGTGTTTTTAGTGCCCACTCACTGCCACCCCCCACGAGGTTCGATATCCCTCTTAAATCAATCTCTTTTATCTAGTCTAGAATCATTTGTTAAACCGAGAGAGTTATTAATAATACAAATCGGAGAGCAGGTTTGAGTTGAGGGGCGGTTAAAACA
The DNA here is from genome assembly GCF_053919585.1 of Euprymna scolopes. Classification (NCBI taxonomy): domain Eukaryota; kingdom Metazoa; phylum Mollusca; class Cephalopoda; order Sepiida; family Sepiolidae; genus Euprymna; species Euprymna scolopes. Next base: position 65,202,776 of record NC_136515.1, on the reverse strand, counting down.
AAGGAAATAATGCGTTACGTGACATAGGGGATTGAGAGTTGGCACTCGCAACGAAGTGGTTTGCTCGTGTCAAGTCATTGTTTCTAATAGCGAGGTGCTTGCATCGGGTTTTAGAACACGTACATTTAATGGTCTGTTTTTGGGATGTGCCCTTTTTTCACGGCATATCGACCTTATTTTCCCAAACGCAATAAACATCGTCAACAGAAAATCGTGCGAGAATTTTACTCTCATCTGGAATATAATAAACATTTCTCAGTGATAAGTCTGTGTTATTGATCACTAAAGACCCTACAATTATTTTTTATATACATTTTTAAGACACATTTGGATGTGAAGGAATATTTTTTTACTCACTTTCGCACAAGACATATCCCCACTTGGACGTAAGGGGCTACTAACTGGGATCGTGCCTTAGAAAGTTTTACATGGTGTTGGTTTACGTTGCATCTAAACTTCTGCATATCAGTACGGGCAGGTAAACAGGTATCAGGAACGGTTGTCAAACATCTAGCTGTTCCAGGAAAGAAGCTATTAGAGTAGAAAGCTTTCTGGAATTTAGGGATTTCAACAGTTAAAGGGTGTGATTTTGTTGTTAAGTGTATTTGTCGGGGATATGTATGCTGAGAAGGCACCATTGCAATAAGTTCATCAAAGCACATTTAATGAAAATACTTGTTAAACAATATGGATTTAGACAAGCCCGTTCCACAGCAGACATCCTAACTGTGATCTCTGAACGTATATACCATTCACTGGGCAAAACGGGGCAGGGCAGAGCGGTAGCTCGTGATATATCTAAGGCTTTTGACAGGGTATGGCATGAGGGTCTCCTCAGGAAAATCAGATCATACGGTATCACTGGTAGAATACTTAACATAATTAAATCCTTCTTAGATAAGATAAAAATCCAGGTTGTCCTCGACGGTCGTACATTTAAACAATATGGTATAAATGCGGGGGTGCCCCAGGGTTCTATCCTTGGACCTCTATTGTTCCTGATATTCATAAATGACCTCCCCGACAAAATTGCCTCTGAGATGGGTATATATGCTGATGACACTACACTCTAATGCAGGCACGACAGGAAGACGAATAACCACATTTCTAAAGAAATGGCAGAAACACTAGAGGAAGACCTCCAATCCGTGGTGGAATGGGGACAAAAGTGGTTGGTCGCGTTCAATGCTGCCAAGACTAAACTAGTTTCATTCAATAATTACAAGAGCCCCTCTCTACCACCTATAGCTATGGCCAACGACTTTTTATCTGAGAGTACATCTTTCAAACTCTTTGGCCTAACGTTCACAGGAAACATGAGTTGGAACAATTACATTGAAGGCATTGCCAGGGCCGCTGCAAGAAATGTGGGCTCTCTCTACCGTGCTAGAAAACTACTAACACCCGAAAGTATCCTGTACCTCTATAAGGCCACCATTCGCCCATGTATGGAGTATTGCTGTCACATCTGGGCTGGTGCATCTGCTACTAGTCTCTCGCTCCTTGACAAGGTTCAAAAGAGAGTCGCAAACCTTATAGACCCTGAACTGGCATCTAAGCTTCAGCCTCTGCCCCATCGACGAAATGTTGCATCCCTCTGCCTTTTCTACAAGTATTTTAGTGGTGAATGCTCTGACGAACTGCAATCATTTGTGTCCCCACGACGTGAGCACCTTCGACAAATACAACAGGCTGCTAAATCCCACCCCCACACTGTAGAGATCCCTAGATGTAAAATATATTTTTACTCCAATAGTTTCTTCCCCAGAACCACTAGACTCTGGAATTCCATTTCAGGTCCCTGCTTCCCCAACAGTAATGACGTACAGAAGTTCAAGTGTAACGTGAACCGACATCTTACTGCCCAAATCCCTTCATAGTACCCCAGTAGTTGTTGCCCCTGATAGTAGCCCCCTACACCAAAGTGGCAATTTGCCTTGTTTGGGGTGAAAATGTAACAAAAAAAAAAATTAAAAAACAGGCACATGGATGCAATATTGCGACGATGGGACCTTGCTTACAAAATCAAGATATATAAAATGTAGCAAAGAAATTAATGTACGTATTACATTGAAATTTCTGCAGGTTATGTGTAACGGGACTAACGTTTAGGCATGGAACCAACACGTTGTATGCAGTCTACATCGCAAAGGACTATAGAACAAAAATAACTCAAACCTACTTTTTTGCTGTAACAAAGGCATTTATTTCGTTAATCTCCTGCCACACGTGACTTCTCGTTACGTGTGTGACGTCTCAAATGTATTCGTCTTCTCGAACGTGTTCTCGAACGTTACCATGTTTCTAACGTGATCGTCTTCTCAAACATGCTTTCTTCCTTTTTTCATGGTATTCTTTTTTCCTTACAGTGACTTTATTGCGCTCACTGCTCGATATTTGCATGTAGCCGTCCACGCTATGCTACAAGTACAGAAAGGGAAGATGGGAAGAGGAAATTAATTAAAAAGTTTAGCAGTTCAAGGAAAGAAACTCTTATAGTTGAAAGATTCCGATATCAAGAATCATCTAGAATGAAGGGGAATAATGTTGCTACTTATCACGTTAGTTACGTATATGTTCGTCGATAGAAACCAATGTTACGCGTTTGTCAGAGCATATGCCATTAAAGTAATTTTAAAACGCACAAAAGGGTAAAACATTGCGATTACCGGAAAGAGCTTTTTTAACAACACGGAACCTATGAGACTGGAGACGCATATTTTTATTTTGGAATCTGTTTAAGGGGGAAAGATTGTGGCAGATGTTTCAGCTCAGAGGTAACAACAATACCATATGCATGGGCGAATGGTTGGTTTGTAGATATGCATGATACAGAAAGATGGGTATCGTTTTATAGCACGGTCGAGTGACCCCAATTTTTTTTTATATAGTAATCTTGGCAATGACTTTTATGTATTTGTCCCAATTTATGTTGCCTGGGAATATTAAGCTTTGTAGTTTGAACGATGCACTCCCAGGTATAAAAGAATGTGGGAATTATACAAAAACTAATCAGAAAGCTACATAGAGCAGAATGCAGAAAATCTAATCACCGCATCGAGATGCACTTCAATAACCAACAAGATAGAAAACGGAGATGCAAGAGCTAGACGAGAAAGAAAGAAATGGGAACAAAAACAGCTACGCTGACGATTTATAAGGATGACAAAAGATGAGACTCAATAAACCATTTGGACATCGAAATTATGAGACTATATCCCTAATAACGCCGTTAGAAACAATAAATATTAAAGCAAAGATCAACAAGACACAAGAAAACAGCAAAGGTAAGCAACATGGACAAAGAGATGATACAATAAACTACACAATTGAATGTAGCTATAAAAAATAAGAAGAGCAACCATCAAGTAAGGGAAGGTAGTACACTAAGAATTATGCAAGCAGTTGAATTTGAAAATCTTTATCATCGGACAAGCAGAATATCCCAGCATATGAAATTAATTGTAGATTCTTTGATAAGATAGGACTGCGTAAAAAATTAATGTTTCTGCTTAAAGAACAACTGAAGGAGATGACTTGACGTTAGCATTATAAACTTTCATTCAGACATTTATATAAAAAAAAAACTTTTTATAAAATCATCAGTCGGTTTTCTACGTAGACTACAATGTATTGTGAACTAAGTAAGTACGGAGAAGTACATGAAGGTTAGACTTGGTGCATCGTGGTATGTCCCAAACTCAAGTTGGCAATCAATCGATTTGGTTGACGGTCATGAGATTTTACCGATTTCGATGACAATAGAAGTTTTCGAAGTGTGGAACATTTATTGACACTCATACGATCCCGGGCAACGTCGCTGCTTCCTGCTAGTTAATATCTAAAATTTGGCCTGATACCCCAGTATTTTCTGTCCTTAGCTAGTAGAAAATATATTTTTCTGAACTGATGCATTTTGTAAAATATTTGTTCAAAGTGTATATGTGAGTGCGGGTATAAATTGCACGTGTTCAACATCAATTAATAAAAATATATATCGAGTTTATTTATTCACAACTATAGACTTTATTTAAAATAAGTAAATAATACACCTGTTTGTATGAATACAATAACGTTTGATGCAAATACATAGGACCGTGTGTCTGTGCGTACGTGCTCGTTTGTTGATCTCTGCGATCATGTGTGAACTGAGAATAGCATGCTTTGCGTAATGTTGTTACAAAATTAATTCAGTGATTACCCATTTAATTCTCCATGGTTTTTGAAAATTAAGCTTACTTCTCTAAGTCTGTTCGATAAGCAGAGACCGTTCTATTATTAAGTCAGTTTGGGTGTGTACCTAAACTCGGAATGCATGAGTGACGTCTATTCTTGTTATGCGCCCGGAAAAGAGAGAGAGTGAAGAGGAAGTTGATATCGTCATCTTTCGGCGGAAAGATGGAAACGCTGGGAATAATGGTGATAACCGTATATGTTTCAAACAGAACGCGTTCTGCATTGTCTTCTTTTGTTTGCTATGCGAGAGACTATTGACTAATGTGTCTCCACAGATGTGATTTAAAATCCAACATTGTGTTTAACTCTGCCCCCGTGGGGAGACACGTAGATAAAAGCACTGACACACTCATCTCCTGACACGAGTTTCGATGATTCTCCCCAGCTCCGAAATAATCTGGGAATTGTTTTATTAAGCTTCACATATTCTTATTAGACGATCATCAAAGTGATTTCTTCCTCCAGCGTTTTCTCTTTCCGTCTTTATGTATCGTAGCCATAACTATAATGTTTATTCTTTAGTGAAGCGTGAATTTGGAAATATTGGGAAGAGGGAATTAATCATTCTATCACTCCGACATCCGGGTCCTGTACGACGCCATAGTTTAGAATGTTATAATTTCCCCATAGGAAGAGAGTTATCTACCAATGACTAAATAGCCGATCCTGGCATTTTGGGAGATAACGAAACGTACCTCCAAACCATACACTTCATTATTTCGAATTCAACGGCATCTATGTCATTGTTTATTCCGTAAATTAGATTAACATATCGCTTGATTCAAACTTTTATAATTTCTCGTTAGTAATTATACTGACGACAGTTATTTTATCAGACGTAAAAACTTGTGACTATGAATGGTATTTAGACAACGTGGACAAACAATTAAATATTATAAAATACTAGCATTTCAGCCCGGTGTTGCCCGAGTGTTTGTTGTTGAGCAAAAAACAAAAAAAAATAATAAAAAGCGGTCATTTTTTTTCAATTTGACCCCTATTATGATTCCTTAATATTTATTATTTTGGGCTCACATCAAGTTATTTAGTTAGATCCATATCCACGGAACCTATATCTAAAATTTCACGTGTTTACACCCAAAATTGGCGGAGGAGTTTTTTTGAGTTCTTAAAGGTCAAATCGTTGAACTTTTACCCCTTAACAGACAAATTCCTGGCCGAAAACGGATTACAAAGATTTTCCCATATCTCAGTACCCTGTATATCAAATTTCGCGTCTGTAGACTGAAAATTGACAGAGTTATTGCGTAGAAAAATGTATGAAGACACACAGGCACACATGCACACGGGCATACACATGCACTTTTATGGATATATAGATGTATGGAAGTATATGGATTCTTTGGACAACTGTTCTTTCCTTGTGTTATATTTAAATATGCCTTTTAACTGTATCGTGTCGAACTCGGAAATCTACACGGAAGTTCGAACCAACCTTATATATTAGCCAAGCTGTACGCCTAGACTCGTTTTCTCAGTCGAAACTTGCTAGAAGTTCTAAGCAATTCGCAATTGTATTTCCGAGCGTTACCTGCACTGAAATTTAAACCTTCAACCTCCAGGTTAGTATAACTTAGAATTGAATTGTATCAAGTAATATATCCATTGCGCACTGTCACGGGCGAATTACGTAATGCTTCTACCCAGTTATGGCGGACAAAACGATCATACCCAAACCATGTACGGCTTCAGCACAAAAGGATCCACTGACTGTTTATATAGCAAAATAATAGAGCTGCACTTTGTTAACCTGCGAAAATATTTACTTGCATAAAAGATTGTATTTTCCTCCAATTAAAAAAATAAATGTCTTCATAAAATATAATAATTCATACAAAAAATAACTCATATTAACTGAATGTTTACCATAAAAATCCTCGAGTGTTAAGCGTTTCTCTGTGCAGGAAATTGGCTGGACACCTTGGCATGAATATACTTCTTCCCAAATAAACCGTGACCAACTATTAAAGTAATATACGCAAGGTGTTCAAAAAGTAATAGTTCCTATGTTTTATTTCGCTTGAACGGATCAGAGGGGATAGCAAATTGCATTATCATGATGTCTAAACTTATAAATGCATGCCCTGGTAGTTTCATCCATCTATTACAGATATTGAGGATATGAGATGTGTGAAACTCAACCCCTGTCATGGGCGTGCGGCAGAAGAAGAAATACGTCAGTGATGGTCTGGCAAAACTGTATTGGAATTGTGGTAACCATGTAGAAAAATAAATTCTGACGCACAAAACGTCGTTCGTAGCTCCTAAACTTGTTGAGTAATAAAAACGCTAAGAAAATTTACTTTTGGCACAAACCACGGAGTATTCGAGAAGCAAAAGGATCACCCGGTATAGGTATGCAACATTATTTTGTGCGAAGAATTATTGGCATTCTCCAAGTGCTGTTGGATCTACGAAAAACAGGAAGCTGGATGCTCTATCAAAGTAGTTGGGTGTTTATTCTGGAATCAGGTTACATGCATGCGTACATGAATCAATATATATATATATATATATATATATATATATATATATATATATATATATCTTGATGCTAGAGATTGATATTTGTTTCTCACTTTCTTCTTTTTCTTACTTGCATTTATCACACAAAATAGAAACTATATTATTACTACGTTCTGGCATCGAGATAGATTTTTTTTATTCAAATAAAAGTGTCTTATTTACCCATAATCTGCAATTAACAATTGAATTGGGCTCTATCTTACTGCATAACTTAATATATTTTTTCAATCGCCCAGGGTGAATGATATATTCACTAGTATATAACACTCACGCTTCCGTATCTCTCTTCCGAAATAAACACACACACCCACATATGTATAAATATATATATATATATATATATATATATATATATATATATATATATATATATATATATATTCTTCAGAATGTAAGAGAATATATAATGATTTTAACAGCCGGACAAAGTGGAAGTCCAAAAGAGCAAAGCAAACCAAAAAACCGAAAGTCCAAGACTAACGTTTCGCCCTCATTTTGGCTCGTCACATCCAGAGTAGGGATTTCAAACAGGAGCTTCCTGCATGCAAGACGAGCACTCTAACAAATGAGCAAACACGCCACACATATTAACTTACATTAAACAAGCAACCCGCGGCATAGATTCGACAGTGGAATGAACCTACCTCATACTGATCAAGGAACGTGATCATTCAGCCAGCTATAACCCGAGGTCTTACAATATTATATATATATATATATATATATATATATATATATATATATATATATATATATATATATATATATAATTATTTAAATATACAAAAAAAAAGCTACAAGAGACTTTCGGCATTTCCATATATTACTTAGTTGTTTTCTTTACTGACGTACTGAACACTGTTGAAGTAATTACTGAAAATCATGTATTAAATATATTTACTCCTAGCAAAATATATAGCTACAAAATTATATATATATATAGCTATAACCCGAGGTCTTACAATATTATATATATATATATATATATATATATATATATATATATATATATATATATATATAATTATTTAAATATACAAAAATAAAGCTACAAGAGACTTTCGGCATTTCTATATATTACTTAGTTGTTTTCTTTACTGACGTACTGAACACTGTTGAAGTAATTACTGAAAATCATGTATTAAATATATTTACTCCTAGCAAAATATATAGCTACAAAATTATATATATATATATATATATATATATATATATATGTGTGTGGGGGGGTGCGTGTGTGTGTCTGTGTGTGTGTCTGTATGTGTGTATGTGTGTATATATATAAATAGATATATAGATATGTGTGTGTCTGTGCATTATATTTATATATTATATATATATATTACATATAATATATGATTTATATATTATATAACTATTATATACGATTATATATATATATATTTATATTTATATTTAATATATAAAACTGTACAGAAGTTCAGAAAAAAACATTGATATATGAATAAATAATGTTAAACTCTCGTCAGCTATGACTGGCGCGTGCCTAGTCCTATATTATACATTTTGCTTTGGTTTTGATACCCCCAAATTCGAAGCTATCTCTTTACAACCCTTCCTTTTCATAACCTATCATACTTTCATTAATCAGAGTCCATTTGCTGTAGGCACACCGATTCTCATTCATGCTTAGTTTATTGCATCCAATATACAGAATTACCAGCCTCCGAAATAAGCTGGTCGTAAAATACGCTAATACATGTTTTCTTTCATGCAGATTTTGTATTTATTTAATGTTTTTGTACACAATACACAGTGGTAGTTTCAAATTTTTTAAAACACTGACTTGCGTGTCTATCAGCGAAAATCGAAATCAAAACATATTGCTTAAGAAATTGTCATTAAATATGAAATGTTTGCTAGAAATTACGTCATGAATTTAGAATACAGACTTTTAGTATAATGATATTAGATAGATAGATATAGTAGTTAATACAGACTACTGATTTCAGAAGTTTTAGAAAATATATTGCTTGCATACTATCAGCAAGAATCCTGACAAAAACATATACCGTTCCAGCCTAAGTCGTAAACTTCGAGATTTTTGCTTGTGATGACTTTAAAATTACAGACGTTTTGAGAAAGCAAATCATACTTTAAGTAATATATATATATATATATATATATATATATATATATATACTAGACTACCAGTAACCTTTGGGTCAGTATGTTTATTAGCTATTGAATTCATGTATAAGCGTGACACTTGTGTTTAAAGGAAATAGTGTTTTGCAATAACAGAAACAGTACGAAAGTATATTAAAATGAAAAATCATGGACGGATTACTCAAACATGTAGAAAAATCCTCCCTATTTTTGTAAAGTTACCAATTTTTCCCGAGTAATCGCTCAAATATCTTATCGTTGAGCACTTCACAGTTGAAATGAAGTCGGTCACTTTAGCTCGCATGAGCAGATCATGATCTTATATTCATTAAACGCTTTTGACAGACGTTATGACATTTAAAAATAATGTTCACCGATATTTCTCGCGATTTATTTTGGCTGGGATTATTTGTTCCTTATTAATTGAGTCAGAGATAACTTCCTTGCCGGGTTCGAATCTCCCGAACGGCAGTAATCGTGTCACCCTGCACTGATGAGTCCAGAAAGGATTAAGCAATAGTATCTGTAGGTGTTTAATAGTTATTATAGTAAATAATTATATATATATATATATATACATATTTATATATATATATATTTATATATACATATTTATATATATATATATATATATATATATATATATATATATATATATATATATATATAAAAGTTTTCCTGTGCAAACGCGCGATCGCGCGTGCGTGTGTGTGTGTGTGTGTGTACGTTCCTTTTTTATAAATTCAAAAATTTGGACGACTTTTATAAAAATTTACCGAAGGAAATTTAGATGCCTGGCAGGGTGCATTAGATGGATTTGTAATTGAAATGTTTCCCATGAATATCGATAATAAAAATATCCGATTGGAGATGGAACAGGGGGTTTGAAGTAAACATCTTACATAGCTTGACATCACAAGTACATTGAGAAGTTTTAGTACAACACTGGCCTAAAGGCCGTACTTATATAATGATAATTTGTAACATAGATGAATGTTTCTACTTAAAGCAAAATTGCACCATGATACTTGACTTTTTCATTTTTAACCTAAATTAAGGCAATTCTGTATTTTTGTCATCTTCTGACATTTTGCTGTATAGCAGGAATTTTAAATAGCGAAAATCACGTAAAAACGCACAGAACCAATATATTTTATTTCATAAATTTAGATCCGGTGTATTTAGTCGGCATCATCTAAGAAAACGAGTGCAGCAATGTAGACAGTAGGGAACAATAGGTATCATTGCAACGCATATATTTTAAGGTGAGTAAGTGTTTAAATTTTTTGTTTTACACAGTGATCACCACTTATCAAGGCCGGGAAGCCACTCAGGGATAAGGGTAATTGCAAGTAAATTACGTTAGTGTGGAGATTTGATGAAGTGTTTACGTAAGGGGGTGGTTCATTAGGAATTTGTTAACGTTGGACTTGTAGACATCCCAGTTGTAGTCCGGTGGGAAGCAGGCAGACGGAACAGCGTTTCACAGGCGTGCAGTTCTAACAAAGAAGCTTTGTTCATGGAATCCGCGTTTTGATTTAGGCACACATATAGAGTGGGGGAAATTTTTCACAGTGGATTCAGCTAGACGGGTGTTTTTCGTGAAAGATTGGCAAGGGGGGACCAGAGATTGGAGTTCAGAAGAGCACCTGCCATGGAAATAACGATAAAACAAGGATAGGCTCGCAACGTCTCTTCTGTGGGAGAGAGGTTGCAGGCTAGAGAAAAGTGCATCCCCCACTAAGCCACGAAGTCTATTTTGTACTCTGTCAAGGCAGGATAGGCTGTTTTAGCAGCTCCTGCCCAGATATGGCAACAGTATTCCATCCTTGGACGTACTTGGCTTTTATATAGATCGAGAATTGCATCAGTAGTGAGATATCTTCTGGAGCGGTAGAAGGATCCCACCATCTTTCCAGCGACCTTGGCAACAGACTTGATGTACGTGTTCCATTTCAGATCAGGAGTAAAGGTCAAACCAATAAGCTTGTCAAAACACGGGGCCTCACCCAGATGCCAGCTGGGGATCAGAGCGTATTTGATGATGTAAGGATAGGAGTTTGGTTTTGGATGCATTAAAGGTAATCAGCCGCATCTTCCCCCACTTAACCACGCGCTCGAGATCAGAGGAGAGAGAATCAGAGAGACCTTTGTCATTTACAGCCTTTGATGCGTTGCCGTAGATGGCCGTGTCATCAGCATAGATGTCAACGAATGATTTTAGTATGTGTTTAGGGAGGTCATTGATGTAGATCAGGAAGAGGGTTGGGCCCAGCATTGACCCCTGAGGGACTCCAGCATTTATATTTCAGGCCTCCGATTTTTGTCATTCTACCACTACCCATATGAGCCTATCGGAGAGAAATGATTTAATGATTGAGAAAACCTTTCCAGTTATACCGTAGCTGGAAATCTTGTGAAGTAGACCCTTATGCCATACCTTGTCGAAGGCCTTTGATATGTCAAGAGCAATTGCCCTAGAAAGGAAGTCTTTGTCAAGAGATTCACTAATCCTGTGGGATATAACCGTCAGCATGTTCGTTTATTGATGCGAATACCGTTAAATTTGAATATAAAAATGGTCAGAACTAAGCCAATAAAAATAAGGCAGAGAAGACTTTATTGTATTTGTCGCGAAAAATGGAAAGAGTATATTATGTATGTATGTATGTGAAAACAGGTAATGACATAGGTTTTGACACGATCTGAACTGGTAGTGGCGGGAGCAGTAAATATTGAAATAAAAAAATAGGAACTTCTGCCTCTGTAGATGCGGTGATTGTGATGGCGTTGCTCATCGGATGTAATATAGCGTTTTATTATCACGAGTTTATTATCAGGTAGAACTTCTTAGGTTAGATGAATAAAATTTAATATGGCATATGTCCTTGCTAACCTACAACAAATTGGTAGAAAGTGTAATTACTGCAGTCAAAATATTATATATGTATACAATGTTCCGTGTTAAACAAGTGATGACCCCTTTAAGAACATTAGGAGTATGGTTTGTTCATGTACATAAAACACTTCAACGATGCAGAAAATGTATTGAATTACTGCGAAATAATTTTTCAACAAAGGCCATGTTCATATAGTTTTAAATGGTTTTAAATAAATTTCGAAGACTATAAACAAACACACACACAAACACATATACACATGTATGTATAAATATATGTATATATATATGTATATATATATATATATATATATATATATATATATATATATATATATATATATATATATATATATATATATATATATATATACATTCAACCAATTATTATTAAATGAACCGGAGATATATTTCTTTATGATTCTTTTTTGTTTAACCTTTCGATTTTCCGCATAATCTTTTTCATATAAAAATCAAAAATATTTATAAATATTCCATAAGTGTTGCTGTTACGAGAGCTTTCGATTCGCTCACGAAATATCTGTAGGTGTTGAAATAAAAGTGCGAAGGAGGGAAAATGAGAATTAAAAGCTAAAACTATATATATATTTATACATATTTATATCTGTATGTATACATTTCTGTAGAAATATATTTTCTTGTTATAATTCAATCCTTATATAAGAAGCTCAATGTGATTCTCTCTCTCTCTCTCTCTCTCTCTCTCTCTATATATATATATATATATATATATATATATATATATATATATACATATTTATATATATATTTATTTATATATATATAAATATATATATATGCATATATATATATATATATATATATATATATATATATATATACTGCCGTAATATATATATATATATATATATATATATATATATATATATATATATATATATTGCCGTAAAATTAAATTTATGCATTCTATAAATGTTCATTTAATTCATATTTCCCGAGGGTAACGTTGGTGGTTTAGTTTTATCCTTGCTACTATAAGGAGATATGGCTGTTGGACCGGTTTCGAATCTCCGGACCGGCTGCAATCGTAACTTCATTCACTGATAATTCCTGACATTATGAAACACTTATGTCTGCAAATATTAAAATAATAATAATAATAATAATATATATATATATATATATATTCATATATATGTATATATGTTTGTGTGTGTATGTGTATGTAATATAAAGTTACTTAACATATATTGATAAAAAGTGACAAATACCGAATTAAACAATTGTAAATTACTTGATAAAACACATTTAGGAAAAGGTATATTAAAATAACTGGATTCGACATTTAACATTTAATAAAACATGATCGCCTTTATAAAAATTGTAAAGATAAGTTTTGATATATGAGGTTAAATTACGAACAGTTATTTCCGGATGTGTCTATCATCGTAAAGGTGCGTCCAATGCCTTTTCTTGAAAGTCGAAACTTCCTGTAAATAGCATTAATCTGCCCCCTGTTGAGAGGCATTACTTCTCAATTACAAGGAATGTATAGTCACTGGTTTGCTCTCATTGTACACAGATCCGCTATTGTCTGACGTGGGATTTACTGTTTAAGTCCCAATTATAAGGGCAATAGAATCTTTCTCGTGGATAACATAAAACTTCACGTTTACACATAACGTCATGTCTGCAAACCGCACGAATTTTCGAGGAAAAAATAAGTAAATTTTATATACAAATATACATATAATAAAGTGCATAAACTGACTTCTGCATTTAGTGCAACGAATATATATATATATATACATACATATATATATATATATATATATATAACTACTTAATGTACTCACATAAAATTAATATACGAAAGTATAGATTTATGCGTAAACTTTAAGTATTTACTTAAAAAGTGTTCACTACTTAGGTAGAGCTAGTTAGTAATTTATAAAATATATATGGCGATTAAGCTACACTGAATATTCCGCGTTTCATCCACTCTAGGACTCTTCAGGCTTATGTGCACATAAGCCTGAAGAGTCCTAGAATGGATGAAACGCGGAATATTCAGTGTAGCTTAATCGTCATATATATTTTATAAGTTACTAATTACTATATATATATATATATATATATATATATATATATATACATACATATACATATATATATAAATATATATGTATATATATATACATATATATATATATATATATATATTACGAGAATTCGAACCTTGGAAGCTAGATTTGGAATTAAGATTCAGGTGAGTTTAAAATAAATAACATACATGTGTATTGTAAAGAAATTCGTCGTTTAGAAACGTTATTGAAAAAGGAATTCGATGTTTCAATTCTGTTTTTTTAAAATGAAATTAAAATAAGGAATTTGAAAATAAAAATAGCAAATGTTAAACATATTGAGACATAGCTTAGACAAAAAATATGTTAAAGAATTCTTGTTGGGGATATGAAATGCACGTGAATTCAGGACACATGAGTCGGGCACATGCGTGGACCGTGAAAGAATGAGACACGAAAGCATGTCCAGGCACGCGTTGGCCATGCAATCACGTCATATAGATAAGAGATGAGTTCTCAATAAAAGTAGCGTTTTAGTGAGACAAACAGAGAACGGCGGGACAGTTCCGGGGCAGCGTCAGGACAGAGTCGACAGGAGGGTTAAACAGAGCTGACATTGAGGAGAAGGAACCCACCTTTGAAGGCGAAAGGTTGGAAGTTGAAATCATGTAGGACTTTGAATTCCTTGATGTGAAGCCACTGACCGGTCGAAGAAATAAAGGACGTCATCATTTTGTAACTGCTGTCTTGTGTTGTGTCATTCCATAAACAAAGGTATCGTGAATCATTTATATGAACTAGTGTCCACTCATCTAAGATATGGGCTTTGTGTATAAAGCCATTGTGTCTTCCTCACTATCAAGAAATAATGGCTGTAACCCTTTTTGATAAAAGGCTGATAATCCTTATCTCTAAAATATATGTGTTGAGAAAATATGTTATAGAAACACTGCCACAACTCTCTTTGTGTATTTCATGTCAGCGTTTGCATTAAAATGTACGCTCTTTATATATATATATACCGATTTGTCACTCTCTCTCAAAAATGAACACTCAATAAGTATATAATATTCAGCAACAATATTACCCCTATTCAACATATATATATATATATATATATATATATATATATATATGTATATATGTATATATGTATATATATATATATATATATATATTCTAGCACTAGATGTGTTAGAGATCGAATACAGCCATATTCCTGTTATATATATATATATATATATATATATATATATATATATATATATATATATATATATATATGTGTGTATATATATATGGGGCTACTTCATTTAATCACATAAATTAGTATACGGAAGTGTTATTTTTTGTGTAATGCTCAATACATAGGTAGATCAAGGTATATATATATATATATATATATATATATATATATATATATATATATATATATATATTGAGAATAATGGAAATATAACTCCAACACAATAGAGAAATAAAAAAGAAAAAAACCGAGTTCGGTGTTCATCTAGTTCATGAAGTTAAAGTACGAACAGATAATTCTGGATGTGGCTATCACGGAAATGGTGTGTTCTATGTTTTTTTCTTGAAAGTCGAGACTTCTTGAAAATGGCACTAATCTGCACCCTGTTGTAAGCCATTAATTCTCAGTAACTCTGCTGTCACTGTACACAAATCCGCTATTGTCTGAAGTGGTATTTACTCTTTAAGCCCCACTTTGAGGGCAATAGACTCTTTCTTTAAACGTTGATTAAATTTTAATTTGATGCGTATTTTATTTTCTTCAAATTAAACGCACTTTTCTATAATGGAACCCACACCCATGACGTTAATCTCGCGTTACCTGCACACTGTTCCAACATTTCAAAATACAACCGTATCTACAATGTGCGGCTCTTTACAAACAGACATTTCTTACTCAAACCTTTCACATAGTAAGGAAGAAGAAGAGAAAAAAGAACGAAAAGAATATACTGAGGTTAGAGATTGACTCTGAAATATATTAATGTTATAAATTTCAAACAAGGAAAAAATTCGTTTATTTTCCTTATATTACGTTATGATGTGATTTTACAGCGCACTTTATGCGTATTTAAATTTCATATTATTATTATTATTATTATTATTATTATTATTATTATTATTATTATTATTATTATTATTATTATTATTATTATTTTTATTATTTTTATTAGTATCAGTATTATGATGATGTGTTATTGTTATTATTTTAATTGTTATTATTATTATTATTATCATTATTATTATTATTATTATTATTATTAGTTATTCATTTATTGATTGATTTGCTCACCTGGAGTAGTCAAACAAACCTTCATTAAAGATTGCTCTTTGAGTACAACTTGTGGAGTTCCCTAAACTTGAGTGACAACAAATCTCCCAGATTTCAAGTACTCTCCATCTCCACCTGTTGCGATATTGCAAAAGAATATGCGTTATCACAGCAACCACCTACCATAGATTTCTTGTTTGCGGCGACCATTTGTATTCACGTGGAAGTTGTGTGGCAATAAGCCTACCTAAAGTCCTAATTTTCTTGGCACATCCAGCGGAGGTCTGGCTAGTGCTATCTCTCTTCGGTATTTCCAGCCTCTATGAACCTCATTCTTTCGGGTGATGTTCATTTATGGTGAACCTCACACAAAAAAAGAAAGGTACCGCGGTATTTTACAATTATACAGCTTCAATTTTCATGATTCTATGTGATGTTTCGTTGTGTGTTTCATCTGTAGCGTTTCTTTTTCCTGTTTGTCTCTTGTTTATGTGTTTTCCTAGATATTTGTTGAAGTTTCCATAATTTAGATTTGTTGTATCGTTTCTGCCATATCTCTGATTCAAATCTCTCTCATTCTTTTTTTTCAAAGATTTTCGCTATCGGTCTTAGCGCTCCTACTACTAGTCGTTCTATATTCACTTTTTTCATTTTTAAGATCCCTTTGAACTCTCTTACCGTTTTCGTGTATTTGTTCTGCTTCTTAGTCTCCTTAATCTTCGATCTGTAGTCTTCTGGAATGGCAAAATCTACAACCTGGCAGACATTTCCCCTCTTGCTAACTATTATGGCATCCGGTCTTCTTGCTTGGATAGATTTATCCGTTTGTATAACCTATGTCTCATAGAATCGCGTGGCTTTCGTTTTTCAGTACTGCTGCCAAGTGTTTACCATTTGTCTGTGTAACCAAGATATAATTGTTTATAATAATTATTTACTGCCTTCCGCACTGGATCGTGCCTAGTTTTATATTTCTTTTGGGCTCGTTTACTGCATTCACTTATTATGTGTTTTATTGTTCTGTCTTTTTGTTTGCAGAGTCGTCATTTGTTGTCTCTTGTGTCTTGTTGATTCTTGTTTTTGGGTGGTTCGTTCTACTTGCGTTATCTTGTGCATCTTAATGATTCCGTTTCCCTGTTAAGGTTTCCTTTTTGCGTCCATTTCCATGTTTTCTCGTTAGTCTCCTCTAATGTCATATTTATGAATCGTTCGTGTAGCTGCTTCTCTTCCTATTTTTTACTCGTCTCATCCCTCGTCTCTTTTTCTATCTTATTTGTTTCGTCTATGTCTCTTGCTGCAATAATTATTATTTCGGTGTTCTGCATTATGTCTTTTTCTAGTCCTTTTTTATGTTATTTACACAGTCTTCCATACACAGAAACCTTCTTTCTTTTTATATATAGTCGGCTACTATCATCGTTCGGGTGTAAAGCAATTGTGCATTCGCCATGTGTTTCCTTAGTTCTTCTTTGGTCTAGCTCATAAACGGTCCAGAGTATTTTGTTGGTGACACTGCCCACGTGTTTATTTCTTTAATTAGGTTTCGACTATTTAGTTTATGTTCGAGTATTTTTCTGGTTCTTTTGAAGCATTCCTTTCCTATTTTCTCTTTCATTCCCGTTTCTTTGATGGCATCTGCTTCCAGCACTCCCAGGTATGTGTAGCTATCATGATAAACACGTGAACTCATTTTTATTTCATTGGACAGTACTATACTTTCTCTTGTTTCTAGTTTTGCCTTTTGATGGTCAGCAGTTTGCACTTTTCAACCGAATTCCATTTGGATATCCTTGCTAAAGATTCACTTAGAATTTATTAATGTTTCTTGTTCTATCTTTGTTTTGCAAACAGTTTCAAATCATTCGTATACATTATTCTGTTTTAGTGAACACATATCCGGTTTTGCATTTTGTTAGGGTTTGTTCAGGGTCATTATTGCTATAATTAACAGTAATGCTGATAGGGAATCATCTTGGAAGATCGCTTTTTGTATTTTGATTTCAGTTATGTATTCTCCATCAGCTGCCAGTTCAAGTCTCAATGGTTTTATTGCATTTTCTATCAGATTGGTTATATTACATAATATTGTGTACATTCTCATGCATTCTATTATCCATGCTGGCAGGATACTATCATATTCTTTCTTATATTCTGTCCATGCCATGGCTCATTGTTTTCTTTCTGGTGACCTTTTCAGAATCCTTTGGGCTACGTATAATAGGTCGTGCCTTCCTCTTTTTTTCCTTTTTGTCATGCATTTCTTCTCCTATGAAGATTTGGCAGTTATGAAGTTATTGATAAATTTGTTCTCTTTGGTGTGCAGTAAGTATTTTCCAGGTTGTAAATAAACAGGGTATATGCCTGTAGTTACTGGGTATGATCAAGAGTGGTTTTATCTTTGTTCCGATAAATGTCCTTCGTGGATGTGTCTTTTCATTTGCTGAACTAGCCTTTCATGTAGTGTCATGAATTTCTGAAACAAATAGAATGTGTTCCATCATGGCGTCTTGCTCTCCAGGTAGCAATTTTTCGTATGGTGGTCTTGAGGTTTTCCTTGCTGGTTTCATTCTCTGTCCCTTCTTCGATTTACTGAGACTCTTCTTTCATTTCTTTCTTTACTTTATTATTATTATTATTATTATTATTATTATTATTAGTAGTAGTAGTAGTAGTAGTAGTAGTAGTAATAGTAGAAGTAGTATTCATTAAGAATTTTCGTAATTTTCATCAAAGAATTTATTTTGAGAACATATGGGGTTCCCTGGAGTGTGAATGACAGCAAGTCTCCCCGAATTTCCAGTACTCTCCACTTTTTTGGTTGAATTTGTAAATTAATTTGCGTTATCGCAACAACCATTTACTATTGATTTCTCGTTAGTAGCGAGTATTGGCATTCACTAGAATTACAGTGGCACTAAGCTTCCCTAGTTTGACTCTCCTCGATTCCAATGTCTTTTTTTTTCTATTTTTTTTGGCGACTGTTCCTAGTGCTTCTATAATTATTGGTATTATAGTGATTTTTATATGTTCCATATTCCTAGTAGTTACCTGGCAGATTTGTTTCGTTTTTCCATCTCTTTGGTCATGATGCTGTGGTCTGTGGAGACGACAAAATATATAATTTAACAGTTTATTTCCTTCTTCCTGATTATGAGGACATCTAATTATTGTCTTGGGCGGGGTAATCTGTTTCTATCTTCATGTGTCGTTAAATTTTCTGGTTTTCGTTTTCCTGAACAGTATCCGATTGTTCTCGAACCATTCATCAGCATGTTCGTTGTGTAGTCGTCTGCAGTACACCGTCTTCCCTATATAGTCGTATCTGTCCTCGTATTCCTTTTGGACTAGTTTGAAGCGTTAAGTTATTACGTGGTTTACTGTATCGTCTTTTTACCCACAGAGTATAAATTTATTAGTTACTTGTGTTTGATACACTTTAGCTTTAATGTGGTTGGTAGTAATTGCATTGTTCTGTGCAGCTGTCATTAAGGATTCCCTTTCTCTATTAATGTGTCATTTTCTTAGTCACGTCAACATGCTTTCGTGGTTCTCTTCTTTTGTTATTCTGATAAATTGTCCGAGTAGCTCTATCTGTTCCCACTTTTTTTGTCTTGCCTTGTTCTTTCTGGTTTTATTGTTTCTTGTATTGCTGTTTTTGTGTGTGGGTCGTTGTTGTAATCATTCTTTCTGTGTTCGGATTTATCTCTTTTTTGTGTTTTCTACACAGTCTGCTACGTTTATAAGCCACTTTGATCCTTCGCCCAGTTTCACACGGAGTCGGTTAGTATTGTCTTTTGTGCGTAATGGATTGAACATTGTCATTACTTCTTCGTCTTAGTTATTATTTTGTTCATTCTATGAATGGTTCAGAGTAGTTTATCAGCCATACTGCTCAGGTGTTTATTCTTTTGATTAAATTTCTACTGCATAGTATTGTGTTTAATATTTTTTTGTTTTATTTCAATCTTTGCTTACATTTCCCAAAATTTAATGATGTCTACGTCCAGCATTCCAGCTATTTGTCAATGTCATTTTTATAAAGTGCGGACAGCTCCTCTTGGTTGGGCGGCTCCATACCTTCTTATGTATCTAGTTTTCCTTTTTTAATCTCTAGTAATACACATTTTTCCATTCCTAATTCGAATCCAATACCACGGCTGCGGATGCTGGTTGTGTTTATAATTTTTCTCAGTTCCTTTTTGCTTTTAGCCTCATCATGTTTATGTCTTTTTGACTTGTTCTTCTGCCCATTACTGTTTCCTTGTATTTCGTCTGCGCCTGAGACATGCCTTAAATTAAGGTTACTTACCAGTTTTAAATCTGTGGTATTGTTCCTAAATTAGATGCGGAGCCAATTTCGCAAGATGGCGACTGAGTTCCACACGTTTGCCAATGAAAGAGCACTTGCCGATCATGACACTTAGATTTTTCTTGTGAATCCCACAGCTTGTATCTTTTTGTGTAATACTTCATATGTGGCCACGACGGACCTAGGTTAAGATTCTTATGGTCCTGTCACAAGGATAGTGTTTATCTCATTTTCATGAAACAAGGATCGCTCTCACACGTGCATAAACGAAGAGTAACAATAGATGAGACAGACTATAAACAAGGGATACGTTCATATTTACTTAAAACAAAGAAATTGAAAATAAAATCCTGCCAGATATTCCCATAGAGTCTTATAATTTTGGGTCAACAAGACAATTTGTAGAAATACTTAATAAATTGTCAAAAAAATATTCGTTTATCTTTTCGCCCTCCCCACAATTGGTCAAAACAGGACGGCTGGCCCAATGTGAGTCAAAACCATATCCACAGTTTTGCAGACATTTAAAAATATACAGAAATTTACTTAGAAAATTTAAATTGGCAATTTACTGTTGTCTCGTTTATAACAAAATGAATGGGATGATCTGAGCACGTAGTGGGAGATTTGCTGGAGTAGGAGGATTTCTACTTTTTTCCGGTTATGTAAAATAACATTCTTCATATATAGTCCCATATATATTTTAAAATGCCCAATAAACTGTGTGGAAAACGTAGTCATTTAAGTTTTCGCTCCCTCCAGGTGAAAGAAACTGGCCCAAATTAAGGTGTTGGGCTAATTTAAATCACAATCATATCGAAAATTTTACAAACATTTGTAAATATATGGAAATTTGAAAATTATTATTATTATTATTATTATTATTATTATTATTATTGTTGTTGTTTTTGTTGGTGTTGGTGTTGTTGTTGTTATTATTATTATTATTATTATTATTATTATTGTTGTTGGTGGTGGTGTTGTTGTTGTTATTATTATTATTATTATTATTATTATTATTATTGTTATTATTATTGTTGTTAATGTTGTTGTTATTTTTATTATTATTATTATTATTATTATTATTATTATTATGTCTATGTCTATGTCTATGTCTATGTCTATGTCTATGTTTCTGTTTACGTCTATGTTTAGATTTGTAGATTAGAGCAAAATTTGACAACTAAGCGTTGTCTGTCGTGTTGTTAAAGCCTCCTAAAAAACTGCCGATACGTTCCTTGACTCACACATACATACTACATGATCTTCCCGATTTAACTAATGGAGAAAAAAGTTTCATATAAGAACTTATGTATGTCTCCGTTCTGTCTGAAAAGGGGCGACTGCGCGTGTTATTGTAAGGGAACGGTTGCGAAAACCCCTACAACATTTCTCCTGAGTGTTTGAGTCTAGTGGCAAGAAGAAATACAGGACTACTGGAAACAATGGCAAGATAAACGGAGAGCACATACAACACCTGGAAGTCCCAAAACGGTCACCCATTTAGTACTGACCAGGTTCAACGTTTCTTAACTGCGGTGATCCAGCGGGGAACGTGTGCCGACGTTTTGATGCCGTACTAAGTAGTTTAATTACACACAATAAATATCGGATGCGGTTATAATTGTAAACAACTACTCTGAGCTTTCTCTTAAAAAGTGAGATTTTCTTTGAAATGACATTAAACTGTATCCGGTTGTGAGGCCCTAATTCTAAAGTTTCAGTTGAGTATGAAGTCACCCCTTTGTAATCATTGTACCAAGATAAGCTCAGGTCTAGACCGGTATTGCATATCAGGGTTACATTTTTAGAGGATATGGAATTCCTCTTGAGAATAAAATTTATGTGCGTTCGTTCGCGTAAACATAAATATAAATAATCAAAAACAAAAGAAAACGACCAGCAGTGTTTGAAAACAAAACAGGTTAATGTTTATTTACAAAAAAAAAAAGAATAATAATACTGTTATATTAAGCCTTATTAATAAAACGCTGTCTATATCAATGTTGGTATATTCCTAATTATTAGTTCTCAATATGGCATGATAACGTTGAGCCCGGTTCTCGCTGGATCACCGAAGTTAAGCAACGTTGAACCTGATCACTACTAAATGGGTGACCATTTGGGACTTTCAGGTGATGTAGGTTCTCTCCGTTTATCTTGACATTGTTTCCAGTAGTCCTGATCTTCTCTTTACCACTGGACACACACATTGCCGATTCGAGAAAGAAGAGAGGCTGCGGATTACACAACCTTTGCCTCCAAATTATACGTGCAGTTGTCTCTACAGTGAGTATGCTTTGTCTTTCAAGACTCAACGAAACACCGAGTTTCTAAGTCTATATAAATAGTTGATCGGGGCGACTCTGTTTATAATATTTTAATTAGGAAAAAGTAACTTTCGGACCATTTTTTTTAATAACATGTTAAAGCCTGAATTAACCCTTCCTGTTCGCGATATTTCCTCACTTTGTTTTTGTTTTTTTCTAATCTATTTTCCCAGCTATGAAGAAAAATAGTATTAATCATTTAGCACATAAAAATTGGTGAAAATTATAGGCCATTGATTTGTAATGAGTGTTTTTTTGATTCCGATACTAGCATTTCAACCCTGCATTGCTCGGGCCCTATGTACTGTTCATAACTTGCCCTATGTGTGAATACACTTTATGTCAGATTTCAAATGTTTAGACCAACATTTGTCGGAGTAATTTCGTATAGATCACGGAGGGTAATTTTTTTAAAAAACTTTGACCCAAATTTTGACCCCTTAACTTTTATTATTTTGATCTCAAATCAAAATACAAACTTTTACTCATGTCCAAGTTTTCGACATCTAAAATCTCAAATATTTAGACCCAAAATTAGTAGTTTGCAAATATTTTTAACTTTGACCCCTTGACAGCTCAAATCTTCGAATTAACCAAACCGATTAAAAAGCTTACCTTATCTCTCAATACGCTTTATGTAACATTTCAAATGTTTAGACATGAAATTGGCCGAATAATTTGGTAGAGACCGCAGAAGTCATTTTTATTTTAAAGTTTGAGCCAATTTTAACCTATTAACACTTATTGTTTGGGGCTAAAATTAAATTAAAATTTTGATCCATGTCCAACAAACCTACATTTAAAATTTCTAGTGTTTTGACTCAAAATTGGCGCAGGAGTTAGGAAGAGTTTTTAAAGTTCGATTCATTGAACTTTGACTACTTGACAGCCAGATTTGTGGCCGGAAAACGATTAAAAAGATTTTCCCAAATTTTAATACTCCTTATATGAAATCTTCAGTCTCTAGACCGAAAATTGATAAAGTAATTTGGTAGGGAAATGCACACACACACACACACACACGCACACACCCACACACCATACACAGATTTTCAATTTTATAGATATATCGATAATAGTTGAATTATAAATTCCTGTCGTTGTTTTCATTACATACCAACCCCTATTAATTCTTACTTATCCCCTCACTGCGCATCGAACTGATAACATAAACCTTATTTTGTCGCTTAAGATTACATACAATTTGAACCATATCGACCTGGTTCTTTCCTAAAAAATCTTCAAGAGTAAATATGGTATTATGGTGTTTATTAATATCTTACTCGGCATCGACGGAAAAACAATCATATTAACTTCGTTTCACCGCATCGTAACAAATCTCTTTACAAATTTTCAGCCAGTTCGACTAAGAGTAAACGTGGCATTTTAGTCACGTATCCTTATTACTCTATTTTAAATCTGTAGCGTGCATTGAACGAATACCATATTACTTAGTTCACTGCACTTTATCATAACGTGCAAATACAAAACATCAAATAGAGAGGCATACTTTCCGAGAAAAAGCAGAACTGACAGACTGACGAAAATAAATGTACATAAAGTATCTGAATTCGGCATTTAGTAAAATGAAAAAATAACACAATATCAAAAGGATAGATGCAAATTCGATAAAACCCTAAATGATTTGATAAGTCGGTAAAAATAATTTGCAACAGTATTATATTAAAATGACTGGATTTGCTAATTCATAGTAAACGTTTGTATTCAGGTAGAGCAAATGTATATTTTATATCAAAACAAGCGCGGGAGACACGATGTTGCCTGGGATTGAATGATGATCAACGAATATTTCATACTCCTATATTTGTATTTTCATCGAAATCCCTGAAATCGATGGGAGGAAGTTTCACATGCCTCCCGGCAGTAACTTTGTCCAAAAAAATATGTTATTCTACATTGCACTCTAGAGAACCTACTGTTTCTCTTATAAAAATATTTTATATAAACTTCTTTCCAGTTAACGAAAAAATCATTAAGAAATTTACGTGCGGGGTTAGAAGTTACAGACTACGTCATGCAAAAATAGAACAACACCAAAAACAATACGTAAATTTCCGAGTCTTATAAAATTCTTTGCAAGTAATGAAATAAAAATCAAGAAATTTACATGTGAAGTTTGAACCTACGGACTCTGTCATGCAAAAAAAGAAAGATAAAGATATATATTTCATTTAAGTAGCTGAATACTATTGTCATTTAGAGTCGAGTAATACAATTTTGTAAATCGCATAATGTAAGGGTGTGCATAATCGTTTCTCGTAATATGCTTAAGATTTATTCTTTCGGCGTATTTTTTAATATCTTCTCAAGCTGCTAAATAGTGCTTAAATGTATGTATGTATGTATATATGTATCCCTTCATAAAACCTTCGACAGAGGCGACAGATTTTCAGGAGTTCGATATACTTTTTAAGCTCTACCCTTCGGACGACAAATATCGAAAAATTGGCTTACAACAATAATTCCTTCACTATAAACTGGCTACTTTTCTACAGAGACTGGTCGCTTTTTTCGGCAATATGTTGGGAAGCCATGCCCTCTATTCGATTGACTAGCATTAATTTAAACCGTCCCTTTCGGTTTGGCGATAGACGCAATTGCAAAGACGTCGCATTTTTCCTTCTTCCCGGTACGGGTTCGAGATTTCTACTTACTAACATTATTTTTTTTTTATGAACACACACCTCCAAACACCTGGGCAAAACCGGGCACTAAGGTTAGTTAGATATAAAATCTCATTCTCTGCGTGAAAGCCAAGCCTTAACGCGTGACGTCATAGGACAACACATAACGTTACAAAACTAAACGAAATTCCTAGAAGAAAATGTTTCCTAGAACTGTCCGTCTGCAGAACACATTATAATTGGACTGTTTACAACTGACTATAACATGGTTGTTTTCATGTCTAGCATAAATAAGTTCGTTGCCCTATCATATAATTCAATCTACCCAAATTTCAACTAATACTGGTCGTCATGATGTTGTCTCTATTAAAATATCTGGAGTCGATATTAATAACTCTATATGGGTTGAACTACCAGTAAATGGTATGAATTTCACACTATTGTATGCAACGTAGAAAATGATAATTGCGAATCATTTACTGTCTAAAAGTTCATCAACCTTTCTATTACAATTATTATCAGCAATAATTGGAAACACAATTTCGCATTTCGTGGTTTCTTTATAACACAATTGTGTTTTTTATTAAAACTACATTTCATAAAACGAACAACTATTACGTGATTTAAAAAGGTTTCTAGCTTTTTTTTTGTACAGACATTTACAAGTATCCTAGTCTCTTGAAAATTCGCCATGTTATTGCTATACATCTGACGACAAAATTTATTATGGCCCCCGGTTCAACCGAACAGCTACAGCAGGAACAAGAACATACAATACTAAAGCCTTGTTGCCACAGGGGGTGAATTTCAAAAATCCACTCTACATGTGAAGACCCTGAAGAAGAATAATATGCAAGCAAATTCTGGAAAAATGGCACATAAATGTATGGAATACTTCAGACTGCCTATAAGCTATCCTGCATGAATCTATAATCAGTTTTTGTGTGGCATAAGAAATTCAAGGAAGGCAGCGATTCTGCAAAGGATGATGAGAGGTGCGGAATGGAAAAGGAAATAAGAATATTAGAGTTTATTGGTCAAATAAAGAACGTCATGGATAAGTGTGTCTATAAAGACGATAAGTGCACAGTGTGTTGTAAGTGTACACAGGTATTCGCGAGGAACTGAAAATGCGAATGATTACAGTGAAGTTGTCTCAAGATGATGACAAAGAAGACGTTATCGTGACAATGGCGAGATGGTCGATCTGCAGATCATGATGCTCGGTGGCCCGCTCGGTGGCTGCTATGACGTAGATAGGCTGCCGTCAGGAGACAATTGAGAAGACGAAAGACGTTGTAAGGAGAATAATTACAGGCTCAATTAATAGCAATTCCATGGGGCATTCCAGAAGTTGTTTAAATGGTATAACATGCATATCAGCCGAAGGAGATTACTTCAAAAGGTACTAGAGTTCCCTGTGTGTACTACGAATAAAAGTGCCCATACGAAACATTCCTGAAAATTTAATAATGGCGCCTCAGCTAATAAAAAGACAGACCATGCAAGAAATATAACTCATTAAGAGTGCTCTATCATATTAATAATATTTATACAGTGTTGTTTATACAAAATTTGGTGTATTTCTAAACTCCTGTTCTTATATAGGTTTATTATTATTGCTAAAATGTATTTGACTGGTTTGATCATACGATGACCTGAGTTTTATTATTTGAATCATTTGAAATGGAGTTTTCAAAGTCTTAAATATGTTTTCCATAATAAAAAGTTTTTTTTTTGTTTTTGTTTACACGGTGGTAACAACTTATCAAGGAACGGAATCCACTCAGAGATAAGGGTTATTGCAAGTACAGTACGTTAGTGTGGAGATTTGATGACGTGTTTACTTAAGGGGGCGGTTCATTAGGAATTTGTTAACGTTGGACTTGAACACATCCAAGTTGTAGTCAGGTGGGAAGCAAGCAGACGGAACAGAGTTTCACAGGCGTGCAGTTCTAAGAAAGAAGCTTTGTTCATGGAATCTACGTTTTGATTTAGGCACAGACAAAGAGTGGGAACATTTTTCAAAGCTGATTCAGCTAGACGGGTATTTTTCATGAAAGATTGGCGAGGGGGGACCAGAGATTGGAGTTCAGAAGAGCACCTGCCAGGGAAATAACGATTAAACAAGGATAGGCTCGCAACGTCTCTTCTGTGGGAGAGAGGTTGCAGGGTAGAGAAAAGGGCATTCCCCACTAAGCCACGAAGTCTATTTTGTACTCTGTCAAGGCAGGATAGGTTGTTTTTAGCAGTTCCTGCCCAGATATGGCAACAGTATTCCATCCTTGGACGGACTTGGCTTTTATATAGATAGAGAATTGCATCAGTAGTGAGATATCTTCTGGAGCAGTAGAAGTATCCCAGCATCTTTCCAGCGACCTTGGCAACAGACTTGATGTACGTGTTCCATTTCAGATCAGGAATAAAGGTCAAACCCAGAAGCTTGTCAAAACACGGGGCTTCTCCCAGACGAGAGCCATCCATTTCAATTGATGCCAGATGGGGATCAGAGCGTTGATGATGTCAATGGTAAATATAATAAACATATAAATACAAGCATTACTGAACGTATATTTAATAAAATTAACACTATCTTAGCTAAAAATGAAGCATCCATGTTGTCCTAAATGGATGTGCATCCAAACCGCACCATAATAATGCGTAAGTGTTTCAAAGGCTGATATCAGGAATATTATAATTCCTGATTTACATAAATTTCTTCAGTGATTATATTGCATCGGAGATGGATATGTTTGCTAAAGACACCACGCTCTATTCTCGACATGCCAACAAATGTAACTACTTTCTATAATAATAATCTGGCAACTAGAAATGAGCCTTTATGATCGCTATATCTATTACACTCTATTTCTTCTCTTCCATTTTACAGCTATGGAGAAAATAGCATAAATACATCTTTAGCACGTTAAAACTTGCAAATGTTATGGAACATTGACTTTAAATAATTGCTTTATTTTAAATATATGGTTGAATAGGTGACATTTTTGCTGTTTTCGCTGTAAATACTAATTAATCCCTAATTTAATAATTAATCCCCCGCATTTTATTAAATGTCTCTACTAAATTTCAGATAGATCGGTATAATTGTTTCCGAAGAAAATTTTGCAATAAATGTTGTATTGTAGTGACTAATGACTATTAATCTCTAAGTACGCATCAAACGAATATCATTATATTTAATTCACTGCAAATGATCATAAGTAATGTTCATAGAAAGTTTCAGCATAATTGGTCCAGTAGATTCTGAGAAAATATTAAAACCATAAGACCGGCAGACATATTAAAAAGAAATATGACATAGATACTCAATATCGTTTATAAAAAAAAATAGTCTAATTTCTATATTATAGTTTGTCCCTTACCTTTGATTTTTTAATAAACTGAAATGGAGGGTGACGAAAGCGAGAGTAATACAGTGTGACCCCTCCCAAAAAAATAAATGGAGCCCATCTAGAATATATGCTGTAGAACGGAGAAAAAAGGCCAAATACCCTAGCGTTTTGATGTGATGTTTTGAATATAATAAACTAGTTATGAGCAAAGTTTAATTTAATTCGGACAAAACAATAAGAAACGGGGCCTAATTAGTGTTGGGGCCCGTTTTGGGGGGGTCACCCTGCATATATTGCATGCATTAAGCGTTATAGATGCAAAAAGGATGAAATAAGAGACAGAAACTTATTAAGAAATAAATATAGATTATTGATAAGTAGCAAAAACAGTTTTATTTTCAAACATATAGTTTGTGTGAGTAAAATATATGCAGTAAAAATCATGGGGAAACAACCGCTTGTAGAATCAGTTTTTTTTTTTTTTTATAACTAGACTGGGTGCCCGGCGTTGCCCGGTTATTTGGAGGTATGTGTTGAGCAAAAAAAAAAAAAAAAGTGGTAGTAGGCAGGTTCGAACCCGTGACGCAAAGGCGGAAAAGAAATAAAATGAAGATCTGACGTCTTACTACGACCGGAAGTACGGAACGTTAAAATTAGGCAAACTGAATACAACCGCTACAATGACTCGCAAAAAATCGACCGCTCCTTGTCGAAAACTGCCCAGTTGAGGGTGAAATAATTAATGTTTTTGACCAATTTGTTGATATTTGTCGTTCGAGGCGACGGTCTTACAAATGATACCGATCTCCTGAAAATGCGTGGCCGCTGTCGAAATTTTTAGACATGCATACATACATACATACATACCTACATACATACATTCATCTATCCACCCATCCATACATAGATAGATAGATAGATAGATACATGCATACATACATACGTTAAACACACCGGTGGGATTTATGTTATAGATAATCGATAATAATATTGTGTTTCAGCTGTCAGTGATATGATCAGATTAGTGTAATATATTCTTATGTAAGACTGCGCATAAAATATCTCTCTATATAAAAATATAAAAGTGATTTTGTATGTCAGTCTAAGGAACGGTCTCAACGCAACTCTATTTCCAATGATTCGTCTACAGCCTTTAAGCCCGATATTTAAGAAAACTTATACCTTTGTTTCCTGACAGGTATAAAAAGCTGTTAAGGTGTTAAATTCGTAAGAAAATTAGAACTTTGTCGGGCGTAAGTCGACATTAAATGTTATTGTACGCATGCGTAAATATACATTTATCAGTTTAAGTTGATTAAATATTTGCATTTTCTTATTCATTTTACGACAGCTCAAAACGTAACTAGTAAGAAAAATATCGCTAAATGTGTTGGTGTTTATTAAAGCTGGCATGTCTTAACTTTTGAAATGAATATTATATATTGGATGCGATACAATAATCAATAGAGTATTGGCTGTCCAATAATAAATAGGGAATCAGCATAAACTAAAACATAATATTTAATCATTTTACGACCGAGCTGCGCTGGTGTGCAACTACTACATATTGGGTACAATATAAAAATCAATAGAAGTTGTGGCTTTATAATAATAATATTACCATTATAACTAGGGGGAAATTCCGCAGGGTGACTCATTCCTATGTAATATATTCATGTTGGCATTCTGTAGATGTTCAGCGTAAATAGAGACACTCTGATATTATTGTTGCTTTTTTGTTAAAACTGCAAAAGTATTTATCAAAGCAAACACGAAGGCCCCGTAAATCCCGGTTGTAAAGTACGCTTAAATATGATATTTTAATTCTTGCAAATTTCGTATATATTATTATAGAGTTAATGTTCTATCGATTTTTATCTCTTCTCGTCTCTTCTTCTCTTCTCTTCTCTATCTTCCATCTATCTTCTTCTATTCTATCTTCTCTATCTATTCTATATAAATAAAATGAACTCATTTATCCCGTGGGAGTTTGACCTTAATAGGAAAAAAAAAATCACGACATTTCATTCAAATGTAATGTCCCCACACTTTAGCACAGGATCTGAGGTGTGTTAAGGGCCTACTACCCTTACAGTTCCTTGATATTCGTACATTTCTATATTTTTTCCAGTGAGAGTTCACCGCCACAATCGGTTAGAATCAACTTTGAAGTTGTAAAATATTTTCTCTCTATTCGCTTCATACTCAGCCCGCGACCACTTCACACCGCTGCGGACACGCCCACAAAGGAATATACGAGGAACGCCGGTTTGAGTTCTTAGTTGCTTAAAAAATATAGATTGGTATTTTCTTTTGGGTGAAACGCGACTTTACATTCCAGTTATTCTTTGGGTTACTTGTGCCATTTTATACATTTCTTTTTTCCCTCTTTTCCTCCCTTGATATTTTTTCTCTTTTTGTAGGGGTGGGGAGTTGCGATTCGAAGCATTACTTAGACGAATCGAACAAACATTGGATTCCAGTGTTTATAAGAAACTTTAACAGTCAGCCGCCAGCGTTCTTCAAATCTTGCACCAGTTATCGATTTGATATTTTATTTACTGTCTTAATATTTCTATTATGTTTGCACTGGTTTCATAATACTTGCTATTTTCGGATTAGTTATTATTCATTATTTATTTCTATACACTGCATTTCTGAGAGTTTCATTAGCACATTTACTACTACGCTATCGATATTGGAATCAGACGGCATCCAAATTGGTTAACAGAGACAACAAAGTAAACAACTTTTTCATTGAAATAAAGAAAAATAAATAAATTAAATCTAATAAACACATTTTCATTATACACGGTAAGTTTTATTTTTTTGAATTTTGTTTTTCCATTTAAAACAAAATAGATTTAAATAAACATATTAGGATTTTACGCGGTAACGTTTTTTTTTGTTTTTTTTTTCCTTTGCTATTCTTTTCCGTTCGTTTAGTTTTTTATTCCTTTCAATTTTACGCGTCATATATTAGCTAAACCAGGGCGGGGACATCTATAAATAAAAAAAAATATGTGTGTGTGTGTTTGTATGTGTGGGTGGGTGTTCCTTCACCCTAGACTCGGTCTACTCCTGATACTACGACAATGGCGTCATGTTTGACCTAGAAAACGTTGACGTTAGTTTCAACCACCTGTAAGTGTTTTTAAAGGGTTAATTTTATCCATTCTTAATTGTGTTTATTAGGCATAGAGGTAACGCGTGAGCCATTTTTTTCCGCCTTCGCCTCGATGCTTCGGGTTCGAGCCTGCCTCTCTACCTAAAGCGTTTTCCTCTTTTACAACATTTTTTTTCCTTTTTGTTTCTACATTTGTTCGTGGTTTTTCCTATTTTTTATAACATCTTGTTTTTTTTTATAATATTAAAACAGGGTCCCCTCTTACATACTCACCTCCAAACACCCGCGAAACACCGGATACCCCCTGCTAGCATATTATAAAAAAAATATCCATATGACTTGAGTGCATTTGCTTGAATCGAAACTGAAATAAAAAGTTACAACAGGCAAAAGTGCAACTAACACGAGTATCTGTTGTACAGAGACTGTACTCCTCGTTAAAACTGGCTTGCATTTTATTAGTTCGCTGAGACCTTTCTGATCGTGATTTCCGATTCATAAATTCTTTATTCCTTGTTTGGTATTTAGCTAGTTTTGTTTAGTTTATGCTGATGTTATATTCTTACGTCAGTGTTGAAAGACCAGGACGGTCTTTGCATCAATGTTGAAGCTCTAACCCCTGCTCTTACACACCTGTCTTAATTTTACGAGTTCTTTTACAGACAATGCTCCGATGAATTTACTGCCATCGTACACCGTCAACCAAAATATTCCTAATCAACCGGGAAAGGCGCAATGCCCAACTCTTACAATGCAGAAGCGGCCAGATTCTATAAAATCTACTAAATATATTGTTGGAACATCTTGCCTGTGGAATTACCGTCATGATCCATATTTGTTTTATTGTATTAATCATCCAGGAATTTAAATATAACTGAACAAATGTCTCTCCGCACAAAGGAGATCAACCAATGTTAAACAAACGAACGTTTTTTTTTTAATTTCTGAATTCTAATAAACTTTAAATTTCACACGAAGATATGATGAAATAAGTTCGGCGATACTTAAGAACAATGAACGGTATACAGTTTTGAGTAAAGTTACTCCAAGGTCATAAGTGATGTCAACAGTTATAATTGGAAAACAATGTGCTATTTGAACGCTTCGTTATCGTCAGGCGTCAGGACTCTAATGATAAAAAGCGAAGGGTGTTTTTCTTTAATTTAAAAATAATTATCGTGTAAAGAATGCCAACAATGATAATGAATGATACAAATATGAAGGGATACTTACCGGCACTTACACGCACACACATACACCCCCCACATATATATATATATATATATATATGTATATCTATATTATTATTATTATTTTATTTATATACACAAGTATTGCATACTCACTACACTAAGGTTAATGTTTGGAGTAAATTAATATATTAAAATAATCAATTGCTACTCATCAAGCGAGAGAAATATTTATATCTGTTCACACACACGCGCACACACATGCACACACAAACACACACAAACACATACACATACATATTAGTCTCATTCATATAGACAAGTATTACACACTCGCTACACTTAACATGCTAATGTTTCGGAGCAAATCAGTAACATTAAAAAAAAGAAAGATTGTTCGTTCTCAGGCGAAGGAAATAAAGTTTGCATCCGTTATTTAGAGACATGCAGATGCGTATGTAAACGGCAAAGAAAAATCAAGACTAATACAGTAAAATTAATGATAAACGAGAGATTTGCAGGTTTCATTCTGGTCAACGCACGTTTAAAAATAATAAACATTGAATAACGGAAAATGTAAGAATTTACTTTTATAAATGTTATATTTCACTTTATCCTTGTTGTGGTTAACATTGACCCAGAGTGTATGTTTCTTGTTAATGAAGTCATAGATGTCATTGCTTGCGGAATTCGAATATGGCGGCAATGGCCATTAATTATTCGGAAATGAGTAAACACTAGAATGTCTTAAAATATTTATTTATGATTATAACTAATTCCGCCGCTTTAATAAGTAAGTCTAAAACTGTTGAGCACTGTCTGAAATTAAAAGTCAGTCAGTTAACCATTGTGCAAGATCGCGGTGTCCCTGTCGCTTGATCGCTTTAGAATGTTCTTCATAACGCTTACGTCTTAATTTGCTTATATACAGTAAGGGTCAAAAGAGTTTGCAGACCTATTTTTTTCTCAATTTCTTTATTAATTTTGCTTTATATTTCATTTCAAACTGTTCCCTCATTTGCTGGTTGCCATTCCGGTTCGTTCCATTACTAAGTTTTACGATAAAAGCTAGACTTTAATAATAGTTCGACATTTTCCACTTTTCAGGTGAGCCAACAGTTTATGCAGGTGGTCTTAATTTATTGATAATAGCTAAATGGAAAGATGTTGACAGATAGGGATAAGAGTGAAATTGTTACATTTTTTGCTGCAAAGAAGTCTACATTGGAAATTTCGAAAATTTTGAAACGAGATCATCGAACTGTGAAACGCTTCGTCATTGACGGAAAAGATGGAAGAAAAAAGCATAAAAGTGGCAGACCAAAGGTGGCTTCACCACGAGATACTAGAAAAATCAAGAGGAGTTTGCTAGCAAACCCACACAGCAAAAGCAAAACTATTTTCGACCGTGTAAAAGTGTCTAGCATCTATAAAAGGACCCAAAATCGGATTTTAGAACAGATAGCCGACCATAGAACACAAATAAACTGTCCTCCTTTGAGTAATATAAACTGTCAGAAGCGACTAGTATGGACCACTAAGTATTTGAAAAAAACATATTAAAAAATGTTCTCTGGACTGACGAGGCTAGAGCAACCCTCGGCGGCCCGGAGGGTTGGGCCAAGGGATGGATTCTTAAAGGCAATAGCCCACGCTTGCGATTCAGACGTCAACAGGGAGGAGGAGTGATGATTTGGGCTGCTATTATTGGAAGTGAGATTGTTGGTCCTTTTCTTGTCCCTGACTGTGTCAAAATGAATACTGTGAACTACTGCAAGGTTTTGAAAGCCAATTTATTGCCCTGGTTGAATTCACAAAATGATGCTATCAATCAGAATCTTATGATCCAACAAGACAAGGCTCTAAGCCATGCTCCTCGGTTCACAAAAGCGTGACTTTCAGACAAGGGGATCTTTGGTGAACCTCTGATGGACTGGCCACCTCAGAGCCAGGATTTAAATCCGATATAGAACCTCTGTTCGATTCTGAAGACGAAGGTTTATGAAAACGGGCATCAATTCCAATAGTAAAAAAGACATTTGGAAGAGAATCAAGAAGGTATCTTCTGAACTCACACCTCAGCAAGCGCACACATTAGCAACCCCTGTTGCTAGGAGGCCGATTGATTTGAGTAAACATGGAGGAAAGCGAATAAAGGGTTAAATAGTTTCATAAAATCGTATTATTATGTTATTGTTATTTGAGTAATAACTGTTGTTTTCTTGTAATATGTTATCAATATGTGGTACTATAATAATGATGCAAACATTTTTCGAATTATATCATGTTTAACAATGGTATTTATTGCGGGTAATTGTGCTTGCAAACACTTTTGGCCCATATTCGTTCCTAAAATCATTTAAAGATCCATACCCCACCAGACTATGATTATTTGGTTTCTATGAATTTACTTCATATATTTTCATATAAAACAGTGAATAACATAGTTATTCTATTGGAAAATATTGAAGCATAAATTTAACAATTTATACAATTTGCAAACACTCTTGACCCCCACTGTAAATGTTAAATTTACAATACTTCTCGTTACGGACGACGGTGACCTAGAGTCAGAGATGGAATGCAAAGTGGTTCGAATCCCTCGATCTGCGACAATTATGAAACTCTAGTGGCTGTAAGTATAAAAAATAATTATATATATATATATATATATATATATATATATATATATATGACTACTCATTAAATCACATGAATTAATATACAAAAGTATAAATTTATGCGTAAACTTTAAGTGTTTACTTCAACAGAGATCAATACATAAGTAGAAATAGATAGTATATGTATAACTTACTCTATATATATATACATATATATATGCATATATATATATATATATTTATATAAGTTTTATGATTAAAGTTAAATTCTGTAAATCAAAATATATAGAAGAATTATATTTATTTCCTTAATCCATGCATTTTCAATAATGGTCATATCTTCAGAGGAAATGAATTTGAAAATCCATGAAGTAAGGAAAAAACATAATTTCATTATATATTTCAGGTTTCAAACAATAGATTCTTAACTTAAATATATGTGTTTATATTTTGATTTAAAGAATTTAACTTAAACCATTAAAACTTTAGCTTTAAATATTTTGCTAGGATCATCCTGAAAGTATTACCTCAGTGTAATATCTGACAGGATAATTCACTTGATCCTTAAGCTGTGACTTATCTCACGTACGTATGTACACACTTAAATAAATAAATATATATATATATATATATATATATATACATACATATATATGTTTGTGTGTATGTGTGTGTGTGTGAATGACAAAAGGAAATTTTAAATTATTCATATATTCATCAAGGTTTTGTATTTATTTAGCGATTTGTCAAATTTGTAAACAAATCTTCCCATTCGGTCTTAAAAGACAATGCATGCCCCCTTGTTGGGATTGTAATTTTGAGGCAAGGCTTGTACTTGCGGTGATTTAACGGGCATCGATGTGTCAAAATTAATATGTCATAGATATTGATTTTTCTACTGATTTAAAGACAACAATAAAGTTTATGGTTTAAAGTATATGTGGCATGGAAAATATTATATATACCTTAGAGAGTTAGGAGACTAGAGTAAATTCAATTCTATAAGAAGAGACTTATCGGGATAATTTAAAGCTCAACAAATTCCACTGGAGCTTGTATAGGAAACAATAAAATTGATAAATGAAGACACAAAAACTATATGTTGGGGAATAAAGAATGGTTCATTTATTTAATAATGATATACAAACATTTAGTCGGGGGATAAATGGGACTCTTTATAACAAGCTCCGAAATACCTTGTAATAAAGAATCCCCTCTATCCCCCAACTAAATGTTTGTATGCCTTTATTAAATAAATGAACAATTTTATATTGACCAAAATTTTATTGTTTCCCCCTTTTTCTCTATCTATCTCTCTCTTTATATATATATATATATATATACATATATATATATATATATATATAT
Organism: Euprymna scolopes; assembly: GCF_053919585.1. Classification (NCBI taxonomy): domain Eukaryota; kingdom Metazoa; phylum Mollusca; class Cephalopoda; order Sepiida; family Sepiolidae; genus Euprymna; species Euprymna scolopes. Next base: position 65,165,659 of record NC_136515.1, on the reverse strand, counting down.
TTATGTGTGTATATATATATATATATACATATAAAATATAAACCCTTCCCCTTTAAATCCTAAGAATATCTATTACCTATTCTTGAGTTTGTAAGACTTTCATATTGGAAACTACAAGTCTTTCCATGTATCTCTATTTCTAACCCACGTACGTGAACCCCTTTTCATAACATATCATTTGATTTCGTATTTTCTACACTGCGATTCCCCCGACGATACATGACTCATGTCTAAAGATGTTTGAACTTAAAACAACCTTATCCCTGTGGATTTAATACCCACCCTTAATAGACCCCCTACATATATCTGTACCCGTTCTTTTTCCATCTTCTCTTACTCCCTATTGTCCTCTAAGATTTCTGGCATAATTTTGAATCTTTTAACATTTTATGTAGTTATTTAATGTTCCTTGCCTAGCACTAGAGTGAGTTTTTCCTAAGAACCTCAATTATTTCCTAACACCCCGAATCTTGAATGTAAGATATGTTGAACTCTGCAACGATATTCCATTTCTACACTAAAGGAATTTTTCAACGATCATATGAACGCCTACTCAATCGAAGCATTAGCATCGTCGAATTCATATACGTAAAAACACACACTTGTTAAAGGGTATTACCTCCAAACTATATCAAATTCTGCCTGAAGAATTTGATATGCTTCATCTCTTGCCGCATACGCACACTCAGTTACTGAACTTTGCCTATAGTCTCATGTAATAACCTTTGACCTTATTAATTTGTAACGTTGTTTTCACTTTTCTAAGTCTTTTATGTTATTCCTCCTGATACTATATCACCTAATCCATACATTTTTTTTACACTTTGCTCCATTTTTATTATTTTCAACATTGACACATTCCTCCATGTTTTATACGTATTTTCCATAATCCATACATTTTCGAACTCACTCTACTTTAGTTAGCTCTAGCCTAATACACCCATACTTATATATCCGTCTCCCTAGATTCTGTTTTGGTTTTTTAATCCTTATACTTCATATGTAATTTATCTTTTCACCGTGTGGTATTCTTATTTCAAGACTATTCTGCATGTCTATTCTAAATGTAGCCTAAGCTAGGCTACAAATTCCCAGATATCTGAAAGCTAGCCTCCTTTACATCTTCTTGTGAAAAGCAAAGAATTTGAAGGTTTTATGTATAAAAAAAGTGCTTATAACTCCTATTTTTACCGATGTTTCCCCTTATCGAACTGACAAGTAAATATATGTATGTATGTATGTATGTATCTATGTATATCAGGTCATGTAATATGCTACTGGTACCATGTAACCCAGTACTACCTGCCTCATGGTCGCGTCACCGGCGACTAAACTGGTTCCCCCACCAGACTTGTTTGGTGAGGAGGCGGCTAGTCTCCCTGAAGGATTAAAAACAAGACCTTCCAAAGGGCGAATGAACCCTTTTTGGGGTCAACGGCCAACTAGCACCGTGTATATTTGTGTGTATGCATGTGTATGTTGGGGTGGAGAGGGCTCCGGTAAGCCGTGGTGAAGGCAACATTTCTAGGAGAAGCAAATCACTGATTTAAAAAAACCATAAATCGGGAGACCATTACCCGCATTAAGCTGGTCTGCAGTTTAATTTGTTGCTGGCTATTTTGCTCTTGCTTGTTGCTGGATCTCAACATTTTGAACCGAGAGAGAGAGACTTAGCTGTCGTACAAAGCTGTAACATCATATATGTATAGATACTCCCTCAGGCATTTGTCTATAAAAATGGTCCTGTGGCTATGGAAAAGTTGTGACGCGTGCAGGCTTGAAATGCTGGAAGTATGTAATAATTGATCTCAATGACTTTCTTCAGTAGCATGCCTACTTGAGCGTGTTAATTCACCACTAGGACAAAAAAAAAGAAAAAAAAGTCATTTTTGGGCTCATAGACATTAAGTGTATGAGGGAGTAACACTCGTCTGACAAGACGCTGCAATTATCATACATATGTGTATATATATATATATATATAATTCATCTTTTCATAAAGTTTATCATATAAATGTATATATATATATATATATATATATATATATATATATATATATATATATATATATATATATATATAACTTGGAACATTTGTTTTCTTCTTCTTTTCCGGCTTTTGAAGCGTTGTTTAAGTTGAACATTGAACATGATTACGTGTATATATGAATACGTTTTGAAAGCTGAAAACAACGCATTTTTTCATAAATATATAAACATATATATTTTCTTATATCAGATATATTTCGATGCTGACCATACTTATCAATGTAGAGTTTTTTCTTTCTCTTTTTGATTGTTCTTGACCGCATGGTAGACTTCTGCCTTCGACGGTGATATGGCCGTCTTAAAAGATGACTATAGCTTATATCAGACTATTACAAAACTACAGAAACGCCATGTAAACAGATGGCTAAATTCTGATGATGATGTTTTCTTTGTGGACTAGAACCCTCTTTTTATTTCTGACAGTGTTTTAGAAGCATTCCAGTATTTTAGAAGCATTTGTCAACACTACTAATATAACCATGACTTAAGGAAAGAGAACATACTAACACCATTCGTCAATTCAAAAGATGATTTCCATTAGAAATGCTGAGTATAATCGGGAGTTCAACAAAGACTCACGTGTTTAACAGAAAAAATCCCGAGTTTCAACAAAAAACACATGAAACGCTCGTAGCTTATATCGACCAAAATGTTCTAATAATAATACGTAATATAAGAATACTAGTCCGAAGAATAAAAGAGTGTTGTTTTTGTAAATTTTAAATTATTTATTAATAATAATTCTGACCTATATCCTCTCTGTTTGCTTATAAATCTCTCGCTTGTAAAATTCTTTAGGTTTTGATTCGACATACAGCTCTAACTCATGTTAAATCTCCTATTAGGATGTTGAAATGCGTAATAAGCAAATAGAGTGCTAGATGAGGAACATATGCAGGATTGAGCTAGATTTACTTACCAATGTCTTCTAGGTGAGCTTTGATTTATAATGTTGACTGAGGGCTAGCATTATCATGCTGGTATATGGCCCACTTTTTGTTGGCT
>NC_136515.1:65157605-65160105 GCF_053919585.1 Euprymna scolopes | reverse complement strand
CTATGGTATTCGATCATAACGCTGTTTTATTTTACTCGTTTTCCCACTTTTTTTCTCCTCGTAAATTGAATAAAACGCAATTGTAATCGCTTTTTCATTCTTTGTTTTAAAAATTCCCTCGACACAGCTTTGAGAGCGAAGGTCGAAACCGGTCAGCTGGCTTCCCATTTCTCTTTCTCTCCCCTCCTGTTCCCCCTTTCTCTCCTTTTTGGAGAGAAGATTAAAGGACTATATTATATCTATATTTATATGTATATAAATTAACTTTTAATCATGAGTCGTAAAACTCTTCCCTTCCTAATAGCTATATATATATAGCTATATATATATATATATATATATATATATATATACATATATATATATATATATATATATATAGGTAAAAAGAATATTATCAATGTAAGTTTAGTTGGACCTTCCTGCACTAAACACTGCGAAACCATGAAATACTAGTTTCTATAATTTAACCAATTGTAATTTATAGTGTATATATATATATATATATATATATATATATATATATATATATATATATTACTTTTATTCACGTAGTAATTAATAATTCATAATAAATATTTAAATAATAAAAGGTATATATATGCATATATATATATATATGTGTGTGTGTGTGTGTGTGTGTGTGTGTGTGTGTGTGTGTGTGTATACTAGCAGTTCCGCCCGGCCTTGCTCGGGCCATGTGTACTGTTCTTAACTTTACGTGCATGTGTATATATCAAAACGGGTGAATATGTACAGTAAGGCCTTTATATAGAATAGACTTCCTGAATTACCATAGGAAACATCGGGAGAGACGGCAGACGTATTTTTTTTTTAATTTGGACTTTAATTTTGAACCCTTAGAGTTTATTGTTTGGGGTTCAAATAGAACTGTAAAAGTTACACCCATGTTAACGTAACCTATATCAAAAATTTCAAGTGGTTTTATTTTAAATTGGCAGAGCAGTTTTGTAGGGTTTAAAAAGGTCAATTTGTTGACCATTGACCCCTTAACAAGAAAATTTCTGGCAGAAACTCAAGTAAATCGATACCTCTCATGTTAACAGAAAATTGACAGTTATTTGGTAAGGAAATGTACACAGGCAAACAGACAGACAACCATACACACATTTTCACTTATATATATATATATATATATATATATATATATATATATATATATATGTATATATATATATATATATGTATATATATGTATATATATGTCTGGTCACGAATAGGCTCCTATATGGTTGACTATTATAGAAAACGGATCACATATTATGATAGAAGATATATCGAGACATAGGAGTGAGTATGTATATCTGGCATAATGATGATTCATTAAAATTGTGGGGTCTGCGTACGCGCCTTTTTACAACGTATGGAAATTTTAAAAAATTAATTATAAAAATACGTTTACAAGTGTTTTTGATATAGATGTACATAAGAATATTTTGATAAGTATGTTTTAACTAAAATAGGGATGGTGTAATAAATTTGTGGGAGCAGCGTTCGCGCCTGCCCTCCATAGAATGGAAATAGGTTCAACCATTAATAAAAAATCTTTTCATATCTATCTGCGTAAGTATACTTTGATAATTATGTCTCAGTTTGAAGGAATATCGTATAATGAAATTATGGGGTGTTCGTTCGCGCCTAACATCCATAGAATGGAAATATGTCACGAAGTTTAAGAGGGTTTTTTAATATAGATCATCAGAATATTGTGATAAGTGGTTCTGTGTGAACAGGTGTTGTATAATAACTTATGGGGTTTAACTTTTTTTATTTTTACTTTCATCATATTTTGCTTTGGTTTTGATACCCCCAAATTCGAAGCTATCTCTTTACAACCCTTCCTTTAACCTGCCATACTTTCATAAATAAGAATCCATTTTCTGTAGGCTGTTTTTGAACCCAGTAAACGACGAGTACTTTTGCTAGTATATATATGTATATTGAATTAATGACTAGTTTTCAAATAATGCTGAAATGTATAGTTTCGCAATAATAATCCATTGTTAATATATTTACTGTGATGAGAGGAGTCCATTTTTCTAAACTCTGCGGATTAAGGGCATGTTAATGTATCTAATTTTAGTAGGCTGTCGAATATTAACTCCATGCAAAATCTCATTTACAGTCTTAACTTTCTGCTCTGAGGTATATATATATATATATATATATATATATATATATATATATATATATATATATTATATATATATATATGTATAAATATATGTATATATAATCGTGTATTTAGGCATCATTCCTTCATTCAGGCAAACGTTATTAAAAACAACAGAGATACCTTGCTTAATGATTCTTTTTTTTTCATTTTTTTGATCATTCGTAAGATTTAATAAAATCTCAACCTGATGATGATTCAGGAAAGAATCGAAAGCGCTCGTGTGAACCATGGAACATTTGTAAATACCTTTGATCTTGAAGTAAAAAAAAAATTACGAAAGATCGAAAAAATGAAAAAAGAATC
>NC_136515.1:65122605-65152605 GCF_053919585.1 Euprymna scolopes | reverse complement strand
TAGTTAAAAAGGGCGGTAATTTTTCGTTTCGATTTAAACAAGATGGCCGCAATTTTTTGTCCCGCTAAAACGATTAAAGTTGTTTATTTAATAATTCAGTAATATTCAGATAATTCCGACTACTTAATTTGCAAGCTACTAGTGTGCTTTATTCAAATTTAAAAAGAAAATCAGTAGAAACCATTTTTTTTAAATCTGAAAACTCTATTTACCGACTACAAAATTTCGTTCTAATAATGTAGAAGCACCAAAGAATGTATTTTGACATCGGAAAATGGGTACAGATTTTTTCCCCGATCCCGATACGATACTGATAGCAAAAAACAAAATTTCGTTTGTGCTGATTTCCAATGCATATTCTAATTAATCGCTACAACACTAACAGAAAACTATTCTTAACATGCTGAAGAGAACTTTGTTAAGTATTCTCTAATTTGACCTAACAATTTAATAAACCAAAAACGGCCAAGATAGCGCACTGATCTTACATTTGAGATGCAGCCTCTAAAAACACGCTTTCCTCAGTGGCGTAGCTACTATTTTTGCCCCCCGGATGTGGTCATAAGATTTTACCTCTTCCCGTTGGCTGTCGGTAATCTGCTTACTATAAAAATTCCAGAAAGTCTTCAAAATATGTATTTCTAAGCAAAAAGTATAAGTCAAATCATGAAATAATGTTAAATTTGTGTTACTGACTATTATTGTATTTTTTTCTATTTTCAATTTTACCCCTGAAAATTCTGTCATCATAGCGGACTGCCCCTCCAATTCCACTGCGTTTCCTGCCCTGACAAGGTACGAACCGTCTTGGAAATTTAGTGGATGATGATCTTTTTGCCCCTATTTCCTCTTTATCACAAAAGCGACGTTGCCAGTCTGTATCTGCTCTATCGACACTTTTATGGTAACTATTTCTGTGTAAGCCAATCTATGGTCCCTCCCCGCTAAACATTCACAACACATACTCGCCTAGCTTAAATAACTGCTAACAATTTTCTTAACGTCCTATAGCTAAAACTAAACGAAAAAAGATGAGCAAACGAAAAAAATTGAGTGCACGATCGTTTCGGAAATGATATTGTTTTTATTAAAATTGACAACAAACATTGAAAATGATTGACAAAGATGGTGTTTTTGAATATAGTCTCTTCATCACAAAAAATAAGGGTGTTGAAGGCTAGTTTAAAACAGCAAAATAACATTATTTTTTAAAGTAGTAATGTGGATAGTCCTTATTTCGCGTCATTAGGGTTTGTTTTTTAAAGTTTGTCAGTGCATAAGTGGGCGTGTTGTTTGAAATAATTATTTACAGTTTATTTTTAAATTTTGCTGATGAGGTGAGTATATTTAAAAACATAATCTTTCTCAATTATTGTATATATTTATTGTCAATTTTAATAAAATGAGTCTCGTTTACGAAACGATCGTACAACGAATTTGATTTTGTTTGTTAATCCTATTAAAACTGATTCACAATTTACAATTATTAATCGTTATACTCAATATTAATACACCTCCAGGATAAATACACCTATTGAGAGTATTATGTACCTACAGTACTATGAGCACTGTTCTTTTATGTATTAATTCATTCAAATATATTTTACTTTCATTTTACTAATTCCTCTATGATATATATATATATATATATATATATATATATATAAGTGAACGTGTCTGTGTATCTGTCCGTCTGTGTGTCTGTCTGTGTACATTTCCCTACGCAATAACCCTGTCAATTTGTAGTCTATAGACTCGAAATTTTATATACAGGGTAGTGAGATTTGGGAAAATCGATGTGGTTGGTTTTCGGCCAGAAATTTGGCGATTAAGGGGTCAAAGTTAAACGATTTGACCTTTAAGACCTCTACAAAGCTCCTCCGAAAATTTTGGGTCTTAACACTAGAAATTTTAGATATAGGTTCGTTGGACATGGATCTAACTTAATAACTTGATTTGAGCCCAAAAGAATAAATTTTAAGGGATCATAATAGGGGTCAAATTTAAAAAAAGAAATTACCTCTGCGGTTTCTAGCAAATTACTCAGACAATTTCTGGTCTAAACATTTGAAATTTTACATACAGGGTATTCAGAGATAGGGCAAGCTTTTTAATCGGTTTAGATCGAAAATCTTTAGTTATGAATATACAAATGTATCTATGTATGTTTGCATGTGTGCCTAAAACCTTCGACAGAGGCGGCGGATTTTTACAAGATACATACCTTTTTAAAGTTCGACAATATCGAAAACTAGCTAAAAACATTAATACCTTCACCTTCAACTGGACACTTTTCTACAGGGGAGGTGCTTTTTTCGCCGATATTTTTTAAAGCCATACTCTCCTTTCTATTGTCTAATCTTAATTAAAACCTACCTCACTTCCGGTTTGGCGGTTGTCGTAACGACAAAGACGTCAGGTTTTCCCCACGTTCTTTTCGTCCTTCGCGGTACGGGTTTTAGCCTGCCTTTCTACTCCTTGTTTCTCTTTTTTTTTTTTGCTCATCACATATATCCAAACACCCGTGCAGAAATCCTAGCGGAAATCCTAGTATATATATATATATATATATATATATATATATATATATATATATATATATATATATATATATATATATATATATATATATATCCCATTTTTCCCCGAACAAGGCATAGAGCTACTTTGATGTAAAGGGCTACTATCAGAGACATAAGTTTAAGAGATGATATGTAGGAAGTCGAGCAACGAAATGTTTGTTCACATTACATTTGAACATCTTCCTGCCAGTACAGTTGGGAAAGCAGGAACCTGGAAGAAAGTTCTAAAGTCTTGCAGTTCTATGGAAGAAACTATTAGAGTAGAAAGCTTTCTTACATCTAGGGAGATCTACTAAATAGGTATGGGACAGTAGTTGAAGCATAGACTACGTTCAGAACGTATCTGGTTGGCTATCTCTTTTTTAACCGTGTCCAGAAGCAGGAGACATAGCAGATGCACCAGCCCAAATGCGACATCAATATTCCACACATGGGCGAATGGTGGTCTTGTAGATGTACAGGATACTTTCAGGTGTAATTAAATTTCGAGTGCGGTAGAGAGAGCTCACCTTCCTCGTAGCGGCCCTGAAACTGCTCTCAGTGTATCTCCTTCAACTCATGTGAAAGTTAGACCAATAATTCTGAAAGAAGTAATTTCAGGTAATGTATTTTTAGCCATAGCTATTTGTCGTTAAGAAGGGTTCTTGTAAATATTGAAGGAAACAAGCTTAATCTTGGCAACGTCGCCTATGACCATACATTTTTCCCCATTCCACTACAGATTCGATGTCTTTCTCTAGCGTCTCTGCCACTAACTTAGATATGTGTTCATTCGTTTTCCCCTTGTGTGTCTTATAGAGCGTTGTGTAATCAGCAAATATACCCATCTCGGAGACAATTTTATCAGGGAGGTTATTTATGAATATCAGGAATAATAGAGGTCCAACGATAGACCCCTGAGGTACACCCGCGTTTATATCATATTGTTGAGATGTACGACCGTCGACGAAAACCTAGATTATTTTCTTATTTAAGAAGGGTTTAATTATGTTAAGTATTCATTCAGTGATATCACATGATCTGATTTTACTAAGAAAATAATGCTATACCTTATCAAAAGCCTCAGATATGCCTACTGCTCTTCCCTCCCCTGCTATGTCCAGTGTATGATATATACGTTCACAGATTACACTTAGGATATCTGTTGTAGAACGATATTACCTACATCCATATGGTTAGTCGCTCAGAACGTTAGCAGCTGTAAGGTGATAGACTAGAGTCTAATTTATTTGAATTCCAATATTTTGGCGGAAAGCGGGAGGACGCTAATGGAGCGATAATTTAGTAGGACAGTTCCTTCGCCAGAATTCTTGTAAACTGGAATCACAGAAGCTGTTTTCCAGCAGTCAGGAAAGTTAGATTCGTTCAGGCATTTGTTGTAAAATTTAGAAATGTTTGGAGCAACTTCAGCGAAGCATTTGTTTAATAGCACTACCGGGATGAGGACGGGTCTACATGCTTTTGAGGTGTCTAGCTTTTTATGATATCATACACCTGAGAATGGATAATTTTCAGATCATCTAGTGGGGCGTCACTCTGCAAGGAAAATTCAAGGAGGGAGTGGTTTGCTGGGTCCAATATGGAATGTAAGACATACCGATTGGCAAACATGTTGGCTTTCTCGGATGCCATGCAAACAACCTCATGATTGTTGGATAGTGGGAGTATTATTATGTTGTAGAGTTTCCAAAATCACGGGTTCCTAATTTCTGTGCTTCAATGCATTTTCTGGTGGTTTCTGTGTATTTTCTCTTAGCTGTCGCTATTTCTTGCTTACAATTACTTCTAGCTTCTATAAACTTTTGTCTGTTTGTACTGGAGCTATGTGGGTTTAGTCTGAGGAATGTATGCTGCCTCTGGGCCATGGCAATTTCAGAAGTAAAAATAAACAATTAAGGGGAGGTTGCTATAGAATTTCCGTGTGGGAACATGAGATTCAATTGCCGTTTTAAATTATTGAATGCTCTAATTTTCGCACTTTACAGCATGAAAATATATTTCCCCAAGGCGCATCTCTGATTGGATTCCTAGTAGCTTCCAAGTCAGTCATCTCATAATACCATGTCGTTTTGAGCAATAACTCTTCAGTTTAGGACGAGAATTAAGGGCGATTTCTACAATAATCGATGCGTGATCAAAATTCCCGTGTAGCCTATGTACATTCGTTAAACAATCATTAGAAACTGTGGTCAGAAATAGATCTAAAACTGAGGCATGTTGATCTTGCTGATCTGGGAAACGTGTCGGGAACGTCGTCGTCTGTGATACGGAATGAAGTATAGAGAATATTTGTGTTATGCTACCAGCTGCGTCTGTCTAAGTATTGAATTCAAGCCAATTACTTTGATCAACAGTAATTACCAAACACATGTACCTGTGCGGTAGTAGCTAGTATCGAGGGGCAGTAATGTATCCATGCTGTCAACGACGGCTGATTAGCGTACGGTCTTGGTCGAGGGAGAGCAGTACAGAAAATATAAGAAGCTAATGTTATGTTGCATGTTTAGTCTAAAGCACATAAAGTCCTGGGCGTCTTATTCCAGTTTTGTTTCTCTAGTCAAGGAGAGGGGATTTCGAATATAGATTCCAAGTCCCTGTATATGTCAGTCTGAGTTTTTAAAGTTAATGGGAGATAACCAGGCATGTTAAAGTGGTTTTAGCCGGAATGGAGGAGTGTAGGTTAGTTTCACTGAGAGCTAAGATATCAGAAAATATTGTTGCTAGGAGAAATGATACAACATAATCAAAATTAGTTTTAAGCTCGCGGATATTCGTGAATGCAAGCCTCAAAGAGGAGTCAATTTAGGTTTTACTTCAGCATAAGCCTGGGTTAATCGTAATTTTGGATTATACTGCCATTTTATTATATGGAAGAATTTCAGGTTTAGAGTGTGAGACGATGAACAGAGTGGGTGTGCAGAATAGCAAAAATGCAACACAAATAGACCATAAGCCGATTATTTATATACAGGAATGTGGCCTCGGGAAACTCCATAGAAGATGGGTGAAGGGCCCGTTTCCATGCTCGATATGGCACTACCTCATCCCGATATTATATAACTAGTAACAAAGCAGCCGGTGAATGTGCTACCAAAGTGTTAAGGATACTGTATTGTAAGAAACAGCAGTCAAAAATTGTCAATCCGCTACCCTCTACCCATCATGCAAAAATCAACCCAGTCTAATTGCATTGGAATATATGACAAATTAGCATCCCTAAAGTGTCCAATGTTAGGGGATGAAGTGTGATGGGAGCAGGAACGGCGTTCATTGTCCTAGTCAATAAATAAGGTAGACCATTGGGTGCTTCTATCGACCCTGTTATCGCACCTCTGCGCCTGGCTAATAGGCGTGAAAGGATTATGACAGCAGGGCTATAGACAAAGCGGATCTACTCCTTAAGCAGCTAAGGTTTGCAAACCGGTAATTTGTCCAAGTCACCAGTTTTTGGAAGGTCGTCGTCAAGGACTGAAGAGGCCATCTTCCCTAGGTTTAGCTTCAAAAGTTTCCTTCTTCAACACAGATGATCTGAAATATCTACGGGCCCATCAGCACCGAGAGGCTTTGCTCCGTGCCTTGGTCCTAAACCATGTTCTTCAACTACCCTGCAAGTGTAGTTAATGTTAATGCGTTAGTTACTAAAGGTAATATATCTATGAAAAATTGCACTCATCAGAATAATTACAAACAAAATTAATATGCGTTCCGTTTCATTGTTACTTGAAAGGAGACAAGCAGTGGAAGCAAATAGATTTGCAACCGGTTAGGTTGAGATGGAGTAGTTAATGTTTGGTTAAAATAATGTTCATTTGTTAGTTTAAGAATAGGATTACATTTTAAAGTATGATTAAATTGATATTAAAAAATTGAAGTACATTTTAAGCGCGAACTCTGGATATTTAAGACGATATGAAGGATAAGAATATATTCATATTCAATATAGACTAAAGTAGTAATAGCTCTATAATTTGAAGTACAGATATAGCTGGAAGTAAAGTATAAGCTATGGTTTATTCAGTATGTATAATTTAGTATAAATAGAAACATGGACATATTTACTTAATATATGGACGGATAAAAATTGTAGATATTAAGCATATTTCTGAATAAAGTTCCCTGACTTCTTACGAAAAAATATAACTTTGCCTTTTGTTTAAAATTCAAAATAATATTTTCTATAAAAAAAGAGTATCGGCTAAGTTTTTTTTTATATTACTTTTTTATTGCTTTCACCCATCTATGGGAACAAGATATAGTGATTAATATTTAATATAGATCACGTTAAATTTAAACACACAACTATCGATGATAAGTATGTATATTACAGCTAATCTATAGGATGAGAATATATACAAATGAATGGCTTAGCAATAGACATCTATAGATGCTTCGTGTGTATCGATTTTTAAAGGGTTAGCGTGCTAAAGATAAGGACAGAAAGCTAAACCCATCTCCAAAGGTGGGTGCAATGTATGTGATTTTTTAGCAGCAGGGGAAGAAGGGCAATTGGTTAGTTTACAGTATAAATACACATTAGGAGATACAGATTTGGGTGTAGAGTTCAAGAGTATAACAAATTGGGATGATATTGATAATGCAAAAGAGACACCGGCAGTCGCTTTGATTGCAAAGTATCCATTGGATATAATTGGATATGCATGTCATGTTTGTAGCGCAATTTGCTCAGTTTCCAGAGAAACAATTAAACATCTATGCAGTATAGATTAAAGTAGCAATATAACTATAAGAATATATTTCACTGCAATTATAATAAGAACTATAGTATAAGCTATCGAAGATCAAATTTACGTAATTTAATATATATATATATATATATAGAATAGAAATATAGACATATTATATACGAAATTGTAGATATTAAGTCTATTTCTTAAATAAAGTTCTTGTGTCTTGCAACGTTTAAAGATAAATTCTCGTTTAAATTCAGAAATATAGTTTGCGTAATCATTATTAGCAGCTTTATATTTCTTATGTTAATCGACTTAGAAGAAATATCCAGTCTTAAGTATAAAATATAGTTGTTAATGTGCATAAGGGACCAAAAGATGGTGTTAGGGATTGGTTTACGAAGAATTTTAGCAGTGACTAGTCAGACTGAAAATAGATAATTAATCTATCATGGGTTGCCCTATTTTGGAGATGTTGACGAAATTCAATTGCAGACAAAGAAAACAGAAAAAAACAAGAAAACAACAAGAAAATAAAAAGTATAAAAACAAAGCTTTGTTCGCAATGGATTTGAATAAAATGAATTATATATATATATATATATATATATATATATATATATATATGTATGTATATATATATATATATATATATATAATTATTCTTATACAAGTACAGACATTAGTGTTTCATGCTGATAAAATCATTAGTGAAGGATGACAATTTCTCCCAGTTGGGAGATTGTAACACACCAAGTCCTTCCGGTCGGGAGATTAAAACAACAACATAAAAAAGGCAACCTTTGATTCAATTTGACTACAAGATCTAATAAATGCTCAATTAGAGTGCGGGCATAAGAAATCCATAGTGTTCGAACGACAGGACGCCTTGAACGATGCATAAACTGCCTCTTCGTTTATACTTCTCATGCCGTGTCACTAATACGGCAGTTTTCATATTTTGTATATTAAATATACTACAAAAGTAAAACGTGTTAGACTTTAAGCTTATAAGAAGTTAAGTCACTGAAATTGTGAATCCTATTTAAACGTAACGTACAGCATTATGTTACGTATTTAAAAGTGTTTTCGATTTTGTCACGATCTCTTGCAGGTGTACACGACTGTTAATTTGAGGACAATCTTATTAAATAAAGTAGGGATTTTTTTGTGTTTTTTTTCTCAGTTTTTTAATCGTTATTTTGTTTCAATTTTCCGAATAGTCCATTAAGTATTCCGGTGAAATTAGTGTATACACGTTCCATGTTTGTTTGTTTTTTTTTCTTGTTACATATTTTTTCGCAAGTACTTTCGAATTGATGCATTAAATCACCGCCAGGTGGCGTTATTCTTGGTATGCTTACTAATTGATTCAGTAAACGAATAACTACATTTTTACTAGCATCATTACCCGGCGTTGTCAAGGAGGCAACCATATAAAAGAGTAGAAAATTGAGAGTAACTTTTTTCTTTTAGAACTACCCTCTATATATTTTATCCCCCTCTCCCTCATTATTATCTGCTTCTTTCCCTCTGTTTCCTTCCCCTTGTTTCACGTTTCACTTACTTTCCTATCGACCTTTATTTGCAATAATGTTTTTCTCGTTTTATTTAGCAACAATAAAAAATCAGAAACAGATTACTACAGAACAACAGTAGAAATCGCTCTTGATATCACTTAGTAATTCTTTAATCAATTAAAATGTTTAAACATGTGCTCATATTTTATGTTTAGTAATGTCTGAGGGCTACCAAAATAAATGGTTTAAAAAGTGTGTGTGTGTGTGTGCGTGCGTGTGTGTGTGGCATCTGAAAAAGGATAGAGAAATAATCAACCATCTCAGCAAAACCAACCTCCTTAGTGACACACAATATGATTTCCATTCTGCTAGATATACACCAGATGTGCTTACAGTTATATCTCATAGGATTTGCGAATCTCTCGACGGAGACAACCTGTCCAGGGCAATTGCTCTAGACATATCGATGGCCTTTGATAGTGTATGGCATAAAGCTTTATTTCACAAGATCTCCAGCCATGGAAAAGCTGGAAATGACTTCTAAATTGTTAAATCATTTCTCCCTGATAGGTTCATAAGAGTAGTGGTTGATGGGCAAAACTCAGAAGCTCACGGTATTAATGCTCGAGTCCCTCAGGAGTCCATCTTCTGCCCAACGCTCTTCCTGATCTACATTAATGATCTTCCAAATCACATCCTTACATTAGTTGTAGACATTTATGCTGATGATACTATCATCTATGTTAGCACATCTAATACCTTAAACGACCAAGTTCTCTCCGATTTTCTCTTCTGATCTTGAGCACGTGGTACAATTGGGAATAAGCTGGCTGGCTATTTTTAATGCATCTAAAACCAAGCTTTTATCTTTACATGATCAACGATCTGATCCCCATCTGGCATCAATTGAAATGAATGGTTCTCGTATTGGGGAGCCTTATGTTTTGACAAGCTTCTGTACTTGACCTTGATTCCTACTTTGAAATGGAACACGTACATAAAAACTTTTTGACAAGGAAGCTGGAAAAATGATTGAATCCTTCTATCGATGCAGTAGATATCTCACGAGATTGTCTCTGCTTTATTGTTATTTTAATGGAAAGTGTCCAATTGAGCTTCAATCTATGCCCTCCTCGCCATAATTTTACAAGAAACACTCATTTAATGGAAAACACTATCAATGATTCCCCCCAAACTTTACCTGTACCTTAACCGAAACGTAGATTCCATGAATAAAACTTCTTTCTTAGAACTGCACGCCTGTGGAACTGTCTTCCGTTTTCCTGCTTTCCAGCTTACTACAATATGGTTATATTCAAGTCCAACGTAAAAAAAAATTCTTGATGAGCCGTTTGACTTTAGTTAATACATTTACCGAATTTCTATTACTAACGATTACTGTATTGTTTAACTGACTATTGGACACTCTTAACCCTTATCCTGGAGTGGTATCTGGGCCTTGATAAGTGGTGATGCCTATGCAAAAAATATTCTTCTCAAGCGCTTCTATCGGTACATCCGATCGTCGTCGGGAGAGATTGTTGTTGTTATTGCTTTCTTTTTCTTTGCTTTGTGAGGCTTGGTGTAGTTATCGTTTTTTTATGGATTGTATTTATCGTTTTTTATCGGTTATAAAGGTGGGTGCAGGATTGTTAGGGACGAATTATTTTTAATTTTAATTTGGATTTTCTTATTTTATACTTTATTTATTTAGTGTCTTGTTAGTTATTGCATACGGTTAGTATATTTGCCCCAGTGTGAAATAAAATACAGTTAAAAAGTGGCTGTATTTTTTATTAGTATGGCTTCTAGTAATTTAAGTGATCGTGTGCAATTGTTAATGTATCGAGTATTTGTATTGTTAGTAAAGATATATCTTATATCGGATGACTGCAGGTTTTATCATGGAATGTTAGATGTTGTTTTATGACGCTATCATCAACTAAATGGTAGGTTAGTCGTGGGCAGAGTGCTGTTGTGGTATGGCCTATGTTTACTTTGTATAAGTTTTAGAGTTGCCTGGAAGGGGCAAATAAATTCATATAGTACATTACTTTGGTGTATTGTGATGTTAGTATAATTATTATTTTTAATAACACATTGAAAGCTTTAAATTTACTAATATACATTATTAGTTTGTGCTCTGGTCGGTGGGTCTGGTGTATATTGTAATTAGGTTTGTTATTTTTTCATCTGTTTTGTAGTTATCCAGAAAAATCTGCAAAAAGAATAAATCTGTCGTGTTCATTCAGATGTATATTCACGACAGAGTTATTAATTCAATTTAGATCATGCGAAAATTATAAAATACGCGATAGATGGACCCAAAAGAAGACTTTTACAGTCAGCACTAGGATTAAACAATACAATTACGCAATGAAAGGGCTTCTACTTTTTAGCTCCTAGTATAGGGAAAATAATAAACAAATAACAAAATATAAAAACAGATCCTGGTTAACGGGGTTTTCCTTTATTCTTAAATAACTTAAACAAAATGAATAAGTTTAGAGAAAAAGAAAAATGTACATATTTATTTAACGTATTTTAAAAGTGTGTATATATATATATATATATATATATATATATATATATATATTTATATATATAGGCATTGAACAACCCAACGTTCCCATACACACACATAGTTTCCTTCCCGATATGGGTAGGATTCTACCATTGTTTACTTTTCATTTATATATGGTCTATGATCGTTTTCTTCTTCTGAATTTGTATTTTTAATATCCTGAAGATGGCCTCTGCAATAGCGACGAAACGTTGATCATTTCATAAATTCATTCGGTTTTTCTTTTTTCAAAACAACATATATATGTATGTATATATATGTATGTATATATATGCATTTATATGTCAGGTCATGTCATGTGCTATTGGTACCATGTAACCCAGTACTACCTGCCTCATGGTCGGGTCACCGGCGACTAAACTGGTTCCCCCACCAGACTTGTTTGGTGAGGAGGGCGGCTAGTCTCCCTGAAGGATTAAAAACAAGACCTTCCAAAGGGCGAATGAACTCTTTTTCTTGGTCAACGGCCAACTAGCACCGTGTAAATTTTGTGTGTGTGTGTGTATGTGTATTGGGGTGGAGAGGGCTCCTGTAAGCCGTAGTGAAGGCAACCTTTCTAGGAGAAGCAAATCTTTGATTTAAAAAATCATAAAGCGGAATACCACTACCCGCATTAAGCTGGTCTGCAGTTTAATTTGTTGCTGGGTATCTTGGTCTTGCTTTTTGCTGGATCTCAACATTTTGAACCGAGAGAGAGAGAGACTAAGCTGCCGTACAAAGCTAAGACTCTGTAACATCATATGTGTATAGATACTCCCTCAGGCATTTGGGCTCACGGATATTAAATGTCTGGGGGAGTGGCACTCGTCTGGCAAGACGTTGCAACCATCATATATATTATATATGAGTATATATATATATATATATATATATATATCTAAATAAAGGAGATTACACATGTACTTTTTGTGTGTATACATGTGATATATATATATATATATATATATATATGCATATATCTAATATATGGCTATATATATGAATATATATACAGGAGATTACACATGTCGTTTTTGTATATTATATAGGGGATTACACAAGTACATATATATATATATATATATATATATATATATATAGAGAGAGAGAGAGAGAGAGAGAGATTACAGATGTACTTTTTATATAATATCATGCATATATGTATAGTCACTGAATTAGAACGTTAACAGCGCAGACATGTCTGGACGAGTGCTCGTTTGCCGGTAAGCATTCTATGCATTTGTAAGTTGGAAATATTTTTAGAAAGCCTCAAGTCCGACAGGTAACAAACGGAGCAGGTGTCTGATGACGGATGGTAGAGAGATGAAGCGAGGAACTGTACGTTAGGGACAAGGGGGCGGGCGGAAGGGTAGGTATAACGTGAGAGAAAGGAATAGGAAAGATGCGGATGAGGAAGAGGCGTAGAAGGATGTGGATGTTGATGTGGAAGGAGATGAGGCGTGCGTTATCAGACTGAAATCTCAAACTCAACTAATAAATATTGATCACTGTTTCCATGGTAACAGTAATAGTAATTCAGCGCCGTTCGCGAAACACACACTGAGTTTCGCTAATGTACAACCGGAGTCATTTTCTTTTTACTTTTTAAAATTTTTCTTTGTCAGTTCCGTATACTTAACTACGATACTAAAAGCTTATGTAGATGTGGCGGACATCTTTTTTTTAAGAAAATCCAGTGTGAGGCATGTATTCTCCTTCCTTGTGCGTATGTTGTGATGGAGTGCGTGTATCCTATACGTTTATTAGAGACAAAGAGAGAGAGAGAGAGAGAGAGAGAATGATGAGGCGAGACAATGTGTGTATGAGTGTATTAGAGAAAGAAACAGCGAGGAAGACAGTAGAGAAAGAAAGGAAGTGTGGCTATATGTGTGAGATAGAGTATCAAGGAAAGGGTGTCTGTGTGTACAAGCGAGAAAGTGCATTTGTGCGTTTGAGAATGAAAAATAGAGCACGAGACGAAGTGTGTATGTGCATGTATTGAGAGAGAGAGAAGAATAGTCTGCGTGTGCATATTAGTGTGCTTGAGAAAAAGTTTACGAGGTGTGTGTAAGAAAAAGACAGGGTTATTCTGAAGAGCTCGTATGTATGCGTATGCTTGAGGAAACGAAGTAGTTTGTGAATATGTGTGTAGGGCAGAGAGGGAAACTGTGTGTGAGAGTGAAATAGAAAGAGTGATTGTATGTGACAGGAAAAGCAAGAGAGAGAGAGAGAGAGAGAGAGAGAGAGAGAGAGAGAGGTATTTTGTATGTGTGTGTTTAAGAGAGAATGGTAGAAACAATGTGTGTATGTGAGTGTTTAAATGTGTATGTTAGAGATAGGTTTAGTGAATGTGCAAGTGTGTGAAAACAAGTTGTTCAATTGACTCATTAAACACGATTATAAATATAAACTCATCGGCGCTTCTACATTATAAGTGTGTTGCTAATGACGTTATTTCCGGTTTGTATTTCTGATTTTAAATGATACATAATGTGTTGTTCATGGTGATAATTTTTGAGTGGCTTCCCTTTTTTTTTCGAAATATATGGAACTGTGATGTTGTTGATAAGATCAGTTCCAATGTTTATTCTCATTCCAAAATGTATCCGATAATATCGATTACACACTCTACTCTAATCGATAATCACATTGTCATGTTTAAGAGGAAAAACTTATAATTTTTTGTGAATGCTAATACTTCAATTATAGATCCCGTTTTTCAATAAGATATTTATGGAATTCTGATGTTGCTTATGAGGGATTTTTTCGCAACTTTTCTGTAAACTATTCCTATTCATATTAAACTAGCATGGGTGCCTGGCCTTGCCCGAACATTTGGAGGTGAGTGTTAAAAAGTGGCAATAGGCAGGCAAGATAAACAAATTCCTGATAAACCGCGCCCTTAAGTTGAACACTTTATCAAATCTCCAATACTAACGATTACTACGATACTATGCCATTGATTACTGTACACACATTAAACCTTATCCCTGAGTGGCTTCCGGGCCTTGATAAGTGGTGACTTCCATGTAAAAAAAGGGCAGGCGGGCTCTAACCGTAATAAACAGGAAGAGAAAACGCAAAAAAAAACTTCACCTCTTTTCCATTGCGTCTATCGCCGAACCAGAAGTGCCGAAGGTTTAAAATAAGGCTAGTCAATCGAAAAGACGGGATGCCTTTCATAAATATCGGCGAAAAAAACGAGTTCTTCTTGTAGAAATGGTCAGTATCGATATTATCTTGGATTTTTTTAAAATTCAGATTGAAACACTGACAATTTCGCTTACTCTGTCGTGGGGCGAGCACATACGTGGTACGATGAAGTCTCTGTTCTAAGCAGAAAAGTGCCCAGTTGAGGGTGTAGTAATTAATGCTTTTGACCAATTTTTCGATATTTCTTGTCGGAAGGGCGGCGCTTCAAAACAATACCGATCTTGAGAAGATCAGTCGCTTCTGTCGAAAGTTTTAGATAGACATACATACATACCCACATACATACATACATGCATACATATATACATACATACATACACACATACATGCATACATACATATACATTTAAGCAGACAGGTGAGATTTATATTAGCGATTGTGTTGTTATTGATTAGGAAATTTCCGGCTCATGGTTCCTATTCCGAAATTCATTGAATTGCTGATTTTAAAATTTTGGTTTCCTCATTTTTATTTATTAAGGTTATGGCAGTATGGTGTGTATGATAACGGAATTTCCATTCCTATTGAATGGTTTAAAATTTATGTAATTGTGATCTTGGTGAGGATAAAATATTTATGGAATTTCAGTGCTCCTGGTCACGGAATTTCCTCGTTCAACTTCTGCTATTCCAAAATATATGGAATTGTGATCCTGTTTATGATGTTATATTCGGTTGCTATTCTTTCATTGAATTAAGTGGTATTAGTTGTTGAACTCTGTTTTTCTATTCTCTTTTCCCATATGGTTTTACTTAATTTTCATGTCGGAAGTGGTAATGTGTCAAAGAATTGCATATATACATCGAGTAGAAAATTATTGATAGTTAAAAGTAATTTTACGGAAACTTGGGAAATTGCATTTTTCTTATATAGGCATACCTTGAAGATTGAGAATACATGGGACTAACTTATTTCCCTTTTCGACACTTCAAATGAAAGTCACCACGAATGTGTGCTGGCTTAAAAGTCTTCAAATGCGCTGGAGGTGTCTCTTGGATAAGAAGAAAAATGTTTAATGAATATCTCAACACGTGATAACTCCTCAACGGTATATATATATATATATATATATATATATATATATATATATATATATATATATATATATATATATATATATTGCTAAATTCTCCTCATAATAATTCTCTTGTTGTATCTCGGATAAGAACAAGGAAGTGTAATACCTTGAAACGGATATTACAGTAAAGTATTCCAATTTCATTTCATTCGTAAATATGGGAGGGGGATCTTCAAATACTTTTAATTTCGAATTAGAGCTACGGGCGTATACTAAGTAAATGACATTGTGGAGTGCATTTTGACAAACATTTACTGTCGCATTCCATTTTCCAAAAGGAATGAAATCATGGTGTCGTTGATTAGGAAAATAACAGATGTCATCCTTCTCACAAAATGGATGCTGCTGATTGTTGCACTTTGGTATTTTTTTATCGAATTAGATATAGTATTTTATTTATGGTACTAATATTTCATTATAATTCTCTTTCCCCAAATCAATACAAATGTAATGTTTATGATGATGGAATTTTCGTTTCCGATTCCTTACTCCGAAATTCATTGAATTGTGTGGCGCTCACGACGTCACTTTTCGTCCCTCCAATCAGTTATTGGCTGATTTTGTTCATGATAACAGAATTATCAATCTCTGTTCCTGTTCCCGACTTGTAGAAGGGCTAATAGCATATTTATTAATATTTTTTTTTAATTTATGGAATTGGTGAGCACTGGTATCGCGATTTTGCCTATATCGAAATATATTGAAATGCGGTTGTGTTGATCAAGAATCGTCAGTTCATGTTAGCGCAATGAAGTATGCGGATCATAGAATTTTTCGGTGTTTGTTTCTTATTACGACAGTTAAGGCATTACGATGTTGTTTGGTGATAAAATTCTCCGTTCTATAGTCGTCGTGGTTGTACCAATGATAAACATTTTGGATTTATTTTTTTAACGAAGATTAAGAATTAGTGGATTCTTGTTTATGTAGCTTTTGTGTCCATAGTCTATTTTTCGAAATATCTGTAATGGCTTTTGTGTATAATATGTATGCATGCATAAATGTTTGTATGTATGTATGTATGTATGTATGTATGCACACACACATATACGAAAAAATGAAAAAGTAATTTCAACCTCTCTCTCAAATTTCGGATTTTTTAATAATGCCCATAAGCCTTTATTTTCTTTTAAAATTGATAGGTGAGTTTTCTTGTAATGAGTTAAGGGTGAAATTAATCCAATAATTTACATAATAGTAAGATAAATGATTCTGCGCTAGGAAACATGTTGTCAAGTATTTTGCACGCCAACTTAAATGCAAAGACGTCTTGAATTTTGGAATATAGATTTTGTCATTTATTTGTTATATGCTTTATAGTTACATCTAGGCTGTATATAATAAAGAACCTCTATAATTAAAAGGCGAAGAATAATTCAGTAAACATATTTTCACATGAATATATATATATATATATATATATATATATATATATGTATATATATATATAAATATATATAATGTTAAAACTCTACTATGCAATTAGGATTATGATTTAAAGGTCATTGGGGGAGGGTTTGATACAAGAAAATGATGTTACTTTTTGTATTTAATATTTTATTTTGATTATTTTTTCTTTTTATATTTACTACGCTCTTGGTCACAAGAAGGTATGGAAATGAAAATGAAAGACGTTGACAAAATTGAAAATTTTTAGTATGGGCAGCGTTCATTCCTAGCAACAATGTTCGAAAGAGTTCACCGAAATTATTTTAGCCGTTTGTGGAAGAATATATATATATATATATATATATATATATATATATATATATGTGTGTGTGTGTGTGTGTGTGTGTGTGTAAGATATTTAGAAGCTATCACAATGCGAGGAATAGAATGTGGTCGATGTAGAGATTGAAAGACGAAAATAAGTGGCAATTTGAGAATAAATACATATATACTTGTATGCTTAAATATATTTATTCAATTTTATGAAGAATAAATGTCTTACTTTGAACGTCTATTGTATGTGATCAGCTTCATTATATATTTCTGGATACTCCATTTTAATAATGGTGGGTGTAACGGATATATTTAAAACACGCTGCACTAAAGATTGCGATATTAGCGCATCTTGCAGGTTAGAACTTGTAACGCATGTAGTGAAAGTGCGTTTAAAAAAGGGAAATTTTGCACAAAAATTACACACGATATGAAGAACAAAGGAACAGACCGGATTTTCCGGGAACCAGTCCGGGTGCCCCCCTATGGGTGCCTTTGGGGTTAAAATGTCTAAATTTGACACGTTTGTGCTTTTGGATTTTTAAAAACTTTTAGAAACGTTGTAACACTCTGAGTTCTATATTACTTTCTTTGTCTATACTTCCCGATAACTCCGGCTGTACCTCTGGGGATCTTTTAGGGCCTATAAAAACACTCAATTTTTGGAACTATTTTACCATATAAATTTATTTTTATTTCGGACTACTAGTCTCATCTTTATTAGTTGTTGTTTTTTTTTTCATCTTTTATTGGATTGTTTATTCACAACGTTTCGGCCAACTAATTCCTCTGGCCTTCGTCAGGTGGCGCAGTTGATAAAGATGTTGAATCTCCACAGTTCCAGATGAACATTGTCTGAAGATAGCGGTTTCAATCCCACCCAAACCGTGCCAGAGATTAATTGGCCAAAATGTGGTGAGACGACAACAACTACGGATGGCAGTGACTGCTGAGGATGCAGTTACGAGATTCGAAGTTCCTATCCGTCGCGGTTACCACCTGACGAAGGCCAGAGGAATTATCTGGCCGAAACGTTGTGAATAAACAATCCAATAAAAGATGAAAAAAACAACTAATAAAGATGAGACTAGTAGTCCGAAATAAAAATAAATTAATATATAAAACTCATCTCAAAAATGAATTCCAATTAAGGAATAATATATATACTATTTTACCATATTTATCGAAAATTTTTTGTGTATCTATTATCAGTTTAGCATGGTGTTGAACTCAAATTTAAATATGTTAAGGCCTTGGAAACTTTTGGGACTAAATCTGAGCAGGCAAATGATGAATTAGTCATTTACTTTATTTTTGCATGAGGCAGAACTCAAATTTACATATGTTAAGGCCTAAAACTGCAGTGTTTGTTCATTTTCACTAAGATTTGACGTTCCCTGATGACTTTTGGGGCTAAATAGGACGGATTAAAATGCTGAACTAAGTAATTTTTTATGCCTCCTTGCATATGTATGAACAACCCTGGTGTATTTTTGTTTAAGGGGAAATTTCTGCAAGCAAATTATATATATATATATATATATATATATATATATATATATATATAAAATAAGAGAGTTCCTGTGGGTGTATGCTTGTCTGCATGTGTAACTTCCTATGGATAAAGTAGTAAAGAAATATATGAATCCGTTTAAGGCTATTTCTTGATCGGCGTGTATACCTCGCCTGGTAAAGAATATATATATATATATATATATATATATATATATATATATATATATATATATATATATCCGTTACATCAATGTTATGCATAATTTCTATATTTAGTATTTTAATTTTCACTTTATGAGTGACTTCATTTGCATATTTCATTAGAGAAATTATATTTTAATCGTAGTAATTATTTCCTGTAAAAGAATGGTTTAATTGTACTATTTAGAAATATTATTTAATTTCTATTTACTTATTTTATTTTTAATTCAATTTATATTTGATTTTACTTATTTGAAATTATTAATAACACAGTTACGTTTAAAGCCGGAACTCTCATATAAAACTGTGGAGATTAGTTCTCTTTAATCTAATAATTTCAAGGGGAATCATCAGCGTTGCTAGTTTAGTGACTTTCCTGGTAACTTTGGAGATTTGATTTGCAATCTAGCTCTAAATAATTGTATTTACCGGCTAGCGGATTTATTCTAAAAACGTTGGAGATATTTTAAACACACAAACCCGGAATTTTAGATTTAAAAAAATATAATAAAAATTGCTTGGAAATACTTTAAAACATAAATCAAATCAAGACAAACATTTAGGCTGGTGAAACTCTTTGAGAGCTTTCTTATTGATACTTCACTTGCAACATCTCTGTTAGATTTGTGGTGTTACTAATCTTAGTCTTTTTTCCTAAATACTATTATGGAATATGTTCTTCAGAATTATTTGGTCTACGAAGCGTGCAATAAGTAATGCCCCTGAACCACTTCCAGTTGTCTGATCTAGCTGAAATTATTTATATCTCTACGGGTTGTGTAAAAAAATACAGCTCTTATCTAATTGTGGTTTCTGTTTTACAGGTGTTTGAACTGAGTCATGTGTGAAATAGAGCCTGTTGAATGTCGAGCAGTGATCCGGTTTTTGTATTTGAAAGGACGCACAGCACAGGACAGGAGACTTTTGATGAAATGAAAGAAACTTATGGTGATAATGCCCCATCATATGACCTTGTAAAACGCTGGCATTGTGAATTCAAACATGCCTGGAAGTCTATGGAAACAGCTCCCAGACCTGGTCGTACCACTTCTGCCATTGATAAGGCATCTGTCTGTAAAGTTAAGGCTGCCATTTTGGAAGATCGGCGCATTACTATTCGCCAAATAGCCCAAGATGTCACGATTAGTGCATATGCATAAGGTGTCTGCCAGATGGATTCCCAGGTTGCTCACATGATTCCAGAAACGAGAACGCGTCGAGTGCTCGAGGATGAATTTGGAGATGTGCCAAGTAGATGAGTAAAAGTTTTTCAAAAGACTGATTACATAGGATTAAACCTGAGTCCATCCCGATGATCCAGAGACCAAAGCCCAGGCAAGGGAGTGGAAGCACTTGAACTCACCACCTCCAAAGAAGGCAAGTGTGGAGCCCTCCGCTGGCAATGCCATGCTCACAGTCTTCTGGAACAAGGACGGAGTAGTGATGACAGATTTCCTGGAAAAGGGTACCACAATTACAGGAGCCTATTATGCTTCACTTTTGAAGAAATTAAGGGAAGCTATCAAAATCAAGAGGCGGGGAACGATCAGCAAAGACACCCTCCTCCTTCAGAACAACGCTCCGGTCCACAACACGCATGTCGCCAGATCAGAAGCACGGGATTGAGGTTATGAAATCTTTCCATCCTCCCTATCCTCCTTACCTTGCACCCTCTGACCTGCACATCTTCCAAGCCATGAAGTTGTTGTTGAAAGGAAAGCGTTTCCCAGATGGTGCAGCCTTGATTTCTTAAGTCACGTCGTGGTGGAGGACCAACCTGGGGTGTTCTACAAAAACGGTGTCAAACGATGGGAGAAATGCATAACACTGGGTGGTTCCTATGTAGAGAAAGAGTAATAACTGGGCCAAGTTTCGTTGCTCTACTGCTATGGGAAGTGAATCAGTGACATTACTTATTGCACGCCTCTGGTATACCCAGCTTTCTTGGTTCCAACTCTTTTGGCTAGTAGATTCAAATGGTCCCCACGTATTGGATCTTTTGATATTTCGCTCTAATGCAGTTTCCTATTAAAGTTACTACTTTACCCACACCTGTATAACTTACTCTCTACTCAAGCTTTACAGATAACATATAGGTTTGGTCTTCTTCAAGACTAAGAACTATAGTTATCTCTTGTATTTGCAATAATTGTACTTTGTCTGGAGCGGTTTCAATACAGCCTTTTCAATAAATACTGTTTTATACTGTCCAATAGTCCTAATGATATAATATGATATAAAAAATATAATAAGTAAAAAGAAAACACTTATAATTAAAATAAAAGAGCGCATCCTAAACTAGATGATTTATTTGTTGGATTAATTGAGAGTATTAATATATCAAAAATATTGTAATCACTCCTATATAATTAATCTTATCGATGACATATTTTGAATAATTACGATATTGACAAACACCCCCCACACACATATATATATATGTATATATATATATATATATATATATGTGTGTGTGTGTGTGTGTGTGTGTATATATATATATATATATATATATATATATATATATATATATATATATATATATATATATATATATATAAAGAATCGACAAAGTATATTCCGGTGTTTAATCATTATAATACACCCGTTAATCTGTTCTTTATAGATAATCCTAGGTTGTTATATATTCTCTCTTGGACCACACACACACACACACACACACACACACACACACACACACATATATATATATATATGTATATACTAGCAAAAGTGCCTTTGTTGACTGGGTTCAAAAACAGCCTACAGAAAATGGACTCTGATTTATGAAAGTATGACAGGTTATGAAAAGGATGGGGTGTAAAGAGATAGCTTAAAATTTGGGGTATCAAAACCAAACCAAAATTAAAATAAAATATATAAATCCCATAATTTATTATACCATACCTGTTCACACTGAAAGGCTTATCACAATATTCTGTGGATCTATATTAAAAAGATCTTGTTAAACTTTGTGACATATTTCCATTCTATGGAGGGCAGGGGCGAACGAACACCCAATAATTTTATTATACCATATTTTTTTCAAACTGAAACATAATCATCAAATTATACTTACGTAGATAGATATGAAAAGTCTTTATTAAAGTTTGTGCCTATTTCTACTCTATAGAGGTCAGGCGCGAACGCAGCTCCCACAATTTTATTACACCGTTCCTATTTAAGTAAAAACATACTTATCAAAGTATTCTTATGTACATCTATATCAAAAACACTTGTAAACGTTTTTTTTTAATTTTTAATTTTTTTATCTTCATACTCTGTGGACCGGGCGCGAACGCAGACCCTACCATTTTAATGAACCACCGTTCTGCCAGATCAAACATACCCATTCCTGTGTCTCGATACATCTTTTACATTATATGTAATCAGTTTCTTAAAATAGTCAAACATATAGGAGCCTATTCTTGACCAGACACACACACAGACACGCAGACATTCAGCTTTATATATATATATATATATATATATATATATATATATATATATATATATATATATATAACAGTAGAAAAACGATCTTAGCAAAAATAACCTCCTTAATGACATGCAATATGGTTTCCATTCTGCTAGCTCTACAGCAGATGCACAATTATATCTCATAGGACAACAAATCTCCCGACGGAGGATCATTTTTTCTAAACAATTGCTCTTGTCGTATCAAAGGTCTTATATAAGATATTCATTAAGGTCTAGAGAATTATTTCGCTAATTGTTTTGCATTCGAAAGAACTCATTTTAGTGGCTTAACATCACGCCCCCCTGCCTTATCGTAAATTATTTTTATTGTATATCTTCTTATACTATTTTATTCCTTTAATTTTGTTTTTACTTTTTTTCTCCATTTTCTAAATTGCTACTTTGTGTATATACAGTTTTACCCATATTTTATTTTATCTTTGCCATCCTTTTTATCTCCTTATATATAATTGGTACGCATCCTCCTCTATATAGTACGCATCCCTAAAAATTATTATAATTTATATATTAATAATATAGTCTCTCTTTTATTTATTTTGTGTGTCACGCTTCCATCCCAGAGATTGTAATTTAATTGTTATAGACTTCAATGTCCTGTTATAATTGATTTCACCAATAATTCTTCATAAGTTAAGGTTTCGGTTTCGATTATATGTGACGGCACTTAATCTCTATATAAATAAAATGAACTAATTTTTCCCGTCTGATTTTGACATTAATAGGATTAAAAATCAAGATATTTCATGCAAATATAATATACACAAACGGCAGAACAATATCTGAGGTGTGTTATAGGCTTATTATTTCTCAAATTCCTCGATAATCTTAGATTTCTATACTTTTTCTGCTGAGAAGTCACGGCAAAAATCGGTTAAGATCAATGGAAGTGGTAAAATATTTTCTCTCTAATAAATTCCTCCTCCCCCTGCCACCACTTAACACCGTTTCGGGGTCGTTCACAAGGAACAGTTGAGAAGAGAACACCGGTTTGGTTCGTAGTTCTTTCATGTGAAGTTATTTAAAATCACTAAGCTAAGCTGCAGTTCTCTGTGGCGTAGTGGTTAGCGTGCTGGACAATTCACATTATATTTTCACGTTCGCGCCGACCTACCGTAGTCGTTTTTTTTTTCCCAAACAACTGGAATGGACTTTTCTTGGTGGCCGAACTGTTAACGTTGCAGATGTTTTTATTTTTTTTTCACACTTTATTTTCCTACTTTAACTCATGACTCCGGGTTTGATCCTTCCTACTTACCTACCATAACATTTTTAAAACTCCCCCCCGTCCCGGAAACAAACACTCGGGCAACGCCGGGTACCCCCGCTTGTTTATTTATATTTCATAAAATTTTACCAAGGTTTTTTCATAAAATTTGGGTTCGTTTCGATTATAGCTGAAAGAACTTAAGTTACCTGATTGGTGTTGCTGTTTTTCCTTTTTTTAACTATTGATGGTATTCATTCGAAAGGTACTTTCTAGTGCATCACTCATAATCAGAGGAGAAACGCATATCCACTTTCTAAGCCGTCAACTGTAAAGCGGTTGTTGTTTTTTTTAGTCTTTTTAATATTCAAACATAGTCTTAAACTTAAATCACGTTAACTAATAAGGATAGGTCATTCTAATTTTTTAAACTTTTATATAGATTTTCTGACCTTGCGGAAGTAATTCTATATTTATGTTTAAATGTATGGTTATATATTCAGGAAAATGGTATATATTTATTTATTGGTGTGTTTACATAAGTTCTGTTGGTAAGGGTGGCAATTCTTGTTTTTAGTTTTCTGTCGATTTTCTGATCTTGGGGAAGTAATTCTATATTCTTTTTTTTAATTTTCTTGGCTTGATCTGGTGAAATAATATTACTGATTTATCCATTTATTTAATTAAATCTTATTTTGCAACCAAACCACCAATTAGCACACGATGCAACCAGAATATAACCTAATCAATCTAAAACCAAAGCCTAATGAAAAATTGCTTAGAAACCCTCTCCCAGGGCCAAAGACCTAAAACCTTAATTTCGAACAATCTAATCACCTCCCCTAACTCCCACTGGCAAGCCCCCCCCCCACAAATAAGAAATAATTTTAAAATCAGCGCATTTGGACTCCACTATTAGATTAACACTATCCCAGTAGTATTTACTTTAAAACCTTTAAATGTACCGAAAATATAACCTAAGTTAAGCTTCCCCGGCTCAGATCAACCCATCCCCGTCACCCATACATACACATCCCCATCCCTCTTCTACCCCTTCCGACTACCACCCAAGTGATTTGCCAGTTCCCCGCCATCAAACACGTGTACCATATCTAAATCCCTTCCAAATTCCTTTCTAGCAGTCACTTCATACTGATAATCTCACTAGATTGATCGCATCTGAACCACTCCAGTTTCGAGTAAACTCCATCACAAGAGTCTCCGTTGAACAAATACCGTGTTTGCCATCCAAAGTAGGAGGAATAAGAATTCAGCAAAACAGCGCATTTATGCAAAAACACCCTAACGATTTAACTCAAATTTCAATGGAGAAATATGGAATTTGAACGGACAGATGTAACCCATGCTTCTTGCAACATCTCTTGGATATTAAAACTACTACAAAAAGTAGCTATGCCGATTGGATGGTCATGCCCCTCGTGTTCATAAACGAAAAAGTATGCATTCAATTTTCTAGACTTTGATTTTTAATAAAAAAACAAATTTGATGGCTTTTATAATCGAATTTCAAGAAATTTAAAGTTTTAAAGTGGACTCTTTAAAGTATCTTCCACGGTGAAGGACTTTTTTAATATAACCCCAAGGTTTTTTGTTCACCGAAATCTTACGCTTTCCCGGCTACATCTACGTTCAATATACCCTCACAACTTATATTGTTTTTTTTATCTGTGTTTGTATATATGGATATATATATATATATATATATATATATATATATATATGTATATGCTTACATATGTATATATATATTCTTTTATTTTACTTTATTTAATTTTTCACGGGGCTACTCACCTCTCATCGTCAACCCTATTTCCTGTTATTCCGACCCCCACGTGTCTGTGCCCCTTTCTTTTACGCATTGTAATTATTATTAACATTATTATCATTATTATTATTAGTAGTAGTGTTGGTGATAGTGGAGGTAGTGGTAGTAGTATTGTTATCACTATTATTCTTATCATTACTATTATTGTCTTATCTTTACCGCTATTATTATTATTATTTTTATTATTATTATTATTATTATTATTATTATTATTATTATTATTATCCCCGTCATTGCTACCATAATCGTTACTATTATCTTCATTGTCATTGTTATTAACATTAACATTGATATTACTTTTATCACAGCTATTGGTAATATTATTTTTATTTTTAATGTTATATATCTTTTATCTTCATTTTTACTTTTAATTTATTTTATCTTTATTATTATTACTGTTATTATAATTATCATTATTATCATCATTCATTCTCATTACAATTATCCTACTATTATTGTGATTGTTGCCACTTTTATAAGTCGTGATGGTCTCCTTACTCTTCCACCTTACCAACTATATGTATCCTTAAACCTTTCGCATCAAGTTAAACGCACTCATAGACATTGCCATCCAATCCTCCGACCGCCCCCTTATAATCATACTCCCCATATAATAACAGAAGAAACGTAAAAATATTGCCGCATATAACCTAATCAGTATTACAACCTTGCATAATCCCCTTCCTCTAATAAGCGATTTTATTGCCGCCATTTGCCATCTAGGTTGCACCTGTACAAAATACCACTACATAGATAAAAGACACCTCACAAACTGTTAAAATAAATCACCACGCAGCAACAATACACCCCCAATTTTACCCTAAAACATATACCCCTTAAACTGAGCACTTTGTTAAAGACCATATACAATCTTATATATCATACTATGTATAACAAGCTTTTCCTTTTTTTATTTAGAATTCAATAAAGCTTTCCTCAACATTCTATAATTCGTCTTACCTTTATCGTCCCTAAATATATCGTTCAACCACGGAAGTGGTTGAATATATGCTTCAGTCCGAAATTGAATAAATTGAGACACATTCAAACCCCCACCACTAATTTCGTTCGCAACCAAATTTCAAACAGGTTATATAGTTGGATAGAACACCTCATTAGCTACATTTTGAAAAAAAAAATTCGAAAATTGGTTCAGTAGAAAAAAGTTACAACAAAATATGTGGGTTCACAAACAGAAGAGTAAGTACATAAGTGACTAACGCTTTTTTTATTTTGCATAACTTTTTTTTGTAAATAAATATTTTTTACTGCGATTTTACAAATATGACATGTTAGCGTAACGGTTAGAGTACCGGGGTTGGTGGAAAGATTTTAGGTTCAGTTTTAGGTTTTTTTTATAATTAAAAAACCGAACTTTTTTTTAATAACTAATTTTTTTTAACTCTCCTTATGATTTTATAGCAAAAAATGGTGAATTTATCGATTAAAAATATTAGTGAATTCTATGATATACATATTCTTTGAATGAACTCAAAATTTTCGTTATCACATTTGATGAAAAATGTAGTCCAATTTTGGCAATGCGTCTGACCAATGATGCTTTTGAACCCGCGACCAGCACTGCGATGTCATCAGCATCAGCCTGGGCATAAATATTCCTATTTTTAAACTCATTTAAAAGAGGATTCAGCATACAGTTCCATAGTAAAGTTGATAAAATCCCACTTTGGTGGTTTCATTTAACTACTTCCCTTTTAACAGTTCCCCTTAGTAGTTCTACTTGAACTGTTCTGTGCCTCACCATATACTCAATCCATCGGATGAGTACTGGTGGCACATTGAGTTCTCGTAGCAACTTGAACATACTA
The DNA here is from genome assembly GCF_053919585.1 of Euprymna scolopes. Taxonomy (NCBI): domain Eukaryota; kingdom Metazoa; phylum Mollusca; class Cephalopoda; order Sepiida; family Sepiolidae; genus Euprymna; species Euprymna scolopes. Next base: position 65,125,142 of record NC_136515.1, on the reverse strand, counting down.
CTGAAGGGTATGTTGTCAAAAGCTCCAACGATATCTAAAAAGACACCGAGTGCGATCTTCTTTTTTGTTAGTTTACGCTATATACAGATCACGAATTCATGAACCGCAGTCTCAGTAGATACCCTGGCTCGGAACTACTGTGATTGAATGATAAATAATGCATAAATGTGTGTTTGAGAGCTAATTTTTTTTTGACAATCATTAATAAATATTATAAATTTATGTATTAATACAATAGCAATGCCTGGAAAAATCATGGATTATATGGAAAAATGCGCGCATAAAAAGTAATATTCTTAAGATTTTATTAAACCTGGAAAAGTAAAGGACAATAAATTCAACCTGGAAAAGTAAAGAACAAGATATTCTAGTAAAGTAAAAAATAATAGAAAAAATTAAATGATCCTAATTATGATATAATACCATTATTAATTTTTATGTAAATTATAAAATTATTAATTCCATCTACTAACTAACTAACTAATGAATTAATTTTATTCAAACAATTTTCACTACATAAATATATGCAAATAATAGGGGGGAAATAAGTTCAATCCAGCGACTGACACCCTTTCTAACTCAACAATAAACAACAACATATGCAAATAATAAATAAAATATTTATCAATATTCAAATTTTATTTTTAGCTGCAATATTTTAAGTCTAAAAAATTCTTATTTTTTACTTTACTAGAATATCTTGTTCTTTACTTTTCCAGGTTGAATTTCTTGTACTTTACTTTTCCAGGTTTAATAAAATCTTAAGAATATTACTTTTCATGCGCGCATTTTTCCATATATATATATATATATATATATATATTTATATATATATATATATATATATATATATATATATATATACCCACAAAGAAAAATATATTGATAATGGAGGTATATATATTGATGGATATTAAGTTGCAACCAGTCTCTTGTTACTGGGCAATTTTCAAAATAGAAAGTCGCCAACATAATAGGTTCTGAACTTTCATCTAAGCTTCAGCTTCTGTCCTATCGATGAATTGTTGCATCTGTCTGCTGTTTTTTTTAAGTATTTTAATGGTAAATTCTCCGACGAACTACAAGACCTCGTACGCACTAAGTGTGGTCATATAAAATTTCCTATGGTATTATATCTCGGGAACATTTTCTTCTTTAAGTATTGTTCCGACAGTTTTTGCGTGCATGCACGAGCTCGAGTACATATGTGAGGAAAGTATATCTTCCCGAAATATCATACAACGCATTACTTATATCTGACTATACTTCCACAAGAACACAATGCATGTATAATATAAAAATTCGCATATATTGTTTGAAAAAAAAATTAAACCTGCATAGATTATTTCGTCGTTGTATGTATTAATTTCTTTCAGATCGTGTCTATTCGTTACAGATATGCACGTGTTATCTTTTATAAATGTGCATACATAAAATAATAAGTGTATTTACTTATATATTTTATCTATGCATATCAAGTATTTTAAGTTGTTAAGAATCAATAAATATCAGATGTAGTTGAGTAAATATAACTAGTAAGTTTGCAGAACTTTGCAGACGTAATTAATAAGAAATAAAAGTTATATTGAACCAAGCCACTTTTTTTTACCTTTGAAGATTCTCCTAAAGTCAAAATACATGAACCATTTGTTATCCTGAAGTAACCATAATTGACTCAAATGTGTCTGAACTGCTAATGAAGATCGCATAGTTTATTAAGCATAAATGAGAAATGTTATGTTGGTCGAACACTATACACCATTTCTTCTTTAAAATTCTCCATATAGTTATTTGCCTCTCTTTGTATATACAAATAAAGATAGATATATAGATAAAGAGAGAGAGAGAGAGAATGATAGAGAAAGAGAGAGAGATCGAGAGAGGGCCCAGAGAAGCTTGAAATATTTGATAAAACATGCAGTTTAAATTCATTGGGATACGAAGTTTAATATAAGTCAAGTTATTGCAATAAAGACACAAATATTTAGGATCTAACTATATCGCACTAAAATCTAACAAATCCCCTTAAATAGAAAACGAGTATATATATATATATATATATATATATTTTGTGTACAGAAAGTTGTTAGTTGAGACAGGTCATTGGTACCGTCGGTTTCAAGCCCGATAATAAGGCCCGTTTAAGGTATCCTTATCGAGCTCTCTTCAGCCAATATTCGTCTATCTTATAGACGAATATTGGCTGAAGAGAGCTCGATAAGGATACCTTAAACGGGCCTTATTATCGGGCTTGAAACCGACGGTACCAATGACCTGTCTCAACTAACAACTTTCTGTACACAAAATATAAGTACGCTCTTAAAATTTGGATTTTCCTTTTAATTGAGCACTCTGCTGGAATTCTTTTTCCAAAGAAACTAATCATATATATATATATATATATATATATATATATATATATATATATATATATATATATATATATATAGCTACTTCATTTACTCACACAAATTTAATATACGAAAGTATAGATTTATGCGTAAACTTTAAGTATTTACTTCAAAAGTGCTCAATAC
>NC_136515.1:64917605-65117605 GCF_053919585.1 Euprymna scolopes | reverse complement strand
GTGTTGATCGGATTATTTTTCTCGTTTTGCGTGTTATTTGTGCAACATTCCGGCCGATGTAACTTTCGATCCTTTTCAGGCATGTTTATTCTTATCTACTAATTTCTATGTTTCGTAATTTTTTAATTTTTTTTTTTTTTTTTTTGCCTATAGCGACGTTTAGGACCTCTGAGACAAAAACAAATCCACTCCCCTCTTTAAAGCTCCAGCTGTGAAAGGGGGATACTCACCTGTTATGCTTTATTAGAGTATCCCCCACTTTTCAACCATTTTTTCTTCTTTTTTTTTGCAGATACGAAAGCAGGGAAAGATTTACAAGAATCAACTCAAAAGAATACAAAACCATGTACGGAGCCAGTAAATTTTCTCCATTCTTTTCCAAGATAAAGACTAATATGCCTGAAGAAGCCACAGGCTACGCCGACTAAAACTTTGCACCAATCACACTGAAGATGATAACAATAAGTCCATCAAAACAAGTAATATAAACGATCAACCCTCAACTCAACAAGTCAAAACTCGAACTCATAAATAATACTTAATTAAATAGACATTCAGCCGAGTTACTTACGGGCGTCAATTTCATGGTCGAGTGAGAGAACCGCTGACTGTCAACATTACGGTTCTAGGTTCAATCCTTGGCTTGGGAGATATACTAGTCTAGCGGCACTGATTAGTTGTGATACAGCGAAACAGGACTGTATGTCGATGACTACAAATATATATATATATATATATATATATATATATATATATATATAGTAATCCACATACAGTACTGTTTCGCTGTTTCACAGCTTATTAGTGCGGCGCTAGACAAGCAACCACACAACGCTAGGGAGTATTATAATCATCAATATACGATAGACATGCAACTACCTCAAGCCAGGATCGAAACCCGAGCGCCATTTTAAATAATACTTTCAGAGAAATAAGAATACTCGCTGATACTCATATATTGCAATGCGTTACAAGAATCCTATATATGAACAATTATCGTCTCTCTCGAAACTGGAGTTTGAACCCGTAGCTATAGACATGCACAGATCCATATATCTCTCACTGATGAGTTGTTTTTTGGTGTATCAGTGTTTCTTTTTCTGTCTTTCAGCCTGCTGCCGAGATAGATCCCCTCCCCCTTTTTAGGTAGGTCCTCTATGTGTCTAGCACATTTAGAAAATCAAAAAACAAAGAGAATAAAGAAACAACGGAATAACAGAACAACAAACAACACATCCATGCAATTAATTCCCACACAGGAATAATTATCGCGTCTTAAAAAGCTCTAATATGTCTAGTTTTATTCTATTTTATTAGGTTAATTAAATTGTCGCTTTATTAAATAGGAATTTATTGCTTTCTTTATAAATATCGTTTAATCTGACCTCAAAGGGTAAACAAAGGATCAACACAGATTTGTGATAATCTGTGTTCATCTGAAAGTCCCCTTAAATCAGAAATGTAGATAGATTCATTCAACCTAATCCTCTTTATAAGGAGTCAAAAGGAAGGTAATATACCCTAATTCTTACTCACTCACTGCAATTAAATAGATTTTATTTCGTTCGATCTCTATTTTTTTTATAAATAATGGAATTACAAGGAAATTGAGAAATGCTTTATTCTTGAAACGTTTTTTTTTTACATGGGGGTCACCACTTATCAAGGTCCAAAGGCCACTCAGGAATAAGGTTTATTGCGTGCACAGTAATCAATGAGATAATATTGCAGTAATCATTAGTATTGGGGGTTTTGATAGAGTGTCTTACTTAAGGGGGCGGTTTCTCAGGAGTTTGTTTATCTTGGACTTCAAGACGTCCAAGTTGTAGTCAGGTGGGAAATGTTATATACAGGGTCTAAAAGATCGAAGTTTCAGTAAAATAATAAAAATAGTAATAGTAAAAAAAATAATTAAGGTTATCTGCTTATTAGTACCGCAATAATGATAAACTCGAAAGTGTAATTACGTAGAGTTATATAAATAGAAATTGTGCGAAATAAACAATGGTAAAATTATCAACCAAGTATCCATAAGAGGAACTATAACAAAATCACATTCATATGTACGATCGTTTTGGAAACAATATCCCTTTATCATTCAATATTTATAAATAAAACCATCGAGAAATAAGTCAAATATTTCTGGATATTTTCTCCTCATAAGTACCAAGGCGGGGAGGGAACACACCAAATGTTAACGAGCTTATTAAAATAAATATAGTTCTTGAACATGTAAATAATTTAATTGGTTAAATTGTAAAAGGAATAAATAATAGCCCTCACTTTTATGCTGATAAGGGGAAGAAATCCAAAATGACCTATATCTCGATCGTTTTGTTTGTAAATATTGATTGAATAAAAATCGTTTTATTTGTAAATATTGAGTAAATAAAAATCGTGTTATTTGTAAATATTGATTGAATATAAATCGTTTTATTTGTAAATATTGAGAGAAGAAAAATCGTTTTATTTTTAAATATTGATTAAATACAAATCTTTTTATTTGTAAATATTGATTGAATACAAATCGTTTCATTTGTAAATATTGGGTGAATAAAAATCGTTTTATTTGTAAATATTGATTGAATATAAATCGTTTTATTTGTAAATATTGAGAGAAAAAAATCGTTTTATTTTTAAATATTGATTAAATAAAAATCTTTTTATTTGTACATATTGATTGAATACAAATCGTTTCATTTGTAAATATTGGGTGAATAAAAATCGTTTTATTTGTAAATATTGATTGAATAAAAATCGTTTTATTTGTAAATATTGATTGAATATAAATCGTTTTATTTGTAAATATTGATTGAATATAAATCGTTTTATTTGTAAATATTGATTGAATATAAATCGTTTTATTTGTAAATATTGATTGAATATAAACCGTATTATTTGTAAATATTGATTGAATATAAATCGTTTTATTTGTAAATATTGATTGAATATAAATCGTTTTATTTGTAAATATTGATTGAATATAAATCGTTTTATTTGTAAATATTGATTGAATATAAATCGTTTTATTTGTAAATATTGATTGAATATAAATCGTTTTATTTGTAAATATTGAGTGAATATAATCGTTGTATTTGTAAAAATTGATTGAATATAAATATTTTAATTTGTAAATATTGATTGAATGTAAATCGTTTTATTTGTAAATATTGATTGAATATAAATCGTTTTATTTGTAAATATTGATTGAATATATATCGTTTTATTTGTAAATATTGAGTAAATATAAATCGTTTTATTTGTACATATTGAGTAAATATAAATTGTTTTATTTGTACATATTGAGTAAATAAAAATCGTTTTATTTGTAAATATTGATTGAATATTAATCGTTTTATTTGTAAATATTGATTGAATATAAATCGTTTTATTTGTAAATATTGATTGACTATAAATCGTTTTATTTGTAAATATTGATAGAATAAACATCTTTTTATTTGTAAATATTGATTGAATAAAAATCGTTTTATTTAAAAGTATTGATTGAATAAAAATCGTTTTATTTGTAAATATCGATTGAATAAAAATCTTTTTATTTGTAAGTATTGATGGAATAAAAATCGTTTTATTTGTAAATATTGATTGAATAAAAATCTTTTTATTTGTAAATAATGATTGAATTAAAATTGTATTATTTGTAAATATTGATTTAATAAAAATCGTTTTATTTGAAAATATTGATCGAATAAAAATCTTTTTATTTGAAAAATATGATTGAAATAAAATCGTTTTATTTGTAAATATTGATTTAATAAAAATCGTTTCATTTGAAAATATTGAATGAATAAAAATCTTTTTATTTGAATAGATTGATTGAATAATATCGTTTTATTTGAAAATATTGATTGAAAAAAAATCGTGTTATTTGAAAATATTGAATGAATAAAAATCGTTTTATTTGTAAATATTGATTGAATAAAATCGTTTTATTTGTAAATATTGATTGAAAAAAATCGTTTTGTTTGTACATATGGATTTTATAAAAATCGGGTTATTTGAAAATATTGATTAAATAAAAATCTATTTCTTTGAAAATATTGATTGAATACAGATCTTTTTATTTCTAAATATTGAGTAAATAAACATCGTTTTATTTGTAAATTTAGATCGAATATAAATCGTTTTATTTGTAAATATTGATTGAATGTAAATCGTTTTATTTGTAAATATTGATTGAATATAAATCGTTTTATTTGTAAATATTGATTGAATATAAGTCGTTTTTTTGTAAATATTGATTGAATATAAATCGTTTTATTTGTAAATATTGAGTGAATATAATCGTTTTATTTGTAAATATTGAGTGAATAAAATCGTTTTATTTGTAAATATTGAGTGAATAAAATCGTTTTATTTGTAAATATTGATTGAATATTAATATTTTTATTTGTAAATATTGATTGAATGTAAATCGTTTTATTTGTAAATATTGATTGAATATAAATCGTTTTATTTGTAAATATTGATTGAATAAATATCGTTTTATTTGTAAATATTGATTGAATAAAAATCGTTTTATTTGTACATATTGAGTAAATATAAATCGTTTTATGTATAAATATTGGTTGTAATATAAATTGTTTTATTGGTAAATATTGATTGAATATTAATCGTTTTATTTGTAAATATTGATTGACTATAAATCGTTTTATTTGTAAATATTGATAGAATAAAAATCTTTTTATTTGTAAATATTGATTGGATAAAAATCGTTTTCTTTAAAAGTATTGATTGAATAAAAATCGTTTTATTTGTAAATATTGATTGAATATAAATCGTTTTATTTGTAAATATTGATTGAATAAAAATCGTTTTATTTGTAAATATTGATTGAATAAAAATCTTTTTATTTGTAAATATTAATTGAATAAATGTTTTTTTTAAATAATGATTGAATTAAAATCTTTTATTTGAAAATATTGATGGAATAAAAATCTTTTTATTTGAAAAAATTGATTGAATTAAAATCGTTTTATTTGTAAATAATGATTGAATTAAAATCGTTTTATTTGAAAATATTGATGGAATAAAAATCTTTTTATTTGAAAAAATTGATTGAATTAAAATCGTTTTATTTGTAAATATTGATATAATAAAAATCGTTTTATTTGAAAATATTGATTGAATAAAAACATTTTATTTGAATATATTGATTGAATAATATCGTTTTATTTGAAAATATGAATTGAAAAAACCCTGTTATTTGAAAATATTAATTGAATAAAAATCGTTTTATTTGTAAATATTGATTGAATAAAAATGGTTTTTTTAACATATTGATTGAATAAAAATCGTTTTATTTGTAAATATTGATTGAATAAAAATCGTTTTTTTTGTACATATTGATTTAATAAAAATCGGTTTATTTGAAAATATTCATTAAATAAAAATCTATTTCTTTGAAAATATTGATTGAATATAAATCTTTTTATTTGTAAATATTGATTGAATAAAAATCTTTTTTTTTAAATATTGATTGAATTAAAATTGTTTTGTCTATAAATATTGTGTGAATAAAAATATTTTTATTTGTAAATATTGATTGAATAAAAGTCGTTTTATTTGTAAATATTTACTGAATAAAAATCGTACATTTGTAAATATTGATGTAATAAAAATCGGTTTATTTGTAAATATTGACTGAATGAAAATCATTTAATTTGTAAATATTGATTTAATAAAAGTCTTTTTATATGTAAATATTGATTGAATAAAAATCGTTTCATTCGTAAATAGTGCTTTAATAAAAATGTTCGTAAAGAAACGTATAACAAATTAAAAAAACAAAAAAAATTGACCAAAAAAGGAAATGATTAAAATATTCCGTTTATGCTGTAGATAGGAGCGAATAAAGAAGACAGGGGTGTGCTGTGTCGCAGTCGTTGCAAAAAAGAAGTAAAGACAAACCGGAAGAGGAAATTACGAAAAAAGTAATATTTTTGTTAAGAGTAAGTTCAGGAGAGGATAATAGGTTCAATACACGGAAGCAGAACACCTTATTTTTAAATAAAACATGTATAAATAGCCAATATCTTAACAACTTCATCAGATGAGGAAAATTATTATGATTTTCGGAATCAGTACCATCGATTACTCCAAATTAGCTTACCAACATTGTACAGCAAAAATGTGATGGCGAGTGTTATTCGCTGCTTGACGACCACAAGGGAATGCATCAGAAAAAGAGATTTGCTTCAAATGGCTAAGTGATGATACGTGATATTAACAACTGCGCCAAAGACAAATCATTCAAATGATATCACGTTGAAAAGTTAGAGAAGTTTTATAATCATTGTATTACCTTAAAAAAATACATTAATCAGTAAAACAAACAATTTTTCTAGGGGCCCGTGGAAATTCCACAGGGAGCTCAGTCATATGTAATATATTGATGTTGGCATTCTATAGATTTTCAACGTTAACTGAGACGCTCTGATATTATTGTATTTATCTAAACTAACAGGGATGCCCGGCGTAGCCGGATCGTAAAGTAAGTCTAAATATGATATTTTAATTCTTTAGATTTCGTACATAATATTTTATAGGCCTGGAACTTATTGAATGTTTCGTAATGAACTGATAAAGAAGGAGATAAGAAAGTGGGTCCTAGTTTTACTTTCAGCAGCAGAATTATTCCCGTTTCCTTTATTTTGCACTTTAGTGCTTACATTCCATGAGCGATTTTTCCTACAGAGAGGAATTAATTGTTGTTCTCTGGGTCATACCCTATTTTGTCCTCGCATAAATATTTTTTATTAATTTGTTAGCTCTTTATATCAATTGGCTGCAGGCGTTGTCTGGTGCATTATCGAAAAATCAAAGGAAAAACAGACATTATGATCATGTTTATATGCTCAGCAAAGAGTAAAAAGAAAACTACTAAAGAAACACGCACAATGTGTGTATACCTATTTTTCGATGAATAATATCTCACCTTTAGAAAAATATTCATTCACTAGGGATAAACTGAGACAGGTTCATTAGGGGCATCGGTTATTTATTTGAAGGAAAATACCGACTCAACACTCGATAAACATATTGTATTAATCGAATTGTCTCTGCTAAAAATGATGATCCAAACTAAAAGGAAAGAAAGGGTTGAAAAGAAATGTAAAAAAAGACTGATGAAGATGTAGAGCAAAGCGTTTAATAGAAATAATTGAGGAAACTGTGGAAAGTCCACGAGGTAACACATTCATATGTAATGTATTGATTTTGGTATTCTGTAGATGTTCAGCGTAAACTGAGACGCTCTGGTATTATTTTATTTATGAAAGCTTGCAAACACGTTTATGTAAAATTTCAAATATTGATAGAATAAAAATCGTTTTATTTGTAAATATTGATTGAATAAAAATCGTTTTCTTTAAAAGTATTGATTGAATAAAAATCGTTTTATTGGTAAATATTGATTGAATATAAATCGTTTTATTTGTAAATATTGATTGAATAAAAATCGTTTTATTTGTAAATATTGATTGAATAAAAATCTTTTTATTTGTAAATATTGATTGAATAATTTTTTTTTTATTTGTAAATAATGATTGAATTAAAATCGTTTTATTTGAAAATATTGATATAATAAAAATCGTTTTATTTGAAAATATTGATTGAATAAAAACATTTTATTTGAATATATTGATTGAATAATATCGTTTTATTTGAAAATATTGATTGAAAAAAACGTGTTATTTGAAAATATTAATTGAATAAAAATCGTTTTATTTGTAAATATTGATTGAATAAAAATCCTTTTTTTTAACATATTGATTGAATAAAAATCGTTTTATTTGTAAATATTGATTGAATAAAAATCGTTTTTTTTTGTACATATTGATTTAATAAAAATCGGTTTATTTGAAAATATTCATTAAATAAAAATCTATTTATTTGAAAATATTGATTGAATAAAAATCTTTTTATATGAAAATATTGATTGAATAAAAATCTTTTTCTATGAAAATATTGATTGAATAAAAATCTGTTTATTTGTAAATATTGATTGAATAAAAATCTTTTTATTTGAAAATATTGATTGAATTAAAATTGTTTTGTCTGTATATATTGTGTGAATAAAAATCTTTTTATTTGTAAATATTGATTGAATAAAAATCGTTTTATTTGTAAATATTTACTGAATAAAAATCGTATATTTGTAAATATTGATGTAATAAAAATCGGTTTATTTGTAAATATTGACTGAATGAAAATCATTTAATTTGTAAATATTGATTTAATAAAAGTCTTTTTATATGTAAATATTGATTGAATAAAAATCGTTTCATTCGTAAATAGTGCTTTAATAAAAATGTTCGTAAAGAAACGTATAACAAATTAAAAAAACAAAAAAAATTGACCAAAAAAGGAAATGATTAAAATATTCCGTTTATGCTGTAGATAGGAGCGAATAAAGAAGACAGGGGTGTGCTGTGTCGCAGTCGTTGCAAAAAAGAAGTAAAGACAAACCGGAAGAGGAAATTACGAAAAAAGTAATATTTTTGTTAAGAGTAAGTTCAGGAGAGGATAATAGGTTCAATACACGGAAGCAGAACACCTTATTTTTAAATAAAACATGTATAAATAGCCAATATCTTAACAACTTCATCAGATGAGGAAAATTATTATGATTTTCGGAATCAGTACCATCGATTACTCCAAATTAGCTTACCAACATTGTACAGCAAAAATGTGATGGCGAGTGTTATTCGCTGCTTGACGACCACAAGGGAATGCATCAGAAAAAGAGATTTGCTTCAAATGGCTAAGTGATGATACGTGATATTAACAACTGCGCCAAAGACAAATCATTCAAATGATATCACGTTGAAAAGTTAGAGAAGTTTTATAATCGTTGTATTACCTTAAAAAAATACATTAATCAGTAAAACAAACAATTTTTCTAGGGACCCGTGGAAATTCCACAGGGAGCACAGTCATATGTAATATATTGATGTTGGCATTCTGTAGATGTTCAGCGTAAACTGAGACGCTCTGATATTATTGTATTTATCTAAACTAACAGGGATGCCCGGCGTAGCCGGATCGTAAAGTACGTCTAAATATGATATTTTAATTCTTTAGATTTCGTACATAATATTTTATAGGCCTGGAACTTATTGAATGTTTCGTAATGAATTGATAAAGAAGGAGATAAGAAAGTGGGTCCTAGTTTTACTTTCAGCAGCAGAATTATACCCGTTTCCTTTATTTTGCACTTTAGTGCTTACATTCCATGAGCGATTTTTCCTACAGAGAGGAATTAATTGTTGTTCTCTGGGTCATACCCTATTTTGTCCTCGCATAAATATTTTTTATTAATTTGTTAGCTCTTTATATCAATTGGCTGCAGGCGTTGTCTGGTGCATTATCGAAAAATCAAAGGAAAAACAGACATTATGATCATGTTTATATGCTCAGCAAAGAGTAAAAAGAAAACTACTAAAGAAACACGCACAATGTGTGTATACCTATTTTTCGATGAATAATATCTCACCTTTAGAAAAATATTCATTCACTAGGGATAAACTGAGACAGGTTAATTAGGGGCATCGGTTATTTATTTGAAGGAAAATACCGACTCAACACTCGATAAACATATTGTATTAATCGAATTGTCTCTGCTAAAAATGATGATCCAAACTAAAAGGAAAGAAAGGGTTGAAAAGAAATGTAAAAAAAGACTGATGAAGATGTAGAGCAAAGCGTTTAATAGAAATAATTGAGGAAACTGTGGAAAGTCCACGAGGTAACACATTCATATGTAATGTATTGATTTTGGTATTCTGTAGATGCTCAGCGTAAACTGAGACGCTCTGGTATTATTTTATTTATGAAAGCTTGCAAACACGTTTATGTAAAATTTCAAATATTTAGACCGGAAATTTTCTGAGTAATGTGGAAGAGACCGCAGAGGACAATTTAAACAAAAAAAAATTGATCCCTATTATGCCCCATTAAAATTCATTATTTTCGGCTGAAATCAAGTTATTAAGTAAGATCCATGTCCAAGGAACATATATCTAAAATTTCAAGTGCGTAGACCCAAAATTGTCGGATGAATTTGGTAGAGTTCTCAAAATTCAAATCGTTGAACTCTGACTCCTTAATCGCCAAATTTCTAGCCAAAAACCGATCATATCGATTTTTCCAACTCTCAGTACCCTGTATATCAAATTTCGAGTCTGTAGACATAAAATTAACAGAGTTATTGCGTAGGAAAATGTACACAGACACACACACAGATGCTCACACCGAAACGTCTACTTCCATGTGTATAAACTTTTATTTCTTCAGGTATAATCGAAACCTAAACTAAAACTCATGAAGAATCCTTGGTAAAATTATTCGTTACAAAAAAATTGAAGTCTAAATCAATTAAACGACAGTCACTCGAATGTAAGCGTGGCACAAAAAATAAATCACACACACGCTATCCTGTTAATATTTAGATGTTACATTTTATCCTCCAGCAACGCCTGCTAGCCCTGCTAGTGAAGAATAAAGATCAATTTTGACGAAACGGTGTTTTATATTGCATATTGATTGTTATGTGCTAATCGACTTTACTTTTTTTTTTTCTTGGCTCATAATTTTGTTCCAGCGGGCTCTACCAGATGACAGACACAGACCTGTTGTCTCAGATATTTCAACACAGAGCTCATTTTAAAAATCATTACTGTCTCTTTCACTGCAATTGTTTGAATCACTCTGGCACATAGTTCACTGGGTATATTTTTCGGTTCATTTTAGAAATTATTTTTTATATGAGTCTATTACTTATATAATTACTGGAATGATTTTCTTAAGGTACCATTTTTTTGTCATGTTGTGCATAAGCTTTTTAAATTTCCTTATCCCCCCCCCCTTCATCAGCTCCGTACAACCCAGCATCATCCGGGGCAGTTCTATTACGGGTGTTCCTTTCTCCATTTTTCTCTATATTACGATTTCGGGTTTGATAGCGTCGTCTTCTAGCTACTTAGCTGCAGGAATTGTGAAATTATAGTGAATATTGCATGACTTATTCCCAACTGTTCTTCTTGGACATATACCCATGACGTATTGCTGCATTTTACAGATCGTCCAGTAGAGATATTTACACGTTGCATAGTGTCACATTGTTTAGTAACCGTCCCCAAGCAGAACTTTATAGCTGAATATCTGTCGGCAAAATCTGACATTTTTAAAGCCTAGATTTGAAAATTTGTAGATAAGAAATAATTAAGCTCGTAATCTACGGAATCCACCCTCTTTGTATTAATCTCAGGCTTAACCCTATCATTCTTGATCTGCCCAAATGAGAAAAGTAATTATTCTGTCACAACACACCTTAGTTAAACGGTGTCAGTCTTTTGTAAGAAATATGTGTTAATCTGACCTTAAATCTGAACTTAGGGATTAACCTATATTTTTTAGGATTTCACTTGACCCTTCGAGATGGAAAACAATTTTCATTTTCATAGTGTGCGTCTTTCGGATGAATAAGTTCATTTAAGGATTTTTAATCTCCGGATTTAGATTAACCAAGTTATTTCTTTTTCAAAACTTTCATTAAAGTCAATGATGCTAAGAAAGAAGTTGGCTGGATATTGTGAAGTAGATACTGGTTCGAAATAATAACTCGCTGTGCCATATTAGACTCTTGTCGGGTTCATAACTACATATTTCCTATATATGTTGGAAAACTTTGCATGGACCCTTAAAAGGTTAGCAAAAGAATTTTATATAATATTGCTGCTTAGCGAAAAAACTGAAAAATATCGACTTCGAAAGAAAGTAGTATTCATTTAATACCCAGCAGGGCAATATAGCAGCATTTTTTTTTTTTTTAATTATTATTATTATTATTATCATTATTATTATTATTATTATTATTATTATTATTATTATTATATAATAATAATAATAATAATAATAATAATAATAATAATAATAATAAATATAGCAGCATTTAATAAAGACCAACACTTTCCTGCTTAAGTATTACACAGATTCCAGTTGATAATACAAAAACTCGAACACCACGAAACAATTTTTAAGAACTTATAAATTTTCCAAGCATCTTATATTAGAACGCAGCACTCTACCATCAATAACATTTTAGAAGAGCAAAACGTATTAAAGTATCTGGCTCTTCTAACATTGATCCATGAACTCGTTGACTTTAAAACTTTTAGTCGGCTTAGTTTGGAGTCAACTTTTTAGTCGCGTGCAAGCGACTCTATAAGTAACTCCGTCGGTCCGTCGGTCGGTATGTCGGTCGGTCTGTCGGTCTGTCGGTCTTTCCGTTACACTTTTGCGCTTGGCCGTTTTGGTTAATATCTGTTGTTCATAGATGCTGCTCTTAGCTTTTTAAGTGTAGTATCTGTTCTTACTACATGCTGTACTTATTGTGATATAAAGTCGGGGATCACTTTTCTCTATTAATTTAATGTAAAATGATCAACCACTTTACAACCAGACAGTCTCAAAAACACTCAAGTAATTCTCCAGATCATTCAAGCTGTTTTTGAAGGATTCCAGTTATTTTTAAGCATTCAAGTCATACTTAAGGTAATTCAATTCATCCTTAAGTTCATTAAAGTCATTCTAAGTCATTTACTTTTTATTTATTTAAGTCATTTCAACTCATTTTTCGGTCAATTTTAGTTTATCCTTAAGAATTCCATATCAATCCTACATTCACGCATTCATTCATCCCACGAAGGCACGCGACTAATGGCTATCGGCTTTGTTTTTTATACGTTTAATCTCCTATCACTCGATACAATTCATTTCGCATTTTACTATTCAATTTTCTACATAAGATGTTTGCTGCTATTCACTTTCATCTCATTACCTTTATGTATTTCACTGGAAGATGATTCGCAGTGGAAGCGAAAGGCCTAGTAATACCTATGTCACTTTAATTAATCTTTTTGAATTTCGTATTAAAAAGATTAAAAGAAATATCAACAAATTTTTTTAAAAATAATCATGAAGCGAAGTATCTTGGTTATATTTAATAAGTTATGCTTAGATGAAAAAAATCCTGCCTAAATATACCAATTTCATATATATATATATATATATATATATATATATATATACACATATATATATATACATATATACACACACACACACACACACATACACATATATATATATATATATATATATATATATATATATATATATATATCGCCGCTTCCAGTTCTGAAGAGGAGACGGATCGATTGTTTTTTTTTTTATTGACAGCAGAGGGCGTGACTAGCTCAGCGAATTACATCTGAATTACTCCTTAGGGGTGTATGATTGGCTGATTTAGCCATAAATACCGTCTGAGATAGTTGCCTGGACAGTAACGTCGAAAAGTACACCGAAATCTCACGCTTTGTGTGTACCTGCTCAAACCAAGAACACGCGTTCATTAAAATGCATTCCGGATTATTTCTAGAATACTGTAGCAAAATAACTCAGCTACCCTAAACGAACATATATATATTTGTTTGATATATCACATGAGTACCCAACATTTTAAACCTTATACGTCATCTGACATTTGTAGACTTGAAATAAGGATATCCAGATTGTATAGATGTATATTTTTTAGGGAGGATTAGATTTACAAATCTCTTGGAAAAAAATGGCAAATCGTTTTTTGTAGATCGAAAATAGTTGATGAAATATGATTATTTTCAGAGGATAAACCATACTTTTCTTTATTTTTATGAATTTATGAATTTTATGCCAGAAATCTTTTGGTTTGATTTTATATCGTCCATGGCGTTCACACTGATTTTGTTTTTAATTATAAAACTGCAGGTTTACAATACTAACTTCAATTTAAACATCCTTTTTTTGATGTGCATGTATTTCTATATAACCTTTCGAACAACACTTACTTTCGAGCAATAAACTTTTCAAGTTTTTACACTAACCAGCAATACGATACTTTTTTTACTGAAGATAAAAGTCAAAATCTGGAAACTTCATGGAATAAGGTAATAATTAAATATATATATTGTATTCCTCATCTTCTGATCAATAAAGGTTTTTAAATCATGATTTTAATGTATTTTATTCCTTTTATATATATATATATATATATATATATATATATATATATATATATATATATATATATATATATATATAAGTTTGAAAAGCCAACAGGAACCCTGAAGAAACCGGATTCACAAGAGTAAAAGAAAGACAAAAAAACATTTCGGAGATTCCGGTCTTTTTCGCATTGCATTTGGCTTTTAAAACTTCCATATATAAAGATTTATTGTGAAAAGGAGGGTCCATTCTCGTATTATTTATTTTAGTTTGGTTAGTTAGAAAAAAAACACGTGGATTCAAGAAATAGCAGTACTGTATAGCTGGTGATACTTATTTGACAAATTTATATATTATGCTATCGAAGTAAGCTGAAGGGCGTTTGCTGAAACGTATTTAATTGCATAAAAGTTAGAAACTTTATATTTAATTGTAGATACCACAATTGCTATAGAAAGCTATTTTACAAAGCGTCTTTGTAATGAATTTAATTTCCTCGGCTAGATATATCATTGAAAAAATCATTAGAGCCCTATGCAAATCATTAGAGTGCAAGAATCTTTATTAAATTGCTTTTTATGAGACAAACGCTGTTCCAAAATGTCTAAAGATCAGTAAACATAGGTCTAAGAAAGGCGGAAGTGAAAAACCCGAATAAGTATTGGAAAATACTACAGCAAAATAAAAGATTAGATTTAATTTCGTTGTCTGCCGTAGGCTTAAAGACTGAATAAATGTTATTAAGGACCGAAAAACGCGTCCGCTTTCGAGTCGTTGTCAACCAAATGAAAGGTGCTGTCAGTGTAACGATTTTCTAAAATCAGATGGTAGACTTTATATATGGAAACTAGTGATGGAACGATTCAGGATTTTTACCGATTCCGGTCCAAGTACCGATTCCGTTCTAAATTTTCGATTCAGATACAATTCCCAATTCCGATTCCGATTCTTTTAAAATGTATAAATATTTAATTAGAAAGTTTTCGTATTTGATAAATTTTAAAATTTTTACATACCCCTGCCCCTTGTAATTTCGCCGTATGTTTTTTTCTCAAATAATTTCCTTGTAGTTGATTGAAAATTGAAAGACGAAAAGAGATATATTTTGATTTTAAATTTGATTGTAACATTTCGTTGTTAGTGTACAACATGCTACTTGAAAGTATTCATAAACAGTTGAAAATAGTCGACGGTTGGTAGGCAAAATGAGAAAACGATGTAAGAACAAAATATTAACAACGTCCCCCTCCTATTGTAACGAACGAACATTTAAATAATAATGCTATTATTTAGAATACCATTTTAAAAACGGGGAGGGTGTTGACTTCGTTAACTATTGCGTGACTACCTTCTATGAATGAAGATTACATTTTATTTTAATTATAGAAATTTGGTGGGTGATTAAATTAATTTGCTTAGCTGTAAAAAAACAAACGAAAAAACAAAAACGAAAGGCAAAGTATAATAATAATAATTCTGATTTCTCTGGAAAGGGATGGAATTAATTTCCAGAGGATCTCCCTTAATCCCGGCTTCAAACCAGGAGCTTCAAAGATCAAGGGTTTTCCTAAGTATGTTGGTGGTACCTACAATAGCAGAGACCTGAAGACTGCCTAAAACATCGAGGATGTGTAGTTCCTTCAATTGTCCTTCCAGAAGATTTAATACTACTCCTAATGTACCAACTACAACCGGGATTATTTGTATTTAAACTCCGTGTATACGCCTTATCTCCAAGGCCGATGGAGCATAATCGCTCAACTTCTCATCCTCTTTTTCTCTCACATTCCTTCCCAGGGTATTGAAAAGTCTACAGTCTGCCAGTTTTTTGAGACCTTGTCAATTACACACCTCCCAATATATCCGGAGTCCCATGTGATCGTCTCTTTTGCGGTACTCTCTCTGGGCCAGTCCACTAAACCCTGCTGCAAGGTGCGCAATTGACTCTGAGGTCTTACCACAAATCCGGCATTCTCCAGCAACTTCCTCTCCTAGAACCACTTTTTTGAACAATCCTGTTCCCAATGCCTGCTCTTGTGCTGCACAAACAAAAGCTTCAGTACTCTTAGCCAGATACCCAGCTCTAAGTCATTGTAATGATCTTTCATCAGACACTTCTCCTATATCCTGGAAGAACCTTCCATGCATTTTCTTCCTATCTAGTTCTACTACCCTTTCCCTATTCATACGTTTCACATAATCAGCCTTGGTCTCACATACCTCCACTTCATTGGCCACAACCTGAAGCATCTACTCCTCACTTCTAACCACATGCTCCTTCAACGCCATCTTCTCGGTTCTAACACAATCTTTTACACTTTTCAATCATCTCCCACCATCTTTGCTCGTTTACGCTGCTTCGAATCTGAAATATACCAAACATTGCTAAAACTTTTCTTATTTTAATATTCATGGCAGGCAAATCTTTGCCAGACCCTTCTAAAATTACCGCATTATATCTCAAAACACTGACTGCCCACGCATTTACTGCTTTCATAAGGTTTCTTCCATACAGTTTCGACTTTGCAATTAGTTTCACTCTTGTAAGATACACTTTCTTGACTTTTTCCTTCAATTCTCTGTTCATGATTCCTACACCCTCCAGAACTCCCAAATACTTTTATCGTGTATCTCCTATTTCTTTCATGTTTTCTCCATTTGGCAGCACTATGCTATTCGAATGAACTTTACTCCTCTTTTAATCACCAGCACCGCACATTTACTAATCCAAACGTCCATCCCAATGTCTTCTGAGTATGTCCCCAGAAGTTCTACCAATCTCTCCATTTCCTTTTCATTTCTACCGAATATTTTCAAGTCATCCATAAACAGTAGATGGTTACGTCGTCTGTCACCATATCCAAAGTTATACTCCAGTGTTTCTCTCTTCAAGAGGATGCTCAGTGGCATCATTATCATTACAAAAAGAAGTGGCGATAACGAATCTCCTTGGAATATCCCACGTTTAATGTCTACTTGCCCCATCTCCTCTCTGTTTGCTGTCAGCACCGTTTTCCATTGAGACATACTTGTCTCCAAAAGCCCTACAACATTCTCAGCAACCTTCATCATTAATAGTGTTTCACGTATCCATGAATGAGGAACCATGTCATAAGCCTTTCTGTAATCGATCCATGCTACGCCCAGATTCCTCTTCTTCTTCTTCTTCTTCTTCTTCTTCTTCTTCTTCTTCTTCTTCTTCTTCTTCTTCTTCTTCTTCGCATCCTGCATTATTGCTTTATCATTTAGTAGTTTCTCTTTAATACCTCCCCAGCCATTCCGGCACCCATTTTGTTCGTCAGGAAATACAACATAAGTCTCTAGATGTTCATAATCATTGGCATCTGCCCTTTTGCAGGATCTTTCCGAATCTGTGTTGGTCTTCCCTTCATACGCCAATCAGGGACATCTCCGGACTCTACAACCCTTTGCAGAGCAGCATATATAGGTGGATAAAAGCATGGAAACTGTTTAAACCAGAAAGCCATCACTCCAGCTGGTCCAGATGCCTAGCAGTTTGTCATCCTTCGTATGCCAGCCTTAACGTCATCGATGGTTATCTCAACGTTCTTCATCTGCTGCATTTCTGATAGCCTTTCTCTGACCTCTCCCAACCAGCTAGCCTTCTCATTATATCGCCCTTCGACAGACAAAATCCCACTCCAGAACTTCCTTGCAACGTTTGCATTTGGAGTGTTGTTATTTCCCGCCTGTTTACTATCATTTAATTCTTTATGCAGCTGAGACTGATTGTTCCGGAAAAGGTTGTTCTGCCGAAATGCAACATTTTTCCAACAAAATTCCTAATTTCACTACCACCAGTGTGGGCCTTCTCTTTCAACATTGTAAGAACGTCCATCGTTCATTTTTCCAGCAATCTATACCTCCTTCATGTTCTTCCTTGGCTTTCTGTCCTACTTTAACTCCTTTTTTTTATTTCTTCGATTCTACCAATGTCTTTCCGCCACCGTTTAATACTTTCTTCCATCCGCCAATGCCAGTGTGACCTTCTATCCTTCCTTTCTCCCTTTTTCTTCTGTAATAAGCCAAGAGGATTCGCAATAACGTATGACGCTGCATACAGACGCCTGTTAAGTTCCGTAATCGATATGTTCTTTCTTATGATGTTGTGAATTACTCCTTGAATTATTTTTACCTCGTTTTTCACCTTCCGCCAATCACTACTCTTCATACTTGGAATCTCCATGATATTGTCTCTAAGAAGAACTTCTCTTAACTTCTGAAGTACTTCTTTTTCTACAAAAGTCAAAGTTCGAACTTCATCACCACTTCTCCATACATCTGCTTCTTTCACTGGCTCCATTGTTTCAGCGTCAATGATCTCATCTGCCTTAGATTCTTCAAAGCCTTTCCCATTACTTCCCCTAACCATAGGATTTCATACCTCCTCAGTTGTCTGTCTCCCAGCATCGCTTACATGTCCCTTCTGCACTTCCACTCTCTCAGATCTTTCATCAGAGCTAGTCTCATCAATTTTACTTTCGTTATTCATTTCATTCCTAACCATCTATTCAATCTCTTCTCTTGTTATTTTAGATTTGTTTGAACTGGGATAACAAACTGTCGACACTTCTAGCTCCTCCTCTGGATTCCCATTCTTCCTTCACTTTTCGGATATATCCACCAGATTTTGTACTTCCAAAGTTAGAAAAGCTTACGTTGTTCGTTTTATTTTAATTTTTTTTACATAGGAATCACCACATTATCAAGGCCAAGAGGCCACTCAAGGATAAGTGTTAAAGAGTGTACAGTAGAAATTGGGCAATATAGTAATCATTAGTAATAAAAATTTGGTAAATTTGATAACTTATATGGAACGGCTCATCAAGAACTTATTTACGTTAGACTATAAGACAACCATATTGTAGTCAGCCGGAAAGCAAGAAAACGGAAGACAATTCCAGAGGCGTGCAGTTCTAAGAAAGAAGCTTTGCTCATGGAATCTACGTTTAGGTTTAGGCACATATAAAGGGTGGGGGGAATTATTGATAGTGTTTACAGCTAGACGAGTTTTTCTTGTGAAAGTTTGGCGAGGGGGACCATAGATTGAAGCTCAGTCGAACAATTTCCATGAAAATAACGATACATCAGAGACAAACTCGCAACATCTCTTCTGTGAGATAGAGGTTGCAAGGAAGAGAAAAGGACATCTCCTACGAGGCTACGAAGTCTATTTTGAACTCTATCAAGGCAGGCCAAGTCCTTTCTAGCAGCTCCATCCCAGATGTGGCAACAGTATTCCATCCTTGGACGTACCTGGTTAATATAATAATAATAATAATAATAATAATAATAATAATAATAATAATAATAATAGTAATAATAATATTTAGCAGCACTCGTGTAAATTTCACGGTAGTTTAACATTTTTAAAACACATTATAAATAAAACAAATAAAAGAATAAAATAAAAAAAATAACGCCGAATTTAAAATTATTTATTTAATTAGATTTTCAATGAAAATTCAACACACCACACATGATTTCCCTTTTTATGAATAATTATAATACAAATTTTAAAGAAAATGATGCCAATGCACTTGCACATATTTTTTATTAATTTTGAAAAGAATGTGTAATAAAAAAAGAGATTCAGTCCTCGTCTTAACATGACTTTTTAAAATATAAAATTAAATTTGAAACCGAAAGCGAATAAAATTTCTTTCTTTTTTAAAAATATTTTTGCAGAGAGAATTGGCTTTAATTATTTTTTGCTCATAAAGAGTGAATATAATTTTGGTTAATTCTTTTCTCATTAATTAATTTCTGCGATTTTGATGCTTTTTTAGTGACACCGAAGGTCGGACAAGTAAATTAATACTTAGATAATAATAATAATAATAATAATAATAATAATAATAATAATGATAATAATAATAATACAACTACTATTATTACTGACGATAATACATATAATAATATTAATAATAATGACAAATTTGTAGATTAACACTATCAGCTTAATCCCCATTCTTTAATGAAACATTACTTTTATATATGTTATTACCTTTTAAAATTAAATAATTAAATAACGATTGATGGAAAGGAAAATAATCATTTTAGTATTTAGAGATGAAGATTTTTCGAATAGATTAATTTAACGTAAAATAATCGGTAATACTTTTTTTGGGGCGCCAGCACTCAAGCTTTCAATCTGCCATTTTGGTTTGCCAAAAAGTACGTCAATGGACCAAATTTCAGTCCGTCATAAAATCAAATATCTACAGGAAAAGAAAAACAAACTTATAAGTACATTTTTATCTCGCGAATAAATATAAAATTAAGTATGAAAAAACACGTTTATTATTTATCAAAACCAACAACGGAACTGAAGCAGATGTATTTCTTCTAAAACACAACTATTTTTTTTTATAAATGTCTCTGTGGCGTTTCGGGAAAATATGTGTCTAATAAAATAAAAATTAATAAAGTTTATTTTTAACAAGAACATTTATAACTTCCTTTTTAATTAAGAAATTATTAAGAATGTTTTCTTTTTATATATCTCATCCCAGATTTTGATGAACTCATCGGATATTTTGTTATGAATATTTTTCACTCACAACCAAAGAGAAGTAACATTAAACTTTAATTATTGCAGAAGAAGCCGGTGACTGACACCGCCGATGTACAGCTGGCACCAACGAAACTTAAAACTCCCGTCAAAAGCATTTACACCCTTTCTAATACTCAGTTGAACTCCCTCGGATGGAGGCATGGAAGGAATTAAAGAACAGATACGAAAAGGGATACAAAGGGATTAGGCAAGTTAACTCTTGATAAATGAACAATACATAAACTAATTTAAACTCTGTGAATCAATTTTAAATCTGTAAATGAGATTTATACCCCATTCTGTGGTCCTTCCCAATCATATGTTGTAGATGTTCAACTTCCAATGAAAGAAAAAAAATCAATTTATATTCATCTCGAAAGAAAATGATATAATTCTGCGTAATAAGATTATAAGAACATGCCCCTAAGTTTTGATGTTTTTTTTTCTTTTTAAGGATTATTTATAAAACTGGGGTAGACAATTTACGAAGACCATTGTATTTTACAACATTTAAATTTTAGTAACAAGCTAAATAAAAATTATTATAAAAATGCATATTAGGAGAACTCTTTTGGAGCAGTTTAGAAACTTCTGGAATTGTCTCCCCTTGGTCTCTAAAGAATTCTAAAATATGAACAAATAACTAAATAACAGAAATACACAAGTGCCGAAAAACTGTTTGAAGCAACAATTAATTTAGTCAATAAATGTTTTAACATTAGTTTCGTGATTAAAGAAACTGTGTTATGTGCCTGTAATATAACCATAATGACAATAATACGGTTCATCCATGTAAGGTTGAGTATCTTTAGTATCCGTTAAGCTTGACAATCTGAGAAGAATTCGAGATTATCGTAACGAATACTGTTTCACTCTCATTTCATGTTGCCGCTTCGTTTTTCATTTTTACAGTATTTTATTGTTTATGAATAGTTAGGCAAAATTAGAAAATAGATGAAGTAAAACCTCTTTCTCCATGTTAAGGAAGGTTTTTTTCTAAATAATAACTATTTGATCGAAACATGTTTTTTGTGATTGAATAGTGACGTAAAATGTTTATTTCAATATAAACAAAAGTACATTTTTCTGCCTTTTTATTGAGCATTTAAAAGCGTGTAAACTAGTGAAATTGGCGAGGTTTAAAATATTCATTATTTATCATTTTTAAATATCATGTATATAAAGAATCTTCATTTGGTCTACACACTGTATTGTAGTCCTTGTATATATTTTCTATTATCTTACTAATTACTTGCATATATATATATATATATATATATATATATATATATATATATATATATGTATATATATATACATATATGAAAAGCAAGAGGAAGAAATTCTCAAAACGGAAAGATGTACCGGTTTCATTCAGAACGCCAAACGTGGTTTCATGATTTATTCCTATATTTGATTTTGACAAATATATATTTTATTAATATATATATATATATATATATATATATATATATATATATATATATATATATATGGGGGTGTTTGTGTGTGTGCGTGTGTGTGTATGCGTGTGCGTATGTATGTGTGTATGCATATATATATATATATATATGTAATTAACTTGAAGGCGCCCCCATCTTCAAAAGAAGAATGAACTTTGTTAATCATGAGATTATCCATTCTTAAAAAAAACTGATTCATTCGAAAATCTCTAAAAGGAGTCCCCTAGGCCAAAATTGTCATACACGATAATAGGTCAACGGACAACCCTCAGAAAATAAGTTAATCCTTAAGCCCCGTTTTAAGGTCAGTTTAACACATATTTCTACTGGAGACTTAAAATATATTTCACTTCTGTCCAACCGGGGGTCAGCAGAACACCGTCTAATATTCATTTCTGACTTATTTTTTCCTCTACTTCTCTTTTTTTTCTTCTTCATTTTCTTTGTTATTTTTATTATTATTATTATTATTATTATTATTATTATTATTATTATTATTATTATTATGTACTCATTAGGACTATTCACACAAGCCATCATCTAAGATTGCTCTTTGAGAACAACTTGTAATTATCTGGAGTCTGAGTGACAACAAGCCTCCCCAGATTTCCAGTACTCTCTACCTCATTCGATAACCTTCGCAAAAAAATCTAACCCGCTCACCATTGACCGCTCACGACCGCTCACCATTGATTTCTCGTTGGCGGTGTGCATTGATCTTGACTAGAATTTTGTTGATAATAAGCCTCCCTAAGGTCCCCGTCCTCTATGCCCTCCTCCAGCGGAGGTCTGGCTAGTTCTTTCTCTCCTCGATATTTCCATCCTTCTTACCCCTGATTATTTGGTGTTGTGGCTGAGTCTGGTGACACTCACACAATAAGGGGGTGGACTGTGTTTTTCAATTATACACTTTCAGTTTTCCTGATTCCATGTGATGTCTATCTGTGTTTTACACATGTATCTGCTTCTTTGCCTAGTTTGTGTGTAGTTATGTGTGGTGTTAGTCACCAAATTCAAGGGTGTTCCTTAATATTTCTGCAGTTTTCATTATTGAAATTCGTTGCATCTTCTCTGCAATCCCTCTAATTCCAATCTCTCCTAATCTTTTTTTTATTTTTTTTCGGTATCGTTCCTAACGCTCCTACAATTAATGCTGTTATCTTTACTTTTTTTTATTTTCCAGACCCCTTTATAATCTGTGGTCAGTTTCGTGTATCTGTTCCGCTTTTCAGTCGCCCTCATTTTACTCTGTGGTCTGCTGGAATGGCAAAATCTACAATCGGGTAAGACTCTTCCTTATTGCTAACTATTATGACATCCGCTCTTCTTGCTTGGATGAGTTTATCCGTTTGTATACCCATGTTCTATAGGATCTTGTGACTTTCATTTTCCAGTATTGCTGCTGGTTTCTGTTTGTACCATTTGGTTGTGCGTTCAAATGCAAATGCTTTCTCCACTTATTATTATTATTATTGTTATTATTATTGTTATTATTATTATTATTATTATTATTATTATTATTATTATTATTCAATAACTCACTAGGAGTTTTCACACAGTTCATAACCAGCGATCATTACTGGCAATGAACCAGCAGTAATGTTCTGATGTTTAGTGTCTGTGTGGCAACAATTCTCGCAGATTTCCAGTGCTGGCTACATCTTTATAGCCAGCGCATATTCAAGTTATCTCACCAGGCGTCTACCTTTACTCTTTCGTTGGCAACAGTCATTGGTATTGTCTGGTATCTGCGTGGCAAAACACATCTATATGGATGAAATGGTCTTCGAATTTTTAAGTTGAAGTCTAATTAGTACACTTAATTCTTAGTTCTTTATGATTTCTTGATGCTGTGCTATCCAACGTTTGCCATCCAATGTAGACGACGCATTTTTTAGGGCGAAAAGCGAACTTTACCGAAGATTTTGCGGCACTAGTTTTCTTCGTTCCCTGTAGTCAAATCCTTATTTTGTTTGTATATCTATCCAAGTTACTACTTAGTGTTCATAGTTTATGTGGTTTGGTTTTACCATTCTAGAGTTTTCGTTAATATTTCAACCATTTTCCATAGTATCACATCGACCTTCCCCCACTGATTCCAATTTCCTCCATTATATTTGGAAGTTTTTTTCAGTTTCTGATCCTCTTACAATTATTAATGTAGTCCTGACTTTCTTCGTGGTATTTATATTCATATTATTATTATTATTATTATTATTATTATTATTAGTAGTAGTAGTAGTAGTAGTAGTAGTAATAGTAGTAGTAGTAGTAGTAGTTGGGGAGGAGGAGGAGGAGGAAGAGGAAGAGTAGTGTTATAAAAAGTTGATTTTTTATGTGCGATTTATTAATTTGTATTTGTTAGACTATCCAGAGTACTATTCACATCTTGGTGTTTATACTTACAAGTTTTGGCTTAATTCGAAAAGCATTTTTATTTATATTGGCACGAGGTACCTCCAAAGCGCGCCACAGAAATAACACTAACAATAATAATAATTCTGAAATTTTAATGTGAGATAATACATCAACATAACAACTGTACCATTAAAATGGAGAAGCTTACAATTTACTAATAATTAGTAATTAATAATAATAATAATAATAATAATAATAATGATAACTGTTTTCATTATCGACGCATTAAAGCAACGTTGTCTATAAGTTTAAAGAGTAGGCAGGCCCGTGTTTACTAAATAGAGCAAAATAAAATAATCTTCTGGTTTTCTCAGGTCTTTTAAATCATGACTTTTGAACTAATTTATATTTAAAATTCGTAAAATATATTAAAGTGATTTCTTATTTGTTCAACCCCTATTTTTACGAAATCTAAACAACATATATTAGAATTGAGCCAGATTTCGAAATGTAATAAAGCTGAAGAGTTGGAAAATATGATATTTATTTTTATCGTATATAACATATTTATTTTTATCGTATACAAACTTATTTATTTTTATCGTATACAGACATATTTATATTTATCGTATACAAACTTATTTATTTTTATCGTATATAAACATATTGTTTACTACTTAATTTAAATTCTTAAATAGAAAATGGAAATGGATGGAATATTATCACGTTTTCTTCTTGTAGAATTATTTCGTATCTGACAAAAAATGCATTCGGTTTTTAACAGCATTGTTCTGGTTTGGG
The DNA here is from genome assembly GCF_053919585.1 of Euprymna scolopes. Lineage (NCBI taxonomy): Eukaryota > Metazoa > Mollusca > Cephalopoda > Sepiida > Sepiolidae > Euprymna > Euprymna scolopes. The sequence continues at coordinate 65,092,342 of NC_136515.1, read as the reverse complement.
ACTCTCCGCTGTGCACCGAGAGGAAGCTTTAATTACCGCTGCAGTGAAAAAGTTTACAATGCATGGTAGTTTACATTGCACTGTAGAGCATATATGTTAATTTCATGAATTATTTTTACACAACGGCTTGCAGTGAAGTTTATTTTTACATCGAGGTCACCCCTAATCAAGGTCCAGGGGCTACTCAAGGATAAGGGTTAATGGGTATACATTAGTCATTGTGATTTTAGCGTAGTAAACATTAGTGAGAATTTTTGTAACTTGGGTTACTCAAGGGGAAGGTTCAATAAGAACTTGTTCACGTTGGGCATGAAGACAATCATATTCTAGTCAGCTGGAAAGCAGGAAAACGGAATAAAGTTCCAAAGGCGAGCAGTTCTAAGAAAGAAGTCCTTTTCATGGAATCTACGTTTAGATGTAGGTACAGATAAAGAGTGTGGGAACAGTCAGATATCATGGCCCAATATTACCCTAAATGAAAACCTTCATTTTCGAACGTGGCCTTGTCTTATGAAAAAAATACTTTTGATTTTATACGCTGGGTTCTTCTGTTTGTGTGGTGATTAAACTTTTTAAACGCACTTGTGATGTTAGGCTGTATAAGGTGAAAACTTGCTTCAAAACCAGCCTTCCTTCTTTATTCTCAATTTTTTCTATTATCGATTTTCGATATTTATTTGAATCAGTCTGATACAAAAGCTATATAAAGACAGTCTCAATCGCATCAAGCACATTTGTGTGAATTCATAAAAAAATCACCCAAACTGTTTCAGAGTCCATAGGGAACCAACTCTCACGCATACATGCAATGCCTTTTATATATAGTTGGGGAGTTTTATTATGAATGTGTGTTAAGCTGTCCTTAAATCGGGACTTAAAGGATTAACACAGTTTTTGTGGGTTTTATTTGACCCGTTTTCCTAATAAACATTATTGTTTGGGACACTTGTGACACCATTTGCGAATACATCAGGCCACTAGAGGATTTATAATCTCAGGATTTGGATTAACGAAGTCAATTTTTCTTTTCGATTAAGTTGCTTTTCGCGAATGTATTGGTGTTTAAGAAGGCAAATCAAAGTTAATATTAATTCTTTTAATTTTCTTAATTTTGAGATTAATGCTTGATAATCTTAACAAATAGGTAATAAATATTTTGCTGATTTAAAATTTTATATTGAAAAGAAAACAATTTTGAAATCTTTAGTCATAAAAATAATTATCACTGCTCTCTATAATTTGATTCCAAGTGTCTACGAGATTCCCAAAAATATCAATTGTATATGTCAAATATTACGTTTACTCATATACAGTCTCCTCTCGTGACATGAACCGAAGTCCATCTAAATGATTTTATAATTCTTAAAATGCCATGAGAATATAGAGCATGAGACAAAATTCTTAGCCAAATTCTCCTCAAGGAATTTATTAGTTCTCTGAGATGGCGAACATTGATATGCTGGACTCCATTTTTGCTGACTTGAAGATTGTTATGGATCAAGATGAATTCTGCCTTAATAATCTGAAAGAAAAAAGTTATAAATTAACTAACAGGAGGGGCGGCAATGCCAGGTCGTGAAATACGCCTAAATATAGTATTTAAACTTGTCAAGAGTTAGTTTATATTAATATAGAGCCGTGATTTCAAAAGTAAAAGGAAATACTAAGGAGTCATCAGCTAGAATCCAAACCGAAAGCAAATCTGTAACATTCAAAGCTGTAACATTCAAACCTGTAACATTCAAAGCTGTAACATTCAAACATGTAACATTTAAACCTGTAACATTCAAACCTGTAACATTCAAAGCTGTAGCAGCGTGACACATATATTAACTGATTAAAAATTTAAAATAAACTAAGATGAATATACAAAATGTATACCTATTTATTTCAATTATTACCCTTTTTTGGCGCTTTAAACACTATTTTAACCGGCTAAAAACCAATAAAATAACGGTTCATAAAAAATCCAATAATTTGCGGCCCCTTGCGGCGCTCCGGGACTTTAAGTTTGGAGGAGAGAGAGTTTGAGCATATGGAGACAGGCAAGCAGACAGACTGACAGACAGACATATCGCTTTTTATATATCACATGTACTTATGTAACGTTTATTTTTCTGGTATGCAATTAGATTATATTTAATCCAATACTATATTATTTTTGATTTCGGAGGTCACTCTTATCAAGCCCGGGGGGCACTTTAGGATGAAGCGTAACTGTTGGGCATATGGTAAGACAGCATGCGCAGTTTTGGTTGACCTTTGGTAGGGCATTTTTATAGGACGGGTCAACAGAAATGTATTCACATTTGATTTCTAGATGACCATGTTATAGTCAGTCAGAAAGAAGACATACCATTTTGCGTTCCACAGACGGACATTTCTAAAAAAGAATCTCTGCACATAGAACTCTAGTTTAGTTCTAGGTTCCACTAGTATGTGATGAAGTTATTTGTCTTTTCTTTTTTATTACATGAAGGTAACCACTTATCAAGGCCCAGGAACAACTCGGGGATAAGGGTTATTTTATGTATAGTAATCAATGGGATAGTGGTGCAGTATTCATTAGTATTGGAGATTTGATAAATTGTCATTACTTAGGGGGGCGATTCATCAGGAATTTGTTTGTGTTGGACTTGAAGACATCCATGTTGAAGCGAGGAGGGAATCAGGCAAGCGGTAGAAAGTGTTGACAGTTGTTGCAGCGGGCAGGGGAACGTTTTATGCAGAGGGACCATATATCAGTGCTCAGTGGCAAACCCGCAACGACTCTTAGATGCGAATGGAGAAGTCAGGCGGCGAAAGGACCTTCGTCTAAATAATTTTGTAGACGGGTTCGTACTCTGTACAGGCAGGAAATGGTAGTCTTATGAGATCCACTACAGATGTGGCAACAATATTCCACTTTAGACCGCATTTGCGTCTTTTACAACCAGATGAATACGTCGAGGATATGATATCTTCTGTACGACAAGATGATCCCGTCATCTTTCAGTGATGGAATTTTATTTGATAGCATCTAATCTTATGGCGTGTACCTTATTAAATTACTAGATATTTTCTCCAATAGCAACTAATACTCCTGTATTTACAGGGTGGTCCGAAAAAACAGGCCCCAACTCTGATTAGACCCCGTTTGTTAGTGTTTTGTCCGAATTAAATAAAACTTTGTTCATAACTAGTTTATTATATTTAAAACATCACATCAAAACACTAAGGTATTTGCCCTTTTTTTTTCTCTGTTGACTGTAAAATGTTAGATAAACAATTGAATGTTTCTGGGTTGGGGGGGGGGTCAACCTGTACTAAGATATTTAATTGTACGTGAAATTGTAATATATTTCATTTTATTGAATTAAAGAATATTATTATTAATCATATTGCACTAAATGTAAAACTGTTTATTAATATTTAATTATATTCAATGCTGGTGTATCTTATTTTATATTTTTTTCATTGTATTTTATTATCTGCTATTCACACGTGTGGAATTTTTATTCTACGATATTTAATACTGTGCTGTTTACGTTTATTATGTATAAGTTAATTAATTATATATGAATCAATCTATTGGTAATTTATCGTGCACAATTTAATAATATTTGCTTTATTTTATCGCATTTTATGTGATGATATTCAATTTCATCTATCTGCTGCTATTGTAAAAACTATTTAGTAACTAAGTATAGTTCAATAAATCTTTATTTTATCTGTATTTAAAACAATATTTAAAATACTACTGTATTTAATTTGATTGTATTTATTCATAATTATTTGATTCCATGATATCTAATTTTATCATGCTTAATTTTATTGCAGTATAATCCCATTCACAGGTCGGTTCTCGTTAGATGACCGAAATTTAGCAACGTTTAGCCTTATCAGATCTAAAATCGTTGACCATTTGGAAAGTCCAAGTGTTGTATTAACTCTTTGCTTATCTCGGCATTGTACGCAGTTGTCCTGGACATCACTTTGCCAGAGAACACAAGCACTGCCGATTCAGGATAAGTGAGAGTGGGGATTGTGAATCATTTACCTAACAGTTACATGCGCAACCACTCTTACAGAGGGTATCTATTGTCATTTAAGACTTAACGAATCGTTATTTAACTTTATATAATTAAATTGCATTTTACTCAATGTTGTCGTATTTTATTATCTTCTCTTCTTCTTCTTCTTCTTCTATTTATCTATCTATCTTTTCTATCTATCTATCTATTCTATTCTATTCTATCTTTCTTATATGCTATCTCCTTCGTCTTCTTCTTCTTCTTCTTCTTCTATTCTGTCTTCTTCTATCTTCTATCTTCTCTTCATCTTCTTCTTCTTCTTCTTCTTCTTCTTCTTCTATATTCTTCTATCTTCTATCTATCTTCTATCTTCTTCTATCTATCTTCTTCTATATTCTATATTCTTCTATCGTCTTTCTCTATCTTTTATTCTATCTTCTTTCTCCTCTATCTATCTATCTTCTATTTATTCTATCTATCTTCTATCTTCTTCTTTACTTCTTCTTCTATCTATCTTCTACTATCTATCTTCTATCTTCTATTCCTCTCTTCTTCTATCTATCTATCTATCTATCTGTCCTCTAACTTCAATCTATCTTCTCTTCTCTCTTCGCTCTTCCCCCCTCTCTCTCTCTTTCTCTCTCTCTCTCTCTCTCTATATATATATATATAAAATGAACTCATTTTTTCCTTGCGATTTGTACCTTGATAGGATTGAAAATCAAGACATTTCATGCAAATGTAATGTGCACGCACTGCAGCACAGTACATTTGCTGTGTTATACGCCTATCCTCTATCCACTTACTCGATAAACTTAGATCCCTATATTTTTCCTGCAGAGAGTCTACGCCTAAATTCGGTTAAAATCAACGGAACTGGTAAAAACGTTTCCCTCTATTACATTCATAGTCCTCCCCCTCCCACTTATCACCGGTGGGAATACGTCCACAAGGGACACTAAGAGGAAGCACCGGGTTGAGTTCGTAGTTGCTTTAAAAAAAACGATTGGCATTTTTCCGTCGGCTGAAAGATCACTTTCGATTACATCGAATCCAATGTTTAATTATGCAATTTATTATTTTTTTATATGGGGGGGGGGGTAACGAACCGAAGGATAACTGATGCCATCTTCTTTTTTTCTTCTTCGTTTTTACTTTATTTTTTGTTTATTTCATTTACATTGGAGGGGGGTTACGGACCGTAGGGGTACTGATGCCGTCTTCTTCTTTGTTTTTCTTTTTTTTATCAGGCATTCTTAGCCCACGTTCAATTTTATCTTGCTTAATTTAATAGCAGTCTATTACAACGCTCTCTTACTTAACTCCGTTCTCCTCCGCATTGAGAAAATCGCGTTCATTACGAAACTAAACAAACAAACAAAACCAACCACCTTTGGATTCTCAACTTTATTTATGCCACGTTCCTTTCTTTTTCGACATAGCCTCATCATGTACTTTTAAGGTGATATTACGGGGGAGAGGTGACGTCTTCTTTTCTAATTAGTTACTTATTCATTATTAAGTTTCCCGAAATTTCATTAGTCCAATTAAAACAATGCTATGTAAATTCAGGCAGACGACATTGGATTTGGAAGAAAGCGACTATTACAGCGATGCATACACAGATGTTTAATTGATAACAACAAATAAAACAACCGGTGTACTTACACCTAACATTTATATAGTTAAAAATCTATTATTTCAGACAAAAAAACATTTTATGTTGATAAATCTTTTTCATAAACTAAAAAAAAAGACAAATAAATAAATACATTAACTACTAGCATAAAATAAACATATGTTCATTTCAGACGCTCTCTTTCTTTCTGTTCGTCATTTTGTTGTTGTTCTTCTTCTGTTTCTCCTTTTTTTCCCTTTTTTCCTTCTTTTTCTTTTCTTCTTTTTCTTTTCTCCTTCTTTTTATCTTCTTTTTTTTTCTTCTTTTTCCTTCTTTTTTTCTTCTTTTGGTTATTTTTCTTCTTTTTTTCTTATTTTCTTTTTCTTCTTTTTTTGAATTTTTTTGTTATTTTTCTTCTTTTCTTTTCTTTTTTCCGAATTGATTTTTTTTTTAAATTCCCCACCCCACCCCGGAAACAAACACCCGGGCAACATTTATTTTTATTAATCTTTTGTTTTGATTTACCCAAAACGACAGACACCACGAAACACCCAGGCGACGCTGGGTACCCTCGCTAGGGTAATATATTACGCCATTGCATTAACATTTATTGCATTATATAATGTCTAATCCGATAGTATGTAATTATATGCCATTCACTTTTGTGATGTTTATTTCATAGCATTTAATGATATTGTATTGAAATAAAAATGCATTTTATATACTACATTGTATTTGATTATATCGTATTTTTATGATACAATTTTAAAATAACCTTGGAAATCGAAATTAGTTAAAATAACCTTGGAAATCGAAATAAGTTACTTTCTCCTACAATAAAGGTAAGGTATGAATTAATGTTCCTATCCCATAATATAAGTTTAATAGTGGTATAAACTAGACTACCAATACTTGCTGGTGTAATTCGTAATGTGTGTCAATTACTAGCTTGAACCAAATTGCTTCTGTTCAAGTTAAGTGCAGAAAAGCTGAAAGGTTAAGACCGAAAGGCTTCAAAGCTATTTACTTCTATTGACGACGCATTGCACCTGCGTACTAGCGGGGACCACGAGACAGGTCCGTGCATTTTGAGTGGACACGGGTTTGCGGGATTCTACCACCACACACATACACCTCATTATATGAAAATGACAGTTAGACATTCAGAGAGTATTATATCCAGACATAATCTGAAAGTCAGAACGATATGTTCTTGATTACAGATGAGAATACGGAAAAAGAAATAAAAATGCAGATACTTTCCAGGAAACGAAGAAATCCGGAATAAAATCGTCTCCAAACATTTATATCCAAGCCTTGTCTGTCGCGAGAGAGCACCGACCAAGGAAAGGAAAAGGGCGTGCGTGTCTTAAAATCTCCTTATATGTGACAAACACACACACTCTTGACAAAGGCTTCCTTTCTAGGGCAATTGCTCTTGACATATCAAAGGTCTTCGACAAGGTATGGCATAAGGGTCTACTTCACAAGATTTCCAATTACGGTATAACTGGAAATGTTTTCTCAATCATAAATCATTTCTCTCCGATAGGCTCATAAGAGTAGTGGTAGATGGACAAAAATCGGAGGCCTGCAATATAAATGCTGGAGTCCCTCAGGGGTCAATCCTAGGCCCAGATCTCTTCCTGATATACATCAATGACCTCCCTAAACACATACTTAACTCATTCGTTGAAATCTATGCGACACATCAAAGGCTGTAAATGACAAAGTTCTCTCTGATTCTCTCTCCTCTGATCTCGAACGCGTGGTTCAGTGGGAGAAGATGTGGCTGGTTACCTTTAATGTATCCAAAACCAAACTCCTATCCTTACATCATCGACGCTCTGATCCCCATCTGGCATCAATTCAATTGTGATGGATGGCTCTCGTCTGGGTGAGGCCCCGTGTTGTTACAAGCTTTTGGTTTTGAACTTTACTCCTAATCTGAAATGGAACACTTACATTAAGTCTGTTGCCAAGGTTGCTGAAAAAATGGTGGGATCCTTCTACCGCTCCAGAAGATATCTCACTACTGATGCAATTCTCTATCTATATAAAAGCCCAGTACGTCCAAGGATGGAATACTGTTGCCATATCTGGGCAGGAGCTGCTAAAAACAGCATATCCTGCCTTGACAGAGTACAAAATAGACTTCGTGGCTTAGTGGGGGGTTCCCTTTTCTCTACCCTGCAACTTCTCTCCCACAGAAGAGACGTTGCGAGCCTATCCTTGTTTTATCGTAATTTCCATGGCAGGTGCTCGTCTGAACCCAATCTCTGCCCCCCCGCCAATCTTTCACGAAAAACACCCGTCTAGCTGAATCCACTGTGAAAAATTTCCCCCACTCTATATCTGTGCCTAAATCAAAACGTGGATTCCATGATCAAAGCTTCTTTCTTAGAACTGCACTCCTGTGGAACTCTGTTCCGTCTGCCTGCTTCCCACCTGAATACAACTTGGATGTCTTCAAGTCCAACGTTACCAAATTCCTAATGAACCGCCTCCTTAAGTAAACACTTCATCAAATCTCCACACTAACGTAATATACTTGTAATAACCCTTATCCCTGAGTGGTTTCCGGGCCTTGATAAGTGGTGATCACTGTTTAAAAAAAACATGACTGTATACACACATTAACACCCACATAAATACAGACAATTACGGCCAAGTTATACTGCCCAACACCTAGAATAATAATGTCACAATTATATATCTTTACATACGCAAAATATGGTACTCGGTAAAAATGGCAACGATAAAAATGACACCGGAAAAATAGCACAGTAAAAATTGCACTATTAAATATGGCACCGGTAAAAATAACAATAGTGAATGCTTGGATGAAAGTGACACTTTCACAGCAGAAAAGCAGGACCATTCGAGAAGGGGCTCAGCTCATATTCCCCTAATTTAAAATAAGGATAAGTCTCTTAAGCTATACTTTGGAAAAAATCGGTTTTGTTAGTTTCAAATTATGTAAATTTACCGAAAAATAATGATAACGTTTATGTAATAATTATTTTATCTTAAATAATCATGTATAAAATTCGCAAAATATACATCAACATGCAATGACGCGAAAGAGCATTATGAAAGAACACAAGTGTTCTCTGGTTTTTAATGATTAAGATAGTCGTTTTTACACGTGTGTGTTGGGGGAGTATGTATCGTTTATCTTACTATGATCGTATTTCTAGAAATTTGAAGCAAACAAGACATCTAGTCATTTAATGTAATAGCTAAAGATCCTACTTACATGACAAAAACTAGCGGTAAGTGTTGCAGATGCCGACCTCGGAAACGGCGATTATTTCCTCTTTGTCAAGAAAGTCGCTAATGGAATGTAAGAATTAAAGAAGATATATAAGGAAGCAAAAGCTAGGAATCTGATTTAAAGTTACTTTCCCTATGTTTTCATTATATACACTTAATTTCGTGGGTTATACATTCGTTTTAATCATGCGGCGAATTACTCTGGATTTCTCTTTCCACAAATAAATCAAGAGAAGAATACATCCGCATCAAGAAAAAGGGTGAATTTATATATCATTCAATGCAGATCTTTGAAATTATTACGGAGATGAGTCGGTGTTTTTCCTTATACAGAGCGTGGTATTCCATAATGCTTTATCATATCGCACTGACAAGTCAAAATGTTGCTTAAAGTATTCGAGTCGTAAATTACTTCTCATGATATAAGTTGCGTATAAATGGCATGAACATATCAACCTATATTCCCTTATACTCACTCATCAAGGACTAGCAAGGCAAAGTATTGTTTAACTAGGGTGGTAACGTGTTTAAGGCGTATATTACTATATTATATTAGCTGCGTATAAATGGCGTGAACATATCAACCTGTATTTCCTAATACTCACTTATGTAGGACTAACAAGGCAAAGTACTGTGTAACTATGGTGGTAACGTGTTTTAGGCGTATGTTACTATATGATATTAGCTGCTTATAAATGGCGTGAACATATAAACCTGTATTCCCTAATACTCACTCATCTACGACTGACAAGGCAAAGTACTGTTTAACTATGGTGTTAACGTTCTTAAGTCGTGTATTACTATATGATATTAGTTGATCATTAATGGCGTGAACATATAATCTGTATTCCCTAATACTCACTCATCTAGGACTGACAAGGCAAATTACTGTGTAACTATGGTGGTAACGTTCTTAAGGCGTATATTACCATATGATATTAACTGCGTATAAATGTCGTGAACATATAAACCTGCATTCCCTAATACTCACTTATTTAGGACTTACAAGGCAAAGTACTGTTTATCTACGGTGGTAACGTGCTTAAGGCGTATATTACTTTCCCTGATAGTAGAAGACAGCATGTTGTGTGTACTGTCTTAAAACGATATCCATTACATTTTATCTAATAACAAAGTGTAGTATCTGTTCTGATATTACACTTCACTTTTTATGTCCTCTGCCAGTGGCGCGAAGAATCCCTCCAGACTGACACTTTTTAAAAAAAAATGTGTGCTCCTTTCCAGAAAGCCCCTTTTTGGGGGGGGGATTTACTCCACATTTAAAACCGACCCTGTGCCTTACTCTGTCCTTGTAGTGAGGCAAGTAAATAAGTAAACTTCATTTTTTCTATCCTTGGCCAGTGGAGAAAACCCCTTCTACACTTAGACAATTTTTGTTTTATTTTTTTTATTCAGCGTACCCCTTTTTGGGCGCTGGATTTCGCCTGTATAGATTTTGTATTATTCGGATTCTTTAAAATGCCTAAAATTAAAGGTTTAAGCGTAAGGGTTCTTACGAATGAATTAAAATTCAGAGAAACTTTCTTAATTAATGTGAACAGAATTTTAGTAATATAAGAAATAAGAATTTGCGGACTATATGCGTACGTATTTAATTTCAACATAAGTAAATAATAAAAAAAAAACATTGACACAGCAGTTCCCGTTAAATCATCGAACTTAAGCTACCTTGAGTCTGAACAGTACAAAACTGTGTGACCGTTTTGAAATACCATGTGTTATATATAGGCCTCCGCTGTTATAGTTTCCTTTACTTTCTCCTGTAGTCCTTAAATTCCATTAGCAATGTGTCTGACAAACATGAAAGAATTGTTGTTTTCTAGGACGTAATATGTTCATTCAACACCTATCGTTGGCTTCTATCAAGTGATTATATGCCTAGTATAAGACGATGTCTATGAATACAGAAAAATAAAGCACAATATTATTTCCAGTCGTTTGGCACCCCGCGCCACTAGAACCAAACACAAAGGTGTGGTTAATGATTGCTTCACAATAGCACGCGTAGGTGTTCTTACATAGCTAATCCATTATCACTCAGTTATGAGCAGGACATTCATAACTAAATATAACTTAGATTTTTACCCCTTACTTCTAAGAACCGTGTCTAAATTTTATGATAATCGGATAATTAGTTTGAAACATATAAACAGATCTAACTGAATCTTAACTAAATTTGTCACAGAAATCCAGATAGTTTCAGAATAATCCGAAGGAGACTCCTAGATCTTCCGTAACCCAAGACACTTGGTTCAAAAATGTCTCAGTGAAATGAGGAAGTCCAGATTTTCTTGGTAGTTAATTATATTACAAGATGGCCGTTACAAAAAAAAAGAAAGAAAAGGGAGACCGTCGTGAATCTTATTAATTTAATATATATCATCATTGGGGAGTGGTTCGCTACTGATCAATGTTAAATAGATAACAGATGATAAGTTGAGACAACAGCGGTGACCAGGGAGGCAAAGATGCATCAGTTAAAATCAAATTGGGGAAAGGAGAAACAAAGGAATTATCCAGTCAGAGCTAAACGTCGTGTGTCATCTCCTGTCGCCAATGAAAAAAGTGTTTCATCGAGAGAATATATGCCTCAGGAGAAATTCATGAGACCTAACCTTTCACACACAAACAAAAGGAAAAGGAAAGACAAATATGATAAAAAAAAAAACACACTCGTGTTTGGTTGATGGCCAGAGAACTGAGTTTATTTGTACGAACAAGCGAACAAATCCCTGAGGAATATGACCGTAATAACAACTCAACAAGAAAAGAACACAGAGTGAGAGAGAGAGAGAGAGAGGGGGGGAGAGGGAGAGGGGCACTATTTTTATGATGCACGGTTAACAAGGAACTTGGATTGAACAGACAGCAGAACGGACAGACAGCGCCAATTATGGGCATGCATGGACGCGTCGGCAAATCCTAATTCTGAATTGAAACTTATATAGCGAGAAATTATACAAAATAATCACGTTCACACACTGGTTCCCGTTAGATTACAGAAGTTAAGCGGCGTTCAGCCTAGTCAGTACTAAATGAGCTACCATTTGGGAATTCCATGTGCTCTGCGCTTATCTCAGCATTGTTTGAAGTTGCCCTTGACTTGTCTTTACCATTGAAAGAAATGAGAGGTTTGGGATTGCACAATTCCTGCTTCACGATTACAGGTGCGAGCGTTCTTTAAGATGAATGCTTGTCTCCCGAGATCATTAATAGCGAGGAATACATTGCAGGGTGTTCCAAACGTCTTGGGCATATTTTACATCCTCATATCTGTTTGACTATGATTGGTAGTAAGATGAAAGTAGTATAATTTTTAAGGTAAATGCATTACGATTTTTATAAGGTTATTGGATTTTACATTTTATTTTGGGTCCAGTAATGGAGTTGACTCAACCAGAAAATTGCGTTTTGTGCGCCTGAATTTGTAAAAATTGAATCATGAACACTTGTTCAACGTTCATTTCCCAGATCTTCAAATCTCATACCATGCGATTTTTTGTGTGAATTTGTAAAAAAAAAAATTTAAAACAACTACTCTATATGCTTCTCATTTGAAGAGACGTGGATGAGATGAAAGCCGAATAACAGAAGCTTTTGCGACCATTGTCAACGCAATACTGAAGAGCGTTTGGAAAGAATTGGACTAAGAGATTGATGTGTGTCGTGTGACTAATGGTGATCACATTAAACATGTTTAAATATTCCAGGAAAAACTTGAGATTAAAAGATTTCTGAATATACGAGATGCGTTTTTATATCCTTAATAGTTCTCGAAATATTCAATGTCAAAATGTAGCGAAGACGTTTGAAACCATGTATTTAGAAGTGGAATGTGAGCCTGCTATTTCGAACGTAAGCATGGCATCTTCTTTAAACGGAAATATGACAGACGTTTGAATGTGCCATTTTAAACCGAAGAGTGACAGACTGTTTAATATATTGTTTCAAATGTAAGCTGAGGGTCTGATAAAAATAGTATTCCAAATTAAAGCGTAAGAGACATATAAATACGTTGTTTAAAGTCTAAGCATAAGAGATAGACATACTATTTTCAATGTATGCATAACAGTCTTCTGAGCATGCTTGTTTAAACAGAAAATGGACAGACCGAGTAACATGCTATTTCTAACACGTGCATTACAGAGCAATCAACTTTTGTTTCTAACTGCGACGTAACAAACCAAATGCATCATATCTTTTGCTACAAAAATGATGTCGGTCTTACATATTATATAGTTAAACGTAAAGGAATCAAAGTATTTTTGCACCAACTTTATATTTGTAAATTTTATATATATATATATATATATATATATATATATATGTAATTATATATATACATATCTATATGTATATATGTTACATGGTAAGGGATGCCCCTTTTTCATGTAAGTAAAAAAATAAGGAATTAGTTAATTGTAAATATGAAATAGGATAGTCAATGATTCGAACTTGCGAAGCCAGACTTGGTATTAAGAATTCCAATCAGAAGTTAAAATAAATACAGCATGTTATTGAAAATAAGGAATGTTTAGCTCCCACAAAATAGTTAGATATTTGCTTATTGAAAAAAGGAATGCAATGGTGAATTTGGTTTTTGTTATAAAAATGAAAATTAAAATAAGGAATTTAAAAACGGAAAATGAAAATGTTATTTGTGAAGTGAGTTACGAAAATTAGGTTAGAGGGTCAGCTTTGTAAGAAACATATGAATAACAATGCATGCTTAAACAGGGAGACATGCCATATCATGTTTTCTGGGAGGCACGTGCTTCATCATCCAGTGACGTCATGAGTTATGAAGTTAGTTAGATAAGTCAGAATGAGAATCAGAGTTACAAGAAGAGAGAAGAAGCGAGATCAGTCAGATCAGAGAAGCAGAGGAGATCAGACCGATTCTTAGTTAGAGTCACGGTACCCTCTGGGAGCGAGAGGGTTTTAGAGATAACCATGTAACAACTTTGAATCCCTGTAATACAAAATCATGTCCCACCGGTTGCAGAAGAAATACACGTATCATCATGTAGTTTTGTATCTGCGTCTTCGTGTTGCTATTCAACAGAAAAGGTATTGCCCATTTATATTATAAGAACTTTGTGTAAATCATCATCACCAAAACAAAGGTAAAGTGAAATTGTATTACTATCATCTTTGTGTTCATAAAAATGTACAACTGTCAAAACGTAAATGTCAAACGCACTCTCAGTCTATCTATCAAGATATTCAAAAATCTCTTCTAGTTGAATTACAGGCTCTTGTAGTAACATGTACACTATATATATATATATATATATATATATATATATATATATATATATATATATATATACAGAGCGGTCTCTCTCTCTCTCTCTTTATATATACCTGTGTATGTCTCCAATATGCTATCTCCACGAACATGAACATCCTAAGATACTATGTACATTCCCAATGAACATATATAATATAGAACCGCCAACAACATAATCACACACATGAACACTCCTAAGACTGTCTCTATATCTCACCAATGTCTCGTTATATATAAGACCAGCCGCTATCACTCTAAGACTCTTACGACATGAACAACAACAAATATATAAGCCGTCATCTAAATAAGAACAACGAAACACACAGATTTGTACGTCCAAAATAACACTTACAACGTAACATATATATACATATTATATACATATATATGTATATACACCTATATATACATATACACACACTTTATATATATATATATATATATATATATATATATATATATATATATATATATATATATATTGTCGACGGACTAATGAAAGTATATTTTATAATTTAAACGTGTCCGACTGGTCGACATAGAACATAAAATGTACACCGTATGAATCTGAACCATATAATTAAGTACATGCATCCATATAACCTACTGTCTTTACTCGTTAGTGTTAATCTGTATACAATGTATATTCAAATTCATTTCCGTTATATGTTGAGGAGGCTTAAAATAGAAAAAAAGAAAGCAATTAAAATAAGATAAAATTCCCCCCAAATATAAAATGTTATATTATGGTATGTTTTGTTTGCTTTTTTTTGTTTTTTTATGTGTGTAATATTGTTTTTAAACGGATAAAAGAAAATAGGTTTTCATTCCATCAAAATATATATTTTGATAACTTTCTAGAATTTTTAAGGTTAACGGAATATCCACGGCTAGGTAGGGGACAAATATTACGACCGCTCCGGGTGGTCAAAATAGTTGCTACACCTCTGAACTTATAAATGTTATCTAGTTACTTTGCCTGAATTTAACTGACAGAGAAATGACCTCTAAAATTCCAAAAATTAAAAAAATAAATATTTGAATTCGTCTTTAAAATAAAATAATAATATTTTAACATGACAATACTAAAAAAAAATTCGCATTATCTACAGAGGAATTAGACCTCGTAATCTAGTGGGCGATGTCCTTTTCTCTTCTCTGCAGCCTCTTTCCAACAGAAGCTACCTTGCGAGCCTGTCCCTACTCTATCGTTATTTTTATTGCAAGTGTTGGATTGAGCTCACATGTATAGTCCTCCTTGCCAATCCTTCGCAAAACACTCGTTTATCCCAAATCATTATCAATAAATTCCTGACTCGTTATCGTTTCCTAAACATAAACATGGATTTCGTAAACAAAGTTTCTTCCCCAGAACTGCCAGCTCGTGGAACTCTGTTTTGCTGGGCTGCTTTTCAGCTGGCTACAGTATCATTGTCTTTAAGTTAAACGTAAACACGTTCTTGTTCATCCATCCTCGTAAATGATCTAATTTTACCAAATTACTTCTACAGATGATCGTTACGCAACTGTCTCAATGAGTAGAATACACACATGACCCCCTTACCCTCGAGTGGTCTTTGGGTCTTGATATGTGGTGACCTCTTTTTAAATATAATAGGTAGTTTGTGAACGAATTTTAAATCGTGTATTTTTCTCTTTCCAGTGGGAGTTTATTCGGTTTTTACTCAGTTTTATATTCTGAACTGCAATCACTACCAGTGTCTTTGCCTCCTCTTTCCCTATCTAAAACTCGGGACAACGTCCATGAGCCAGGTCTGTCTCCTGGAACTGCATGACTATGAAATACAGCGCTGTTTCGCTTTTTCCCAACTGACTAACGCATAGCCATATTTAAGGTTGCGGTAAACACATCCTTAAATGCACACGCCCTTTTTAAATAATTCAATTCTGCCCAATAACCAATCTCATTAGGAATCCTGCCTAGGTAAACATTTGAGGAGTAGACTCGATTGAATATAGAATACTTAGTTAAAATAACTGGAAAACTGACGTTGCTGTTAAGATTAAGTAGACTAGTTGAATTGATAGAAGCATTTAGCATCACATGGCTCAAAGTAAGTGTGAGTGGTAGAATTTTGGTTTGGTTGGTTAAATGGAGATTAAGTCGATATCAGTCGCAGACTGCGGTTTATAACGAACATTAGAAAACCTTCATTTAAGCCGATCCTCGCAAAACCACACGAGAAGTTGCTGTTGAACTCGAGGTCGAACGTTCAACACTCGTTCGTAATTTAAAGCAAATAAGTTACGATCACAGCATAGGAAAGGATTTGACGAGTAGACCCGCTTGTATTGCTTGTACTTGGTTAGTTTAAAGTAGCAGAAAAATGACGTTCATGTTAACATTAGCTGAACTCGCGGAATTGATCGAAGGACTTAACATCACGTGACTCCAAGTAAGTGCGGGTGATAGAATTTTAGTTTGATTTGAAGTTTAGGAAGACCTGCCATATTTTAAAATATTCTGATAACATGATTGAACTATAAGTATTCATCTCCTCCTCTCCTCTCAATGTATGGAATGAACGCGTTGACACATTGGATCTCGTTTGTTACGCGAAGTTGGGAGACTTTCACTTAATCTGTACTTAAATGGGTAACGATTTTGTAAGACTGGATATGCTCTCCGCTTAGTGAGGGATGGACACCGCCAGTCTAATCTTACTCAAGATAGGCAGCATTAAATAATGCGGTATCCCCACGATCCCGTTAAGGAAGTTATTCATCACCGTTCTTGTATCTTTATTTCTGTTTGTTAGATTTGAAAAAAAGAGTTAGAGAAAGGCGAATCAACCTTTTCTATCTTCAACGGTTTCGTTTTATTTTTTATTTATTTATTTTTTATTTATTTATTTTTTTTTTACTTTTCCTTATTCTCCATGTATAAAAAGAACTAAATTAAAGCATGGCAGACACATGAATATTTCCAGCTTACTGACAGACAGTTAATATTCTTATAGATAGAATTGGAGGGATCTAAAACATATTGGCATTTCTATTCGGAGAAGAAAATTGTTTTCTGGTGAAAATTGGGAGACAGTCATCATATTACGTTTCTGTACGGAGGTTTTGGTAACGAACGTGTCAAGGAATGGAGTTGAGATGTTTTTCTTGTTGGTCAACACGGAAGCAATAATTGAGGAAAGAATGGTTCTTTTATTTGTTTTCGCAGTGACATTCCGATCTTGATAAATGAAATCTGTCTCTTGGGACGCTAACCTTTTCCTTCGGGAACATGGTTAATGTTGTTATTATAATTTCGGATTATCGTTTTCATCTGTCTTGTTTTTTTCTCGGTCTTTTATGATCTGCATCTGCTTGGTTGACGTGCATCATCTTGGTCCTCCCTCAAAGCATCAGACAGTGCTTTCATTGTTGTCCTTCTTGTCCGTCTTTATTTTCGTCTTCTTCTTCTTCTTCTTCTTCTTCTTCTTCTTCTTCTACATCATCATCATCAGCAGCAGCAGCATCGTCGTCGTCGTCATCATCATCATCATCATCATCATCATCATCATCATCATCATCATGTTTTCTCATTATTATTTACTCAGTAACACATCTCACACAGATTGTCATCAGAGATTACTGTGATAATAACCGGTGGTGTTTCCTAGAGTCTAAGTGACAAGAACTCTCCCAAGATTTTTTTAGCACGGACCGCTTTTTTTATAACCTTTGCAAATGTATGTGTATCATTGCAACAGACGCTTGTCATTGCTTTTTCGCTCGCGTCGACTATTGGGCATTGATTTTACATGAAATTTGGGTGGCAATACATCTCCTTAAGTGCTATGCCTTCTTCACACCTATTTTTCTTTTTTACATAGGCATAACCACTTATCAAGGCCCAGAGACTACTCGAGGATAAGTAGTCAATTGGACAATATAGTAATAGTTAGCAATGGAAATTCGGTAAATTTGTAAACTTAAGTGGAACGGCTCATCAAGAACTTGTTTACGTTGGACTTGAAGACAACCATATTGTAGTCAGCTGGAAACCAGAAAAACGGAAAACAATTCCACAGGACTGCAGTTCTAAGAAATAAACTTTGTTCATGGAATCTACGTTTAAGTGTAGGCACAGATAAAGAGTAGAAGGAATTAGTGATAGTGTTTTCAGCTAGACGAGTGTTTCTTGTGAAAGTTTGGCGAGGGGGGCATAGATTGAAGCGCAGTCGAGCACTTTCCATGAAAATATCTAATGGAAATCTGATTTACCTTCTCGGTCTTTCCATTTATTCGGACTATTAACAGCTATTTTCTGTAGTATCAATAATTCTATTCATATATGTCTTTATTATGATTTGTATTCACTTAGAACTCTTACACAGAATACTATCAAAGGTTGCTCATTGACAACAACTGTTGGTGTTTCCTAGAGTCCGAATGACAAGTAGTTTCTTCATATTTCTATTACCCTCCACATCTTTCGATAATATTGCAAATTCGTTTACGTTATTGCATATTGCGAATGAATTTATATTTTGTTAACCTTTGCATAATCGCAACACCTCACCCGTCTGCCTTTGACTGTTCGCTGGAAATGACCATTATTCGGCGCTAGAATCTGAGTTTCGATAAGTTCTTTTCGTACTTGTTGAGTAGATGTCTGGTCAGTTCTTTCACTTCTCCGTTCTTACATACTACTCGATCTTTCACGATTATAATATATGGTGCCAGTTGATGCTTGGTGATGTTATTTGGGGAGGGGGTAATTTAATATAGTTTATAATTCTGGGTATCGTTGCATTATTATTATTATTATTATTATTATTATTATTATTATTATTATTATTATTATTATTATTATTGGCTCACAAGGAGCGTTCACACAGGTTATCAAGGATCTCGTTGAATACAGGCTGTGGTGTTCCCTGAAAGCTGAGTGACAACAAGTCTACCAGATTTCCAGTACTTTCCACTTCTTTCGATAACATTTGCATTATCGCAACAGCTGCTTGCCATTGTTTTTTTTTTTCGTTGGCAGTGGTCATTGGTCTTTACTGGGATTAGACTGGCAATAAGTTTCCCCAAGTTCTCTTCAAATTTATTAAGTGGAGGTTTGGTGACTTCTCACTCCTCGGTCTTTCCTTCCTCCTTGACTACTTGGCTATGTATTATTATTATTATTATTATTATTATTATTATTATTATTATTATTGTTTTTTAAAACTCTCTGTCTACTCCTAATTCATTATTTCCTTCCCCTTTCATCCGAACATTCTTTGTTACACATGTGTCACAATCCCTTTCTTCAAATGTCAATTCTTTTTTTTATTTAGATGAGCTCATCTTTCTTACTTTTTAAACATCCTTCGTCACACGTGTTTTTTTTTCTGGTCGTCCTGGTGCTACAAGATCAGATTTTCTGAAGATACTGGCCCCCTGACATAAAATTCCTAAAACATCAATGGTATTAGCAATTTTTTCATCGCAGAACTCAATCATGATGTGCAAAGTAAAATAAAAGACAGCAGTTTCCCCCTAAAAAGGAACCAAACTGAAAACCTTGATTAAATATTTGAAATATAAATAACTTGAAACGTACAAGCCATTTTTTAATTGCCGGGTTTGGCATTAAATGATCGAAAAAAAAAGGGTCGATGTTTCGTAAAAGAACACAAACACCATAAATAAATATTTGAGGAAATGTAGAACGTGAAGCCTAAAAAACGTTTCTAACGTATTGGATTCGTCATTAAATAACTAGAAAAGGGTTGATGTGCATTGAAATAAAACAACTAAACCTAACCATCTGCTCGCATTTATTTTCTCCTCTATTTTTTCCTCTATCTTCCTTGTATTATTTTTCATGCTCTCCTTTTTTCTCTAACTCGTCTCTTTCACATACTCCCCCTGAATTAGCCTTCTTTTTTATTCGGCATCTCTATGCTTCTTTCTATATCTTGCATCGTTCTTATTTGTTCAACCTCCTTCTTACAAGTGTCGCCACATACTCTCTTTTATTTTCTCATCTTTCCTTTTTGCCTCTTTCCTCCCACTCATTTACTATAATATCCCTTTAAACTTCATTTACTTCTACATATCTTTTCCTCTCATCATTGACGGTTATACGACTTTTATTTCTGTACTTGTCAATGTACTCCTTTTTTATTTTCAACCTTCTATTCACAACCTCATAATACACGGTTCTATCTATAATCATCTCGGTTGCCGTCTCTCTGCCTTTTCCCGCTTTACTTTTTATGTTCGTTCAATTACCCATCCCTTTATTTTGTTATTGTTTTATTGATTTCATACTCGTTGCATAGTCATCTTCCAGCTAATTTTTGTCATTTTACTTTACGTGGCGTTACACTTTACTTTAGTAATCTTATATAATATAGACCGCATCTGTCTGTTTAAATGTATGTATGTATTTATGCGTGTATGTATGTATTATGTATAGTCAGGTCATTTCAAATGCTACTGATACGATGTAATCCAGTACTACCTGCCTCATGTTGGGGTGGAGAGGGTTCCCGTAAGCCGTGGTGAAGGCAAACTTTCTAGGAGAAGCAAATCCCTGACCTGAAAAACAATAAAGCGGGAGACCAGTACCCGCATTTGGCGGGTCTGCAGTTTAACTTGTTGCTGGCTTTCTTGCTCTTGCTTGTTGCTGGATCTGAACATTTTGAACCGAGATAGAGACTTAGCTGTCATACAAAGCTTAAACTCTGTAACATCATCTTTGCTAGATACTCCCTCAAACATTTGGGATCATGGGCATTAATGTCTGAGGGAGTGGCGCTCGTCTGAAAAGGCGTTGCAATCATCATGTATGTATGCGTGTATATATATATATATATATATATATATATATATATATATATATGTGTATCTACCTAAAATTTCCGACAAAGACGACAAATTGTCACGGGGTTGGTATCATTTTGAAGCTCGCCCCTTCGCACGACAAATATTGAAAAATTGGTGTAAACCACTAATTCCTTCCTCCTAAACTGAACACTTTTCTCCAGGGATGGGTCGCTTATTTTCGAAAGTTATCCCCTCTTTTCGAGTGACTAGCCTTAATTAAACGTCCGCAACTTTCGGTTAGACGATTGACGTAAGGTAAATATGTCACATTTTTTGTTTCTTTCACGTTCTTTTCCTCCTTCGTTGTACGGGTTCTAGCCTGCCTGCCTACCTACTACCATTTCGTTTTTGTTTTTGTTTTTGCTCAACACACATCTCCAAACATCCTGACAACGCCGTACACCCATGCGCGTTCATCAAAATAAAACTGGAAAGACAGAAATAAAATATCCGGGTCGGCATTTTCCTTTCTTTTTGGCAAAGCATTTATTACCCTTAATATTCCGTCTCGACAAAACTTTAAAAGTCCCTCGCTTTTTCTCCACGACACGCCGGTCGTAAGCCAGCCATTCTTCATGCGTCCATCTCTTTCGGCTGCACTTTCTCTCTTTATTTTACACGTTCGTCTCCTTCGACGTCGACTTTTTTTTTCTTTTTTCCGACCACATGGTGTCTTTTTCTTTCCGTGCCAGCTCGCAAACACTTTCTAATTTGTATATACCTTCAAACATTGCTTCTTCTGCTTATACCATCGCTATCTATCCAGCATAAGGCTACTTCTGATATATTACCTCGCACCCATGCGTGCTCTATTTCATTTGCCCATTCTCACCCTCATCAAACATTATGATAAATTATTTTCCTATTTATTATTATGTGGTCTTTGTATAACAGACTCGCTGACGAGTGGTAGCCGTGCCAGCGGTCGTATAGCACATACACACATGACCAAGCCGGTGCGTTATGTGATGCCACAGAAAATAAAAGAGAAAAATACACAATGTGTGAGGAGAGAAAATAGCGCGTGCCGACGTGAGAAAGGCGTGAGAAGGACGAGAGAAGGGCGTGTTATTTCGTATCGGCTTGAACGATTTTTAAGAACGTTTCGATACGGCAGGGTTTTGTTAATTACATGGAGAAGTGGGAGATTTTTAAAACACTATTGGAAAGCAATGTATTTTGTAAACAATGGAAAATAGTTGAATCGAATTTATTTTGTTAGTTTTCTGGCGACATTTCGCAGATAAAACGTGTGGGTTTGAAGGATGAAAGAAGATTACCGAAAACGTTACATTTGTTCATTCCTCATATAGTTTTTCAGAATCTGTGTATACGTTTCCTCTCTTTTTTTTAGTTTCTCTTTTGTGCACTTTTTTTATTATTGTTTTACTAGTTATTTCATTGCCTCTCACTCAACTTTTGCTTAACCCCTCATATTGGCCATCCCCAATTCTATCTACGTTAAACCAACACAGCTTAAGTCTAATGACAAGCGCCCTGAAAAAGTTAACTACTACTGCTACATTAAACCATTCGTTCCTGCCTTAAGAGAAGACAGAATTACTTTCGAAATCTTTTAGGCGGTGACTTTTTCCTCCTTACTACTCCTTCGTAAAGATTTTTTTTGTCTCTATAATAACCTACAACTTAACGAAATGTTCACGGGCAAAATTTCCTTCCTATAACTCATCATCTGTGGGACACGGTAACGTCGGGCTGTTCCCTAGTTGACTACAACGTGGCCGTGTTCACTTCCGATGAAGACAAATTTTGGTTGAACCACATTCATAAATGAACATCACGACCATTACCAATCGTCACGATCATTACAACTCACTATGGTATGGTATTATCGTCCAGCTGCCACTTATTTAAGTATCGTCCTCGAGTGGCATTTTTGCATTAATAAGTTCTAACACTTGAGTAAAAATTACTTCTTTGTTATTTCGAAGTTTTTTTCTTTAATGCAAGATAAACAGTCAGCCATGGAAAACTCAGTTTATCCAGTTGGATATATGCATATAGATCGTCATCAACATTATTAACTAAATGAATTGTACTCAACGTGTAAAATAGAGAGGAATAACTGTGCATTCAATAAAATAGAAAATTACATTATAATCTTATTTATGTACATAGTATTTTGGTAAAATGGATTTACAAATCTGAAATGAGTCTTTTACGTGTCAGGCTCCTGCTTATTGTGTGTATATGAACTGTTGAACTATTATATTACGATGAATCAAATGGCATATTGATTTGTTGCTATTTTTAATCTCTTAGCCTCCATGCAACAATGATAATAAAGTTTAAATAGGTAAACAATAACATTAATTCATCAGATTTATTTAATTGTTATTACAGTTATTTTTGTGTTTCGGACTTTTATTTTTGAGATGTAGTTTTATAATTTATATTATTTGTATATTTCAGAAAAATGTTGTCATCATGCGATACGAATGATGCAATTACCAATAAAATTACGGCCAGCACTCATAGAGCTAGAGCTAGCAACACCATTGATTGATAAAGTTTTCACTTTGAAATTCTGTCACAGATTTACAAGTTCGACAATGAGAATTCCCGCAAATAGTCGCAGATTACATCAACTGAAACCTTGTATAAATAAAATTAATGTAGAAGAAAGTTGATCTTGGCAGTTTTATAATTATCTTTCACTTTTTATGCCCTCTTCACATTCCATTAGCGATGTTTCTTACAAAGGAGTAAGTGTTGTTTTTTTTTTTTTAGTTAAATTAATCAATATAACATTATGGTTGGCTTTTTTATTTTACCTTCTAGTTATAAATTTAGTTCCTTAAAGAGAGCTTAATGCCGTGTTTGGAGTGACAGCATTATTTTTTTTTGTTTTGTTTTTTTAATAAACAACACACAAAAATATTAGTTATTCGAATAATACAAATAATAAAACTGCGCTTACTGGATTTTATTTGTCAACACTATATTTAATATCACATTCATATTTATCTTTAATTTTAGATTTTGAATCAATGGCTATCCTTATTAAATAGGCGCAAGACCTAATAAATTAATTAACTAATATCACTTATACAAGCCGGATTCATTTATAAATCAACCACCATATTCAGCGCACTTAACCCAAACTGATTATCATATCTATATAAATGTTGGTAATTACTTTAGTTTATTTGCTCCTACTTCAAAAAGAAAAAGATCGGAAAGAAACTGGTATTCTTCATCAGTTCAATATCTAAGGAATTTTATGAATGCGATATTGAAAATCCTATTGCCTTATAGAAAGAGGTCACAGCTATGAACTGGGAATACATTAACGATTATATATATATATATATATATATATATATATTAATATATATATATATATATGTTGTTCTGTTGCTATTGCCTTTTTTAACGTCAAAAAATGTACCTTCGCAAGAAACTGAGGTATATAAATAATATATATATATATATATATGTATATATATATATATATATATATATATATATATATGTATGTATGTATGTATGTATATTTTAGAAATAAGAATGTTCAGGAATGGGAAAGGTGACGTAGAGAAGTGGAGGAAAGGCGAACTGATTCAATGTAGGAAAAAAGAAGGAACAACACTATTAAAATACGGCTGTTCAAATTAGGCGTTTTGTGATGAAAATCTATTTTAGCATGACAGATTTACGTAAATGAAATGTATTTTTAAGTATCAATACAGACCTGACGTGTCGAAATCTAGAATGGTATTTTTATTGTCATCGAAATCGGTAAAATCGTCCATGTATCAACCAAATCGATTTATTGTAAGTAGGGACCCACCGTGGTTCATCAGGAGTAAACATCACATGCCTCGCGCAGTGATTTAGTTCACAATATATCGTAGTTTATATTGCACTGTAGAGAACCTACTGTTGATTTCATAATTGTTTTCTATGGCTGGCATAACAGTCTAAAATGCAAATGTAAAGCACCATAGTTCAATTGTGCTCTAAAGAGACACATTCATTTCGAACGTGCCCTTGTCTTATCAAAGAACCTACTGTTTATTTTATATATCTGCGTTTACGCTTTGCGCAGTGATAATGGTTTGAATTGATGTTTAAAATGAAAATACCAAGTACTATGGTCCAGTTGTGCTTTAAACAGAAACATTAATTTCGAACGCGACTCCGTCATATGAAAGACAATTCTTTTCGAATGTATGGTTATAAACTTTATCAACTGGAATTTATGATTTTTAGCTGTATAAGGTGTTACCTTTGGTGAAAATCGCCTTCTTTCATAGGATTATTTTGATTGTTGATTAACGTTACTTATCGAAAACAATCATATCCTATGCAAAACCTATATAAGTACAGCTGTTTTCGACTGCACAGGAAAGAAGTCACACACACACACACACAAAATTCCTGTTATGCACGACATAGGTAGATAGATAGATATTTAGATAGATCGATAGATAGATAGATGATTTGCAATAAAGGCTTTGGACACATAAGAGTTACAAAAAAATGCATTTAAACACGAATCCTCTCAGAAAAAATTCAAACTAGCAGACGTAACCATCGTTTCCCGGTATTAAATGTAATGTTAAATAAAAACATGAGGTAAAAAAACCGGAAAAAAACTGAGACATGTGCATACGAGTATTATATATTTTTAACATTCGATTTCTTGTAAGGTATTTTTTAAAGACGAGATCGAAACAAAAACTTACAAGCAGTGAGACAAGTACGATAATCATTAGGCCAGCTTGGCACGAAGTTTAGAAAGTGTTGCTTAATATACTTATTTTAACATAATGTTAAGAATTCGCCCATGCGCAGTCACAAAACGGTTGACAAACCACAAAAAATTCGATGTTCTGCAATTCAATTTTGACGCATTAACAGCTCATTTTTCCGGGTGAAAACCAGTTAAAACGTTTCTTAATGCCTGGATACGCTATATACCCAATAGCAAGTATGTAGATCAAAAATTCGTAGAGTATATAGGTTGAGAAGTGTCCTCATACACAGCTTCTCACAGTTTTTGTTATAGATAAATAGAGGGGCTAGAACATGACAGAACTAGGAAAAGGCTATTGCAATCTTATCTTGGACGAACGATAAATAAATATTCTTGAACGATTTGTGAGAGGCAAAACAACATTACAGGATGGAAGGATAAAGTTGTCACTCTAGCCTATTTTCAAACTTTCATTGAAAAATCAATTCATGTAAGTTGATTATGTTATAAAGCTTATATCTATTTAATGTAACCGCCTTCAGCCTCAATCGTCGTCTTGATATGGTTTCAGAACTGAGAGCACGCCTTTTCCACAAGCGCCGGCGGGAGCTAAGCGAGGACTCGCCGGATGGCGACGATCAGGATTGCTTTAGTATTTGTGGAGCCTTACGTTATTGATGTTCTCGAGGTATGACCAAGCGAAGTCGTATAAGGGGTTCACGTCGAGTAAGGAGGGGGAGGGGAGTGAGAAGTGTGCAAAGTCGTAGCACCACTTCTGAAGTAAAGCCTGGGTGTCTTTGAACTTTTCGACCAGCGCTGAGGTTTGCTGCCACACATAGGGTCGGACAGCCACCACCAGGGAATCACCACACCCTTCAGCACATCCAGGTACACTTTCTAGCCGGCTTCGAAGTTGTGACGTGGCATTTTGTGGCTTTCCATGAAACCGTACAAAAGATAAAAACGTGTCCGGAAACTTTGTTTTCCTCACGCAGGGAACCTCCCTCAAGAGTTGAACTATCAGGATTCGCATTTTAAGAGTGTTGGCAATGGTCCTGTTGTGGTAACTTTGATTGATAGAGAGCATTTATACAGCGGCGCATCTCCGATCTCGCACGTTGAAGATTGTATCACTTTCAGACTTGAGAGACACCTCCGATCGCTATTGGGATTTGTACACAACTGGCCAACTAATAGATGGTCTGCACCAAAAACAGAAAGCTGGTTTTCATCAAGCGGAAATGAAATCATGTTGTCTTTTCTAGGGCGGCAATTTCATCGTTCTGCACTGTATATTCTATATGTGAACCTGATACAACGGAATTACAAACTTAAACGGAACAAGCCAACGAAGTTGCTATTTAAGAGTGCGTATTACAAACCAATGACATGATTATTCGCTTTATTTAAATTTTTCGGAATAATGTTCTAATTTAGAATCTTATTCACACAATGTTTCCATCGACGTAGCCTCCTAACTTCTCCAGGTCTATCTTGTCGAATTTGAAAATCCTCTGTCGAACTTGAAAACCTTTCTGTCAATGTGCTAAGTAATGCGCAGCAACACGGTGTTTTTAGTGGCGGCGAACTTTAAATCGACAACTCCATTTTCCTTTAATTGCAGATTTTGCAAGCATTGCTTTGTTTAAATCAACTTTGTTTTTCAATTTTTACTGGAGTGAGTGTAACCGGGACAACGTTTTCACTTTTAAAATGATAGGTCAATTTTCTGTGAGAAACATTTGATGAATGTAAAAATTACCGAAATGGGCCTGTCAATTAGCCATCTCTCTCATGCGATTATCCACATTTGATTATTTTATTTAGAAGATACATAAAATCCAATTTCTACGCCAGTCACCCAGATGCAATAAATTATTTGGAATACAATATTCGAGGTGCTATTGCCAAAATACAGCCTACATAAATCCATAGAGTTGGTGAAATTTATATTCCTCCATATACAGGAAAGCAACGGCCCGACATTTCATTTATATTATAAATGCCAAAAGAGAATATTTGAAATAAACCGCATATTTGTATGATAAAATATTTACTTCTGTGATTTATTTTGATTTAAAATTCGCTGCCTTTAAATAGACCTTTGGGTCTCAGTCTCGCCTATCGGGGAAATTTAACTTTCAGAGGAAGTAAATTTACAACTGAACCATTGTTAAGTACTTTATCCCCTACTATAGCGGTCATGCAGAGAATCGTAGGACACTGAAAATACAACTGCACATTACTTAGGGCGCCTATGTAGGCATGGCTGATGGGAGGAGAACATGTTATCATTTAATAAAAGGTTTAGTTCGAAATACCGTCCAGTTTCCTGACTCTGACAGAAATATTCCTGAGTCTGACAGAAATATTTCTTAGTTTGAAAGAAGGATTCCAGAGCCTGACAGGATACACCTGAAGAATTCGGTGGTTACATCGAACGAAACATTGTGACATAAGTCAAGATGAAAATACCAGTTTGAAGAATTTAAATAATATGAATGATTAATTCTCATCTGAAGTACATCAAGAAACAATATGATATTTACACATAAGCCGTAAAAAATAACAAAAAATATTCTAAACGCCACAGACCACGCAAAATGCAAGATTTTAAATATAACATAAGTGGACGCAAGTAATAGTAAAAACATGAGTCGTCTATTCATTCTGCGGTTTGGTGATGACAATTTCGTCTCACATTTAAGCGTGGCTTCCGTATGGACACACATACAAAGCTTCCTCTAAGTATGCAAGGATGTCAAGAATGAACCATAAAAAGAAAAATAAATCGCGGAAAGATATAGGAATTCCTTTACATGGAATTGTTTGTTCTGACAGACATATAAAACTATTTCTTCGTAAAACCAATGAAAGAAATGAAAAAGTATATAAATTCGAAAAAAAAACTTGTAGAAAAAGTAAACATACCTATTTCTGAATCAAAAATCCTCTTACTGTGTAAGTAAATGTCACTGTAGGAAATTCCTATACACATAAATAATTGAATGTGAACATAAGCACACGCATATATACATACATACATATATATATATATGTGTGTGTGTGTATATGAATATATATATAAACATACATATATATATATATGTATATATATGTATAGGTATGTATGCGTATATATACACATATATATATGTGTGTGTGTGGGTGTAGGTGTGTACGTAGGTGGGTGCGTGTGTTTGTGTGCATTTGCGGTATGCATAAATTGAAAGAAATTCCTACGATCAGATATAGAAGAAGGTAAACATAGATACACTCATCAGCACAAACGCACACGCACATACCGACATAGAAAGACATATTCACAAACACGCACACACAAACATATATATATATATATATATATATATATATATATATATATATATATATATATATATATAAATACATGCATATATACACACACACATATATATATATATATATATATATATATATATATATACATATACACACGCAAACGAATGTGCGTCTGAGCCTGCATGAAAGATCCATATATGTTTATATATGTTTATATATATTGATTTTTTATTTATTAATGCAAATATGCACATTGACATATGTCTATATATGACTTTAGAAACATGTATTAAATAAGAATTTATACGGATGTCGATTTAAATACTAAAATATATATGTTCATCAAATCTTAGCTATGCATATATGCATTCACATGCAAACATTTACATATATGTAAATTACAATGTATGTGCATGTATATAGAAAAATAAAACTAAAAATATATAATGCATGTAATATATTTTTAATTACCCTTTGTAATTTTACCATCTTCGTACTATGTCCTCCAATAAACGGTAAATATTTCATTATCATTAATAGATAATACGAAAAATTGAAAAAAATAAATATAGGTATTAATAAACAGAAGATATTTATTGTTTTTTAACAATGTTTGCCTGATATATATATATATATATATATATATATATATATATATATATATATATATATATATATATATATAAAGCTGAATGTATGTAATCGAGACACAGGATGTGGTATGTTTGATCTGACAGAACAGTGGTTCATTACAATTATTGGGTCTGCGTTCGCGCCTGGTCCAGAAAGTATGGAAATATAAAATTAAAAAAAAAAAAAAATGTTTACAAGTGTGTTTGATATAGATATACATAAGAATCCTTTGATAAGCATGTTTTAACTTAAATAGGGATGGTATAATAAAATTGTGGGACCTGTGTTCGCGCCTGGCGTCCATAGAATGGAAATAGGCACACACTTGAATAAAGACTTTTCCTATCTATCTGCGTGATTATACTTTGATAATTATGTTTCTGTTTGAAAAAATATGGTATAATTAAATTATGGGGTGTTCGTTCGCACCTGACCTCCATAGAATTGAAATATATCATAAAGTTTTAGAAGATTTGTTATTATAGATCCACAGAATATTGTGATAAGTGTTTCAGTTTGAACAGGTATGGTATAATAAATTATGAGGCTTATCTATTTCATTTTTATTTTCATCATATTTTGCTTAGGTTTTGATACCCCTAAATTCAATCCAAATTTACAACCCTTCCTTTTCATAACCGATCATACTTTCATAAATCAGAGTCCATTTTCTGTAGGCTGTTTTTGAACCCAGTCAACGACGGGTACCTTTGCTAGTATATATATATGTATATATATATATATATATATATATCGACGATAAAACATATTTTTAATGTATATATTAAATAAAATTGTATTTAAAACTTGTAAGATTTATTTAAGTAAATAAATGTTGTAATAGGCTAGCACATATCTTGTTCTATGTATACAACCATAAATATATTTTCATAAAAAGGGTAGTATAATTTATTATAGATATTACCAACAAATTTTAAGTTTCAAAGTAACCAAAGAGGTAAAATACAGCCAGCCTCATTTTCATAATTCTTAAAGTATCGCTTTATCCAGTATATGAATTATGGTTGCGGTTTTCATTCAACACGTTACTATAGGTTTGTAAAATGCTAGCATATATCTCGTTCCATGTAAACAACCATTGAATAATGGCATGTTGGTTATTTAGCAAATGTCATTGTTCCAAAGTGCACAAGTATGTTAAAAAGAAATGTTTTCCCTTAAATGCACTATCTTTGTTTATATTATTTTTATTTCTGCCTTAATCTCTCATTTATTCAGATACAGATGTTTATCTAGGTTCACATTTGATTCAATTTAAAATGAACACATCTCTTGTTGAAAGTAGCGTTTGCGGAACCGACATAAGCTTTATACTCAGTTACAGTAACTACTTCACATGCATATATTACGTTTGTAATTAAACAGTTTATATTAACTTGGCAACTATTCTTATTTCTACAGTTACAATTACGCCAGACCATATTTTTGGTACTAGTGGCACTTATGATCGGCATGTTTTTTGTATCTGTTAGGATTTTTTAAGTTGATTGGTTGGTTGGTTCTTTTTGTTTTACAGCATATCAACCCTTTCCAGGTTATTTAATGCCGAATCCAAAGATTTTGAAGAATTTTTTTTTTCTAATAGAATATATTTGTTGTTTTCACGTTGGTTTCTATTTAACCCATAGTTGGAACCCTAACAGGTACTACCCCTCCGGGTCAGAGTGGACCTGGGAGCAATGGTAATTGAAGGGTGGCTCCACACTCCCCAAAGCCCACAAGCCGGGGCCTCACCACTGCATATAGTTTAAGGTCATATCCAGGACCCCCATTGAGGGACTTTTACCCTCTTCAGGGGGACAGTCGGCGTATTCTAATGCCCCACCGACAGGGCTTTTTTTTGAAGTTGAGATAGACACTTTACTTGTGTTTTTATAACACGGTTACTTAATATAATATTTCTGGGAAAATTCCTATAGATGATACTATAAAGAATTGTGGGGATATTTAGGAGAACCTGGTTACTATAGAACGGATTAAATCCTCCGTCTTCTATTTGTTTTATTTTATTTTTGTTATAGATTCCCAATTATCTCCACCCTATGTTTTGTATATTTCGTAATGCAATTGCATTAATATGGTTACGCGTACTATTATAATTTTCTTGTAATTTTCTCTCTGCGTAGTATATTATACGATATGCGACCATATTGATTAAAAACAATTAATTTATTTGTACAACTATTTATTTTCTAAAAATCTTTTTCTTTTATAATCTGAACTAGTACATTTCTTACAACTGTGTATGGCATACATTATTAAATCGATGATTATTCTTACATATTAATTTATTTATTGCGGACTATTATCCTTATCTTTCTTAGTTGCGGTTTCATGACGTTTCGGCTGCCTAATACTCTGAACTTCGCCAGGTGGTAACCGCGACGGGATAGAAAGTCAAAATCACTTGACTGCATTTTCAACAATTGCTGCCATCCATTGTTGTTACCGGCTCACCAGAGTTTGGCCAAGTAAGCCCCTGGCTGAGCCGCTTTCCAGTTGATATATATGTTGATTCTCTATGGTTCCAGATGACAATTCTCTGAAGATAACGGTTTCAATCCTACCCAAACCCGGCCAGAGGCTTACTTGGCACAAGCGTGGGAGACTACAACAATTATAAATGGCAGTAATTGCTGAGAATGCAGTAAGGAGATCCGGTGTTCCTATCCCGTCACGGTTACCAAAGGATGGAGGACAGAGGAATAGTTGGCCAACGTTGTGAAACAACAACTAAGAGAGATGAGGAAAATAGTCCGCAATAAATCAATTAATAAATAATAATAATCTCAAGGTACTGGTTATGACCTTAAACTATATCCGATGGTGAGGCCACAGCTTGCGGGCTTTGTGGGGTGTGGACCCACCCTTTAATTGTCATTGCTCCCAGGTCCACTCTGACCCGGAGAGGTAGTATCTGTTAGGGTCCCAACTATGGGTTTAATAGAAATTGACTTAAAAAAAAAACAAATATACTTTATTAAAAAATTGTTCTTCAAAATCACTGAATTCGGCATTAAATAACCTGAAAACGGTTGATATGCGATAAAACAAAAACAAACAAAAAACTAATATCAATAATGAATATGCAGAAAAGGATATTAAAAGGATATGGTCGAGATTGCTTGGTAAAAAAGCAATCTGGATCTACAATTTTCATATCCTTTTCTGCAAATCCTCTTGGTACAGAACTTCTGATCATTTAAAGACAATTTAATTATGTTGACTTTGACTTTCCATGTCTCACTGACAAATAGGGGAAATACCTTTATAAATATTTGCTAATATTTTCTCTCCTCTGATTAGATGGTAGACATCGAAACCCTATATGTTAAGGATATTACTATACTAACGTATTCTTTGTCTTGCTTAGAATAATAAGAATCTTTGATATGAAACTCAACCAGTTCATTTCAATAAGCGTTTTATGAAATTCATTGAATCACGATTTTATTTATTTGCTCCATCGTGCATATCGAGCAATTCTTTATCTAGATGGGATAACTTATATAGTATTACTGCCAGTAATATTTTGTAAAATTCATAATCACAGGTTCCCATACCAACTGATTGTTAAAAAAAACTATTCTGCAGTATGTATATATATATATATATATATATATATATATATATATATATGTATATATATATATTCAATATGGCATCTAAAAAATTAATCATACTAAAATTAATGTATAAATACATTTTTAGATTAATTTTCGAAAAAAATGTTCGCAAATATTTCTTCCTCTCTCAAATGTATTTAGTTTAGAATAAACTAAAATAAAGCATCCTTTCTATGCAGAAGTATTAGGAGCCCAGGATTGTAATAATACAGTTCGCTTAGTACATAGAATGCTAATAAATCGGACCCTGTCCGGAATTAGGAGCCCACACCATTTTAGTTCTTATTCTGTCTCGTCCATAGCTTATACGTTTTTAGTGTACTTCTAGCAAGTTTTATTATGTCGATTTGTAAATATATTTACTAGGGTCCGATCTTGTTGTTGTTTTCTCTAATTGTTCACTCAGATCAGGTTACAAAAGTCATATACCCCACAGCATCCCCCGTCGAATTGCCAGTGTAACAATGAAAATCAGAATGACGTATACGTATCGCTTGTCATACGCGCACGTGAGACATGAGTTTTATTTCTATTACGCAAAACAGAACCAATATAAAGGGAATATCGTCGTTGACAAAAGACACATGGCCGAATTAACCGACCCGGAATAATAAAAAAAAAGAAAATATATTGTTTTATTGATAAACGCCCTTGTTTATGATTCACGAGTGAAACTTAAGAACACAACAATGATTGAGCTGGACAGATGAGAACCAAGACTCGATTATTGATCGAGTGAAATCCTCTGGGTCTGCCAGTGTCAACTGGATCTCTTATTACAATGTCAAAGGTTAGGAATGTTTATAGAAGAATGAAAATATGCCCGTTATAAGACGGACATTCATATTATAAATATCTATTTGCTTTGGATTTGTTTGTATTTTATGAGAAGCACAGAATAGTTGAAATTTCATTGTGATTCTCTATTAGATGGAGGGTTAAAATCAATGGGAGATACCCTCTCTTGAAGCTAGAGTTAATATGCAAATATGGAAAAGTAAAATTCAATGTCTTTTTTGTGATCCAGAATTTCTATAGATATGGTTGGAGAATTCAAGGCCATCCCGCTATAAGAAACGGAATTCCCCGAAATTATTATTACTATCCCGGGTGCCAAGCGTTGCCCGGATGTTTAGAGGTGTGTGTTGCGCAAAAAAAAAAGTTTCATAACTATGAAGGGGAAGTAACTAAGCCTGTTCGATGTTTCTAGTTTGGTAAATTCCTTATATGCATTTATGTTTTTTATTAATTAAACAACTCAAATTAAAACTAGGATTACCTAATCAAAATATAGGTTCGGGAAGCATATCCTAACCATGATACAAATTTTATTACCATAGATTTATACCTACGCTTACCCTCCAACCACAATTTTCTGGGGTTATGCGTGGCTTTTATACAAAATAACAATTCAGGAATTAAGTTCTTAAATACTTATCTAATAATAAAGCATACCCCATTAATAAGTATTTTAATAATGAATCTAATCTTTAGCTCCATGTACGTTTTACTCCAATGGAAGTGAGTGTCCTCCTTTAAAAATACTTTGCAAGGATGCGATAGATGTAAAATAGTTTCGCTTGTTTTCTCTTCTTTTTAAGGGGAATGATTTTCATAATGTTTTATTGTTAAAGTTTTTTTTTAATCTAATAAGTATGAAGATTGTCTGTTCTTGTGAAAATTTTACAACCGACATATTGTTTGGATTTGTTTGAATGGTCTTGAAACAAGCCCCCCTCCCACCTTCCCTCGTTGTTCCCTTCCTCTCTTTCTTCCGCCCTCCTCGCACCCCCCTGACCTCATTTACTCTTTCACTCTTTCATCCCATAATAACGGACATCTCTATAAAAGTCTGAGGAAGCTACAGACGGGCAAAGAAACGGTCGGGTACCTGAAACAATAATGTAACTTAACAGAAAGATACGGTAATAAAGATAAAACCCATATTTGCTCTACAA
The DNA here is from genome assembly GCF_053919585.1 of Euprymna scolopes. Lineage (NCBI taxonomy): Eukaryota > Metazoa > Mollusca > Cephalopoda > Sepiida > Sepiolidae > Euprymna > Euprymna scolopes. The sequence goes on along the minus strand of NC_136515.1, from coordinate 65,056,999 downwards.
CAGTATTGATCACTTTCTTCAGTTTTTTATTAATTACCATTTCCACTATATATATATATATATATATATATATATATATATATATATGTATATATATATATATTTATATCTATATATCTATATATCTATATATCTATATATATATATACCGGATTGCCGTAAAAGCAAACGTTAAATATGTTTATTATTTCATCATTATTATCCACAGTGTAATATTTTTCATTAATCAAAATCAAATAAAAATGCAATTAAAATAATCGTTTTTGGCATCGGAAGATATGCACCTATTTTTCCAATTCCGTTACTGATTCCGATACTCTTAAAAGTTCAGATTTTTCCGATTTTCGATTTCGATTCCGAATAATCGTCCCAATATAAGTTTTAATCCATTCTAGAATTACGCATTCAGCCGTGAAAACCCTCAGATAAGTGATATCCACTTGTGAAACTCGTACCATGACATCGACTAGATATCAGCTTTGCTTATTCAGGTCGTACATCTATGTCGATATTCCATTCATCAAACTCATTCCCATTTGACCAATTTTATTCGTTTCTTCAAACCTTGCTATAATCAAATGTATAAAATAAGGACCAGTTAATACTTGCCCAAATACAGGAGTTAAAATAATTCTATGGAACCGACGGAATTTAAAATTGGCATACCATTGTACTGAAACAACGTTTTTGCCAGTTTAATAAACTATCATATTTTTACCGTTTTTTACCACAAACAATGCGTATTTTGTTGAACGATATCAGCCTTTATTTCGCACGTACGTCTAAAGGTTTTGTGGGTATTCGAGTAGTGAGATATCGGTTTCCATTACATTTCAATTTCTGATTGTCAGTACAGTAACGGAAGAAAAAAAACACGGAGGAAACAGTGCGGTGGAAGAAATCGCAGTCTTTCCGCCATTAAAAGTGATAAAGTGGGGTTTAGCTGTTTGTCTGATTGGTCGAAAGTATGTACGAGGACGTGCAATAAGTAATGCCCCTGACACACCTCCAGTTGTCTGATCTAGTTGAAATTTTGCGTGTGCAATTATTTATATCTCTACGGGTTATGTGGAAAATTACAGCTCTGAACTAATTGTGGTTTCTGTTTTACAGGTGTTTGAACTGAGTCAGGTGTAAAATGGAGCCTGTTGAATGTCCAGCAGTGATCCGGTTTCGTATTTGAAAGGACGCACACCACAGGAGACTTTGGATGAAATGAAAGAAATCTATGGTGATAATACCCCATCATATGACCTTGTAAAACGCTGGCATTGTGAATTCAAAGATGGCCGGAAGTCTGTGGAAACAGCTCCCAGACTTGGTCGTCCCCCTTCTGCCATTGATGAGGCATCTGTCCGTAAAGTTGAGGCTGCCATTTTGGAAGATCGGCGCATTACTAATCGCCAAATAGCCTAAGATATCAAGATTAGTACAGGGTCTAGGGAAACTATCATTCATGACAATTTGCATATGCATAAGGTGTCTGCCAGATGGATTCCCACGTTGCTCACACCATCCCAGAAGCGAGAACGCGTCGAGTGCTCGAGGATGAATTTGGAGATGTGCCAAGATAATGAGTCAAAGTTTTTTAAAAAATTGATTACACAGGAAAAAACCTGGGTCCGTCACTAAAATCCAGAGACCAAAGGCCAGTCAATGAAGTGGAAGCACTTGGACTCACCTCCGCCAAAGAAGGCAAAGGTGCAGCCCTCAGCTGGCAAGGTAATGCTCAGAATCTTCTGGGACCGGGATGGAGTAGTGCTGACATATTTCCTGGCAAAGGATACCACAATTATTGGAGCTTCACTTTTGAGGAAATTAAAGGAAGCTATCAAAATCAAAGGCGGGGCAAGATCAGCAAAGTTACCCTCCTCCTGCAGCATAACGCTCCAGTCCACAACTCATATGTCGCCAGATCAGAAACATGAGCGTTTGGTTATGAAATCCTGCCCCATCCTCCCTACTCTCCTGACCTTGCACCCTCTGACTTTCACCTCTTCCCAGCCATGAAGTTGTTTTTGAAAGGAAAGCGTTTCCTAGATGATGCAGCCTTGATTTCTTAAGTCACGTCATGGTTGGAGGACCAACCTGGGGTGTTCTACAAAAACAGTGTCCAGAGCTGCATCTAACGATGGGAGAAATGCATAACTCTTGGCGGTTCCCATGTAGAGAAAGACTAATAACTATGTCAAGTTTCGTTGCTCTACTTGTGTGGGTCTAGTGCATTACTTATTGCACGCCACTCGTATGCCTAAGAGATACATGTTCTATCCGTTTATCAAATCACATTTAATCCAATTATTTGTAATACAGACGAGGCTAAAAAAGGGAGGGAATTCAAAAACTTAGCAATGTTAGGAAAAAAACTATTAGCGTAGCCGGAACCTATCTAGGGAAGCGTAACAGCGAACCCGTAGGGTTGTTTACGTTTTGTGATAGTTTGAAATAGGCATGTCGAAGAGGGCAGAAATGATATAAGTTCAACATTAAAATATTTATAAAACAGGGACAAAAAGGCAACATTATGGCCATTGAACGGAAATTGGAACTTGATCAGTAGTACGGGGCATATTACTTATAATTTTATAAACAAATTAATTAATAATTTAATGGCAAAACATACGATAATAATAACATTTCATACTCAAAATTCTATTTAGAAAGCAAAATTATATAGAAAAAAATCACTAAAGAATTAATAGTGTGAGAATTTTAAATAAAAATGAGGATTTTCTTGAATCTATGCTGCGTTTAAGATGCATAGAAAAGATGGTTAGACTTTGAGACATTCGGAACTAAAAAAACGTGCGTTCTATAAATATATGCAAGATATACAGGCCTAAAAGCTACAAGAGTTGTAAGCATTGTTGAGATAGTTATTCTCTTTGATTTGTGTATAGAGTTATGCAGTTCTGGGAAGCCAATTTCACCAGGATTTTCGTGAGAAGGGGTAAGTTTTCTAGTACTCCACAATGCCCCTACAAGCGAAAGGAAATTGGGTTGTGCAAGCATTTTTGCAGGCATAGCGTTTTTTTTTTTTTTTTTTTTTTTTTGTAGAACGCTACCTTTTCAAGTTTCAATTTCCCGATCTTCCTATACTCCTCTCGGTATTGAAATGTAAAACAAACATATTTAAACCGGGTTAACCTCGAGGAGAGTTGGAGAACAAGATAGCTAATATGGCCTTCCGTAAGGATCGAAGTCAGATTCGGCATAAATAACGCTTATTTATAGTAGGCCGTAAAGCACAGAGATTTAGAACGTGATTGTATCCCTTGATAAAAATGAACGAATAAACAATGGATTCCGCGGGCAAGCGGATTATTTTTTCAGAGATAAAGAACTCCGAGAACGGAAACGATGAAACGGAAACGGAGTAATTAAAAATCACTGGCCGTGCAAAGTGAGACTTATACGCAAAAGCTGTCCCCCTCTAGCTTCGAAACCCAATAAACTAAAAAGGATATTAACATACATATGCATATCAAAACCTTTTTAAATGTATAAAAGGAAAAAAAAATCACGTGATCCAATGTGATTGAAGATACGTCTATCCAATCTGATTGTTTACGGATGAAGATGCCCTTCAAGGCCGATGCGTGATAAACCAGAAAATAAATATATTTCGAAATTTAGCGTGGCATTTTCACAAAGAATTAAAAATCCTAGGAGACCCAGCCTCATATACCTAGATAAAGTCATTTCAAAAGAAGGCTTCGATACTAGTGTTAGTATGATTAAACGAAATCAAAAATCGGTAAAATCTGAAAATGTGTGGGTATCGGAATCGGTATCTGAATGGGAAAAATATGCGCTAATGTTCCGATAATAAAAACGATTCTTTTAATGCCTTTTTATTTGATTTTTGTTTAAAATAGAATCGCACACCGTTGATAGTAATGATACAATAATAGATATTCGTTGTGTTTTAAGAAAGATTAAAACTAAAATCCGCAAAGCATACGCTGCAAGTGTGTTTATTGACATTTGAGAAAATATCTGGATTTTTAACACGTGGTTTTACGATAATTGAGAGGAAAAACAATCTATTATAAAATATTGCCGAACTTCCGACCTTAACCTTTGACCTCGACCTTGAAAAATAGTGCACACCATCCCTAGGGCGGGGACCATTATCATGTCAGGTTTGATCATGATCGGTCCAGTGGTGTGGGTCGTAGAATATATATATATATATATATATATATATATATATATATATATATATATATATATATATATATAAACAAATGATTAATAAAACATGTTAAAAGACAATGAAAATGAGTTAAAAACATGTTTAATTTTAAAAAAGGAAGCACAAGATAAGTGGATAGTCCTTAATCCGCGGAGTTTCGAAGAAATACTCTCCTTTTCATCAGAGGGCAGGAATTAGCAAAATGCAGGATCGGATTTTGCATATAAAAGTATTTAATGAAACTACAAGTAAGTCACAGATCTTACTTGGTAAAAAAAAAAGGGGTGAGGGATGGGGAACACGAGGCAAAAGAAAAATGATAAAAAGATTTTACATGAATGGATATTCCGGTGAAGGGTAAAAATCCAAAAATGGTACAATCTAAAACGGTCGAATTTAAAATTTAAATCCAATCAATAAGCTCTATTTCCTTTTCGGTTTTATTGAGCTTTACATCTGGCTGAGTTTATTTTACTTGTAAATATTAACTCTTTAATATGTATAATATATTTTAAGTTTACCATTTTGATTACCTTGGTAAACTTATTGTAATTTATATATATATATATATATATATATATATATATATATATATGCTATGACCTTGATTATTGACCGTGCACTATATATAGGTGGCTAACAATCTCAATGCCGGGTTTGGTCATGATCGGTTACGTCGTTGAACATTGTGTCGATTTCAAACATGATAGAAGTCGCCTATCACTCTTGGGATTCGTACATATCTGACCAACTAGTAGACGATCCACAACAAAAAATGAAGACCGGTTTTCATCCAACGGACATTGAATAATGTCGTCTTCTCTAGAGCTACAATTTTCTCGTTCAAACTTGTAGTTTCTGCAGAATTAGTACGTCAATAAAATGAACATTCGGGCTTGTGCATATGTAAATTTATATTATAATAATATATCTAAAATATGACTTTTTCCACGTTATTCTCCCCAAAGTATATCCATTTCTCACTGTTGTATTTAGAGTAGTACTGTTACAGCGCTACATGTACCAGGCCAACATAGTTCTGGTGAAAATCCAGCAGGATTTGAGACCAGGAACAACTGTTCTCTGGTTGTATATTTCTCTGAATGTAGCAAGGAGCCGCAAATGAGTGGAAAGATGACAAAATTGTTCTGCACCATTTTTTTAATGTTGTCAATAAAACATGTTCTCCTTTATATGCAAACTTGTCGAGAGCAAAAAATGAATCTTTCTTTTCTTATTTTTTTTTCTGAAGTCCTAATATTCTGGGCGCGATGTTTCTGACAAAGTTGAAAGAGTTATTGCTTTCTGTATCAAAACCTATTGCATTTAACACTTATTTTTGATAGGTTGTTATCCTTTGCAGTAGTATTTTAGCTCCTGACATCAAGTAGTTTCCTGCATTGTCTGGGGTGATTTCCTTAACAGAAACTGGCACGATTTTATGCTAATATATAAATGTTACAGACGAATACGGATCGATGCAGATAATCGAATCCTACGGCCGTATCCTCCTGAGATTATTAATAACATTAGAAATAACACCGTAAGGCGGAGTATATATCAGGGGGCAATTATCGTAACCATCGTATTCCACATCGTAACCTAAATAACCGTAATCTCGGGACACCTTATCCCGGGGTTCTGATGTGTTGATTTATAACAACAATAACAACAACAAAACAGCAACAGCAATTACACCAAAACAAAAACAACAACAGCTGAAGGGTGCACACCTTTGTATATAATATCAATTTTAATTAACCGAGTATTGTTCTTTCTGTCTTTTGAAAACGTTCTTTAAAACTTACCAATTTCGTTTGTACATTTCTCGTTTGATTTACTTTCATGGTTCCTTACGAGAGGTAGAGGTGGTCGAGTAGTTAAGGACACGTACTGACGACCAGGATGTTCCAAGTTCGAATCCGTCCACAATTTAATTTCACTTGAATGCTTTTAACCTTCAAGTTGTACAAACCCGTAAATATCCGATTTTCTTTTTTCTTATAAATAATTATGATTATATATCGTGGAAATCAATGCCAACAATAGAATATCTGGTTTCTAAACGATATGATGATGATAATGATGGTGATGGAACCTCACTTCGAGCGTCATCTTTTTGTACCATTCTTCTTTTAATACATGGACAGTTCCATGTTATTTGGCTTTGGACGAAAGAAAAAACAGAATTTGGTCGCTCTGGAAAACAAACGCCGCGAAGAACAGAATTCTCACTTCACAAATCCAGGCAGTAACATCACCGTCGGCAGAAGAAACTAATAATAATAGACATGCGATAAATAACTAAAAGAAATGAATCGCCAAAGATTCACGTTTGAATAAATATTGACATTCAAAGGATCCAAAAAGAGAACGGTACTCCAACCAAAAGAAGAACCAGTAAGCACATCAAATAAAAAGAAAACAATAAAGCAAATGCTTCGATTTCTGCTCCCGGCTGTCATCAGAGAAGACATGCAAGCTCATAAGTTTACAGAACGGAACGAGTGGCTAACTTCTGGCGCATGGCAAATACCACACAAACAATGAAAAAGCAGGTCTTTCCGAGGTCGAGAAAAGAATACTAGAAGTTTCTTAGCCTTCAGGTGTACATAGTAGGGTTGAAGAGATATGTGAGGAGGTAAGAGCTATTGAGATCCCTAATAAAACATGAAGAGGCAGTCTAAAAAGAGTAATCCATTTAATATATGCGTTTAATGATGAATGTTTTATTTCAAATTTACCGGAAAATCCCGATAAACATGATAGTAGTATATAGTACACGAAGCGAGATCTTTTTTTTTTTGCATAGGCATCACAACTTATCAAGGCCAAGAGGTCACTCGAGGATGAAGGTTAAAGAGTTTCCATTAGTAAAATTGGCCAATATACTAGTTGTTAGTAATGGAAATTCGGTAAATTTGTTTACTTAAGTGAAACATCTCATCAAGAACTTGTTTACATTGAACTTGAAGACAACTATATTGTAGTCAGCTGGAAAGCAGGAAAATGGAAAACAGTTCTGTAGGCGTGCAGTTCTTAGAAAGGAGCTTTGTTCACCGAATCTACGTTAAGGTTTAGGCACGGATAAAGAGTGGGTGCAATATTGATAGTGCTTTCAGTTAGACGGGTGCTTCTTGTGAAAGTGTGGTGAAGGCGGACGATAGATTAGAGCTCAGTCGAGCACTTTGTAAGATCGACAAATAATTATTTTTATTTAGGAGCATAGCCGATCAATAAAAATAGGGAATGACGGTTGCTAAATAAATTAAAAGACAATGACATAGATTGACGTCAGTCGGTACCAAAAACACACTTTGCTAGCATTCACGTGTGCTCTCCTGTAAGTCGCCAATTCCTTTCTTATGAAAAATTTTAACTACAGCGTGGAGCGATAAAATTGTCGCCCTAGTACAGACGACATTGTTCCGTGTCTGTTTGATGAAAAATGTTTTTTTTTTTTTTTCCAAAACATCTACTATTTGTGTACCGTTCCCGAGAAGGATAGGAGTCTCCTATCATGTATGAAAGTGAAACAAAGTTCAACGCGCGAGATCGGAGATGCGCGATTGTAAAACTCATACTTATAAGAACAGGATCATTGCAGCACACTAAAAAGGCAAATCCAGAAAAAGGGGAAGCGTGAGGAAAACAAAGTTTCCGGCCATGGTTATGGACTTTTGTGTGGTTTCAAGTGAAGGCCACATCATGCCACCTCACGTCTTCGAAGCCGGCTTGAAATTCAACAAAGTGTATCTGCATGTGCTCAAGAGTGTGTTGATCTCCTGGCGCAATTAGGTGGCCCCTGGCAGACCTTGGGTGTTGCAGTAGGACCCGGCGCAGACCCAGGCTTTGTTAGAAGGAGTGCTACATCTTTCTACCCTTTTCTCTCTTACACCCCCGGACCTGGACTCGCTGGACTACTTCGTTTGGTCATACGTTGAGAACATCACCAACATAACCTCCCACAACACCAATATAATCCTTATTGCCACCATCCGCCGAGTATTCGCTGAGCCCCCACTGGCTTTTCTGAAAATGGGCTTGGTATCTGTTCCGGACCCAATTGAGGCGGTGATTTAGGCCGAATGCATCTACATTAAATGGATATCAGCTCCATTACATAATTCAAGTACCAGAATTCATTTTTATTCAATAAAAGTTTTAAAATAAACCTGTAGTATTTTTATTTTTTTTAAGGTGACACATTCATCGTTCCTCCTATAGAAAGATATTGAGTAACCAAATGCCCAAAATAAAATCACTTGATTCATACTAAATTCATACGAAAATATTTTTGAAGCATTATATTCAGCACAGTATCGCGAGAGACTAACTAAAATGCTTCCCAAAAGTTAAGCTTTACATGCAAAATAAAATGTTACCGACATATTTTTTGGTACTTCTGAGTTATCGTTTATCAAGGCCTGGAAGGCTTCTAGATTAAAGTTTTAGGTAAGTATGGAGAAAACATGATCGTGTCTGAAACATCATAGAAGTTAATATTACAGTGACAAGATCATGTCTGAAACATCGTTGAAGTTAATATTACAGTAACATGATCGTGTATGACACTGTAGAAGTTAATATTACTGTAACATGACCGTGTGTGACACTGTAGAAGTTAATATTACAGTGACATGATCGTGTCTGAAACTTCGTAGAAGTTGCTATTAAAGTAAAAAGACGGAAAGAGTGTCTATTTAACGCTAAACCGTTGACAGCCAACCATTGAGTAATGAAGTTGGTAATATAAAGCAGTCAAGATCAAAATTCAACGCAATCAGGTGTTTATTCGGCACTGTTATCATACCCATCAATACAAACTACCAGGGGTGCATCTAAAAATAGGATTTCAAATTTAATCTGAGATTTTGAAAAAAAAATAATAGTACAAGATGCGCTCCAAAAGTAGTTCCTCCTTTGTTTTAAATTTCCCCCGAATGATTAAGAGGGGAGTGCAAATTTCACTGTTATAATGACTCAACTTATGCATTTCATGGCCTGAAAGTTTTATATCTCTGTCACAGATAGTGATTGCGTAAGACTTCAAGCAAGCAACCCCTTTCATGAACGTGCGTCAGAGGAAAAGATGCGCCATTAGAATTCCTGGCAAAAGTGTATTAAGCATGGTGGTGGACTATGTTGAAAAATAAAATCGTGAGCACAAAACATCTCTTGTTTTAATAGTAACACTTTCCATCTTTACAACTATTTTACTTTTTGCGTTAAAAAATTAAAAGCTTAACGCCCCGGGCTTCCATGCACAGCCATCGTTCATATCTTGCAAAAGTAAATTAGTGACTATACAGAAAAATCAATTGTGGGACACGAAAATACTGCCGTTTTAATATTACCACTAGTGATGGCGGCAATTCGAATTTTTTTCTCAATTTTGATTCAAATACCGATTCTGATTTCATGATTCTTTATGAATCTCTAAATATCTCACTAGAAAATTGTTATTTTGGTTCCGAGTACCGTAAAAAAAACACATCTTTAATGTGCATGTATTTTCTCAAACGTAAAAACACTCACTTGTGAGGGGGTGATCTACAGATTTTAGTGTTTTTTGAAGTTTTAATCAATAAATATTATATATTTTATTATTACTAGCAGCAGTCAATGGTGTTTTACGAAACAAGATCACATAAAATAGATAATTAAAGGAATCGATTTTGACATCGGAAAATAGGCTTAAGTTTTCACAATTCCCTTAGCGACTCCGATAACCCCAAAAAGCTTCGATTTTTCTGATTCCCTGATTCAACACTAATTACCACTTATGTATTGGTAGCTCGTTAACTTTTTCAGAACAAAGTAAGAGATTTTACGTGTGGAACAACCCTTGTATTTTACTTGGTCTTTTGGCTAGGATCACAGTGTAGTATTTGTTCAGATAGCACACTTAATGTTTTTTTTTGTATGCTATTAGTGAAAGACAAATTGCGCTTCGTACAAAATTAAAGGAGCCCCTATTTGGGATCTGTAATATAATATTTTACTTGTATTTTGAGTAAGATCACAGAGCAGTATTTACTCAGATAGAATAGTTCATTTTCTGACTTCATTCAATGATTACTAAAAACTAGACTGAAACAATCCATGTTTTGTACCGATGCAGATTGCTCTGTTATCGGGAGCTGGAATTTTTTCCACATAAACTCTGACCTTCAGTCAAAATATTTCCTCGTAGGGAAGCAAGTAAATAGAAATCTTTGAGCCTTTTCATTTGAACAAGTTGTAGTATCTGTATTGATACTATATTTATCTCACATTTTTTCAATGTTGGAGGATGATTCTGTTTGCTGCTTCGATTGTAGACTTGGGGATAAAGTATATGTTAATTATCGTCTTGACAATCAGGCCGGACTAAGATACGCCGCGGGGGTATTATATGCGAGGTCCATCCACCTATATTCGGATTCTGGATGGGTCAAGTTTACTGCTTGTAGCCCGAGACGTCACTACCAGGGGATGCTGATAGGAATGTCCATGCAATTTCTACTAGAACACAAGGATCCTTCATTTAGGGGTGCTAGCTGGACATCTCCCTATTCAGGCCTTGTGACACATTTTGCTGAGGCAAACAGCAAGTAAATATAGATCTTACTTGATAACCTGTGCCTGGAAACAGAAGAGGAATCTTATTAGACTGACTAAATTTTAGTTTTTCTCACTTTCCTGAGAACTGTTGAGGGGGGATGTTATTTTTATTGCGTAAAATTTTTATCTGCTGTCCAACGCAACCCTCGTAGGTATGCAAGTCAATAAGGACCAAACGAACGAGATACACAACTTTGTACAGAAATACGAGGGCTCATATCAGTATTACATATACCACTGGACTGAACTCTGCCTTGGAGCAATTTAAAGCCAGTGAGATCGAGTTTGGTTTGAACTGAAATCAAGGAAATGAGGAATGAGAATTAATATATACATATACATATATATATATATACATATATATGTATATATATACATATATATGTGTGTGTGTGTGTGTGTGTGTGCACGCGTTATATAAAACATCCGGTTGTTTTCATGAAAAATTCCAATGCGCATGCGTTAGCATGTATAATAAGAGCCCGTTTCTGAGAGGCGCTCTTATGGTTGATGGGTCAGTTAGTTACTCTACGATAATTTATTCTATTAGAAATTTTAATTTTTCTTTTCAGTACCGAATCTTATTACGTAGTCATATTTTCTCCATCTCTCCTTCAAACTATCCTCGTCTAAAATAGCTTATCCAACCACTCTCAAGAATTTCCATATCTCACTCTATATCCGAACTGAACTAAACTGACCAAATATATTTTTCCTAGAACTATCCGTCTGTGGAGCACAATACGTTAGAGCTACTTACCCGCCGACTACCACATGGCTGTTTACAAGCCCAACGTTAATCAAATTATTGTTAAATCGTTCTATAAATGATAAAAGTTTACCAAGCTTCCATAATCATTACGGTGTTGTCTTTTTGTCCACCAGGCGTTCTTTAACACTTCTCCGCGAGTTGCCTTAAAGACTTGATAAGTTGTGAATAGTTATGTTTAATATACGATAAGACAATTTCGTGTTCATACATATTATATATCATCTGCCTCTTTTTTAAAAAGATGTTCTCGAGCGACTATCAGTTTTTATTAGACTATATAATAATACGATAATCATTCTATGTTCGTACATACGTCATCAGCTTTCACACATACAAAACATGTGATAACGAAAGATGGTTATGAATTTGATATTGTTGCGGTGAAATATTCTGAGTTCACTAACTATAAAATAAATTATTCCAAAAATTAAACTTTCTAACACAAACAGTACACTGTATGCAAAATGTAATATTTGGATGCTTCTGACAACGGTTCTCATATCTTGAGTGTTATTTGCACAACGTTTCGGTCCATATAACCTCCGACCTTCTTCATTATAGTTTGTTGAACTGGGAATCATCCTGTTGACTCGGGAATATTTATGTCGAACTCAGGAATATGAATAGCATTTTGAACGGAAAATTGAATCAATAGGGAAAGCATGCTTTCTTCAACTCATCTGGGTAGAAGTCCTAAGTAATTTTATTCATTGATCACCGGCACTGAGGATGTAACATTCAATCTCCAGAATGGTAACTGTTACAAGTGAAATTTACCAAATCCTCTATCTAATGCGGGTCCCTGCTGAAACGTCTTGAAATTTCTTTCTCACTAAGTATCTCGTACAGTTTATATATTATACTTATTGTTCTTTCTGCTTCTTGTAAAATCAATTCTTTTTATAGCTTTAAACATAAGCATGTTCTTGATCCTTAAAAATATCATATGAGATAATGTATAAAGTAATGTTGATATGTGGGTTGGTTAATCTGCATTACATTTGAGGCTTCTTGATAAGATGCAGTAATGCGTATATAATTGGCCCCTATTTCTTATCTGAAACCTTTCTATAATAAATGTAATCCTGCTAATCTCCATCTTTCCTATGAGTATTATTATATAATATATTCGTAAGAAAGATACCTAATATGATGCTGATGTTTCTCACTTGATCGTCCCTGTTTCGTTGCGTGCCTGCTATGGAGATAAAGCTTATTTTCGTGCAGGAAATACATAAGGCGACCTCGCTGTCAGTTAATAAAGGCTTTATTTTTTTTAGAGAAAATTGGCTCACACTAAAGAAAGGGAGACTATTTCTATAATTTGCATTCTTCTGACTACTATTCTAAACTTGTATTTGATTTTCACAATGTGTCGGTCGATTTCATATTCGACCTTCTTTAAGTATATCTTGTCGAACTGAGGAATCTTTCTATCGAACTCGGGGATTTAGACGGACGCACTGTTCTCTTCTTACGTTAATTTCGCTTACTTCTTTCTTAGGTGAAAACCGCTGCATAAAAAAATTACTATGAGTGTCTTTATCACATTCTGACAATACTTATCACTAGCGGGACCTGTGGAAATTCTACAGGGGAATCATTCATACGTAATATATTAATGTTGGCATTCTGTAGATGTGTAGTGTAAAGCGAATCGCAGTGATAGTATTGTATGTTTTTTGTTAAAACTGCAAAAGTATTAATCAAAACTAACACGAATGCCCGGCAAAGCCCAGTCGTAAAGTACGCTTAAACATGATATGTAAATTCTTACAAATTTCGTATATATTATTATAGAGTTGACTTTCTACCGAGTTTTGTATATTATAAAGTTGTGATTTCAAAAATAAAAACATATATATATATATATATATATATATATATATATATATATATATATATATATATATATATATATATATATATATATATATACATATGACTTTGGTGCATTATCTGGAATCGAAACCGAAATAAAATTTTATGAAAAAATATGTGTATATATGTATATAACTTGAGTTCCTTCAGCCATAATCGAAACCGATCCCCAAACTTATAAAGAATTCTTGATAAAATTATTTATAAAAATAGATTTCTGGAGGGCCAGCTCACACTCATACAATAATAATCATATATTATAATAATGTTATTCTAGAACAAGAGCATATCAAATGGGCATTGACGCCATGCTCCTCTCCAGAGTTTACACGTTTATGGACAAATATCGCGAATTTGGTCTTCTATGAAGCAGTTCGGCTTTCAAAAATTGTATATGTCGTTTTTCAAAGAGGAAAATATGGACTAAGAAGCGAACAAGCAGAATATTATATAAATGACGTTTACGTATAATTCTATGTTACAGATAGGTCTATTCTAAGATATGTTTTCACTGTATTCATTTGTGCGTTGTTTAATTTTTTTTTATGAATTAAATGCTGCAGTCAGAAATCTGTACGCAAATAGCGACGATTCAACTGATAGAAAATCGAAACAAATTGTTGACGACTAACCGTTTACACTGTCCATTGTGCGTCTGTAAATGTTGGTATGTTGAACCAAGCTAAACACATTGCACTGGTTAGGTCTATACAGCGAGTCTCGCTAACGACGCCGTCATTTCGCGCGGAAAAAAAAAAATTTTCAGCCGACTGAGTCAGAATCGATGACCGATTTGACCGATGGTCATAAATAAGTGGTATTGACATCAGCTTAATGGACGCGGACATAGTAAGATAATACAGAAGAATTAGGGCTGATTAGCATCCAATGTTTGGAGATTGGATATAGGAAGCAAAAGAAAGGTTGTTTACAATATTGCAGACTAAAGCACTTTGTCCCAATTTGGCTTGAAGAAGTCACTGCGGTTCAGCTCTCTAGCAATGAAATGGAGTTTGCAATGCACGTTATGCATGGATTCGTACGCAATACGTATATATGTACGTGTATAGCTATCTATCTATCTATCTTTTTTTTTTCATTTTTCTTAAACTTTTTCTTCTAGGGGATGGGACATCCAACCAGATGTCTGACATTTACCCCTATTTTAGTGAGTCCAACCAAGAGATCTTTTCAGGATTCTAGCCGTCCCTTTCAATGCAATCGTTTGTATTTCACTTGCACTTGGTTCACCGGGTATGCTTGCTATGTACTTTTTAAAGTTCTTTTTCATAAGCCCAGTTGCTCCTATGATGACTGGTATAATTGAAACGTCTTTTAATTTCCAATCTATCTATCTATCAGTATATATATGCATATGCATAAACAAATAACAAATGTCTATATTCCAATTTTTTTGATGTTGACCATCTACCAATTTATTCCTTTAATTATGTTGACATTCAAAATTCTTGATAGCAACCGTTATGTATCGCAAAATCATTCATCTAATTATCATACCAATCAATGAATCCAATCTTTACTCGTCAGAAGAAGCAGAAACAACCAATACATCACAGGAAAAAAAATGAATTTCGGCATGATTACAAAAAGGGAAAATTGGATTAAAAGTTGCAATTATCTTTTATCTTATCTTTTATTGCGCCATTTTACATGAACATCGGTAGTTGCACTTATAAATATTTATTTGTAGAGTAGTATGACTTTTGAATAAGAAAAAAACATATTTTACAGCATAGTACCCGTATAAAAAATAATGTCTTAAACATCACTTACGAAAAAAGGTAGCACATCAGTAGTTGTGCTACTTTTTCTTGTAGTTAAGTAGTTTGATATTAAATTAGAAATAAAGTGCTTCTACAGTATAGTATATATATATATGAAAAAAATAAACTCTTAGCCGTGATGTATGTAAATGTTAGTACGACAGAAAATTATGTAAAATCCTGAATAGTTTCATTCTAAAATAAAAAATAAGGTGATTGTACAGCATTTTACCCGAAAAATCCGGTACTTGTGATGCATAAAGCAATTACATACAATGCATGATAAACATGCAAGTTATGATAGATTATTTTGTTGAGATTAAAATATGTTGTTGATATAAATTAATATTGGAATAAAATAGAAGAAACGATGTTTCCATAAATAATATAAACTAATAGGTTTTTTAATAACAACAATTGAAAAATAGATTAACCGTGGACAATCTGACGTAGAAGTAACTTTAAGCTAACGTGTATCTTAGGAAGATAGTCAGTGATAGTTTGAGTTCAGTCTTGTTTTATTCGCTAACAAGAAAAGATAGTGTTTTAAAAACGACCAAGGAAGCGGGTCGAGACAACATATTAATAGATGTGATTAAAACCGGTGGTTGTAACTTCTGGGAGATGGAATGATTTCGGCATGAAGACCTCTACGTGTATATTATCAACACCTCGCGTTAGGCTCTGTTTCATAGAAGTTGAAATTCTTTATTTCAGTCCAATTATCTAAACAGCTTAAGCAACCAACATGGAAACCGTTGGAAAAAGGTATGATCCCATTTTATGTTTTTACATTCCAACATTTATAATGTACATCGACTTCAAAGACATTCATGAATAGACGACACGTATACACATTCATAAAGGGACGTACTTAAATACTCATCTTTTCTCTACGACGGTATAATATACGACGTCTTTGTGCCGTTTATATACACACGTCATATAGATGATTGTAACACGTATTTACAAACGTATATACACGCATTATATCTATATGAACCCCCACAACACAACATATATGTCCTAGTGTCATATACACCCGTTCATTGCATACACAACTCTTGACAAGCCAGCACTTTTACAGTATAGTGCCTATATGAAAAAACACGTCTTACCCGTGACGTACATAAAAGTTATTAAAAACAAAGTTTTTGTGGTTGTTTTTGTTTATTTTTATATACTTTCGAACCCGCGCGTCCCCATCCTCGTATAGAGCTAATGTGTGAAGGCCTATTACGCTGCACGATTAAAAGTAGAAAATGAGGGGATAGAAATTTACAACACGTGACATCTTTCTAAATACCAAGGCTGTGAATCGAGAAATCATTTTGGTAAAAGCTTTTACACGGCTGAATGCAAAAAAAAAAAAAAAAAAAAAAAAGCAACAATAAAATAATTATTTACTATACGAAAAAAGTCATTAAAAAATAAAATAACATTAAATCTGACATAGGTAGAACAGAGCACTGACGCGCGTATGTAATCTGTATGCAAATGACCGAGCCGTGAGCGAGATGAAGTCAAGATACGGATAAAAGAAAAAGGATTTTAAAATATAAAAAGAAGAAAGTGGGGGCAGAACGAGAATCACGTTAATGAGGTGGAAATATATGTATGTTGTAATGTTAAATTATTAATTTTGAAATGCCATTTAGGCAAAATATTACACTGGAGTAATCAAAGTCAGGTCAATCCAGTGAAACGACAATAAGCAAATAAATCCTCCCTGATAATGCCATCAAAATAGGCGGTTCAGGTAGTTACATTATATAAGAATATAAATCTAAATCATATATGTAACAGAACGCGCACGGTCACATTGAAAAATATCAGCAGGTATGTAGGATATATCGCTTGCGAAGATGTTAGCAGCAGTAGCTGAAAAAGCATATATACAAATAGGAATTGTATGCAAGCTTGCGTCAGTAGAAACAAAAAAGGAAAAATACTGAACATGTTTGGGCGCCAGAGGATAAAAGTACGGTTGGAAAAGGTGAATGTGTAAAGTCGAATACAAAACATGGCTATCTACAACCAGCGTGTAATAGAACAGGAAAAAAAAAAAAAACGCGAGCCAGGCAGATCGACATGTCGTCCTGCAGTGGTAACCGGAGACAGTTTAAGCTGGTGTCGAGATAGCGGGGTTTGTTAATCTCATAGCAGGTGATATGAACTGTTAGAAAAAATAAAACAAGAAGCAGGCAAGTAACGGTAATAAAAGCCTTTTTGCTAAAACAGAAAGAAAAACCGAGGCGGAATTATTTATTTTTTTTGTTTGTTTTTCCTTTCGAAAGTAGTCGAGAGTAAGGGTACGAGCGAGATTGTAACTGTAACGAATATTGTTTGAGCGTAACGGTTGGTTACATATCGTTCTGGATTGAGGATTCATGTTCGGGCAGAAGCAACACGTTTAATCTTCATCCATGTATCTTCCTCTTCAAATCAAATAAGCTATAACCCTCACCGACAAGGAAGATATACTGTTGCATTTTCATATCTCAGAGCGTTAACATTTTTTTTAAAACAGCAGAAATATAACACTGCTTACATCATATATTAATGAAAAACGGTATAATCATATTGATGCACTTACTTCCGTTATATCCTCGAAGTTAAGCAACACCGAACCTGGTCAGTACTAAAATGGGAGAGCATTTGGGAATTCCTGGTGTTGTATATGCTCTACGCTTATCCCGGCGTTGTTTCAGTTATCCTAGCCAATACATCCAAGCGGTACCAATTCAGAAGAGGTGTAGTTAACGATTGAGCAACCCTTGCCTCACAATTACACGCGCAGGTACCCGTGCAGGGCATATTCATTGTCTCTTTATCCTGAACTGAGGCATCGATAAATGGGAGATAAATATGTAAAAATAAATAATTCAGAATAACAAAGAAATAAATACAATCCAAGGTTAAGGGAAAAACTGTACGTTAACAATCACTAATTCGGCTCGAGTACGCATGCGCGAAGAGAATGGAGGCGGATTTAATGAGGATAATGATAGCGTTAATGGCGATGGAAGTTGTCATTAGCACTGCGAAAATTGGGAATTCCTTACCGAATTTACACCCTCGCTTTTTACAAGTAACTCATAATTGACAGCTACCCTGCCTTTGTGTAGGTTCATTGGGAAAAATATTTGAAAAACGATTTGAAGCAAATATCGAAAATAGTGACATGTTTCTCGCCCTCGGTTTTAAACATTCTTCTTTTTACATGATGTGATTTCCATATATATATATATATATATATATATATATATATATATATATATATATATATATATATGAATACAGCATTAAAAAACGTATATGTATATATATATATATATATATATATATATATATATATATATATATATATATATATATATGTGTGTGTGTGGGGGGGTGTAAATAAGTTTCTTCAATGATTTTTCACTTTTAATTTCTAAAGATCGATGTAATTACATAAATATAAGCAGTCTGTATTCAAAATTGTAAGATGTTGACCATCGTACCGTTTATTCTTTTAAGTTGACATGCAATGTTCTAGACAGGATGTCTTTAATAGCGCCAAATTATTCATTTAATTATTATATCAACCCATGAATTTATTCCGTCCTTAACTTTACTTGAAACTTAAAAGATGGTGTAATAATATGAAAAAAAACAAAAACATTGTAACTTCTCTTCTAATTTTTGAAATCATGGCCTATCCTTTTATTTTCTTTCAAAATTGGTGTTTTTTTTTCTGGTGTGTTAGAAGCGAAATTTATTCACTGGCTGATATAATGATTTAATCAAGGATTTTGCGCTACGAAACATGTACTGCCAATAAAGTTGCATGTCAAATTTCTTGAAGGAATAAAGGGCAACATGGTCAACATCTTGAAATTCGCAATATCCACTTTTCTTATTTATTTGTTATATATATATATATATATATATATATATATATATATATAAATATAACTATATAAATATAAATATATGTATATACATATCTATCTATATATCTATAAAAACAGAGATGTGTGTGCCACAGACGATTTCTGATTGGTTAATCCAATAATCACATCTCCTAAAAAAGTATGGTTCGTAGGCTCTTAACTTTACCATAAAATATCATGGCTTTATTTATTGTCCATCTTGGAAGGGTTTAATTTTTTTATAAATTGTTATTTACAAATTAAAAAAATACGAAACTTACACAATCTTACAATCCAACCTACGACATCACGGCCGCCATTCTGGTGTAGCCGCAGACACGTACACAGCACGAAAACAATGTTTTGAAAATCTAGCAAAAATTAATTTTTCTGAAATTTTTCAATATTTAAAAATAAATTATGCCGGCTGATAAAATTTTTAAACTAGAAAGATAAAATTTAAAAATACTTATTTTTATGTAAAACGCGCGTTCGCTCGTGGTCTTTTCATTTCGGGTTTGTATTACTGTACACATAGATTCGAAAAAGTTGTCAAAAAACAAATATATAACAAATGAATGTTATCAAAGGCAAGATAAGTTACTTTTCTACCAAACTGGATATATTTTTCGTGTTTTTATTCAATGTAACACATTTATTCAGCTCGAAAAACGGGTTTGTATTACTGTACACATAGATTCGAAGAAGTTGATAAGATACGAAACAATACAGCACGAAAACACGCGCACACACACACACACACTCACGTTCACTACCGTCCTTGGCTACGTCAGGTTGTTATGGCAACACGATAAATACACAGTAAATTTGATTTTCTTCATTTCTACGCAAATATTACGCAAATATAAATCATATAGAATATCTGTATGAATATAATTACACGTAATAGTTAAATAAAGATGATCATCGTTAGAACCGAAAAAAAAAAACTAATAGGGAATTTGTATAAAGTTGTATTTTCTTTTTAAAGAAATAGAAAAAAGGGGTGTTTATAAGACTATCCATACTTATACAGTTTAGTGACGACATTAAAAAATGGAAATATTGAAAAAAAAAATAATTGTACGTAACTGTTATAGACTGAAGTTCTCCGAAAAAAAATGTTCACTTCATTTGATCAAGTAGTTTGTTCTTACAGCGAAAAACAATTACTTATCACGACGACGTCAACGTGGCCATTTTGGAAATGTACCTGGCAGAATACCTCCATTTTAGGCCAAATTACGCAATCTAGCCTTTTTTTCTCGCCATATTGAGATGCGCAGTGCGCACAACATATCTGCAATTTTTTTACGTTTTTTTTTCTTTTTTTTTTTAAATCTGCAATTTTTTTTGCGTTTAGATTTATTTTTGGGTAAAGTTCCCCCGGGTTTTCCTTTCACTTCAGTAAATAATGGTATTTTGTTATATATATGGCGTACTATTATCCTTATATATATGATGTTTATGTTTATGTTTATATATATGTATAAGTGAGTGTCTGTGTGTGTCTGTGCGTCTGTGTGCATTTCCCTACGCTAAAACTCTGTCAATTTTAAGCCTACAGATTCGAAATTTGATATACAGGGTAGTGAGATTTGGGAAAATCGATGTGATAGGTTTTCGACAGAAATTTGGCGATTAAGTGGTCAATATTCAACAATTAGACCTTTGAGAACTCTACCAAACTCCTCCTACAATTTAAGGTCTGAACACGTGATATTTTATATATAGATTCCTTGGACATGGATCTAACTTATTAACTTTACTTGATCCCTAAACAATAAATGTTAAGAGGTCATAATAGGGGTCAAAGTTTAAAAAAATTGACCTTTTTTTTTTCCTCGGCATACACTTCAAAACACCTGGGCAACGCCGGGCACCGATTGCTAGTATATATATACATACGCATACATCTATATGCATATATATACAAATATATATATATATACATATATATACACGTATATATACACATATGTGCACATATACACACACACACATATATATACACCCCCACATATATATATATATATATATATATATATATATATATATATATACTTATATATATATATATATATAATATACAAAGTAATAGACCAGAGTGTAACAAAGCAAAGCCATAGTTATTTAAAGCGCAACATGGCCAACATCTTGAAATTTGCAATACCCACTTTTCTTATTCATTTGTTATATATATAAATATAAATATATAAATATATGTATATACATATATGTATATATATATAATTACATATATATATATACATCTATATGCATATATATACAACTATATATACATATATATATACACACGTATACACATATATACACACATATACACATACACACACGCGCGCACACACACATATATATAATATATATATATATATATATATATATATATATATATACATATATATAGCCAGTAGAGTTTAGTTTCCTAGAAGAACATCCAATGAAACAACATGTGTCTACCAAAATAGTGCTCAATGAGTGAACAGAGCAGGTATATTAATTTTATTTATACAAACATTAATGGCTACATATGTGCATACATGTTTCTGTAATCACCCACGTTGGGGGATTACGTCTTCAGGCCAAGAACGACGGCTTTCGACGGTAGTTCTTGGCCTGAAGACGTAATCCCCCAACGTGGGTGATTACAGAAACATGTATGCACATATGTAGCCATTAATGTTTGTATAAATAAAATAAATATATACACATATATATATATGTATATATATATATATATATATATATATATATATATATATTATAGAAAGTAATAGACCAGAGTGTAACAAAGCCAAGCCAAGGTTATTTATATTTTAAAGTGATGTGCACGAAGTATCGCAGATATATCATAAATTCAATAGCTGAAATAACCTAGAGCTATTATAATAAAAAGGCTAAAAAATTACTAATTGTGAAATTATTAATCAAGTTTGGATGGGAGAGGACATAACAGAGTCAAATCAATACGCATGTAATATTTCAGAAATCCTTTTATTCGTTCAATGGTCACATATAAAACCATCGAAAAAGAAAAGAAAATGTTTCTGATATCCTCTTCTCGTCAGCATAAGTAGGGGCAGTTATCAAAATTGTGTACGACACCAAAATTTTACTAGCCTATTGAAATAAATAAATAAATTATATATATATATATTTTTTTATTTATTTATTTATTTATTTATTTCAATAGGCTAGTAAAATATGTATACACACACTTATATATATATATATATATATATATATATATATATATATATATATATATATATATATAACTACTTCATTTACTCACAAAAACCTAATATACGAAAGTATGGATTTATGCGTAAATTCAAAAGTGCTCAATACGTAGGTAGAGCTAGTTAGTAATTTATAAAATATATATGGCGATTAGGCTACACTGAATATTCTGCGTTTCATCCACTATAGGATTCGCCAGGCTTATTATATATATATATATATATATATATATATATATATATATATATATATATATATATATATATATAATATTTTGATTGCCGAAATTCCTCATCTGCACAGATTTACCGTGACCAGATAGATTTTAATGTATCTTATCAACGTTATAGGGTAAATGATTTTTAGTAAAAGCGATATTCTTTTTTCAGTCTTTCTTTCCAGAGTCCTAAATTATAAGATGACTTAATGAATGAATCTGCGTAAATGAGACGGTCTTCTTTTTTTTAATGTTTCCTTCCAGCATCCTTGACTGTGAGATGACTAAATAAAGGAATATTAGTAAACGAGCGAACATTTTTTTACTGTAATATCGTTCGTAGTGTAAATTTGGTAAATTGGATTAAGTTGAACGGCTCATCAAGGAAATTGTAGTCAGCTGGAAAGCAAGCAAACAATTCCACAGGTGTTCAGTTCTGAGAAGAAGCTTTGTTCATGGAATCTACGTTTAGGTTTAGGCACAGATAAAGCGTTAAGAATATTATTGACAGTGGTTTCAGCTAGACGAGTGTTTTCGTGAAAGCTTGGCGAAGGGGGTAATAGATTGGAGCTCAGACGGCACTTGCCACATAAATAACGATAAAAGAGAAATAAGCTTACATTGTCTCTTCTGTGATAAAAAGGTTGCCCAGAAGAGACAATGGCATCTCCCACTAGGCTACGAAGTCTATGTTGCACTCTTTCAAGTCAGGATAATCATTTATAGTAGCTCTTACCCAAATGGGGCAAAAGTACTCCTTCGTTTGACCTACCTTGCTTTTATATAGTTATATAGATAGGGAATTGCATCAGCAGTGAGATATTTAATAGAGCTGTAGAAGGATGTTACTATTTTACCAGCGACTTTGGCAACAGATTTGATGTATGTGTTCCATTTAAGATAACGGATAAAGGTCAAACCCAAAGACGAGAGCCATTCATTTCAAAAGAATATATTAAAATATATTTTGTTAAGTTTTTTTTTAAGTAATGAACAGTTGTATATCTAAATAATGATCTGTCATATATCTGAATAATTAGTTGTATCATTAAATAATAATTGCTCGCATCTCTATATTATTATTAGTGGTATATATATATATATATATATATATATATATATATATATATATATATATATATATACACATATATATGATGAAAATAATGGAAATAGTATTCAGACAAAATAGAGAAAATAAAAAGGAGCAAACCGTATTATGTGTTCATCAACGTTTCGTCTTTATTTCGAGACTTCCTCTGGATGAATGAGATTAAAAAAACAAAAAAATACCATTACATAATATTTTAAAATGGTTCACGTGCACAGTGAGACGCAGTTCTATTTCAGAGAAACGGGAAAAGAAGTTGGAAATTCAAAAAGGAGGGGGAGGGCTGGCGCTGTTAAAGAGAAGGAAATTTTAGTGACGTTATATAGTCGTTAATGTAATTTTAAAACGACCACACGCAGTTAATATTCTTATTGGAAATAAGATATATCTGTTTAAATTCAAATATACGTTTGAAACAGAAATGAAATGAGTGTTTTTATGTAATTTATTGATTGAGATTATGTGTTAATTATTACAGGGGGTGTTTGAATGGGGTGAGAAAGTTAACCTGTGTGTACAGTTAAATAATGTTCTTTTAATAAAAGTTTACTTATTAATGGCGCTATGTTATAGAAACCTCCACGTTGTTTAATAGTGCTTGAAATTGCGATAAGCGCAGATTCAAGAGGTCTCCGGCGCGGTTTATTTTAAATTAATTTAACTGCTTTTGCTTGTTTAAAGTCAAAGGTGTGATTATGTTACAATGAATTAGAGAATAATGCATTTGGAGAATTGCTATTTTTTATATCTCTTTTATGTTCACTGAGCCTTTTTTCCAATTTACGCTGAGTTTCACCAACGTATTTATGATAGCAATTATGGCAAGGAATAGTGTATATACCTCCATTGGAAACTGGTTTGTTATGGAGATGTTTCGTAGTTTTTAATATATGTCTTATGGTTAGTGATGTGGTTTGTACGATAGGAATTTTTAGTTTGTTTAGTGCGTTACAGATTATTGTATTATTGGTGTGTGTAGGTAACAGAAGATGCCTGTTTATGAGGGAAAGGTCATGTGTGTATGATTTTTTATTATTATTTGTTCTGGAAAATATTTGTGTGGCTTTTCTGCTAGCATTCAATATGAAATATGATGGATATTGCAAGGTTTTCAAAATGTTTGTGAGGTATTTGAATTCTTCGTCCAGATATTCAGTACTGCAAATTCAGAAAGCGCTTAAGAAGAAACTAATTATCATCCCTGTATTTATTTTATTATTATGGTGTGAATAGAAATAGGCATCTCTAAATTATGATTATATATTAATATAAATAATTGTCTCTTTGAATAATGAAGAATTATGAGCCCAATCCATAAATAAGTAGTCTGCGTGGCCGGCGTTGCACGTGTGTTTGGAGAAAAAAGTTCCAGTAGGCAGGCAGGCAGGTTCGAACCCGTACCAGGAAGGAGAAATAGAACGTGAAAAAAGTGACGTCTTTTCCGTTGCGCCCATTGCCAATCTGAAAGTGGCGAATGTTTAAATTAAGGCTAGTCTATCGATGAAACCGACACTTCCTTGTCGAAAAGTGCCCAGTTGAGAGTGAAGAAATTAATGTTTTAACCAATTTTTCGATATTTGTCGTTCGAAGGACCGTGCTTTGAAATGCTACTGATCTCGTGAAAATCCGTCGCCTATGTTGAAAGCCTTAGCAGAGATGCGTACATACATACATACACACATCCACTTTAACAGGCAGTTGAGATTGTCTTATCTCTAAATAATGATTAACTGTACCTCTTCATAATTGTTAGTCGAATCGCTATTTAATGATCAGTCATATCTCTAAATAATGATTAGTCAGATTTTTTTAAATAATGATAAATCCTATCTCTAAATAATCATTAGTCGAATCGGTATTTGATAATTTGTTTTATGTCCAAATAATTATTACTTGTATGTCTATATAATGATTAGTTGTACCTTTCAATAATGGTGAATCATATCTCTAAATAATGATTAGTCTTATCTCTAAATAATACGTAATCGTACTTCTAAATAATGATCAGCCGTATATCCGAATAATGTTTAGTCCAATCTCTAATGTTTAATAGTATCTCGAAATAATAATTAGTCGTAATAATTATGAGTAATCGTATTTCTAAATAATCATTAATATTAGCTCTTATTAATTATTATTCGTATCTCAAAATAAATTATTAGTATTTTTAAATAGCAATAAGACGTATTTCTAAACAACGATTAGTCTTTTTCTCTGAACATTTATAAGTCATATCTCTAAATAATGAGTAATCGTATCACTAGATAATGATTAGTCTTACCTCTAAATATTGATAAATGGTACCTCTAAATTATAATGTATCGTAGCTCTAAATAATGACTGGTCGTATATCTAAATAATATGTTTATTATTTTTACATAATAAATCTGAATATATCATTGCATTTTTATAGAGTCAAGAACAATATATTTAGTCTTAGAATAGTTGTAATCCATGTTTCTGTCCAGCACGAACATACATACGCAATAATCACATGGGCGACTGAGAGAAAGCTTTGGTCATATAGGAATTTTTAAAAAATAAAAACTCATGTTGTATGGACACCGGTTAGCATTAAATTAAAGAAATTATATGGATGAAATAGAAAGCAATAAAGTTAATGTTTACCTCATAATGTTCGCTTAAACAATATGGCCGACTTCTATAAAGCATTGTGTACATTCTTGCGAAAGCAATTTTAAAGATGTTCGATATGAATATCGAAACGGTGTTTGTTTATGGGAAACGTTCCTCGGCTATTCGGTGTGTTTCAAGTAAACCAGTGTAAACACACGAGATTTAGCACGAGACTTATTTGAGATTTATTGGCAAGTGACGGGAGTGGATACATATGGTGTAAAATTTATCTTTTTTAAAGGAAAGTCTGAAAGGAAATAATTTATAAACTATGCCATTCATTCAACAAAACAAAATAGATTTGTTTTTGTTAAATAAATTGTCCAACCTTATTTAGTGTTTTTATTCTTTCAAAAAAAGCTTTACGAAATGTAGTTTCAAATAATTTGACCAAACCTTTCCTGTGTTTATATATTTCGGACTGTTATTTTTATCTTCATAGTTGTTATCGTTTCATAACTTTTCGGCAAACTTATCCTCTGTCCTGCTTATGATGATAAACTACAAAAGTAATTACGGCATTCCTGGTTGTTGTCTCAGCACGTCTTGGCCAACTAAATCCCTTGCTTGTTTTGAGTAGGATTGAAAACGCTATTTTAAGAAAATGCAAACTCTGAACCGTAGAGATTCACCGCCTCTATTCATTGCACCACAGGCCTCGAAGGGCTTTGAAGGTTGGGTATTTTGGTCTTATGAATAGTTTTTCGAGTTTATCTCGTCTTCCATGATAGGGTTCGTGTTATTCAGTCGCCAATCAGGGTTTCGTCAGACAGAATAAAAAAACTGGTAGCACAAAGTTCGTTTTGTATAAAAATACAGAAAATATACTTTTTCTTTTTTTTTTTTTTTTTGGCTTGTCTGGAGGCGTCAACTAGAGAGCGTGTTTGGACATGTAGGTGGGGTAACTGAACCACGCGCTCGTGTAATGTTGCTTTACAGAGCGGATGTTTGCTTCTCCTTTTTCTCTGGGCTATATATGTCACTTTCTCTCTGTGGGTGCGCTACCTCCAGTAGCGTTGTTACTCAAATAGTTGACCTTTCACCACCGGCGACATTAATTTGACAACATGGGCCCGATCTTTCTGTGCTTTTTGGCTTTTGTGTGCGTGTGTATTCGTGTGTGCACCCTCAACAAAAGACCTCCGTACCGAATGGTATTATTATTATTATTATTATTATTATTATTATTATTATTATTATTATTATTATTATTTTTATTATTATTATTACTATTATGAGGATAAGGTTAACAGTCCGTAAATTAATAAGTAAATACACAAAATACTCATCCCAAAAGATTTCAATAAAATATAATATATAATAAAGAAATTCTGCACATGAAAGCGCCAACCACGCAAGAATTTCAAATTCAAGTTTCACAAAAACTGTCAATAAAATTGTATATATAATTTGCCTCCTCGACAAGGGCCTAACACGCGTAAATCGATGTATGTAACATAGTAGATGCACGAGTCTGTTTCTTTTTTTTTACTTGTGAGTCACCACTAATTAAGGCCATAAAAAAAAAACTCCAAGGTTAGGTTTAACAAGTGTAAGGTGGTAGTGAAGTAATAATTACTGGTGTATATTCGGTAGAATTTGATTATTGTGTGGACGGCTTAGAAAGAACCAGTTTGCATTGGGTTTGGAGACAAACATGTTGCATTCATGTGGCACTATTTCTTTGTGCCACTGTTTCTAACAAACTCTGAAGCATGGCCGAGTGGTTATTTGGCAATGTGCGTAGGGATACAAAGAAACATCCTCCAATAATTCCCTTTCCTAGAAATCTCTCTCTCTCTCTCTCTCTCTCTCTCTCTCTCTCTTTCCGTTCAGGCCGTCATGAGATGAGCATTATAATTTTTGTCTCTTGGTAAACAAGGAGGAGGGAGCAACCCTCCCTCACACTAGTAAGGGTAGATTAGTTATCCCTGAAAAGCTTATAGTCCAGTTTTAAATTGTAAAAGTGTTTTTGTAATATATTGTATCTCTAATGTAAAATAAAATAGTTATGTTGCATATATATTAAAATTTTGTCGGGTGTGTTATTTATTGTATATGCCATAAATACCTTCATAAATGCCCTTATTGAAACAACGAAACGTTCCGGGAAATGAAGAAAGAAAATTCCAGTCTTAACGCCACCAAGAGTGAAGAGGTCAAGACGTTTCCTGAGAGAAGAAGGAGCCACACAGCACATCCAACATCTCGGATATGTTTTTCTTCTCATAGACCCTAATGATGGGCATATTTATATCTTCCTGAGACATCTTTAAGACATTTACTATAACACGTCTGTAGGTCACACCTCAGTGACCAGCTGATAGTGGTATATTCAACCAAGCAGAAAGTCAACGAAATAATGTTTCTCATGCTGGCAGTTCTGGGAACTAGATTTGTTCATGGAATCTGCGTTTAAATTTAGGCATAGATACAGAGTGGGGGAAATCAAATATAGTCGATTGTCTCCTGTGAAATTTTGGTAAGAGAGGATCTAGATGCGAGTATATTATAACCCTACTTTTGGACATTCCTATTTTGAAAATAAATAAATAATTGTTACAATTCGTTTTCTATCCTTTGAAGATGATTCAAACTTTAGTATGGTATTATGGATGATAACGACTACCAGTATCATCATTTCAGCTTTTCACAGTTTTTATTTCAAACAAATATTATTTTATAAATATGTCTCTTACTTTTCGACAGCATTGTAGATATATAGCTGTATCTGAATGTATGTATCCCTAGTCGTGTACACGTGAGTCTTGATGTTTGTGTTCGTATGCGTGTTTAAAGGTTTTAAAGAAACTGTTAATAAAATGTGTGTCTGATGAAATCATTTATTTTACGTTGATGGGCGAATTTATTTTTAAAAAACCTATATATACATGCATATATATATGCTTACATACACACACATACAAACAAAAATACGCACCCCCCAAACACACACCCACACACAAACACATATATATATATATATGTATATATATATGTATGTGTATATATATATATATATATATATATATATATATTCTTGTTTGCGGGCAGTAAGATAATGCCCATAATAAGTGCTTACAATTCAAATTTGTGAAACGCTGTAATGAAGCTATCCTGTGAGGGAAATACCAGTCGCTAAGCCATATTTTTTTATATAAACTTTATTTCTTACGGATTATACCTTTCATCGGAGTTACAAGGTGTTTCTGGTTTTACATTCTGCCATATACGCCCGAATATGTCTCCATAAACGTTAACTGATCGCTGAGCTGATCCTTGGTGCAGTTACTTTACGAACGTATAACTTTGTGTCTCTTTTTTTTTCTCCCGATTGAGCCGTCATTTATGTATGTAAATAAAAAATAACCACTTTCACTGTTAGTGACGCAGGTTTACGTAACCCTCACGACGAATTTGTTATAGTTTTAAATTCCGTTAAAATTTTTTGTTTAATTTATATATTATTGGTAGACAATCATTTTATTATTTTCATGCAAAATTACAACGTATTTAATTATAAAATTATACAGAAAATATGTTATTGTGTAAATTATTCTTATTGTCACACCACTATGTGGAAACACTAAGGTGGTAGTGAAGTAATAATTACTGGTGTATATTCGGTAGAATTTGATTATTGTGTGGACGGCTTAGAAAGAACCAGTTTCCATTGGGTTTGTGGTAGTACCACAGTGCCACTTCTGCTTTAATCTAGCGCTTTCTGAATGGTGCAATATTTACCAATAATACCAGCAGGCCAAAGACAGAAAACCATAGAAAGTCTTCTTTGAAAAGTGTATATAATGTTACGTTGTGGGATCTATATAAACGTATAACTTTTGACGTGTTTTATAAAAGTAGATAATATATTTTAGTGGAGGATGAT
Organism: Euprymna scolopes; assembly: GCF_053919585.1. Classification (NCBI taxonomy): domain Eukaryota; kingdom Metazoa; phylum Mollusca; class Cephalopoda; order Sepiida; family Sepiolidae; genus Euprymna; species Euprymna scolopes. Next base: position 65,026,723 of record NC_136515.1, on the reverse strand, counting down.
AAGATTGAGATGCCTCATACTTTTTATTCATACGGAATTTGTCCTGTGATGAAACATGGAACGACCAGCACCATAACCGATCGAGAGACCTGTGTTTTTGTAAAACCACAGAAACGACGACGACGCCGACTTTATATTTCACAATGTATGCATTTGTTTCAGTGCCTCAGTAGTCCTCACCAGAAGGTTGTATAACGTGTCTACTTGCTTGTTCCTTCCACTCCAACTTCCTGAATCTAAAAGTCGTCTGCTTAGTTTAGTTAAACCCCTCACTCTAATCTTCTTTAACTCTTGGCTTGTCACTTTCCTTATGTTATCACCAAAAGTACACGTCTCCTAAGGTGTGGCCTCTATCATGTACGCAACTGTTGAAAATCATTTTTCTGATGTCTAACATACCTTATTTGTGCTAGAATCCATTGTTAGATTCCAGACAAATTTTATTCCTAAACAACAAATAACTTCCAATATACAGTATTTTAACAATATCATTGGATAAATTGATACATAGAAAGATAGATGAATGGATAGATAGATAGATTATAACAAATTACACTTTTAACCATATTATTATCCAACAAAACTACACAAACTCCCAGAGAAAGCAATTTATATCAAAAAAATTATTCATTTAATAAGCAAATTATATTACATTACAACAAGCTTTCCAAACGTAATTTCTCCTATATTTTATGTCGCCCGAAAGATCAGAGACGATTGCAATATAAAATTAATATAAATATAGATACCAAATTAAAAAAAAATCTTTTTACAAAAAATCAATCATCGGGAATTAAAGGAATTTAGGAGCCCAACAAATAGGATATTCTTATTTTTTTTTTCAATGGCTAAGGACTCCTCATAGAAACTTGACATAACTCTGTTCTTAAATAAGGATACGAACATGAGGCGCTACATTAACATTTAAATGAACATTTCCGTAACCACAACCAAGGTAATGTTCCTAGCATGTTTTCCCTCATGTTTCTTTCTATTCAAAAATGCTACTTTGCCAAAACTGTGTTTATTCACAAAGTCTGAAGAAATGCGGGTTTTTTTTTCAAACGATATAATGCTTGAAATTGTCTGAGTGGACATTGAAACAATTTTAACGTAAAATGAAATACACTTTTCGTTGCCATCAACACTTTGTCTTGAAGTCTTGATTTTTCACACACAGTATATTAATGTTCAATTATGAAATGTGATAATTTTGTAGCTTAATCCTTAACTCAACCTTTTTTGGCTTAAAATCATATTGGTACATGAAAATTTACTGAATTACACGAACTCAGTATATATATATATTATATGTGTATATATATATATATATATATATATATATATATATATATATAGAGAGAGAGAGAGAGAGAGAGATGTAACCCCCCCACACACACACACAAATTAATTTGTCATATTTGGGGGCTCGTTTTGTTTATAAAATTATTAGGCGAAAGTACAGAATCGTCTCATAAAATCAATTCAATTTATCATTATTTTATATTCGCCACGGTCCCACCAACAAAACACAAAAAAATGTATTTGTCATGTATAGTCTCCCCCTCTTCGATCTCTAAACTTGAAAAAATGCTAGAGATGGCAGTTCTCGTTGAACGATTGGTGACAAAAAATAGGGATGTTCATTTTAGGTTAAATTTATATAGAAAAGATATTCCCCACTGTAAAATTTATTTTTATATTATTTATAAAGGCTTATTAAACGTATTAGGCACCAAAAATAGGTCTTCATTTTTTAGGGGTCAAACGACGCTGGGTCACGTCGTAAAAAAATTGCTTTTTTCTTTAATTAGAAAGTTAAGTTTGTAAAAGATGAGATTAATGACACATAAGAAAAAAGTGTAGATAGTGAAATTTAGAGAGGGGAGCAATACATCTTTATTTTTTAGGTGTTAAACGACGCTGGGACACATGGAAAAAGAATACCGATTTCTGTATACAAGATACTGTTATTTAATAAAATCGATTTTGGTTATGTAATATGCAACTGACATGATCTCTTAAGTGTATATTTTGCAAGAATCATGTAGTAATAAATAAAAGAGTAAAGTAAGGAAACTTCTGTATATATTACTCAAATTGTGAACAAACAAACTAACAAACAGACAGAATACGAATTTATATATATAGATCGGTGTATACATATAAATGTATGTATATATATATATATATATATATACATGCATGCACACACACACACATATATATATATATATATATATATATATATATATATATATATAAGAGCAAACAGTTAATAACACATGTGTAGACACTTTGAATAAGAGTTAAAAACATATTTACTCTGGATAGGAAACACTTTATATGTGGATAGTCCTTAATCCGCGGAGTTTCGAAGAAATACTTTCCTTCTCATCAGAGGGTTGGAATTAGCAAAATGCGAGATCGGATTTTGCATACAAAAGTATTTGATGAAACTGCAAGTAAGTCAAATATAGTACTTGATAACAAAAAGTGAAGCAGAGGGAATATGATGAAGAAAAAGGTGATTACACGTGAAGGGATAGTCTTGTGATCGGTAAATAATCCAATGACGGAAAAAATTTTATATATATATATATATATATATATATATATATATATATATATATATATATATATATATGGGGGGATACTCAGTGTTTTCTGTGATATACAGTTGTAAAATTACAGTATAACTTTTATAGACTGTTATATATTTACTTTTACTGGAGTATTGACGTAATTTTACATATTTTCTTAATACTTTCTTTTAATTTAAAGAAGTGTGGAATTAGGAATTTAGTGGAAGGAGTTTTGTTTTAATTTTATTTCCCTGGTCTAGCCTGAAATATTGTAAAGATTAACTGGCAAGAGAAGTGCAAAAGATAAAGAGGCATCTATGGAGATAGACAATCAGTCAACGAAAGAGTGAGGGAAAAAGAGTATGTGTGTGCGAGAAGAAAAGAGAGAGATGGAAGAGTTAGTACGTGATGATGAGAGAAAATTATAGAGAAATACTGAGAAGTAAAGAGAAAGAAGAATTTAGTTATTTGTATAACCCGGGCAACGCCAGATAGGGTTGATATCGCAATAAATATAAAGTATGATTATCAAGAGGCAACTGAGGATGAGCGGGCGAAAATGGGGAAGAGAGGATAGAAAATAGACGGGGAAATAAGTTGATAGAAGATTTATATAAATATGTTAGATGACTTCCTTATTTAGTTTTCTTTTATGATTCAGACCACTGATTCCTAAAAAAAACAGGATAATTATCAATGGAAAAAGCAAAAGATAATGAAAAATTTGATAGAGAGGTGAGAAAATGGAAGTTGAATGTAAAGAAAATACACGCTATAAATTTTTTTTTTTAAGTTTACTTTTTATTGCCATTGAAACGTCGGGTAGAACTTCAAGCAAATTATTTAAATAAAAAAGTACAATTCTTTTATGGTGCGTCGTACTTGCTTCTCCAGCCGCTGATCTCAAATGGAAGTCTTATAGAACTGTTTAAAATTATAAACACAGGTTTTAAAATGTCTAAATCAAAGAATATTTTAGACGAATTAGAAAGCAGTTGAATAAAGGTATATTATAAGATGGTTGCGCAAACAACATGGCCGACTTGAGCAGATAAATATTTACATTTCTGCGAAAACAATTTTAAAAGATATTGAGAATAAATACGAAAATCGTCTTTAATTAAAAAACGCCGCCTTCATCCCATAGATGTGACAAGCAATGTTATAAATAATGTGGATAAACAGTCATAATCTTTCACGGGCAATTCGACGAGATTTATAGACAAATTCCAGACGGAAGAGAAAAACAATATCATTTTTTTTATTCCAATTTCCTTTGATTTTTAATGCCTTTCCGGAAAGCGTTTTACTTCCGCTGATCATTTTTTTTTCTTTTATAAAACAAGTTCAGTTTTCGTACGACATTACTTTGGGATAAACCACTTTAATTATTAAAATAACACTTACATAAATTGGATTATTTCGAACAATTGATCAATGCCTTTTACTTCTATGGTGTTTTTATGTTTGTTTCATTTAAATTCAGTCGAAATTCCCAAAAGGCAAGGGGCTCTATTCCTGAGGATATCATTTGATCTGCACATGGGACACGTGGATATTCTAATATACCATATACCCTTTATGTCTCAAATGTCGAGTTTCTAAAGAAGTTAAGAATATTAAGTTTCATCTTTTCAATTTACCAGTTAGATATATGATAATGTATGTTCTCTGTGAGCTCTTAATCTTACTGGATTACTGAACAAAAATTCATCTAGTCTGGTTAAGTATCCCATTTAGTGCCGTTACTCTATGTAACATCACCAAGAGAAAGTACGCAAATTATCGTAAAATACAGTGCCAGTAAGCCAGGAGATCTTATTTGGGCAGCAAATATTATGTGAATTTGAATGTTTATTCAGGGTTTTAATTCCGAGGTATATTACCCCGATGCCAGGTTGTCCTGACAAATCCCTATACAGAGAGAAAGTAGACACTCGAGTACAGTGTCTAATAATCCTCTTCACTATAATTATATTAAGTTTAGTATTTGTTTTATCCTGGCAAACTAGATGTTTAAACCATGATGAAAATATTATCATTGTTTAATCAGAAAAAAAAAGAAAATCTAAATAAAAAAACAGAACAAAACTTAGTTTTTCTCAAGAAATATGAAAATATTTGAAAGTGAAAAAAATCAACTGAAGTCAAATGAATGCTATCATGAATAAAGTGTTATTGAAAAGTGTACCAACACCGAACTACTTGTTTAGAGGCTAAAATGAAACACAGATACATACAAATACAAATAGTCGCAAGCATATGCACTTAGGCGCATATACATTCAGTGACATCCACACATTCATTATGCACAAAATAGAAGCTTCTCAAATGCACTTGTGACGTTAGATGGTGTAATGTAGTTAAAATCGCCGGTCTGCTCTTTTCATCGGATTACGTCGATTATCGATACATGGGAGTCATTCTTATATAACAACCGATCTAAGAACACTGCCAGCCACAGTCGATTACTGAAAAAGTAAACTATCATGATATACATCTACTATAAAAAACATTTCTTTCTTTCTCACCTCTGTCATATCAAAGAACCTACTGCTGATTTTAGATGTCGGGTTTTTCGGTTTTTGTACTAAAAAAAAAACCCTCAAATGTGCTTGCAACTTTAGGCTGAGTAATCGCCTGTTCTCTCTGTTCATCGAATTATGTCGATTATCAATTATCGATACTTATAGGAGGCAATTTTAAAGAAATCGATCTAAGAACACTGCCAGGCTCAGAAAGTCATTCAGAGATGAATTTTCGTTTATATAATAGTAGAGATAGAGTTTATACATTCTAAAAAATGATATTTATTATTCATGTCTAATACTTTATGTTAATAATCCAAAAGATGGAACTGATCTCAGTTCCATGCTAGCTGTAAATCTTTCTTTTTACCATTCTGCATGAAACTAAATCAAAATAAAAACACATTTTATGACCACTGACTACGAGTAGCAGCTGTTTTCTAAAAGAAAATGATAGCATTAGACGCAAGTATATCAACTAAACTCCAACCGCTGTCCCATCGCCGAAATATGGTATCCTTGTGCTTATTTTACAAGATTTCAATATCAAGTGCTCTGACGAACTCAAAACACTAGAACACCTCGACGAAAATACCCCCGACAAATTCCACAAGCAACGGAAATTTCACTGTAGAGATCCCTAAATGCCTTCTACTCGAATAGCTGTTTTCCCCTCGAACTATTAGACTTTGGAATTCTCTCCCTGACCACTGCTTCCCTAATTGTACAAACACGCAGAGATTCATGTATAATGTACACAGGCATCTTTCTGCTAAATTTCCTAAATAGTATCCCTGCAAACCTTGTTCAAAATAGTAGCTCCTCTTTGTGCCTTATTTGGAGTGAAATGGCAATAAAATAAACTATTGATTAATTGCATAAAGAGATTGTATTGGTGAAAGCTTCCTGTGCCATCCTCTTACGAGAAATGGATTCTTATTTATTTGAAAAAAAAACACATTTGATCTATTATTTAAATTTTGGTCGGAAACGTTGGCATATATTTTCGTTTTAGGTGACAAAAATCGTTATTGATTCCCTTTCAAACACCAGTTGCCGACACCTATTTACAACGCATCAAGAATGTTCTCAATTTCTCCTTCTCATCAGATAGTAGTGCTATATTTGAGCAATAACCACATGACGTGTTGCCGTACTGTTTCTAGCTCTCATGGGCGTTCATCTCGTCAAGGAAGTGATTTATGTCCTTGTCAAGCGTATCTTTAAAATGTCCAGGCACCCTTTTCGTTCCTCTGCTATTTTCCATTCCGATACTAATAACTCTATACGTATTTTATTGTGTCGAGAACAACTCCGTCTCCCCTACCCTCCCTTGCGAACGCTGCCCATGATTCTTCTACCATAGACTCGGACTGAACATTCACATCATAGACAAACATCCACCCCAAAGATAAGAGACTACTGACAAACAACGGAAATCAATACTCAGATACGCGTGAGACTCGATGACGAAATATTTCATTCCTTAAAATGCAAGTTCTCATGAACTCGGCACACGAGGCGTCTATACTAGTTTGCATTCCGGCTTTGTCATTTAATGACCAAGACCATTTACGTTACACATGAAATATTTGGAAATCAAGCGGGTTGCATTTTATTTCAATACAAAAGCACCACATGGTGTTACTCGGGGAAAAAGCATAAACAATCTCTATTACCGCTCTATCTCTTGATCCCTCTCGATCCATATATCTCTTTCTCTTTTCCCCTCCTTTATTTGCGTTTCCTCTTCTCAAGCCACCCATTACCTCTGCCCAAACAATTCCTATCTAGCTGAACACACAATCACACACCCATGCACCGAAAACTTTGCTTTATATAATAGATTTCTCTAGGATTGAGTTGGCATATTTATTTAAGTTATTACGTAATAAAAATGGCAACCTGAGCCCTCTCACCTCCTTGACGAAACATGGCCCCAATAGCTCCTAGAGAATTAATATTCTTGTAACGAATGGTGATGATATATATATATATATATATATATATATATATATATATATATATGTATATATATATAGTCTTTTAAGTTTTCAACCTTTAAACTATACAATATATATATATTAATTTAATGAGTCTTGTTTAGTAGTTTAAGAATTCTAGATGGGCATATCAGCATCCAATAACAGACAGCAACACACTTTTTAAAATAGTTATTGCTCAAACAATATGGCCGACTTGTAAAAAGGGATGTTTACAATCTTGCAAAACTATTTCTCAAAGGTTTTGAAAATGAATACCGAAACGAGCTTTGTTTACAGAAAATGATTCTCGTCAATTCGATTCGTTGCAAGTAAAATCGTGTAAACACATGCAATCCTGTGCGAGACTTGTACGAGATTTATTGACAAATGTCAGCTGTGACTAAAAATGGCGACAGCTTCTTTTTATTTTAGCTAGATTTCTTTTCATCTTGTTTAAAAGTTTCTGCCAAAGAAGATGTATACAAAAAAGATAAGTTTTCTTTTTATTTGGATTATGTAAAGTATTTTTCGTTTTTTTTTCTTTTTTTCATATCTAATTTTGACACGACATCTTCTGATCTTGAATTTTTTAATAGTTTGAGATAGAACGTGCTGAAGAATGAATACAATTACTGCAAAAAGAGAATTAATACGGTTTTTTGGTGTTCTATCGTCATATTCGGTTTGCACACATAATCACGTACTTATACATATTATCTTTAATCTCTCCTTTTCTCATACAGTCATCATTTTAAACTAAATTCGTACACCCTTTAAGGGTGCCAGTGTGGCTGTAGTCAATTGGTCAGATAAATCTAGGACGTATAAAATCAATGCCGCATTAAGCAGAAACCTCACCCTGTAAAACCTTATATTCTTAATAGTAAGGGATTTAATACTGACTAGTGTTGAGTTCTCTTATATAATGAACAACATTGTAAACATGATAATGCGGTATATATTATACTAACCTGGAGGATGACAAAAACATGTATGAAAAACGTTACGCCTTTGCTGTGTCGTCTATCACAGAACCGGAAGTGACGAATATCAAAATTAAGGCTAATCGATCAAAAACAGTGTCTATGAAAAAACAAATATCTGTGAAAAAAACAAACCATTCTTTGTTGATAACTGCCCCGATGAGGGTGAAATAATTATTTTGTTTGGCCAATTAGTCGACATTTGTCGTCTGAAAGTTTGAAGTTAAAAACGATACAAGTTTCGTTACGCTCTGACATGTCTGTCAAAAGTTTTAGGAAGACATACAAACATAGATACATATATTTAACCGACAGGTTCGATATATTATAGATTATACTAGCCTGAGTGTCCGGCGTTGCCTGGGTGTGTGGAGGTGTGGATTGAAAAAAAAAAGTCGTAGTAGGTAAGCAGGCTCGAACCCGTACACCAAAGGAGGAAAAGAACGTGACAAAAACCTGACGTCTTTGCCTTCGGGCCCATTGCCAAACCAGTGTGTTTTAATTAAGGTTAGACAATCGAAAAGAGGAGATGACTTACGAAAATATCGGCGATAAAAACGACCCCTCCTTGTAGAAACGTGCCCAGGTAAGGGTGAAGGAATTAATGCTTTGGACAATTCTTCGATATGTTCGCCCGAAGAGTCGAGCTCCAAAATTATAAAGATCTCCTGAAAATCTGTAGCCTCTGTCGAAAGTTTTAGGCAGGCAGACAAACATACATACATATCTACATTTAAACAGACTTTTGCCCTTTATATTATAGTACCTATTTACAATGGATCCCCACGGGACAGAGTTAGACACCAGGGTCGTTTTTTAAGGAGTGACCACAGCCCAATAAAACAGTAATAATAAATGAACTACGAAAATGGTCTTTTTACATCTCCAACACATCTTGAAAATATTCTAAGCATGTTATATAATTTATGAAGAGGACAGAACATCTTCAAAGAACGTCTGAAATGCGTTAAAAACGCTTTCAATGATTTAAAAACATTATTACAATGATCTAAACATAATTTTCAATGAAAAACCAAGACACGGAATAATAAAATACACATTGTCGGTGACCACCTACTTATTTAAAGGTTGTTTTCTATTAATTCTGTACGTGATCCTTTCCAACTTCGAATAAAGGAAACTTCTTGTATCAGCGCTTACCGAATATGCAAGCATAATTAAGAAACGTGAAAACGTTGAGATGTATATAATGTATCGCCGTTATTACGTGAACTTCTATTACAACAACATAATTTTATTTTAGACGCAGGTTAACACCTCCCCACTATATTTAGAACCCTTACTATAATAATTAATAATTAATACATAAAATAGTCAATAAATTACATAAAAATACACTCATTTCATTTCAGTTACACATCCATATTTTAATTAGGCGGACATATTTTATCCAAAAAGAATAGGAATTGCATTATATATTTTTAAAATATATTAACGGTTAAAAAATCTTACTATTTTTCCCCACAATATGCATCCCTCTTTCTTTGAATTTTCAACGATTTTTCCGTTCCTGAAATAGGACAAGGTCATACATTTCATTACATCTAAAATAAAGTCTAAAATATTTGTAATGATGTTATCTTTTCTAATTTCATTCATCCAGAAGAGGTCTCGTTGATTAACACATAATTAGTTTGTTCCTTATATATATATATATATATATATATATATATATATATATATATATATATATATATAATTAATAATTAATACATAAAATAGTCAATAAATTACATAAAAATACACTCATTTCATTTCAGTTACACATCCATATTTTAATTAGGCGGACATATTTTTTCCAAAAAGAATAGGAATTGCATTATATCTTTTTAAAATATATTAACGGTTAAAAAATCTTACTGTTTTTCCCCACAATATGCAACCCTTTTTCTTTGAATTTTCAACGACTTTTTCCGTTCCTGAAATAGGACAAGGTCATACATTTCATTACATCTTAAATAAAGTCTAAAATATTTGTAATGATGTTATCTTTTCTAATTTCATTCATCCAGAAGAAGTCTCGTTGATTAACACATAATTAGTTTTTTTCCTTATATATATATATAAATATATATATATATATATATATATGCATGCATGTATACATATATGCATATATATATATATTTCTATATATATGTATATATATGTATGCATGTATATATATGTATGTATATATATATTTTGTATGTATATATAAGTATATATATGTATGTATATATATGCATATATATGCACACATGTATGTATATATGTATATACATGTATATATGCATGGATATATGTATATGTCTATGTCTATATATATATATATATATATACATAGATAGATAGATAGATAGATAGATAGATAGATAGATAGATAGAATTGTAGGAATCATATGTGAGTTTTTGAAATAGAAATACAGATATTTTAAACTAAAAAAAAAATATTTATACAAAGAATCCTAGTTCTTTCCTTAATTCATGTATTTTCAATTCATGCCTAATATCTTCAGAGGAAATACCGCATTGGTCCGCGAGACAATAAATACCTTCTGTAACTGTGCCTGCGCGTGTAATTGCGAAGAACGTTTTGTACAATCCTTTTATAATATATCTGCCTGATGCCAGATGTAAGGATTAGAGCTTGATGACTGTCAACAACGGCAATATAAGCGGAGAGTGCAGACAACATCGTTTATTTTCAAATGGTTCTCATGTATAGTACTGACCAGGTTTAACGATGCTTACATTCTGTGATCTAACAGTAACCAGTGTGTTAGCGTGATTATATATACGTTGGTGAAACCCAACGCAGGTTTAAGTAAGACCTCAGTGAAGATAAAAGCGATATAAGAAATAGCAATTCTTCTTAATGCACTATTCTCTCAATCATTATAGCATAATGATAGTTTTTACTAAAAACAAGAAAATATATTTAAATTTATTTCAAATATATATATATATATATATATATATAGGGGGGTGTAACATGCAAAAATGGAGGAATACACACTTAATTGACATTCATATTGTTTAAAAATTACTGCGTTTTGCACGTGTTTCATTGACTTGCATAAACCACAAAAATCACCAGTGACTTTATAGTACTGTAAAGAATATATAACATGTACATTTTTAAAATTTTTTCCTTGGTTCAAAAAAGAAATGGAAATTTTTAAACGAATTGGAAAGTTTTTAAAGATATAAAAATTCGAAATCGAATAAAAATAGTAAAAACAAGCAAGTGTTATAAATATACATTAAAAAACATGCAATTGCTAAAAATCAACATTGGACACATGACGATATGCAGAAGAAGAAAAAATCAGTTTAGTTCGTAGACCATGAGTCGAACAAGCTTATTCTTAACGCCATATTTGCATTCATACTGAAATTACAAACTCTCTATTTTCTAATTTCCACAGTGTCTACGGAGCTCAATAGCTGAGGCAATGAGCCACTATTTTTAAAGTTTATACAGTTTATATAAACTTTATATACTAATCAGTAATGGTATTCACCCCGTATCTAAGAACACTAGAGAGAACAGATGTGAGGTAGAGAAAAAAAAGTTAAAAGGGAGAGAGAGTAAGAGAGTAAGTGTAAGAGAGATAGATAAACAGATAGCTAGCTAGCAAGCTGGATAGATAGATAGATAGAGAGAGACAGAGAGATAGAGAGAAGAAAACTAGAGAAAAAAAAGGGGTGTAAGAGAGAAAAAACTTTCAAAGAGAGAGATAGATAAATGTCCTTTCTAAACTTGCTTTGTAAATCCACCATTTTTCTGATTTGTTAATCGAAGGATAACCCAATCGTTGACTAGAAGGATTCTGATTTTTCTCATCACATACAAACGGACAGAATGACCGAGCGACCGACAAAACCTCTTTTACTGATACTTAGACAGATGTAATAAATAAAACCCTCGTTTCGCATGTAAAAACAAAGAAAAAATGATGTATTAAGTGCATTGTCAAAGGAGGATATTACGCTAGTATTAATAATAGTTTACGAAACGCTTGCGCCAAGCTTTGCGTGTCAGTTTGAAGACGTTTATTTCCTGCAATCTCTCTCCGACGGACAGAAAAACTGGAATGATGAATGAGGCACTCCTGATGTTTGGACAACTGAATTAATGCCCCTTGTGTTTCCGAACCCTTATTATTATTATTATTATTATTATTATTATTATTATTATTATTATTATTATTATTATTATTATTATTATTATTAGCTACTTGTGTTTCTATTTTTTTACGGCTTCAGTTGTTCTCGCTTTTTTTACCCTGTATCATTGTTAGTGTTCTTGGTCTCTCTATTGCATGATTAATAAAACCAACAATGGTTGGTCAAAGGTCGTAAGCATCAGTGATGAGGTGACCCCTCAGCCTTTCTTCCTGACACCGTTGTGAGTCATGTTACATGAGGTCGATCAAGGTCAGGGTTAGCCGATTGGTACTTTGAGGAGAGACTATGGAGACTACGGAAATTATGGAAGTTTAGTGATGCGATTCTCCCTCGGGGAGATAATGAAGGATTGCAGATAGAAAAAGCTGAAAAAGAAATCTGAGATTAAACAAAAAAAAAAAAAAAAAAATAATAATAATAATAATAATAATAATAATAATAATAATAATAATAATAATAATTCTGATTTCGTTTATCAACGTCTCTCTGGAAATGGATAGGATTCATTTCCAGAGGATTTACCTCAATCCCGGCTTCAAACCAGGAGCTTAAAAGATCAATTGTTTTCCTAAGTATGTTGGTGGCACCTATAATTGCAAAGGTTTGAAGACTATCTAAAACATCGGGGATTTGTAGTTTTTTTTCAATTGTTTTTTCAGATGACTTGATACTACTCCTAGTATACCAACTACAACCGGGTATATTTGTGTTTTAACCCCGTGTATAAGCCTTATCTCCAAGGCCAATGGAGCATAATTGCTCAACTTCTCATCCTCTTTCTCTCTAAAATTCCTGCTCCAGGGAACTGAAAAGTCTACAATCTGCCAGTTTTCTGAGACCTTGTTAATGATGACCAAATTCGGACGATTATGTTCCAATTGCTTGGTCGTTATGTCAGTTTTTCCCCCTTATACCTCTACCTTGCCATCTTTACTTGTTCTCACTTCATCAGCCACCTTCTCAAACCATTTTGCAACACACTTCACCCCAACCTGCTTACACACCTCCCAATATATCTGGAGTTCCATGCGATCGTGTCTTTTGCGGTACTCTCTCTCTGGGACAGTCAACTACACCCTGCTGCAAGGTGCGCAATTGACCCTGAGGTCTTACCACAAATCCGGCATTCTGCAGCAACTTCCTCTCCTAAAACGACTTGTTTGAACCATAATAATTGAGTGTGTGCGTGTGTGTCACCATAATCTGGCACTAGACCAAATAAGTGAGGAGGGTGAAGGAGAATGAAAAGATCGAGAAGAGAAAGCACATTCCAGACCTCCGCTGGTTGAGTGCAAAGAAGGCTAGAGGGCTTAAAGGGCTTATTGCCAACAAGTTATTTGTAGAATACCAATGGTCGCTTCCAAAGAGAAATCAATGGTAAACGACTCTTGCGATAATGCAAATTCCTCTGCAAACATTTTCGAAGAGGTGAAGAGTTCTGAAAATCTCAGAAGACTTCCTGTCACTCAGCCCCAGGGCCACCATAAGATGGGATCACAGAGCAATCTTTGATGATGGGTTGTGTGATTACACCTAGTTAGTAATTATTATTATTTTTAATAATATAATAATAATAATAATAATAATAATAATTATTATTATTATTATTATTATTATTATTATTATTATTATTATTATTATTATTATTATTATTATTATTCTGATCTCGTTTATCAACGCCTCCCTGGAAAGGGATGGGATTCATTTCCAGAAGATTTCCCTTCATCCCGGCTCCAAACCAGGAGCTTCAAAGATCAAGGGTTTTCCTAAGGATGTCGGTGGTACCTACAATAGCAGTAGTCTGAAAGGCGCTGAAAACATCGGAAATGTAATAATAATAATAATAATTTCACCGGAAACTGATTACACAAAACAGAAAATAAAAATTACTGAACACAACCAGAATATCCATAAAAGAAAAGAAAATATGCAATTTGACTATTTCAGAATCTAAATGAAACTAAAGTTCCCATTAATGAAAACATAGAATTCAATTCTATTCATTCAACTTGAAGTCCACGAATAAGATTGCAACATTAGGAATTTCAATAATCCTTGACATACCGAGCTCTTCAAAATTCATAAGGTTTACAGATCGACAACATAGATTGGAATGAAATGTGTAGTGGAAAAGTGTGCACTACTTGAGATGAAAAGAGAAAGATTCTAGACATCAGAGGGTATGGAACTGCCCAACAAACGGTGATTACGGTGTTTGGTATAAGAACGTGACGAAGCCCTCATCAGCGGAAGTTTCTGTCGTCCCTGGAGTCAGTTCTATACGGCTTAGACAGGGGAACGTCGAATTTTCTTGATTTCACAACGTTAATTTTCGACAAAATAACTATACGTACTGTGTAAAAGTTATTTGCACAAGCGATTGAGAGGTTATCATTAATATGAGATCTTCGCAAAACTGGTTGATATGTCGTAATTAACAGGAGGTCCTCACCAGGCGAGTTGATTCTCGTCGTGAGGACTAAGAGAAATCGAAACAAAACAAACAGAAGCAAATTAATGGCACGAGCCGGTCCTATGATCAGCCTTACATTGATATTTTAATAATTGTCATATGAAACTATCAACAATAGACAGCAAGAACGAAAAGCAACCAAGAAAAGTTCAAAGAAAAATTGATTTGTTTGCAGATGACCAGGGAACTTTACCTGTGGTTGGCATTTAGCAATCTCTGCTGATGACCCATATGAAAAGTCCTTCTGATTGAATGATGGTATAAGATCTATATATTAATACGATAGCGTGCGTGTTATTTGCGAATCGTTTTATTGGTATGTACTTCAATTTATTGTCATAAATAATGTTACCAAACATTATTCATAAGTTTTAGTGTGGGATTCGAGTATAGCTGATGGTAGTTAAGTTATCTAGTTCATTTATAAATAATTTTATGAAACATTTTTATAAGTTTTGGCTATTTTTTATACATAATTTTACCAAGAATTCTTCATACTATGGTTTCGATTTCGATTATGACTGAAGGAACTGAAGTTATATATATATATATATATATATATATATATATATATATATATATATATATATATATATAAGTGAACGTGTCTCTGTGTGTGTCTGTATGTATGTGTGTCGCAATAACTCTGTCATTTTTCAGTCTACATACTCGAAAGTTGATATGCACTGCACTGAGATTTGGGAAAATATATGTGATCGGATTTCGGCCAGAAATTTTGCTGTTACGGTCAAAGTGGAACGATTTGACCTTTGAAAACTCTACCAAACTCCACCGACAATTTTAGGTCCAAACATTTGAAATTTTAGATATAGGTTCCTTGCACATGGATCTAACTTAATAAATTAATGTAATCCCAAAACAATAAATGGTAAATGGTCATAATAGGGGTCAAATTTAAAAACAATTACCTTTCTGTTTGCTCAACATACCTCTCCAAACACCCGTGCAACGCGAGACACCCATGCTAATATATATATATATATATATATATATATATATATATATATATATATATATATATATATCATAAGGTTTTATTTCGGTTTCGATTTAAGCTGATGAACCCAAATCATATGGATTTTTTTTTAAATCGCAACTTTATAATATATAAAAATCGATAGAACATTAACTCTATAATAATAAATACGAACTCTGCAAGAATAAAAATATAATATTTAACCGTACCTTACGATCAGGCTTTGCTGGGCGTTCGTGCTAGCTTACATAAATACTTTTGCAGTTTTAACAAAAATAAGCTACAATAATCGCAGATCGTCTCCATTTACACCGAACATCTACAGAATGCCAACATCAATATATTACATATGAATGAGTCCCCTGTGGAATTTCCAAGGGTCCCGCTAGTTGATAACAATTGCAATAAAATTTAATGTTATTATGACAATAGTAAAGATTGCGTTTATAATATCTATAATGACAACAATAATAAAAAATAAATAAATATTAAAAAAAAACGTGTTTTTACTTCAACATTGTAAAACCGTAGTATATTTACCAGAACATAATAAGATGAAACTTGTGTGCTGGGTATATATATATGCATATATTGTTTAATGTTGATTTTGTTAAATAATATTCCATGAGGTACCATTTGGATTTAGAATCTGGTTAGCATATACTTGTTTATTAAAGTATCGCAAAACTTCGTAAACAGTCGCAAAAAATTGAAATTTTATTCGCCAAGTAATATGAAATAAAAACGATCTTCTAGATAAGGACCATCATTTTCTAAGACTTCCTGCAATTGATCTGCAAGTTTTGGATGTGGTTAAAGTACCATAATCAAAGAATTCTTGGCGCTTTCTCGAATTCATACAATGAGTGAATCGAGAGCCCTGATAAAGCAAAGTCAGGAATGTAGGCTGGATGTGGCAGCACATCAATGCAGTTCATCTCTTTAAACTTGCCTTAGGTCTTCCTGTCGGCGTGTAGGTTGGCATTGTTCTGCTGAATCAAGTATTTTCTCGGTTTATCTTTCGGTTAAGAAGGATCTTTTACTTCAACATTCCGTGTATTCGCTCATATTGCTTACGTGTGTACCAATTTGAGGTCCCTGCATATGAAATTATTGATTCACCCTCGGCAGCACTAAACTCTTCCTCGATTTTCGTGGTTTAAAGACCTCGCTGTTAGCAGTAACGAATAACAGTCGCAGTTAAATTATATCAATTGCCACGTGGAATAAAAGGACAAAAGCTAACTATGAAAATGTGAATGCAAAACACACTTAAAGATTGCATGAAATTCAATTTTCGCACGTGTTAAAGGAAGTTTGGAACGGATTAATAATACAAAAAATGAAATGATGAAATAATCGCCGTTGTTTCTTTAACATTAATTTGCATGTCGACTCCATTATTTTTTCTAGCAATTTGTAATCCATATGGACACATTTGAAGCATGTTGCTCTTAACATAGCAAGCATAATATTACACAGAGTTTAAATTGAAATGTTTTTTCATTAGTAATAAAATCACAATGAAAAACAATGTTTACCAATTGTATACGAATCGTATTAGTATTATGTTCAGACCACTACACTTCGGGTTCAGTGAAGCACGACACTACGACAAGCACCCACCATACGTCAATTCAAATAGTGAGGAGAGTACTAGGACATTGAGGAGAATTAATACAGGCCAAATCCTAAACAAGATTAATGGTCGGTGATATCAAGAAATCAGTGGTAATCGTCTGTTGCAAAACGCAAAATAATCTGATGATGAGAATGCTGGAAATATTAAAATACTTATTTTCAATTAGAATCCAGGAAATACCACTGGTTCTTATCAGTAAGAAACCACGCATACTGACTTGAGTGAGAACGTCTAGTGAGTTTAATACCGCGGAAATTAAACTCGTGTATCTACAAGGAAAAACTGCCTGTACTCAGACTTCTCACCTCAAGTTTGAATATGTGTCTTCTAAAGACACATGGTATCCCCCCAATCCATGCATCGCACGTATAACTTCTACGTACATTTTTCATTTTAGGATTGGCACAAGAAAGCATATGTATGGTTGATTTTGCTGATTAATTTTTTTTTTAAATTACAGATACGATAATCCTTAATTTACTTTGTCTCTACGGGGTCGATTTGCATGGGAGGATATCAAAATTCTCAAAAATGACCATTATAAAAAGTTGCTCAAATGAAATAAATTCTTCTGCCTTTAACAAAAGAAAGAAAAGAAACTATAGTTTCATCCACAGCCCAACGATTACAGGTACTAGATATGGCAAGTAACAAAAGAATGACAAACCATGAATATCGAATTGCAGACATTACAATATTGTTGAGATGTCAAATTAAAAAAAGAAATTATACTAGTGAAAAATGCTTACTTCGCGTTTTTCCTTACGAAGATAAAGCATTAAGAAAAAATAATATAGAAATTAAAATTATATATATATATATATATATATATATATATATATATATATCATTTTAACTGAAAATGTTTTCTTTTAAATGTTTCACAAGTAGAGACTTGGCTTGAATTTTAGGGAACAGTAAATATTGAAATGTGTTCAATTTCAATTTAATCTTGTTCCGATCTCCTCATATATATCTATATATCTATATCTATATCTATATCTATATATATATATATATATATATATATATATATATATATATATATAGGAAAATGTACTTATTTCACGTTATTTCGCCTCTCGTTGATATCAATGATTTTATTTAGAAATGATGTTAAACATAACTTCACGACGTATAAAAATACATGTCAAAACGGCTATATTTAAAATTCCAAGATATGGCTCAACATACCGTTTACTAACTCCAGCATGTAAAAAATGCTCGATTCTTCACAAAACCTGTTTCGTAGCACAGAAACTGTTAAATAATTCTGTCAACTTTTTCATATTTTCTGCTCTGACTCACTTGAAAAATAAACACTCATTACATTTTAAGAAAAAAGGAAAAAAAAAAAAAACAGAATTTGGGCATGGTTACTTAATTCGAAAATAAATTCGAAGAGTAGTTAAATTTTTAAGTAATATTTAGGCAATGCTTGAATTCTGTCAATATATATATATATATATGTGTGTGTGTGTGGTGTGTGTGGGTGCGTTTGTGTGTGTGCGTGTGTGTGTGTGCGCGTGTGGGTGTGTTCGTGCGCGTACTATATTTATTTGTAATTATTTACATATATATAAATTACAAAAGTCTATATTCCAAATTACAAGATGTTGACCATCTTCCCGTTTATATCTTTAAGTACTTATACGTATACAATTCTTTGGCAGACCCTGTTCCGTAGCGCAGAATCTTACATGTAATTAATTTGCCAACTCTTGAACTTAATTAATCCTTAACTCATCTGAAGAAAAATACTTGTCAACTTTAAAAGAAAATATAGGCATAGTTACAAAATGCAAATTCGAGAGAGAAATTGCAATTTTTACACAATCTTTTTTTTAATAAAAGATAAGATGGTCAACATCATGCCATTTTTAATATAACCCCTTGGTATTTATTTATGTATGTGCTTTTAAATTACACCGAGTTTCACAAAATAAACAGTTAGTATGAATGAAATGTGAAATATAATTACTAGGCATATTTTTCCTTTTATATATATATATATATATATATATATATATATATATATATATATATATATATTGATATTTATTATGGAACAGATAATTAGAATATGAGTATTTTTTAAAATATCTGAAACAAAACATGTGCATATCTTCAAAGATGGTGCAACATTTCCATTCACTATCTCAATTACGAAACATTGATATTTGCCTAATTTTCAATTTATCTGATAAAATTGCGTTCCGTAACAATTTTAAGTGTAAAATCCAAAGAAAATATATCTGATACGCTATAATCAGAACAACAACAAAAGATTAGCATAATAGTACGAAAATCCAATTGAATTATAGTAATATTTAGTCTTGGATCCTCAGAGAGCATGAACGTGGCAGTGATGTGTGTGGATCGAACTCATTCAATAGAAAACAATCGATATCCGCATCGCCATTATTAATCGAAAATCGGTGACATTTTATTGTCAAACCGCAATTGTTTTTTTTTTTTTCAGATTTATAATCTAACTGATCGCCAGTGCACCGAGTAGAAAGATAAGCCCCGCCAAGCGAGACCTCCATAAGAGACGTAATCTGTTAATAAGACTCCCCATCGGGATTAGTGTGAAATGACCTGGCTTTATGGTAGTATTTTCTCGTCATTATTCGACAGGAAACACATTGAACACGATTTTAAATCCAGCCAGAATTTAGAAGGATGTAAGTAATACGTCGTTCTATAAATATACTTATATATAATTTAAGAGTTTGGAAGCGAGATTCTTTAGTTTAACAAGATAAAGTTGAATAATATCTAAAGTTAATTTGGCTGAAACTTTGTGAACAGATCTAGCGACAGTCAAATGTAATTCCACATTTTTCTGATTTTTTTTTTTTTTTAGATGTGGATTGATAATTCTTACTATTTGAGGTATTAGGATTGATGTTTTCATATTCAGTGTTTTTATTATAATTAGTTTTCCTCGATGTAAACTTCTTAAATTCCGTTTCGGTGTTGCTCGCATTGTTTGGCAACAGACAGATGCCGCGCGTCTTCAAATGTTTGCAAAATTACGTCACCGGTAGGGAAACATAAAAATTAAAGAACGAGATCACGTAAGAAACGACGAGATCTTTCGAGATCACTTTCAAAACGTGGATGATGTCACGGCCGTAACAATGTCGACATAAATGTCGTTGCAAAACCAAAACGCGAGTTAAAGTGTTCTTCTATTTTTGTCTACTTTGTGATTAAGTTTACACCGTGTGTTCGTGAAAAAGAGGATTCAATTTCATATTGACCGCAACTTTGTTAAAATAACATTCTAGTGTGAGAAGACGATTCGAAAACCTCCAAATAATTCGAAAAATCAACCATTATCTAAAATATTTAAAAACACTTTTAAAAATACGTTCAGATCTCAGCATGAAAAGCGTAGACTTGTATATTATTTCTTCCAAACTAACGTAAAAGAGACTATGTTTGTTTCCACGTAACAAAAAAAATCGCACTCGGAAATCTACATGTACCTATTTACAATGCCTCCTCCCACGTGACAGAGTTATACACCAGGGTCGTTTTTTAGCGTGGAGAAAAGTTACAAAAATAAAACTTGTCTCAGTAGTGAAGTATTTCTCCGCCACTGAAAGAGAACGAGACATGGAAGTGCCGCATCTGAAGAACAGATGGTATTTATTTGCTCCCCAACTGAGCAAATTAGGCACAAGGCCGTTTTTAATGTGAGGTAAAAACCAGCTCCCCTAAAAGTAGGCAAAAAGGGGGCACTCTGGTTACCAAAAATAATAATTGTCCCAGTATAGAGGGTTTCCCCTCCATTGACTGGTACAAATTATCTTAAGTGCAGCATCTGAAGAACAGATACTACACTTTGATCTTGGCCAAAAGGACATTTACATGTATGTTAAAAAAAAAACAGTGCATACTCCCGAGTTCTTTAATAAATACCCTAGAGTTTGATAAACATATTCCCAAGTTTGACAAGATGCACCTGAAGAAGTTCGAAGGTTATATCGACCGAAACGTTGGGTCAATTATTCTCAAGATGAGACCAGAAATCTAAATAAACCAAATACTACGAATCATCAACCCTCAAAAAGAAATGTAAAAAATAATCAGAAAAAAAAGCCGATATTGTTATACTGAACAAGTGAAAAAAAAATCTAGTTAATCTCTGTAATATAGTGCATATGCCCGCGGTAGAAAATATCAACAGCAGCGAAGGATAGCTGGTTTGCGTAGAGATTAGCAGCAGCAGTAGCCGAAAAAAAGTGGCACTTACAAACAAACGAAGAAAAGAAAGAAAAAAAAAATCCGGATCCGCATTTGTTTCTTATTTTAACAAAAGTTTTTTTTTACACTCCCGTCTCGACAACACTTAAAAAGTCTTTCGTTACCTCATTTCTATCTAGCCTGGTTGCCTCCTTCCTCTGACCGCCTGCCCACCACAGCCGGCCCATTCCCGTCCCTGACATTACACGTCAATTTTCTTGAGCGCGCACTTTGCTTCTTCCACTACATGGTGCATTTTTCCTATCCTTTTCTTTTTCTTCTCGCGCACACTTCCTAATTTGCATATGCGTTTTTTCAGCTACTGTTTCTGCTAATCTCTATGTATGCCAGCTATCATTTGCTGATGCTGATATTTTCCCAAGCACTTATATGCATTATGTTATTTATTAAAATCTGCTGTCGAGGCGGGGCATCTTAATAGAGACATACCAATTTCTGTGCAAAGGATATAAACTGGAGCATTATTTTTTTTCCAACACACGTAAAAGAGAGAGCGTTCGTTCCCACGTAATAAATTGGCTGTGCGTTGCACACATTGTCGCGGAACGACGATAAAATATCCTCAATGTCTAATTAAGTCATTGCCTTCTGACAAAGTAAAATGGTGAAATTAAATTAACGAGTCTTGAGGGAATAAAGCATTGTGATGATTCACCATTTTAAATTTGAATCAAACAATCCGCCCATTCAGTGTTCTTTTTTTTTCGGGGAAAAAAGAGGAGAGTCAATGTAATCATCTCTTGAAAAAGGGATTTGGAGACAACGGCCATGACAGATTCAAGGGAAAATCGCGTCTCATAGCAGTACTCGAGACGTGACTAGCTATATTTATTATAATGAAGCTGTATTCCTGTTTGTTTGTTTGTTTGTTTTTTCACCGTTTACGCCACATTTGATTGCACAGCAGACGACGTCATACATGATTTCGCTATGACATCATATATGATGACGTCATGCATGACGATCTTATAACGCTATAAAAGATGCCATATATGATATTTTGTCTCGTGCTGGCAACTATGAGTATAAACAGATAATATATATATATATATATATATATATATATATATATATATATATAGACATACATATATTTAAATAAGGGAGTAGTCACCAACAATGTGTATTTTTTAACACTATTTTATTATTCCGTGTCTTGGTTTTTCATTGAGAATTATGTTTGGATCATTGTAATAATATTTTTAAGTCATTGAAATCGTTTACGCGCGTTTCAGACGGTCTGTGATGCGTCCTCGTCAGAAATTATTTTCAAATGTGTAAAAATGGCGATTTTCGCGGTTAGTGTGAAGTTTTTCCAAGGGGTGGAGGCTTGTAAGTGTTTATTATACATTGGTATGCTGAATTTTTATTGCTTTTTTATTTGGTTTGTCCGGGGAGGCGTTGACCTGCTGTAAGCCTCCACCCCTTGGAAAAACTTCAAACTAACCACGAAAATCGCCATATGAGTATAAACAGATAGTATATATATATATATATATATATATATATATATATATATATATATATATATATATATATATATATATATATATATTTAAATAAGGGAGTAGTCACCAACAATGTGTATTTTTAACATTATTATATTATTCCGTGTCTTGGTTTTTCATTGAGAATTATGTGAAGTTTTTCCAAGGGGTGGACGCTTGTAAGTGTTTATTATACATTGGTATGCTGAATTTTTATTGCTTTTTTATTTAGTTTGTCCAGGGAGGCGTTGACCTGCTGTAAGCCTCCACCCCTTGGGAAAACTTCAAACTAACCACGAAAATCGCCATTTTTACACATTTTAAAACAATTTCTGACGAGGACGCATCACAGACCGTCTGAAACGCGCGTAAACAATTTCAATGACTTAAAAACATTATTACAATGATCCAAACATAATTCTCAATGAAAAACCAAGACACGGAATAATAAAATAATGTTAAAAAATACACATTGTTGGTGACTACTCCCTTATTTAAATATACACCTTTCTTTCATTGGAATTTATTAATCTATTTTATATAAATACACACACACACACACACACATATATATATGTGTGTGTGTGTGTGTATTTATATATATATATATATGTGTGTGTATATATATATATAGAGAGAGAGAGAGTGAGAGAGAGGGGGAGGGAGGGAGGGAGAGAGGCATGTCTGATTGAACACGACAGAGTTATTCTTTTTCCGATCTCTATGGATATCTTTTCCATTTGTCGAGCGGTTATTTTAATTTTGACAGGAATAGTATATAGAATGGCGCCCAAAAGTTGATGTTCGGCCATATTTTTCTCAAAACTTTCTATCGGTGCATCCAATTATCGGCAGGAGCAATTGTTGTTGCTTTTTACAAACCATATAACACTTGAACGTAATGGGCTACAATTTCGTGCCACGTCTAGGAAAATTTAACAACATATTTGTTTATATTATATTTAAACTTCTGCATATCAGTACAGCCAGGGAAGCAGGCAGCAGGAAGAGAATTCCAATATCCAGCTGTTCGAGGGAATAAAATATTAGAATAGACAGTTTTCTGGCATTTAGGGACAACAACAGTGTAGGGGAGAGTCCTTATTGTTAAGCGGGTTTGTCGAGGATATGTATGTCGAGGGGGTACAAGTGAAACTAGTTCATCAGAACACATCTCATTAAAATATTTGTAAAACAGGCACAGTGAGGCAGCATTGCGGCGATGAGACAGGGGCTGGAGCTTAGTTGATAAAGTGGGACCGATTAGATTGACAACTCTTTTTTGGACTTTATGTAAGAGGGAGAGACTAATGGTAGATGCACCAGCCCAGATATGGCAACAATACTCCATGCATGGACGAATGGTGGCCTTGAAAAGGTACAGTATACTCTCAGGCATGGGTAGTCTTCTAGCTTGATAGAGGGAACCCACCTTCTTTGCAGCAGCCTTTGTTATATCCTCTATATATTTGTTCCAGTTCCTATTGCCCGCAAATGTTGGCCAAGGAGTTTGAAGGTAGAATTCTCAGGTAGAGTGCTGTTTGTCATGGATATAGAGGGTTGGAACGTCGTCTTGTAACTGTTAAATGAGAACAGCTTAGTTTTACAAGCATTTTATGTTACCATCCATATGCGGCCCCATTCCACTATAGTCTGGAGGTCATTTTATAACAATTCTTCCATTGTCTTAGATTTCTGTACATCTGTTCTTCCATCATGCATATTATTTATTGTATCATCAGCAAGTTACCCATCTCGGACACAATAATATCAGGAACGTTGTTTATGAATATCAGGAATAATAATGATTCAAGGATTGATCCATGAGGCACTCCCGCATTAATGTTGTGCTACTTGGATATACGTCTGTCAAAGACAACATGTAAGCTTCTATTGTCTGAGAAGGATCTAATTATATTTAGTATAAGTTCAGTTATACTGTAGGATTTAATTTTCATTAGCAGCCCTTCATGCCGGACTATGTCAAAGGCCTTGTCTATATCAAGGGCTAAAGCCCTGGCTCTGCCTGCCTTATCCTGAGCAGTTTAAATGTGTTCAGAGATGACGGTTAAAAAATCTGCAGTAGAACGACATTGCCTGAATACACACTGCCTGACAAAGAAAAGCTTTGCTTTGCGCGGTGGTGAACTAGTGCTTGTTTAATTAAGGTCTCAAAAATGTTAGCGAAGTGTTGGAGGAGACTAATGGTGCGATAATTCAGAGGCTATGTTCTTTAACCAGAATTCTTGGACACTGTTTCAAGCAGACCATTTTCAAACCATTAAAGAAGCAATATTCAGCAAAGTATTTATAGTAGAGCTTGGAAAGTATGGGGGTTAGCTCGGCTGAACATTTATTAATTAGTAATGCAGGAATGAGATCAGGCCCACACGCCTTGGAGGCGCCTAAGTTTTTATGATATTGTGGACACGAGAATGGGTGATTTTTACATCATCTAATGTGGCTTCAGTCCGCATAGGGAAATTTGGGAGGGAGTTGTTTGTTGGCTCTAAGGTGTAGTCGGAGGCGAATCGCCGGGCAAGCAGTTCCGCCTTCTCCATTGCCTTGCATTCAAACTTCTGGTTGGTAGTGGGGGAATTACTGATTGCCCTTTATTCACTACACTATTATAGATTATCCAGAAATCAGGATTTCCTATCTTTTGCGATTCAATGCGTTCCCTGATTATTTCAGCATGCTTTGTTCTGGCTGTTGTTATTTTAGTCTTGTAATGATTTCTAGGATCTACGAATTTTTGCCTTTTTGTATTTGACTTATGTATGCGAAATGTATGATGTTTTGGTGCAATTACAGCTGCACAATCTCCAGTGAACCATGGGGATGAGTGAAGCTTGCTATAATACTGTGGGAACATGTGCTTCACTGCCCGCTTTGCATCATTCAGTTGTCTAATTGGCACACTGTCCAGCAGGTAGAGAGAATATATTGGTCATATGGGGCATATCGGATGTGTTCTCTAATGGCTTGCCAGTCAGCCCTGGTGTAGTAGCTTGTTCTGGTTCCTCAGCCTGAGGTTGGGATTTAAATGTGATGTCAATTCATACCACTCTTTGGCATGCGTTTCCTAGTGGACGGTGGGCATTAGTCACACAAGCCACAGGTGCTGTGGTGGGAAATAGGTCTAGAACTGAATCTTGCTGAGGTTCACCATCTGGCAGGCGGGTTGCGAACATTACTGTGCCAGGGAATGTGCTACAGAGAAGCTATAAGTAGAGTGTCCAGCTTCATCAGTAGAACCTTAGAAACCAAGCCAATTTTTATGATGGACATTAAAGTCAACAAACACATGTATGTGGGCGTTACTATCTAAGGAGAGTGCTGCATCTATATCATCAGAGGCATGAGAACGGTGGAGAAAATATAAGTAACTAGCGCAGTGATGAAATGCTAGTTGAAAGCCAAAAAAGTCTGGTCATCCGATTCAAGATTTTTCTCTGTAGTTAAAAGAAAGTTGCTATGTATATAGACATATATCTATCCGAGTCTTTACGGTAAAGTGGGATGTATCCTGTCATGTTAAAGTAGTTAAAGGGGATTTAAGAGTGAAAGTTTGTTTCACTCAATGCTAAGATATCCGGGGGTTTTACTAAAAGATAAGACTCTACATCATCTATATTACCTCAAATCCCACGGTTTAAAAGCAAGCGAGCCTGGTTTTGTTTGGGTGGTAGTCTGGTTTTATCGTGATATTTGTTTGGTTTTTCATTTCATTACGTTTTGTTTAATGTTAGGTTAGGGGAAGAACCTTGAGCAAAGTGGTCCGGTTTTGACGCCAAGTATACACAGTGGCCCATTAGTCGAGTGCTGTCCAGAAAGTTGTAGCCTCGTGAAAGCCAACAGAGATCGCACCAGGTTCCTTTCCATGCGTGACATGGCACTAAAACTATCCTTATATTATACAACTGATGATAGAGCAGCCGTTCTAAACGCTACCAAGAGTTAGCCTCCTGTACTCTCAGTCGGAAACAGCACCCAGACAAACTGTAAATCAGATACCCTCAACCTCTCAAACAAAATGTGCTCAATCAAATCGAGTGAGCCCAAGTAGCATGCAAGCAAACCCAATTTTCTTAGTTTTGAGAGAAAGAGAGAAATTTAAAATAGGGAATAGGGGAACGGTGTTCAGTCCCAGTCAGGAAACAAAGAAACGCGCAGGGTGGCTCAAGTGAGTCTGGCATTTTACCTCTACGCCTAGCTAATAGACACATAAGGAGTGTGAAAGCCAGCAATTGACAGAGCCTATATGCTCCTTAAGCAAGTTTGGTTTGCAAACTGGGAATTTGTTCGAGTCCCCAGCCCCAAAAAGATTGTCGCCCATGGCTGAGGAAGCCTCCTTCCCCAGTTTTATTATCAGAGTTTTGTTTCTCTTGATGGATGGTCTGACAAAATCTACAGCTCCATCACATCGATAGGGGTAACCATGCGCATGGTTTCTACACCAGGTATTTCTGCGCCCCCGCATGGATAAAAATATTGAGTATCTTACTTTAAAGTGTTTCTTTATTCTACGTAAATAAGCGGAGGATTAGTAATATATTCCCCTTTAACAATTACAAGAAATTGTATCTTTCAGGTACTGTGAGAAAACCTATCGCTAGCAACTAATTTGTATTACAATAAATGAATAGGATATTAATTACTTAAATATGTAAGAGAATATAAAGCAAATGAA
The DNA here is from genome assembly GCF_053919585.1 of Euprymna scolopes. Taxonomy (NCBI): domain Eukaryota; kingdom Metazoa; phylum Mollusca; class Cephalopoda; order Sepiida; family Sepiolidae; genus Euprymna; species Euprymna scolopes. The sequence continues at coordinate 64,998,878 of NC_136515.1, read as the reverse complement.
CAAATGGTGGGACTAAATCTACATAGAAAGGCTACATACACAACGGATAGATGGATGTCCTTAACATGGTATTCTTCGAGTGACCCCTGTTGATCAGCTAAAATACCAGTATCTCAACGTGGAATAAATTGGGGTGAAAAGATTAGCTTTTCCTTGAGAGCAGTGAGAAGGAGTGATGGAGGATCTGCTTTAAAAGCAAAATGTGGGCTTTGATTTTACTACACCATTTTATTAATTGAAACATTATGAGTTTCAATTTTAAATATACAAACTCTCTATCAAAAGGTGATGAGTGCTTGTAAAAGAGATGCGTATTTCCAGTTCTCTATTGTATCTATACATATATTACTAACTACTAACATATAACAAACAGGATGACATGCGGGGCAAATCTGGAATTATAGAGTTTTAAACGAGTATATAGCACAGAGTATAGAAAAGGAATAAAATAATAAAGAAAATAAATTTTGTTTTTTTAGTAATTTCTATTTTAAATGCAGATGAAGGCATGGTAATTTTTAGTCGCGTGAAATCTACTCTATAGGTCACTCGGTCGGTCCGTCGGTAGGTCGTTCGGTCGGTCGGTCGGTCAGTCTCTGGGTCTGTCCGTTACACTTTTGTGCTTGCCCTTTTTGGTTAAGATCAAAGGTGTGTTGTTAATAGGTGCTGTTCTAAGCTTAAGCTTTCCCCGGCCTTTTGGCCAAGATCAAAGTGTAGTATCTCTTCTTACTGCATGCTGTACTTATTGTGATATAAAGTGGGGGATCACTTTTCTGTCTTAATGTTATGTAAAATGATCACCCGCTTTGCAAGCAGTCAGTCACAAAGCCATTCAAGTAATTCTCCTAATCCTTCAAGTTGTTTTTGAAGGATTCCAGTTATTTTCTAAGTATCCAAGACATTCTTAAGGTCATTCAGTTCATCCTTAAGTTCATTAAAGTCATTCTAAGTCATTCACTTTTGATTTATTTAAGTCATTTCAACCGATTTTTCAGTCATTTTAGTTTATCTTTAAGAATTTAATGTCAATCCTACATTCATACATTCATTCATTACACGAGAGCACGCGACTAATGGCTATCGGCTTTGTTTTTTAAATGCAAGTCTCCCTTACAAATTTTCATTATTATATTTTATTGTATAACATGGGGAGTAGACTCGCAAGTTCAAATCAATTCAGATAAGAATGGGACTTTTAAATTGTGTATTCAAAATACACTATATTTGTATTTAAAATTACGAACTCAGTATTGTACTTAATATATGTCCGAAAAGGTCATTTTAGAGGTTAAAACATCGAAAAGTCTCCCTCTCATTGTTCGTCGAATTTGAAAACAAACAAAAACAAAAGGGACAAGATGGATAACTTAGTATACAGTACAATCATAACTTAGATTTTATGTACTGCGTTACATCAGATTAAAAAGAAAAAACCGGTAGAATCGTGACGTCGTTCGATGAAATTAAACTAGTATGCAGTTTTTATAATTACTACGATGTGCGAACAGGGTTGGGGTTCGGATTTGGGGGATAGACTTGTTGAGTCTTTTTAATGCTATGTTCAAAAACAACGTTATTGAAATAAATACGTTTTTGGACCAGAAAAGTAATGTACATTTAAAGCACAAATGTGTTTATCTGTGCCTAAACCTAAATGTAGATTCCATGAACAAAGTTTATTTCTTAGAACTGCACGCATGTAGAACTCTCTTCTGATTGCCTGCTTTCCAACTGACTACAATCTGATTCTCTTCACGTCCAACGTAAACAAGTTCTTGATGAACCGTCCCCCTAAGTAATTCAATTTACAAAACTCCCACTACTTATGGCTACTACGCGATAATCGCATTGCCTCATGTATACCCATTAACCCTTATCCTCGAGTGGCATCCGAGCTTTGATAAGTGGTGATTCTCGTGTAAAAAAAAATGGTGTGTTTCTTTTTTAGATCGCTATCTCATCGGAACACGATTTCCATTATTTTCAATCTCTCTCTCTTTCTCTCCGTCTGTCTGTCTGTCCATCTGCCTGTCTCTCTCTCCCCTCTCTCTTTCTCTCTCTCTCCACACACAAACAACCAGAATTTAATCTGTAGGATTATATCACCGATATTAAGGTAGTGGTTCCAAGCTATATTTTTACTCCAAAAATGCAAGATCTACAAAAGCGGGAGTGGTACCGTTACAACGGTAATACATTTGTGTCCTATAATTTTTTTTCTTCATAGTAATTATTATTGTCAATGCACTTTTGCCAGCGATGAGAAATAGATATGCATGGTCGTCGGGAGCTGGGCTTTTTATTTGAAGGTTGTTCCAAAAGTGAAACCACCGTTTTTTTTTGTTGTTGTTTTTTTTTAGTCCAATTTTTTTTTTTTACAGGTTGGTCACCACTTATTAAGGCCCGGAAGCCACTCAGGGATAAGTGTTACTGTAGGAACAGTACGTCAGTGTGGATATTTAATAAAGTGTCTACTTAAGGGGGCGGTTCATCAGGAATTTGTTTACGTTGGACTTGAAGACATCCGGGTTGTAGTCAGATGGGAAGTAGGCAGACGGAACAGAGTTCCACAGGCATGCCGTTCTAAGAGAGAAGCTTTGTTCATGGAATCTACGTTTTGATTTAGCCACAGAAAAAGAGCGGGGAAAATGTTTGACAGTGGTTTCAGCTAGACGGGTGTTTTTCGTAAAGGATTGGCGAGGATGGACCAGAGAGTTGAGCTCAGACGAGCACCTGCCATGGAAATAACGATAAAACAAAGATAGGCTCGCAACGTCTCTTCTGTGGGAGAGAGATCGCAGGGAAGTTTCAAGAGGTAACATAACAGGAGTAGTACAGTTAAAACTTTCGACATTTTGTGCTCCAGAATTTTTTCCTTCATAGTCACCACCATTATCAATGCACTTTTTTGCCAGCGATGTGGATGCGCTTTCTCACATAAAACCAATCTAACAGTAAGGTTTTCTATTTACACTCGTAAAATGTAAAGACCCACGAAGACTAAATTGGTTATATTAGACCGAGCGGCCATTTTTGCTTAATAATAATCAAAACTGTTGACAATACACTTTAGCCATTTTAATTTATTCTAATGCTTATTGAATGAGTGTTATTTATTCATTTATTTTTTTGCGGACTATTATCCTTATCTTTTTTAGTTGTTGCTTCACGACCGTTTGTCCAACTATTCCTCTGGCTTTCGTCAGGTGGTTACTGCGACGAGATAGGAACTCCGAATCTAGAAACTGCATTCTCAGCAATTACTACCTTCAACAGTTGTTAATTAAAATAATATAGACCATTCAGTACGCACCCAACAATCGAAGATCAGATTATAAATAAACCTGAATTCGTATGACCAAAATATCTAAACTTGATCGCCCTTTGGGGTCTATAGCGCAGTGAATAGAGACGATGAATTTCTACAGTTCCAGGCGAGGCCAGTCTGACGAAACGTCGTAAAACAACAAATAAACAACAACTAAAAGAGATGAAGATAATAATCTGCAATAAATAAATGATTAAATAATATTCACGGACGTACGTTCATAACAAAGGTTGATTTCTTAGATTCTTATACCGTAACAATGAGATGGCACTTTCATGTGATGAATGCACATGTGCAGCTATTCTAAAAATGCAACTTGTAATTCTCTCTAATCCACAGGGGCAGTATACAAATATAAAGGTATTATTTTCCTCGCATATAGAAAAGCTATATTTCCACTATTGCGTAATGAATGGTGTTATAACATTTTAAACAACGACTGATCAACGAGTGGCGTGTATCAGTAGGGCAGGTCGATTTGGAACTTTTCAGAAAATCAACATGGCACTGGTGATGATAGTTGGGATTTGATGTGATAAGAACATAGACCAAAAATTAGATTCCCATCTTGAACAGAAAATTGAGAATTTGATTTTAAAAATTGTGTAGAAAAATGCTGAAAAAGCCTTCATTTTTATTGTACTTTTTCAGCACTGACTTTGAAATTTCACTATTTTTTATAAAATATTCAATTAAAATTGATATATTTCTATGAAATACATTGAAAGAAAAATAAATACAGTAATTATAATTTTAATTATGAATCACAACTAGCAAAATATGTAAAATTTTACTGCATTAATTAAACAAAAATAGTAAAAAAGCTAATTAGCAACTAAGTCTTTTAAATTTCACAATTCAAAAAGATATGTTGAGATGCATTACACAATATAACAACTTGATAAAGTTACAGAACTGTGTATTTTAATTGTTTATTAGAGGAAATAATATAAACTTATAATAGAACTAACTTATTGTGTATACTTTCCTTTTGAGGAAAGTGAAGGCCTAATTTGATCGCACGATCACTTTGTAATAATGTGTATATGTCTTGCTTCCTGTCCATATAAAACTTTTGTAGAAAAATCATTCAAATTTGACCAGTGTGTGGCTGCACAATTGGTAGAAGTCAGATTTTTCTTTCTTTTTTCTTTTTTTTTCTTTTTTTTTGAGTTGTTCACTATTTCTGGAAAAACAGCACAAAAAAAGCAATTATTTGAAAAACTTATTTTTTATATTTTCGCGATTTAATATGAATAAAAAACTAACTATTGTTTGGGTAAATTAAGAAAACTAATACAATTTAATAAATAAATATTTATTTTCTTAATGGACAACATCCTTTGAATGCCCTCTTCTCTCACATCAAATTCATCTGAGTTTATCATCGATATTATATTTTGCAGAAGTAGTACAAAATCTCTATATTTTGAACAGTTTAAAATAGTAATTTGTATTTCAGTAAACTGTGTTGTTCTCTGAATCATATTAAAATATACTGTTATTGGTTAAAAAGTTATTGTCGGTTGCGATCTCAAACCAACTAACTGCATACATTTGGATGATAAATTTGACCTAAATGTTTAATTTATCATAGTGTTTGAGGATAGACAGCTCTAGTCCATAAACACATTAACCTTGTGGCTTATGTTAGCCATCTTCCTTGATTCAAGGGCCCAATTTTCTTAGTAAACTTCTCCACTAGAAATGCCAACAGCATACTTAAAAAGTAGCCTCTGGTCTTCACACTTAAATTATTTGTTTCTTTTGCTGTCAGATAATGATGATCGGATAAAAAACCCTATTTTTTTTAGAATTCTACTTGAGGCAAATCTTGATAATTATTGATACAAAGTTTCCCCAAAAGACCAGTAAATGTCGTTAGGCTTTTTGTTGTTCCATCAATTAATTTAAAAATTGCTGTAAATGGCCGTCCTACTAGTGGATCCTGAAAATTGGCAAATGTTCATGTTTAATAATAGAGCCAGATTACATAATAAATACCAATATATTATTTTATTTTACACAAAAGGGAACATATTTGCAGGTTACTCTATAGAATTAATTTTACCTGTCTGTTAGGAGGACAAGTGCAGATTATGTGCCTTGTTTGACAATTTTCTGTCTTGCACTTTACTGCAAAGTCATCACATCTCAAGACACACAAGCTACAAGAAAATATATCAAACAGTCTGTCTAGCTGTCATTTCATTCTTTTCATTTTGATTGCTGTAAGAGATTTCCTGTCAATCTGTTTGGCCCTCTTATATCAAAATATATTAGCATTCTGTCCTACATAATGTGACCTTAACAAGGGTATTTATGGAATAACTGCTTACCAAATACTAATTATTCCCTTGGCAATTAACTTAGAAATCTCACTATTTTTATTTGGATAACTGTTTTCGAGGAAATAACTAAAGTGGATGACTTGTCGTGAAGTTGGGGTGTTGTTTTATCCAAATAACGAGGTGGACCAGCAAATTTTGTGAACCACGGGTTAAAACTGAACGTTGTGCTTTTACTGACATTCTAATCTGAGAAGTAAAATAAATAAATGGATTATAACTGAAGGAAAGTGTTTTAGGCGATGTTTCAGTTTCATACGTAAAAAAATAAGTGCTAGTTATAAGAAATAATGAACAACTTTGTAGAGTTAAATTTGATGTATTGAAGAGAGAGTTCCAATCCAAATCAGAGGCATAGTAGGGTTTAGTTTAGACATTTTTAGCAGAATTTAGCTTCTCCTTCGATAACATGAATTTATCCTTAAAGAAATTTATTATTGCTATAGGTGTGTCATTTTAAACGAGTGTTTAGTGTTTAGAGTTTGAAAAACCAGTGCTTGTACATCTATGTAACTATGCTATTTTTAATAGTATTCTCAAGTTAAATTTAATTTTTACTATATTTTTGTTTATTTAATTTTTAGGTGAAAGTACAGAATACTTACAATACAACCTCCTTCCATATTAAGAATGGTTTTCTAAATAACCAAGTTATTTAAGCACAATAACATAGATGCAGTAGATGCACTAATAACGAAAAACCTTTAAAGAAGTTTCCTTATTTACTCGTATTAATATTTGTAGGTTATCTGATTTTAAAACTATAATTTTAGAAGAAAAACACTGCTTACAAAATGTACTCCCTAAAAATAAACGAAATTAAAATTTGATACTAATTTTCTGCAAAGTATTTTTTATTAAGTAGAAAAACTTGAAAATTAACGGAGTTATGTTTCATAAAGAATGTGTAGAATAAACTTGCGTGGACTATTTTTTTTAATATATAACTGGAGTATTACCATATTTCAAATAGCATTTGATGTGAAATATTAGGTTGGTGCAAAAATAATGTTTTTGACGTTCATTTTAATCTAAAAAAATACCATTATTTTTGCACCAACCTAATAGAAAAACAAATTAAAAAAGATAAAACAAATATGTTTAAATTCATTGCAGACACTTGAAATATAATAATACATATTTTAAACAAGTCTTTTTCGTTTTTCTTTTCGAAATAATTAAGCCTAAATCGTAATGTTTTCAAATTAAATAATAAACAAACGTTAATTTTCAATATCAATAACGAGCGTGTTTGCGACGGTTAACTCTAAAATGTTCCCACTCCAAAACAGTTCCTAAAATGAAAAAGCGAACTTTGGTCGTTAATATTGAAAAAATCGCCTTTACAGTTAATATTTTTTTTATTAATTCATTATCCTCACTCATTTTATTTAAAAATGTGGTTTAAACATATGGAAAATAATGATTCTATTTTCTTAACAGTACGGATTGTTTTGATGACGGGACGTTCTTAACAATTCACCGAAAAACTTTTAATCGCTTCAATTTTTCAACTTTTAAAGTAATTTCCTCCAGCAAAGTTAACGATTTTGAGAAAAATATTTCGTGTAGGTCTTTTCTATGTAAAACCTCAACTATCATCAGCATTGCCTCACCGGGGTTCCAAATTCGACCTGCCTTAGTGTATCAGTATTATCGACAAGTTTACATATTGCATCCGTTCTTATAAGTGAACGTCAATTTAATAAAGAGGGTCAGGAATTAATAAGTGAAATTTGGTGGCCAGCTCATAGTCGTTGACATAATTTTTGCACTTTGACATTATCGTGTTTTTAGCCCATTTAATATATGGCATATTTGAGCATTGAGAGTAACCTATGAATTAAAAATTCAATGGAGTACATGGGTATATATATATATATATATATATATATATATATATATATATATATATATATATATATATATATATATATATAACTAGCCTTGGTGCCCGGCGTTGCCTGTGTGTTTAGAGCTATGTGTTAATGTGTTAAGCAAAAATTTAAAAAAAAAAAACGGTAGTAGGTAGGCAGGCTCGAACTCGTACCGCGAAGAAGGAAAGAACGTGAAAAAGTGGCTTTGCTGTTGCGTCCATCGCTAAATCGAAAGTTGCGAATGTTTATATTAAGGCCAGTCTATCAAATAAAAGGGATAACTTTCGAAAATATCGGCGAAAAAAGCGACCCCGTCCTTGACGAAAACTGCTCAGGTGAAGGGGAAGGAAATAATGTGTTAGCTAATTTTTCGATATTTGCCGTCCGAAGTGTCGGCTTGAAAAGGATATCGAAATCTTAAAAATCTGTCGCCTCTGTCGAAAGTTTTAGGTAAGCATACATACATACATACATGCATGCATACATACATATATACCTTTAAGCAGATGGGTGAGATTTATATTATAGAAGATGGTGAAACCTCAAATACAACCCTGAATAGATGTTCATTTTAACCTGCCAACTTGCACATAACAAAACTATCCCCTGCGAGTAAGTACTGTCTTTAATCAGCGGCGTTTCTCTCCGGAAAGATAATCCTATCTTAACGATTGTGAAGTGTATTAATGATTCCATACATAGCCTTTTTAATTCACTTTGCGCTTAAATATAGTATAAAGTGGACCTTGCGTTACTCTCCCCAACCTTGTAATTTCTTTCATGTTATCATTTAGTTCTCACATTCCGTGAACAATATTTCTAAAAAAGTGGAAAAGTGATTTTCTTTTTTCTGACGTGGAATCCATCCATCTAATATAAAGACTAAAACATTGAAGTTTAAGGTGTTTTTCGTAACTATCTATATCAAGTGGCTTTATGTCTTGTCTACAGCAATTTCTATAAATTATTATTATTATTATTATTATTATTATTATTATTATTATTAGTAGTAGTAGTAGTAGTAGTAGTAGTAGTACATAAATTTAAACGAGACTTGGATTTGACAAGTCTGGGACTTTGAAGTAATATTAGTTTAGCCTGACATAAATTGGCTTTATGACTTGTCCGTAGTAATTTTCATAAAAAATACAATATAAATTAAAACTAATAAATTTTATTTAAAAGAATCAAAAAATGAAATAATCATTGTTCAAAAAATGCACGTTAGCCATTTTTTCAAGGTAAGCCCCCGAATGAAACTGAATAACAGTCCGTTAATTAAACTAAATGAAAACCCTTGTATAAAACTGAACTCACTAAAGATATACAGAAATCATGTTTGCATAAAACTATTTATTTCGACGGACACAGCAAAATTGTGGTTCCAGCTGATAAATGAGCCACTTTGACATTTTTGAAAGAAGGAGGAATCTCCTCTCGTAAATCCACGAAAGAATGGCGGCCTTTGTTTCAAACGTACTTGATCGAATGACTGATGGCTCTCTTTAAGGCGGAAAGTCAAAAGAACTGGAAAGAGGCAGACTATTGCCAAGTAGGCATTGTCTGGTGTGTTATTAGCTTTGCAAAGGTTAGAGGTGAAATAATTTCGAACATAAAGTTTCGAACCAGACAACTTATCACCCGTTTTTTTCATTTGATATGTTAGCGAGAACAGAATTTGTGCCGAGAAATATCATTTGTAGTTCCTTACTCGATGAAAACACGGAATAAAATCAAACAAATAAACACATACACACACACACATGTATAAAAGTTATAGAAATATATGTAGCAATTAAACTACACAGATTATTCCTCATTTCATCCACGCTGTGTAGCTTAATTGCCATATATATTTTTTATAATTTACTATCTAGCTTTACCTGTGTATTGAGCACTGTTGAAGTAAATACTTAAATTTTACGCATAAAACATACTTTCGTATATTAATTTATGTGATTAAATGAAGTAGCAATATATATGCATATATATGTGGGTGTGTATGTGTGTGTGTGTGTGTACTTTTATATAAAATGACAATTTTTGTGTATTTGAGTGCGATTTCATTCCATATGAACTCGGAAACAGCTGAGCGTATTCAATGAAATGTCACAGGAAGGTATTTTATGTGCCTGGCAGTGTTCTTAGGTAGGTTTTGTATCGGATTGTCTCCGAAAAATATCTTTAATCACTAACTGAAATAATCCGAAAAACGAAAGAGACGGCCGATGTTGACCTTACAAGCCTAACATACCAAATTACAATTTAAACATGACACTTTGCTTTTTGAATTTAAACTTAAATTCAAGCCATTATGGCCGCACAGGTAAAAAGGCCAGTCATATAAAATGTTTCTCTTTAGAGACAAATAGATGCATTTTAATTCACGTCTACATTTCAACAAACTTTTTTTCACACCATTATATATATATATATATATATATATATGTATGTATATATATATATATATATATATATATATATATATATATATATATATATATATATACTCTCCTATAAATTCGTTTTTCTTTTGTGTGTATTGATATTCATATTAAACACCCTCTTTTCTATTTATTGTAAGAGAAAATACAAAGTTCTTATATACGGGTCGTAGAATTGCATTCACTAGCAAAATATCTAGCTAATTTTTATATTCTTCTAAACATATATTTTAATTAATTCCCTATTAGTTCTTTCGGTTTTCTTTTGGGATGATAATCTTTAGTTAACTATTACGTGTAATTATATTCATGCAGATATTCTACATGATTTGCATAATATTTGCGTAAAACGTGTGCAGTAAACACAAAATTGTTTTCATATATGTTTATCTATACGCATATATTTTTGTTTAATCTATAAAAGGCAACGTGTCTGTGTGTCTGTCTGTGTACATTTTCCAACGCAATAACTCTGTCAATTTTATCATATATATATATATATATATATATAAATATATATATATATAATGTAAATACAATAACTGTAGACTGCACACAAACATTATAATAATATTTATTAGATAATAAATTTGATTTGAAACACATTTAGATCATGTTGTTTCCTTGTGTTCTTTTCAAAGCGCTATATCAGTTTTGTACTCTTCGTGCAGTAAAAATTATATATCATTCAGTTTTAGTCATTTAGCACTGTTTACAGGTTCATTGCTCACTCATTTTCCGACAGAATTTACAAACAATAATTACAGTTTATACACCATCTTCTAAACTTTATTGCCACCAAAAATGGACATGTTCGTTCAGTAAAACAGAATTTATGATGAATTTTCTGGTGTTAAAAATTGTAATAATATGTAAGTGGAGGAGCGACACTTTTATGACTGGCTTCCATACTAACCACCTCGCGCCAGCGACTACTGTTGTTATTAATTCACCGCTGTTCGGAAAAGAAAATAACAAGTGAAACAGAGAGAATAAACTCATAAAAGGAGATAAATAGGGGATTCTATTGAAAGCAGACAAGTGCCCTATATAGTTATTACATATGTGTTTATGGGGGCAAAAAAACAAAAACAAAACTGAAATTAAACAAAAAAAAATGATATTATTTGAAGTCTGGAAAAATTATTTTTTTAATTCAATCTATAACATAATATAATAAATTCATAATGCTGCAATATTTGAAGTAATATTTTTTTTTACATTTTTACTGGAATATCTTGATTTTTCTTTTCCAGTTTACCAACTAATCCTTTACTATATATATATATATATATATATATATATATATATATATATGCATATATATATATATATATATATATATATATATATATATATATATATATATATATATATATATAAACTAATGAATGTGGGTGAACCTAAATCCAACTACAACGAGTACAGGACTCGAACAAGTCCTCCGAGAGATGTATTCTGCCAGAGTCATAGGTTAGTAAATTATTATTTTCAAAGTTATGCACCATAATATATATATATATATATATATATATATATATATATATATATATATATATATATATATAAAGCTAAAACGCTTCGCGCAATTGTGCTGTAGCTTGAAGTGAATACAACATTTAGGTTACCCGTTTTCTGTCTCCACACACATGAGCGCGCGCACCCCCCCACACGCATATATATATATATATATATATATATATATATATATATATATATATATATATATATATATATATATATATGCACCAATTAATGAAACCTTTAATAGTGGAATAGTATTTAGGAAACATATATTTGAGAAATAAATGTTCCTACGCATCGGATACTGATGTATCTAATATATATATATATATATATATATATATATATATATATATATATATATATATATATATATATAAACTTGTAGCTGGCAATCTTGCCTTTGCTTATAGCTGGATATCAGCATTTTGAACCGAGAGAGAGACTTAGCTGTCGTACAAAGCTAATTCTCTGCAAAACTATCTGTGTACAGATACTCCCTCAGGCATTTGTCTATTAAATTTGTCCTGTGGCGATGGGAGTCACATTTGGGCTCATGGATTCCAAGTGGCTGAGATAGTTGCACTCGTCTGACAAAACGTCGTAATCATCATATATATATATATATATATATATATATATATATATACATACATATATATATATATACATACATATATATATATATATATATATGGGCAGTAAATCTGTAACTGAAATTTGGAAATTGGCTAGTTTTATGTCTTTATTGTTCTATTTTATTTGATTTCTTCCACTGTTCGAACGATAGAAATTGGAGAAAAGGAGGGAGAAAGTGCCTGCTATACCAATTGATATAAGAATCTAACGATATTGTACTTATATCTTTCCTCAATCGGTTATAGAGACAAAACTAATAAATTGTTTCACACTGATTTTGTCTCAACATGAACTGACAAATGACAAATTACAATGTTAAGCCGACTGATTTATATCTACCCTAATTTTCCCTAATTAAAACTCGAACATTCTAATTCAAACTGAAACTAAAAGGTAGAGCAAATTACTATAGAGTTGAACTTGAAATGCTACAAAAATGGCAACTGAAACATGAGGAATAAAGTAACTTTAATTTTGTTTTCTAATAAGATAAATATCAGTTGTCTGTGTGTTTGTCTTTCTCTCTGCTAGCTACACGCTTTTGCTATCCGCATTGAACAGCCATTACCGTGCTAACGTTAGAAAATCAATCTCTCGGACATATAATATTTAAAAATCAGAAACAAAATCGTCAATTTTATCATGTAGAAATAAAGCAACTTTAATGTTGTGTTCTAATAAGATAAATATCAGATGTCGGTGTGTTTCTCTTTCTCTCTGCTCGCTAAAAGCTTTTGCTATCCGCATTAAACAGGCATTACCGTGCTAACGTTAGAAAATCCATCCCTCGGTCATATAGTATTGAAAAATCAGAAAAAAATCGCCAATTTTTTCATGTAGAAATTCCGTTTTTTTGAAGGAGATCGTGTAACAAATATTTTTAACGCTGTTTGTAAATCGCGCATACACGAACAGTCCATTCGTTGTTTTATTTAAAAAAAAAAAAAAACAAACGACTAGATATGCTCTATTAATACGATAGTGTGTGTTTCCCTTTGTGTGTCACGCTTACAGTCGGGTCATTAAATTGGTATGTTCTATTTCTTGTCATAAATAATTTTACCAAGAATTCTTCATAAATGTTGGTTTCGGTTATGGCTGAAGGAACTCAAGTAATATATACATATATATATATATATATATATATATATATATATATATATATATATATATATATATATTCCACAAGTTTTTCTTTGGGTTTCGATTCAAGCTTATATGGATACTTTTTTTATTTTTGAAATTGCAACTTTATAATATATAAAAATCGACAGAACATTAACTCTATAATTATATATACGAAATCTGCAAGAATTAACATTTCATATTTAAGCGTACTTTACGACCGGGCTTTACCGGGCGGTCCTGCTAGCTTAGATAAATACTTTTGCAGTTTTTAAAAAAAAAAGCTACAATAATATCAGAGCCTCTCCATTTACACTAAACATCTACAGAATGCCAACATCAATATATTATATACGAATGAGTCCTCTGGGGAATTTTACAGGTCCCGCTAGTCTTCAATTATTATGATTCTATACGCGGCTTCGAGCGGAGATGCATTTGTGCAAGTATCTTATCTCAGTTCTTCTATAATATTACAGTAAGATACATTTGAAACAAAGATGCGCGTATTCGATGCGTATGCTTAATGATAAACAACCTAAAGGTTTTCAGCCTGACGGATGCTCGCTAGACAGAAACAGTTGCATAAACTGAAAAGTTCATCTCTTCAGAAATTTGGAGAATGCTCCAAACCTACCGCAACAACTCTTTATGAATCGTTTCATCCTGAGAATCGCACTTGCCCAACTGTGCGTGTATTTTATCATTGCGTTTCCAGCAGACAATTTTTCCCAGACATTCTGTTCAAGTCGGCGCTTTTTACCTAATTTAATTCGCAACTAGAATTGAAGATGAAAAACAGCAAAGAGGAAAAAAATAATGAAGAAATTTTAGTGTTGGAAATTCCTTTAAAGTTCTTCAATTTGCATCTATATAATTAAATTGGCTACCGAATATTTGAAATGTCGGTTTTTATGATTTTACTGTTCTTTATTGAAATAGAATTACAAACGCATACATACATATATATATATATATATATATATATATATATATATATATATATATATACGTTCGGTTTATGTTTAAATGTGTGTCTATTGACATTATATAAAAATATATGTAGCCGCCTGTGCGATCAAAAAATATATACGTGTGTGGGTTACACTCGTTGTGTGTGCAATGAAGAGCGAGATATGAGTAAGTTGAAAGACGGAGTGCGTGCAAAGACACTGACACAGACAAACTAGGAGGGCGCTTTTTATATATTAACAATTTATCGACCATTAAATAACCGACATATTTTCAAAGTGTTTCATTAAATATGAATATCGATATTTCGAGTGTCTCCATGCACATTTCAAAATACGCACCCCCACACACACACTTATACACACAAAAACATACACGCAAAAACATACACACTCATATATATATATATATATATATATATATATATATATATATATATGTACATGTGTGTGCGTCTCTCAATCTCTCTGTCTCTCTCGCTCTATATATATACACACATATGTGTAAGTATATACATATTGATCTATAATATAAAGCTGAATATCTGTGTTTGTATGTATGTGTGTGTGTGTGTGTGTGTGTCTAGTCACGTATAGGCTCCTATACAGGTGACTATTATAGAAAACTGACCCCATATAATGATAGAAGATGTATCGAGACACAGGAATGGGCATGCTCTGCCATGATAATGATAATGATTCATTAAAATTGTGGGATCTGCGTACGCGCCTGGTCAACAAAGTATAGAAACGCTTACAGGTGTTTTTGATATAGATGTACATAATAATACTTTGATAAGTATGTTTCAGTTTGAAGAAATATGGTATAATATAATTATGGGGTGTTCGTTCGCGCCTGACCTCCATAGAATGGAAATATGTCACAAAGTTAACAAGGTTTTTTAATATAGATCCACAGAATATTGTGATAATTGTTTCAGTGCGAGCAGGTATTGTATAATGAATTAGTGGGGTTATCAATTTCATTTTTACTTTCATCATATTTTGCTTTGGATTTTATACCCCCAAATTCGAAGCTATCTCTTTACAAACCTTCCTTTTCATAACCCATACTACTTTCATTAATCAGAGTCCATTTTCTGTAGGCTGTCTTTGAACCCATTCAACGACGGGTACTTTTGCTAGTTATATATATATATATATATATATATATATATATATATATATATATATATATATATATATATATAGAATTCTCTCTCTGTCTCTCTCGCTCTCTCTCTATCTCTCTCTCTATCTCTCTCTATATATATATATATATACACACACACATGTGTAAATATATGCATCTTAATTATATATAAAAATGCAATGAAAAAGCCTCTTTAACGGCAACAAAATTGCAAATGACGAAAGTACTAGAGGAAAATGGCTTACGGAAACTCACTCGGAAGTTTAATACACAACGTACGAACTGAAACGAGAAAAATGCTCAGGAAATTATGAAAATCAACAGAAAAATAAAGAAAATTATGTTGTATTTATTCAAACATGTCTTCATAACAACTTTCTGACAATATATATATATGATATTGACTATGTGAAAGACTGTCTATATTTTTTCGGGAATAATCTCGATTTTAGTCACGTAGTCATGACGAACCGTTGGCTTAGGCTCAAAGCAGTGAAAGCAGAATAATCAAATGTAGGATTCAGAATTATTCTTAATAATCAACGTTCTAGTGTTTCTCCTTCGCCGCTTCAACCTTTGTAATTCTTTTTGCGTCATCTTCACAACTGACAGTAACCTCATTTTTTTTTTCGTTTTGGACGGGTTTCGGGTTCAAATGCAAGCGTTTCTTTGGCTTGTTTTCCTAAAGATCTTCAAATCGTCATTATACTCCACAAAGAGGTAATTAAATTCAAACTTATAATATTTTTTGGTCCGAATTTCCATTATCTCTGACACGTGTTTTAATTCGAATAGCGAAAGTTCACTAAACAACCTTTCAGGACAAAATATATATTTCTTTTTAAAAAATGGTTAAAACATTGTTGTATGGAATAAAAATAAAATTTTGGAGAGAAATATAGACATATGTAATGTCTGAAAAAAATAGTATTTAATCATTATAGTATTTATATCCCCCCCCTCAAATAATTTAATTCCAAACAACGTGTTTCTTGCGTCGTCATGTTGGATTTCGAAATGCATACGCACACACATACACATACACACCAACACACACACACACACACACACATATATATATATATATATATATATATATATATATATATATGTGTGTGTGTGTGTGTGTGTGTGTAAAAGAGATTTCGAAGGCTGTCACAATGCGAGGAATGCATTATAGTCGTTGTTGGTAAGAGGAGACGAGAACAAGTGGCGATTTACAAATAAATAAGTACATACATATATATATATATTTATATTTTTATATATATATATATATTTATTCAGTTGTATGGTAAAATGTCTTACTTGTAAGCCTCTGCGACGTATTCCATTATTAATTTCGGAAAAGTTTTCCCTTTTCAAATGGTGTGCGTAACAGGTCGATTCAAAGCATGCTGGATGAAGGATCGGAAGTTGTGTAGCAATGTGAGGCCTCGGGGAAAATGTGATTAGAGGATTTATGTATGGTATGATTAGGTAATTAACATGTTTATAAATATGCTATTTTTATTTATTTGTCTTTATTTTTATTTTATTAATTTTTCTCTTTTTGGTTAATAACTTGTTTTAGCGTGAGCTTTTTTTATTGTTCTCTGTTAGGTTGCCTTTATCACCATTACTATTATTTATTTATTTATTTATTTATTTATTTCTGCTGATGTGTGCGGTGTCTCTGCTTTTCTGGGTCACTTAAATCGCTACTGGGCTGCGTCCGGTCGACTACTGTAGAGGGTGGATGTGAGAGAGGAGGAGAGGTCGGGGTCGGCAGCTGGGTGTTTAGGTTAGTGTTTCTGGGGGTAGAAAGATAGGTGAGGGGAAGGGAAAGGGTAGGGGGATAGGAGTGACATTCCTCGGGAGTTGTTAATTTATTTATTTTCATGAGTGGTAGTAGATTTTTATATTTATTTTTTTATATATATTATTTATATGGGAGGGGGTTGTGGTAATGTCCTGTTTGGAATGTGATGCGGGCTGTGAGCTGTGTGCAGTGGTGTATCTGTTCTAATGGGTTATGGTTGTAATGGTAAATTGCATTACTAGGGCATAATATAGTAGTTATTGGTTCATGTTTTAATTTTTAGCCTTGCAGTATGTTTGCATATTCCAGTCATTGAAGGTAGAGGCAAAATAAATCGTAAGCTGAACGTTTTGGTTTCGATTCTCGGTGGTAGCGCATGAGTCTTGTTTTTATACTTTTTAAATCATTACTATATATGTTGCACCTATCCATCTATTATTTATATATCTATAAAGTGAACGTGTCTGTGTGTGTGTCTGTCTGTGCTTCTGAGCTCAAAACAATAAATTTTAAGGGATCATAATATGGGTCAAAGTTTAAAAAATTGACCTTCTTTTTTTCTCAGCATACACCTCCAAACACCAAAGCAACGCCGGCCACCGATACTAGTCTATACATCTATATAAGTGAACGGGTATGTGTGTCTCCGTGTGTCTGGCTTCTCTGTATGTGTGTGTACATTTTCCTTCGCAATACCTCTGTCAATTTTCAGTCTACAGACCCGAAATTTGATAGACTGGGTACTGACGTTTGGTAAAATCTATGTGATTGGTTTTCAGCCCGAAATTTGGCTGTTAAGGGGTCAAAATTCAATGATTTAATCTTTGAGAAGTCTACAAACTCTTCCTACAATTTGGAGTCTAAACACATGAAATTGTAGATATAGCTTTCTTGGACAGGGATCTGACTTAATAAATTGATGTGAGCCCAAAACAATGAATCTTAAGGGGTTATAATAGGGGTCAAAGTTTTAAAAAAAATTATCTTTTTTTTGTTCGTTGTTTTTTTTTTTTTGCTCAACATACACCTCCAAACACCCGGGCAACGCCGGGCTGAAATGCTAGTATATATATATATATATATATATATATATATATATATATATATATATATATATATATATATATATGTGTGTGTGTGTGTGTGTGTGTGTGTGTGTATATATATATATATATATATATATATGTAAATTTTATGACATTTCTTTCTAGAGGACACAGAAAAATACACACAGCGAACTTTATCTATCTATCTATCTCTTATATATATATATATATATATATATATATATATATATATATATATATATATATATACTAGCAGTTCCGCCCGTCTTTGCTCGAATCATATATACTGTTCATAAGGTAATGTACATATATATTGAAAAGTGTGAATATGTAAAGTAATGACTTTCTGTAAAATAGTTTTATGAAACTACCATAGAGAAAAGACAGACATACATTTACACTCTTATAGATATATAGATAAATAAATCCGATGCAATATATCGTACTGATTTTAAAAAAATATTTAAAAAAAAAACAACTCCTGCGCCACCATCCATAATCGAAACCAAAACGTTCAGCTCACGATTTATTTTCCCTCTGCCGTCCATGACTGGGCGATGAAAACATGTTTACTGCAAGACTAAAAAGTAAAACATGAACCAATAATTACTACGTTATGCATTCGTAATGCCGGCGTTCAACCTTCACCTAGTAAATTTCATTTTTTTTTTCAATTTTCACGCTTTCACACCGACTTTTCCGGGTTAGAACCTAAATATAAAATTTCGCTTGAATTGAAATACCTTATATATGAAGTTTCATGTCTGTAGACCAAACACTCTAGGAAGAGTTTGGTAGGCAAAATTTGTCAAACAAAAGTATATGCGTATACATAAATATATATGGAAACAATATTGTGTTTACTATAAACTTTTTACGCAAATATTATGCTAGTATAAATCATGTAGAGTATCTGCATGAATATAATTACACGTAATAGTTTACGAAAGATGATTACCTTATTAGAAACACGAAGCAACTATTAGGGAATTAATTAAAATGAATGTTTAAAAGAATATTTAAATTAGCTAGATCTTATGCGAGTGAATTCAATTCCACAACCCACATATAAATAGAAAAGATGGTGGTTAATATGAATATCAATACACACAAAATAAAAAACGAATTTATAGGAATATAGATAGATAGATTGATACGATTTCTTAAAAGCTTTGAGATTTTTCTGTCATAATTTCGAAGAGGAAAGAAAGCTCCAATAAACTCTTTCTGCTTTTGCAAAATTATTTAAGATCCTTACGTTTCTACCCTGACTAAAGTGGATGATAAATAGCGAGAAAATCTAAAATTCTGTATTAATATTGCTCAGATGTTATCATTAATTTTATTTGTGTTTCAGTAACGCTCTAAACGAAGAAAACATGTAAGATTTCGGTGTTGCATTTATTAAATGATTTCTAAAAATTAAAAAAAAAAAAAAACAACTGCTTAACATCTTTCTTGAAGCCGAATTTTTAAACAAGATGTTGTACGGTTTAAAGAACTTCTAGATTACTTCGGCGTTACGCGGAGGGCATACTACTAATTATACAGTACTAGGGGGACCTTTGAAAATTCTACAGCGGACGTATGTAATATATTTATGTTGGCATTTTGTAGGTAGTCATCGTAAAAAGAGACGCTTTGCTATTACGGTCGTTCTTGTTAAAACTGCAAAATTATTTATCTAAGCTAGCAGGAAAACCTGGCGTAACCCGATCGCAATGTAAACTTAAATATGATATCCAATATATATTATTATAGAGTTAATGTTCCATCAAGGTTTATATATCCTGATGCTGTGATTTAAACCAAATCTCATAATATATATATATATATATATATATATATATATATATATATATATATATATATATATATATATATAGTCATCCATATTCAGTACTGTTTCGCAGCTAGACACGAAACTTCCACAACCCAGATCGAAACACCACCGCCCAAACGACAGGCGGAGCTTCTAACCGTTGCGGCATTGGGCTGCTGCTATCCTGCCAGTGGATTAACAATGTTTGTACATTGTTCAAATTCCTAAACTCGATTTCTTTACACAAAGAGCATAGCTTAATACGCTTAATGCGCTAATGATAATTGTATATCTCTTCCCAATATGGTCAACCCAAGATTAGGAGCATTATAGGCATTCACATACATTAGTGTTTCGCTGTTTCACAGCTCATCAGTGCGGCTAGACTAACAACTACCTGAAGCCAGGATCGAATATATGTATATATGTACATATATATAAACTTAACTTCCTTCACCTATAATCGAAATTGAAACCAAAACTTATGAACATTTATTGGTAAAATTATTTGTTACAAGAAATGGAAGTCCATAAAAATGAAAACGAATCGATGTAAGCGTGCCACAGAAAATAAATAAAAAAGACACACGGTATCGTATTAATATATTGATTATATTTGCTAAATTATATGCATTGATTATATTTGGTAACTTCTCATTCGAATATCCACTGTGTGTTTATGCAGCCTTGCGCGGAAATCATCAGTCTACATAGAGCTGATGTTATTAAATGCCTGGTTGTCCGGAAGAAAAAAATTCACTCTTTTTTTTGTATGAGAAAATATTTATCTGTATTGTTCTGAGCAAGCGGGTGTAACGTTTTCAATGTATATATTTTTGATACCACGGGACAACAGGAAACTCAGTTTTGCCCGGGAACATATTAAAATGCATATATGTTTCATTATATGATTAAAGAAGGGGGGGATATAAATATTATGTCTGAATAGAATTTCAAAGGTATATAAATTATATCCTTTTTTGGAGGCAGTTAAGCAGAAACTGATTGCTGAGGTGAATAGGCTGAGCAGAGGTGAAATAGTTAGGGGTATGTTTAGGGTTAAAGTTAGGTGCACAAAAGCGTCAAATAAGCCAGGAAAAGAATGAGAGATAAAATGACGGATTGATATTGGTGCGTAGATAAAGGAATTTTAATATAAAGATATTAGAGACACTTTTCAAAAATACTGTCGTTAGTTGAAGTACTGGAAATTCTTCATGAAACAATCAGCAGAATAAATAAGGCATTCAGTTTAATTTATTTAATAAGATTTCAACATATTGATACTTATTTAGAATAAGACGTTGTATAAGAAAAATATTTACGATGTACGTACTCGTCCCAGAACGAAAATCTTGTATTAAAAAAATCACGTATAAACTATTTTTATTCCAGAAAATAAAATTTATCAAGATGATAGGGGAAAGCCAAGGGCGGCCATATTGTTTATAATTCTGACAAACTTCAAATCGACACTTTACTTATTTTTTTTTACAATGGAATCACCACTTATCAAGGTCAGTAGACCACTCGAGGATAACGGTTAATGAGTGTACAGTGGTCAAGGGGGCATGTCAGTCACTGTTAGTAGCGGAAATTTGGTAAATTGAATTACTAAACGGGATGGCTCATGTATAATTTGTTCACTTTGGACTTGAAGACAACCATATTGTAGTCAGTTGGAAAACAGGAAAACGGAACTGAGTTCCACAGGCGTGCACTTCTAAGAAATAAGCTTTGCTCATGGAATCTACGTTTAGGCTTAGGCACAGATAAGGGAAAATTATTGATAGTGTTTTTCGTGAAAGTCAGGGCAGGGGAACCATAGATTGGAGATCAGACAAGCACATGCCATGAATATTACGATAAAGCCGAGACAGGCTCGCAACCTCTCTTTACCAACTTTAGCTCTACTCCATTTTTGAATTTTAAGCGTATTTTTCTGTTGCTGTAATACAACAGCGTCACACTTTGTAAAGGAAACATTTTCAAATATTTGCACGGGTGTGTTTGTTTTGCGTAATCTCATTAATCCAGAAGAAGTCTTGAAATAAAGACGAAACGTTGGTGAACACATAACTCAGTTTGTTCCTTTTTACTTCTCTGTGATTAATCAAACTATGTAACTATGCGCTATTGATTAAGTTAGACATTCAGGGATCTGATTTTATAATCCACGTGAATATCCGAACCAACATTTTTTTTTTTTAGCATGGATGATTATAAAACTGTTATTATGTATGTCAGCGTAGTTCAGCCGATAAAAACATTTGGATAATGAGTCGCCATGTTTCTTTTCGCGAGGAAACTAAATAGTTGTTATTAGAAATTCGCTTTTCACTAGATACGTTTATATATTTTTATATTGAATCTCTTGGTTGGTCTGTCACGTTAAATTTGACTATCATTTAGCTACTTAACTAAGAATTAGATTGACGCATTTTACTTCAACTGGATTTAAGTATCTGATTCGTGTAAGACGCTTTTTTTTCCTGTTGTTCTACTCGTCACGATAGAAGAAGCATTTATTATAGTTTGACCCGTCTTGTTTATAAGGCATAAATTTGAAATAATAATTATTTTGGTCCGTCACGCTTTAATTTAAAGTACATTCCGTAAATAAGTCCGTTCTATCTCATTTATCAGGTTTTAATTTGAAATAATAATCGTGTTGGTCTGTCACAGTTTGATTTAAAGTTCTTAATTCCGTAGGTAAGTTCGATATATTTCGTTTATCAGGCTTACATTTGAAATAATTATTATGATGGCCTGTCACGCGTTAATTTAAAGTTCATAATTACGTTGGTGAGTTAAGTTTGGATTCGTATTAGTTTTATATAACAAGAACCAAAGTTTGCCCAGCTGGGCAAACTTGAGTCCTTGTACCGGAAAACTATCTAGTAAATAAAACGTTGATTAGTAAATCGTTATATTTTGCATTTTTGTTGTTTTTGTTGTTGTTTTTGCATTCTCATTCACCAAACATGGGTATACATATCACTAAAACATCCGCTGGGGCATAAGCTTCATTTCGGTACCTTACTTGCCAGGGTGGATGGCCTGTAGGCTGAGATATACCGCGTTACACACACAGACATTAGGGACATTTTTAAGTTAGGTAACTGACACCGGTAAGTATCGATTTACTGCTTAAAAAGGACAATGTGACGTTTGAGAGGACATACTTCCTAGGATTGACCAATATTACATGGCAGGGTAAGCTTATCTGAGAGCGACCCACCAACTATAGAACTAAGTAATGAGAATTAGCATTAGCCCCCCCCCCGCCAAAAAAATTAATTAAATAAAGTCTGGGTAGGTTTATCCACTAAAGGCATTGAGTGAAATTTGAAATTAAAAAAATAGGATACGTGTTACACTTAACACTTTAAAGCCAAAGAACAACGCGAATGGTTTTAACCTTTACAAAATAAACGAATGTTTATTTTTAAAGAGAGAGATTTATTTCGGAGATATACCCTCCTTTTTCAATCTGTATATATATATGTTTATTTTTCTTCTTATTCTTCGTCATGATGTTTAATGGAAGAATTTAAAGTTAAGTCCACTTGATGTTAGCTGTGTTTTCTTTTTTCTTTTTTTGACGGATAATTACGCGTGGTCGCTCGTGATTTGAAAGTCTGGGTAGGTTTATCGATTAAAGGCGTTGAGTGTAATTTGAAATTCAAAAGATAAGAGACGTGTTAGATTTAACACTTTAAAGCTAAATAACAACGCGAATGTTTTTTAACCTTTATAAAATAAACGAATGTTTATTTTTAAAGAGAGAGATATATTTCGGAGATATACACTCCTTTTTCAATCTGTATATATATATATGTTTTTTTTCTTCTTATTCTTCGTCATGATGTTTGATGGAAGAATTTTAATGGAATTAATTTTAAATAAAATAAATAAATGTTTGCACAAATCCGTGTTCAGTTATGGTTCTATAATACATGTCTGTCGGCTAGTCTAGAATCATTTAAACAACAAAAAAAGGTATTTAGATGGCTAAACGCGTAATTTTTTCATGTCTTTCCTATTAAACTGCTTGTTCTATTGTGGGCATTCGTTTACCCGCTATCTTTCTAGTTAGAATTCCTTTCTAGAAGGAAATGGTATACTTACAAAAGTGGCCAGGGGAATGTATCAGACATTTTATATGAACTATATTCGAACTTTACCCTTCCATGTTGTCAGCCTGTGTGGTTTTCGAATGAGTCAAAAACAAAGCCAAAAGCGTATAAGCCATTGTTAAGATGGCTTGTTTCATTTTGCCCGAGGTATAGATTTAATATTATGCAGTTATAATTAGAGCTAGGACAACAGCCTATTCTTTTCATTGTTTTGACTCCCGATTGTGTATCGTAGATATATTATATGATTTTATATTAATATATATATATATATATATATATATATATATATAATATAATATAATATTATATATACATATATATATATATATATATATATATATATATATATATATATATATACATATATATATATACGGCGTAATCACATTGACACACTAATTCCCACTGGATAACCGAAAGTAACCAACGTTGAACCTGGTTAGTACTAAATGGGGGACCATTTGGGACTTTCAGGTGCTGCATGTGCTCTCCGCTTATCTCGGCATTATTTTCAGTCGTCCTATTCTTCTCCTTGACACTGAACTCAAACAGTGCCGATTCAGAGGAGGTGTTGTTGGATATTGCGCAACCCTTACCTCACGATTACACGCACTACTGCCCCCTAAAGGGTATCCTTTGTCTTTCACAATTGAACGGAAGCATGGGAGATTAATTTGGTTCCCGGTTTATTTACTGTGTCTGTGTCAGATATATATCTAGAGTAAACACAATGAAAAATATGCTGTTGTCATAGCCCTAGTTATAAAATACCTACACTCCCTTGTTGTGCCTACTGCAAGAGATTAGTTTATGGCTAATCACTTGCGGCGAGGATGCCGACGAAGGTGGCTACGTATTTTATTTTTATTTTTTATTTATTTATTTATTTATTTTGCTGGACATAGGGTTCTTCTTCTACGGCATTGGCTTTTCAAATCCCATTTTTCGGCCTTTGTCTCGCATCATCCGTCCGAGTGAGTGAGATATATATTGTTTACCACTGAGACACTATAACATCTAAACACCTCACTGTGGGCGGACGCAACTTTAATATCGATCTCTTCTCGTTCACGGATTTTTGGATGTGGAAGGGGAATAAAAGCAATTTTGCGACGGTGTTTACGACCTCCGTCTTGGTAAATTTGTTTTGTTTTGTTGTTGTTTTCTGGTTTAATATATTTTCTATCGACTCATCAATAATTACTCGTACACTAACCACAGATTCGCAAAATCAGTAAGGTCCATAGCAAGTGAGATTAAACCTAGCGAAATGAGAACATGCAATCAATGTGTATCATTTCCTAACATCTTTCATGTCTTTTTCTTTTCTTTTTTTCTAGACAACTACGGTAACCATCAGGCCAACCAGGGCAATACAAAATATAGAATACTTGATTAACAACGACCTTCAACCTTACAAATAATGTCTCGTGGTAGACATTTGGCGCTAACCGTTTACAACGCTAATCACAAAAAGCAGGAACACCCAACAAACGACATCAATAGCAAACTACATACAATAACAGCAATAAAAACGGTACAATTGCTAAACAACGTAGAATAATAGCAATAACAAACGATACGAATACCAAACAACATAGAATAATAGCAATAACAAACGATACGAATACCAAACAACATAGAATAATAGCAATAACAAACGATACGAATACCAAGCAACAGAATAATAGCAATAACAAACGATACCAATACCAAACAACATAGAATAGTAGTAATAAAACGATACCAATACAAAACTACATCGAATAACAGTAATAAAAACGATACCAATACCAAACTACGTAGATTAACAGTAATAAAATGATACCAATACCAAACTACGTAGATTAACAGTAATAAAAACTACATGGAATGAGAGCAATAACAAAGTATAACAATAGCAACCTGCATAAAATAATAGCAATACCAAAATATACTAAGAGGAAACACTGGATAGAGTAAGGATATAACAAAATCATAGTTCATTTGCTCACATCTTTATTTACTAAATACATATTGGATGTCTCTCCTTGATTGAGACTAAAGCTGGAAGAGTGTGATATTTGTCCAGAAAAATTTTTGAGAAGTTCCCTAAAGCAGAACTACGTTGGACACTGAGGGAAGATGATGGTCCAAGAAACTGCAGGACGTCTTGTTGTCTCTAACAGCTGCCTAAAACCATCAAACAGATTAGTAAATATATGAACAATTTTAAGCTCAGATTAACATATGCCCATTCAACTTTACTTTGACACAATTGCTCTAGAAACATATTTTTAATATTTACACTGTTACCCCTAACCAGTACACAAGGATATACTGACTGGCTGCCTACCTCAGTAAGATGTGACAAAAGGTCGAAGAGTGGGGATGTCAAGATGATTTCAAAGATGCAATTTGGCCTAACAAAAAATATTTGGGAATTCAGTTATTTGGGGAATTTCGTGTACGACAACCAGCAATACATTTGCTCTACTCGAAAGCCAGGTGGCAAGGTTTGGGAGGGTAAAACGCCTGGGAAATACTCGAACGGCATACCTGAATACTACAGTTACTGACCACTCCGCTGTCGAGCTGATTGTGTAGAACTATTCTCGGCTAGTAATTGCTACCTAGGTTTCCAAGCAAATGAATCAACAAGAAAAACAACCATGATATATTAAAACAAATGAATAGGTATATAGTCCTTTTCTTTGACCAGTATTTCTCTATCCTTTTAATGGCGAAAATTCTGACATATACGTTTATCTGTAATAAACTGGTATTAGTTGTACGATGACATCACATATGGTCTATCACCTTTATGAAAAAACCCTGGGATAGATTTTAACATATGGAATATTGTAAGTTGTATCTATAATCGACTCTTTACTGTGTTCGATCTACAATCTACTATTCACTATGTTCTATCTATAATCGGCTATCGATTGTGTTCTATCTATGATTGACTATTCACACGATTTTGTTTTGTTTTTGTTGTTGTTGTTGTTGTTTTCTTTAGCGTCCAAAATATTGAACATACATTATTTAAAATGTTATTACTGGGATTTAAGGTTCTTCAGAAAAACGAGATTTGAATGGGATCTAGTGAGGAATCTGTTTAATTTCAATTCTGGTTATAAAACAGATGAGCATCGTCTGAGGAGAACATTATATGGGTATCTAAAACGGCCCCCTGTTATCAGGTTTAAAACCGACGGTAGCAATGACGTATCTTATCTAACCTGTCTGTAAATAAAAAAATAATATATATCTATAACTATATATATATATATATGAGAGCAAATAGTTAATAAAACATGTTAACAAACACTTTGACAAAGAGTTAAACTATATCGTCTATTTAGTTTTAGCGAGTTTTTACATCTAGTTGAGATTACTTTATAAATATTAATTCTTTAATATTTATAATATACTTTAGTTTTCCCATCTTGGAACATTTTCGTTAATTTAATTGTTATTTGTATTTTATTTATTATTATTATTATTATTATTATTATTATTATTATTATTATTATTATTATTATTATTATTATTATTATATATATATATATATATATTGCTATTTCTTTTATATTTATATATTGATATGTGTGTATATACATATATATGTGTGTGTTTCTGTGTTTGTGAGTTTATATATACACATGTTATATACTTATTTATGTACGTATATATATATATATATATATATATATATACGAGTATATATATATATATATATATCTATATATATACATATACATATATGCATGCATATATTGATGTATACATCAGAATGACAATAAAATTTTCTAATGTGACGGTTGTTAACAGCTTATCGATCTTTTCTAATCAATAAAGTGTTTCGGTTCATTAGAAAACGTCTTAATGAAGTGAACACATTTTACTTCATCGAAGTTGCGATTGACATTAAATTTCGCAGACGTCAGCACGTGATAACAAAACACGCGTTGCTATTAGAAAACACCTTTTTTTTTCTTTTCATACTCCATCATTTTATTACACATATTATTTTAGTGCTGTTTTTGTGTTGTTTTTCTATTCCCCAAAGCTCGGAAACTGATGATTTCATAAACATTGATTCTCAAAACAATATTTTCTTTTGTATTTCAGTTTAGATACTTTCAGTACGAAACCTACTAAGGAATCCCTTACAGAACAGTTTCATTATCCCGAGATTTCTTTGTGTGGATATCGCTCCAAACGAGGCATGTGTTTTCCTGATGTAAATAAAACAACATGTATGGAAGCTGCTTACCGAAAAGATGAAGAATTTGAACATTGGCTTGAAAAACAAAACAGGAATATATGTTGGAGACAAAAAAATTCAACCGGAAGAGAGTTACCTGTATTACACTACCGTATCAAAACAGTTACTTGCTGTAGATAACTAGACTGGCGAGTCACGGGAGATAGAATAGAAGAGTCAGGAGATAGATCAGAAAATTCCGAAGAACACTATAGTATTCATAGAAGTACGTCAATGTGTGAGGAAATTGCAGAGAAATAGTGTAAGGGAGTCAATCAAATTATAGATACGTTTCAACACCTTTCCAAATAAAACCAACCCAAATATGACAGCAATACTCCATACATGATCCGAACGTAGCTTTATAGAGAATAGCTTCAGGTATAAGAAAATGCGTTGAGTGATACAGAGAACCGGCATTACGAGGAGCAGAACGTACAATACATCTAATATTTGAGTCTCAAGAAAGATTTCGAAAGAATAATGAAGATGTTATACGTATCATTATTGCCAATTTGTCACGATACAGTTTGATAAAAAATTTTCCCCGGATTACCACGTTTAAGTCTGACACTGACTTTTTCTTTTGTTTTAGCTAAAAAGCTGATGAAAAAAATCAGACTGATTATTTTTTAAACAAACGAAATATTAAGTTTTGCAAATTGACGAACAGCTAATTTCAAAACTAGAGTAATAGACCGGCAGACAGACATGACTGTTTATCGATATACATGGATAAATATATGATATGATACGTCCATTAAATGCGCAAGTTTAGCGATAAAAATGCTATTTCAAGCTTAAACAAGGGTCTACTCTGTGGCAAGACGGTATTTGTTTACAAGTAATCTGAGGATTACATGCGAGCAGAAGATAAGTCCTCAATTATCAGTTTAACAGACCATAGCTGACTTATTTGCACTGGCACCTTGGAAGGAACCCCTATTGGTCCTATGACGTACTCTATTTACCTCTCCCCCTCTCGCTCTCTTTATCCCTCTCTCTCTCTCATATATGATCTATTTTTATGAGAGAGGAGGTTTATCGTAGATTGCGTAGAAAGCCTTTACAGGAAAAATGGAGACAGCTTTTTTGTACTATACAGAATGGTTTCTCAGAGAAGCTACCTCCCCCATTTGGACATTGTGTCACATCTTGCTGAAGCTGGAAGTGAGTAATTACTAGGGATATGACAAGAGAATATTCTTTAAATTATTTTGACTCTCGGGTATGTATCAGTTAAAATGACATATGTTTTAAGATAGGGTGATGTGGTTCTCAATCGATTAACTGTGTCTAACTGTGCCGCATATATCCTCAAGAGTCAAAGCAATGAAAATAATATTCTCTTTTCATAGTCCTAGTAATTACTGGCCGTGGTATTTAATTATAATGTTAACACATATATATATATATATATATATATATATATATATATATATATATATACATCTATATATATATATGAACCAATGATTAATAAAACATGTAAAAAAACATCCTTAAAAGGAGTTAAAATCATGTTTAATTTTAAAAAGGAAGCACAAGATGAGTGGATAGTCCTTAATCCGTGGAGCTTCGAAGAAATACTCTCCTTCTCATCAGAGGGCAGGAATTAGCAAAATTTTGCATGTAAAAGTATTTAATGTAACCACAAGTAAGTCACAGATCTCACTTGGTTAAAAAAAAGGTGAGGTAAGAGGAATAGGAGGTAAAAGAAAAAATGTTAAAAAGATTTCACATGAATGCATAGTCCGGTGAAGGGTAAAAAAATCCAAGAATGGTAAAATCCAAACACGGTCGAATTAAAATCTTCCAATCCAACAGGTAAGTTCCAAAGGAATCAAGTAACTGGAAGATGGTCCAAAATGATCCAAAAGGCAGAATTCCTTGGAAAAAAATCACAAATGGAATGAGTTACATCTATCTATCTCTCTCTCTCTCTCTATCTCTCTCTCTCTCTCTATATATATATATATATATATATATATATATATATATTATAATTAAGTGATTGATTTCGATTGATTTTGATTTTGCTTAAGTCATTGATTATTATTAAGTGATTGATTTTGCGCTACGAAACAGATACTGTCCAGAATTTTATAAGCCAACTGTATTAAAGGAATACATTATAAGATGGTCAACATCACGGATTTTGGAATATAACATTTTTCATTTATTCTATATATTGCTCTTTAATTACATCGAGCTCCTTAAATAAGGATTGATATATATTATAAGAAAATATATTTCTACAGATATATATATATATATATAGTTATATAATTAGTTATATATATATATATATATATATATATATATATATATATATATATATATATATATATATATATATGCGCGTGTGTATAAAAAGTAACCTCCTACGTGTATGCGGAACGAGCTTTACTAAACTCAATGTCAATTTTCTTCTATACTGACTTAATACATGTTATATAATGATTCCGACTCGTGCAATGAATCCCATTTCGTTCGAAGTCAGTAAAAGCTGCTGTTTAGGAAGCAACATTTGCAAATCGGAACTTGTCTGGCGTAAGTCGATTTTAAGTAGAATTTTACTCATGAGCAAACATACATTTATACGAAAGAAAAGTAGGTAAAGTTATGAAGATTTTATAACTTCTCCTCTACCTTCGAAAAACTACGTCAAATTATGAAGTATTTATAACCCTCTCTCCTAACTTTGAAAAACTGCGTCAAGTTATGAACTTTTTATAACCATCTCTCCTAACCTCGAAAAACCACGTCAAGTTATGAAGTTTTTCTAACCATCTGTCCGGACTTCGAAAACCTACGTCAAGTTATGAAGTTTTTATAACCATCTACTCGTACTTCGAAAAACTACGTAAAATTATGAAGTTTTTTATAACCATCTCTCCTAACTTCGATAAACTACGTAAAGTTATGAAGTTTTTATAACCATCTCTCCTGAGACGGTAAACAATATCGCTGAAATGTAAATGTCTTGGTTTCGTTTCTAACTGATGCTACTGACATAATTACTTTTGTATTTTTTTTTAATTTATAAATCACTACTGTATTTCGGGTACAACCTAATAATCAATAGAGAATTGGGATTATCATAATGAATACGAAGTCTGCATAAATTAGAATATATTTTCGAGTATGTTACAACTAGGTAATATATAGACCATTTGTAATTGTGCCATCTTTGATTGAAATAAAAAAATGGCGTCAATACCATAAAACTTAATTACAAACACTCTTCTGATTTTTGCGGAATTATGTAATAATGGCTATATATTTTTTTAATAATTTATTTTACATTTAATGAGTTCTTATTCCTCTGATGACACAGGACAGGAAAAATTAAAAAATGGGCATTATAATTATATTAAAGGTCCTGTCCTACGGAACAGTTACTATCAAGTATTGTACATTTTTAAATGCTGAGGAAAATAAACTGAAAAAATACACAACATCTTCAGATTTGAAAAGTAGACTTTTTGTCATATATTTGTATATTCTCTGTAGTTACATTGAGCTTAATAAATGAAATGATTATATAAATACATATGGTGAAATATGTAATTGTACAAGCATATATTTTTCCCATAAACATTACAACACACACACCCACACTGTCAAAAATATTCAAAATCATAGCCCGTTTAATATTAGTATATCAGGTCGAATACTAAATATGTAATAAATAAATAAAAACAAGTGAAAAACAAAAAGAGATACAATGTTCATAATTTGTTAAAACTTGAATCTTCTACGCATCAGTTAACACGTTGATTCCGAACTAATTATTATGCGGAATAAAATCATCCTCCAGGCCATATAAAGCTTGAAATGTTTCACGATAAACAACGTTACTTCTTTTCTTTTTTCTGACATCGACGCCAATTAACGTAACGAATTTACAAAATAACTAATACTTATTAATGCCAGTGATTATATTTGCATTTGTTGTATTTTGGTTATTTTTATATTTACTTGCAAGCCACCCGGCGTTTCTCGGACGTAAAATACGCATGACTACATATTTTAATTCACACAGAAACTGAGACATGTGCATGCGAAGACTATGTATTTTCTAAGCAGTTCACTTCTTGTAAGTAAAAAAAATACTCGAGCTGAGGTGGAAACCAAACTTTAAGACAGAGAATAAAAGAACGTAACCATGACACCAAACTGACACTTTTATAAAAAAAAGGTTTCTACCCTACTTACTTTTAACAGAAAAAATCTATCATCTTTCACATCTGCGCATGCGCAGTCGCGAAACAGTTGAGAAACAGATTAAAAACCGATTATTCCCACGTACCAATGTTACAATTTGGACCCCTTGGCAGCACTTTTTCCCCGCATAGAAATGGATTTAAATATGTTCCCCATGTGTAACTGCTTTATGTATAAATTTCAAATCTATAGATCATATATTCCTCGAATATTCAGGCTGAGAA
This sequence comes from Euprymna scolopes, assembly GCF_053919585.1. Lineage (NCBI taxonomy): Eukaryota > Metazoa > Mollusca > Cephalopoda > Sepiida > Sepiolidae > Euprymna > Euprymna scolopes. The sequence continues at coordinate 64,965,931 of NC_136515.1, read as the reverse complement.
ATGTCCTCACACAAACACACACACACACACACACACCTTCTCACTTTTATAGAGATACTAGCATTTCAGCTCGGCATTGCCCGGGTGTTCGGAGGTGTATGTTGAGCAAAAACTAAAAAGCGGTCATTTTTTTTTTTAATTTGACCTCTATTATGACCCCTTAACATCTATTGTTTTGGGTTCTAATCAAGTTATTAAGGAAACTATATTTCAAATTTCAAGTGTTTGGACCCTAAATTGTCGGAGGAGTTTGGTAAAGTTCTCAAAGGTCAACTCGTTGACCTTTAACCACTTATCAGCCAAATTTCTGGCCGAAACCCGATCGCAAAGATTTTCCCAAATCTCAGTTCCCAGTATATCAAATTTGGGGCCTGTAAACTGAAAATTGACAGAGTTATTGCGTAGGAAAATGTACACAGACACACATTTCCTCCCGGAGTCACGTGGTTTATCGACTTCCGTTCGGTTCAAGTCTAACGTACTTTTAAATCCTAACACTGTTCTTTTCATAGAACAATCCTATCAATTATCAAAATTTAGGTTTTACTACAGTACAGAGTGTCCTCTCATACTTATGACATATTTTCTGTATTCCTGGCTTCTGTTCAGTCTCTAAAGAAAATGGGAGCGTACCATACGTTCGCTAGACCATCCTTCATGATTTAAATTCGCAGGAAGTTTCACTGGTTTACTGAGTCAACTTGTGCACTCAGATATCACCTCGGCCTAGTGTATGCTTGCAAAGTATATGACGTCACAGGACTCAGATAGAGAGTGAGCGATAGAAGTAAAAATTCGATCGGAAGCTTAGAGGGGCGAACACATACTTTTAGAAATGGCATCATAATATCTAAGTAAACAGTGATTTTCTATGTCACTCTGCCTAATGTCACTGCCTTACTGATCAGTAGGGATAGGACAACAGCATATTCTTTTCATTATTTGTATCCCTTGATAGCTTATATGCTTTTATATAGAGTGATGTGGCGTTCGATTTATTAACCGTGTCTAAATGTGTCACACACACACACACACACACACACACACACATATATATATATATGTATATATATTGTTACATATATATATATGTTATATATATATATATATATATATATATATATATATATATACTAGAGAGTCCAAACAATGAAAATGGTCATAGTTTTACTGACAGGCACTTGTAACAAACGATCTAGGAAAATAAACAAATTGTTGTCTTCAGTCTTTGTCTCAGTGTTGTCTTCTTCAGGTTAAGAACAAACATGGTGGCATGCGGTGTTTTCTTTTGTCTCTCAGGATTACACATGAAAAAAATCGTGCAAGAACGAGCGACTAGCAAGATAAAATTATGGACATCAATGATAAAATGTTAAAATGGAATACAGTGTGTCTCGCTTTAAAATCCGGAGATAAATGAATCGGGAACGAATCAAAACTATGATGGGATTTCCTATTGTTCCGTAATTGGTATTCAATATTTGAGGATGTAATCTTTCTATTCGCTGGAGTAGATTTTGTTTTTAGGAGTGTCTTCGTATGAACATGATCATAATGTATGAAACTAATTATAAATACCAATAAATTTTAATTTCTCTGTAAGCTGAAATGATAACAATTAAAATGGGTGTAGTAGACAAAGTAAACATAATGACATTTCTTTATTTCGCAAGGTTTCATAAGTGTTTTTTTTCTTTTGACTTTCCGGCATTTTGAAGACTGTAAACAAGAAGTATTTTATGAGGTGCCTAATATAAACTTGATCTATTTACACACGTATAACTTACAAATCAAACAAGACAGAAAATAAAACAATAAAAAAATAATTAAAACACATCTTCATTCATAATGACTCGATAATAACGAATTGTTTGAATTGTAACCTTAAATGTTAGTTCTTTTCGTTTTTTTGTATTTTATAAAGAAGATATATCTGCTTGCGGCTACTGTGATAGGGATCAGGGAAAATCACGTTTGCTTCTCATCATCATCATGACGGGGTCCTTTGTCGAACCAATGTGACATTCCTCTCTAGAGTTTTCTGTCTTCCATCAGCTGCCTCAGATCTTCAGGTTCACAGTTGACGTCGTGTGCTATTTGCTGGATGTACGTGGATCTAGATCGTCCTTTGCTTGCGCGTCCGTCTCGTAGAGTCCATAGGAATACATCACTCACCAATTCACGCTTGATCCTCAGACAATAACCAGCAAATCGTAGGCATCTTTCTCTGATGGTATTAGATATGGCAGGCAGGTTGCCATAAGTTGCTGCTTTGTGGGACGATTTTGCCAAGATATATTTAATACTGTTCGTAGCATACGGGTGTATGTGCCGTCTAGTTTTTTTTCCAATCTTCTGGTGAGTGTCCAGGTTGTAGCACCGTAAACAAGGACAGACTCTACCACTGCCCTGAAGAACTGCCTTTTTAGTTTGTTAGTTAGTCCTGAAGTCAATACTGAACGCAGTTCATCCAACGCGGCCCATGCTTTTGAGATGTGAATTTCGATATTTCTCTCTGTGGAAGCTGTGTTGCTGCTCAGATACGTAAACACAGCGACTTCTTCCAGTGCGTACCCAAACAGAGCCCTGATCTCCCCTTTCACATTGAAAGTCATTAACTTTGTCTTATCCGCATTAATGTGGAGACCAATGTCATTTGCAGACTTTTCTAGCTTACCTAACAGATTTAGCGCATCAGCAGTGTTGTTCGCGAACACAGCAATATAATCTGCGTAATATGCATCAATTATGTGTGCTGATTGATGACGTCTGCTTCTGGATTCATTTAGGGTGAAGCTAAGTGTGTTGTGTATATACAGAGGTGCGAAGTACAAAATCAAGACAGATAATGAAAAGAAAAGAGGCAAGAGGATCTCCTTGTAGAACCCCGGTGCGGATGTTCAAAAATTCAGTGTCCCCATCTGGCGACCTGACCATTGCTCGAGTGTGCTCATATAGCATTATGATAGCATTAATTACTTCATTTGGAATGTCATATGATTTTAATATGCTGGCCATTTTTCCTCTATGTGCGGAGTCGTATGCTTTAAAGTAACCTGCGAAGCAGAGTTGATGATTTACAAGCATAAGAGTAGGAACCAACTGCTAATGCCACCTATGAAAACTTCGTTAGATATCACCAAGAATCAGCAAAGAAGTATATACGTTTTCTTCTACTGGCTGTTAATTTTCTCGTTGTTCTTTGTGAAACTTGATTGCTTACTGTTATATACAACGGCACATTACAATTGTACCTTATTTATATATTTGTGAAGTAGCACGCGGCAAAATTTACTCATGGCTTACATACTCTGCTCCACTGATTTTCCTCTTCGTATCGAAATGCCCAATGATAGGTCTGCTGCTAAACAGCTTTATTCAGACTATATCTACTTTGTGCAATTTTACTAATTTTTGTAACGGTGCTTTAATAGCATATACTTTTTTTTTGAATATACAGTGTAACCCGGATAGAAGATACTTTTTTTTCACCTGTCCATACATCTCTCTTATATCAGTGTTACATTTCATCAGAATGCCTTATATCCGGGTTACATTTTACATTAACACGGGTCTAATTTAAGATTAGAGAAAATTTATCACATCCTTTTCTTATGTCCGTGTCTCTTATATCCGGGTTGCACTCTACTATTTAAGTATAGTAACTTAGTAATCGCAAGAAAGTCTGGAGTTGAACAGCATTACGCATATCGGCGTATTTTAAGCTTCAGTCCTTTCTGGGCTGGTTTTCTGCCTTTTATGTTGATAATCTGCCCAAACTATCGCGTCTTCCGGAATTCAGCTTGAATCCATATTCCTCAATTCTCAGAAATATTACGCTAATATAGGCTTTGTGTTGCGTCTTATTTTCGCTTTTAATAAAAAAAAAAATGTCAGTATACGACCCGGAAACGTTATGTCAATTATTTGCTGGAATAAACTTCGAGGCGCATTCAATCCAGAATGAAAAGCGATTGATTTACATTCCCTTTATGTATGTAATTTGGACATTCTGCACTGACTTTTACCTGAATAAAAACTTCAGAAGAATCCAATTTTTGAAACACTCTACTATCGTGTCATTTAGTAAACTTTTATTCTGGATAGTGTAGCGGATATACACGGTCTTACGAACAGTAATTCTACCCCGTCCAAAAGTGGTAGGATTCTCTCTGTTTTTGTTGTTTTTGCTTTTGGTTATATACATATATATATATATATATATATATATATATATGTTTGTATATATATATATATATATATATATATATGTGTGTGTGGGTGTGGGTGTGCGTGTGTGCATATGTGTTTGTGTGTATATATGTGTGGGGGTGTATTTTTGGTGACGCCCAATTCGAGTAATCAACTTTAAAATTACGCCAATATTTCCAACCATATTATGTCCTCATTAATTACATCTATTGCTGAAAAAAAGCTACTGTTCTTTGATGTTTAAAGATCGGCTCCCCTCTTTCTTTTAATTCATAGTCAGCTCCTGTTTTGTGTGCAGACGAGTCCTTTAAAAAAAGCAAGCGAATTCGCTTTTTTTCAAATATGTAATAAATTATTCTGTTTGCTTCGTCTTCTTTTAATTAAATTTTATTAACGTTAACTTGTTACAGAAACAAAAATCGGTAATTCATATGACGCTCAGCTAGTATATATATATATATATATATATATATATATATATATATATGTGTGTATATATATATGTATGTAAATATATATATATATATATACACCTTTTGTTGTTACAGTAATTAAAATATACACACGAAACATAAGAGAAAAGACACGCAAATTAAAAGCGAACGCTGTACGATATTTGTTCATTTGTTGATCATATATTATTCCGTGCACCAGTAAAGACAATTCCTGGACTAATTAAGCACTCATTTTCATCGGCGTCATAGGGCGGGAATAATCTTTCCTCCGAGCGGTTCTTGCGCGATAACAATTCCTGCTTAAAATGCGACATCTTGTTTCTTCTTCGCTTGAAAATTCGCAATTGATGGCGTATAAACCAGTGTTATTTTTTTGGGGGGGGGATTTTGGTCTGATTTTGAACAAACAGAAGAGAAACTGGACTATATTTTGCAAATTAGTTTTATTTGTTGAATACAAGATTAGAAAATAATGATGAAACATGCATAATATAGAATGTATGATTAAGTATCATTGGATATATTTATCCTACTTTTATATTCGTTTTTTTCTTTTTGCTTTAGTAAAGTTATATTCCGTGATATTTTATAGTTTGTCTCACCCTCCTATCTTCACTATTTATGTTTTGTTAAATAGATGTATCGGAACTATGGCTGAAATAAAAATAAATACATAAAAATGAAAAATATATGGAATAATATACATATATATATATATGTATATATATGTATATATATGTATATATGTATATATATGTATATATCTATGTATATATATATATATATATATATATATATATATATATATTACGTGCATTATGGTATAGCTATGGGCATGAATGTTTCTATCAATCAATAGAGGACCGAACTCATCACACAAGCATCCGCAGTCTGGCGCTCTACACATGAGCACGGATGTCTCACAAATGTAATTCACGTAAAATTATTTAATAGCAAAAATAATAAAATATTCCCAGAAAACAATAAGCGGAGACATATTTATATAAAACAAATCAAATTATATATGTATATATATATATATATATATATATATATATATATATATATATATATATACATATATATATATATTTATATATATATATATGATAATGTTGTGTGGATACACATACATATATAAACATATATATATATATATATATATATATATATATATATATATATATATATATATACCGTAATTTAAGGTAATTGCGCCAAGTCTGGGGTAATTGCGCCAACCAGCTAAAAGTGCTCTTTTGGCAACCACATATATAAAGAGTAGTTTTCTTAACTGGCGCGATTACTCTTGGATTTAGCGCAATTACCCCAAAGTACCATATATATATGTATATATATATATATATATATATATATATATATATATATATATATATATATATATATATATGAACAATAAAACTAGTAAAATGCAGTACGCTTATTGGAAAAGGAATATATATGTATATGTGTGTATGTGTGGGTGTTTGTGTGTCTCCTATTAAAAAAAACAGTTTGTTATCGTTCCGCACTTTCAGTTGAAATAAATCAGATCATTATTTAATGATAAGGTTACTCTGAAAGACGTTTATGAAACATTGTAAAATAATAAACACTTGTGTCTATAAGTATATATATATATATATATATATATATGTAAATATATGTGTATATATACATATATATATATATATATATATTAACAATCAATAGTATTCGACAACTGGATACGTATTTATTTCTTATTCTGAAAGTGTTATTTCATGTAACAAATTAAACATAAAAATGTTATTATTTCTTATGCTATATACATCTTGTATGCGACTTCGGTATTAATGAAATGGTTAAGATAATATGTCATCTCGTTGCTTTCTTTTGCACAAGGCATCGTATGAATGGGCATGCAATTTCCTGTCTACCGTGTTAAGAATGTTTCTTGTTTTCGTGACAGACGGAACGGAGGAAATGGAATAAATGGACAACAAGAAACGGCCGACCGTTGGAGTTTGCAGCCGGTTTTGTCAAAAGAGGACAATTGAATTTTCGTATTGTATCTTACACCTGTTCTTACTTGAACAAATGAGTTTTAACCGTCCGAACATCTCAAATATCTTGAAAGAAAAGGTGGGTTGGGGGTCTCCAAACGCAAGAATACAAACATTGTTTTGTGCATACCACTTATCTCTATTTTTTTTTATATACGTTTTCGCTATCGTTCTCATCCACCCATGAGATATAAGTTTTCAAAGATACGGATGGTGTTAGAAGGGAGAGGTTTGGTGTGGGCGAAAAAGACACACGACTGGAAATGAAAGATTATATACAAAAAGAATAACCGGAAAAATAATAGCAAATATTTTCGTATTCATTTTTGCAACATTTGAACAATGAGGATCAAGACCTTATCCTCGACAATGATACTGCACAGGTGACGGAAACCAGAGTGAAATCGCTCTCCCCAACCATCACAGATTCTGTCCGTTTTCTGCCAGACATATTCATCGCACTGTACTTTTCATTTTCGTTCTCCCTACTCTTGTCCCGACTCGGAGCTTTGGCCTAGGATATATTTGCTGAAGAACAGAATTGGAGACAAACTTTTCTATTATTTTTTTTATTATTTTTCTATTAAGGAGATTCCATTTAGCACTTCACCCAACAAATTAACTCGCGTAATTCGGAAAAAGCAGCTGCCCTCGACGCATCCAGATGTCTTGTAGGATATTTCCTGTCCATTTTTATCCAATGAAGGATGTTGCAAACTCCATAATACTGTTTTCCTGTATGCTAAATGACAAAAGGGATATATATATATATATGTTTGTGTGTATGAGTGAAATTTGAAAAATGTTTTATTTATACACACCTATTTTGCAAAATAATGCAAATATGTTTCGATTTCAGACAAATGAGCTCTAACTACTGCAGACACCTCTTAGGATAGAATGAGATTTACTCTTAACTTTTTCTGAAAGAAACTAAACCATTCTGGAATAAGGAATGAAGATGTAAATAATTATTTATTGATGAAACATTATACTAAATTAATTAACACATATATTTTCGTTTTTTTACATTTTCACCCCAAACAAGACACGTTTCCATTTTGATGTAGGGTGCTACTATATAAGAAGTTGGGCAGCAAGATGTCTGTTCACGTCACATTTGAACTTCTGAATGCCAGTACAGTAAGGAAAGCAGGGGCCCGGAAGGAAATTCCAAAGTCTAGCGGTTCTGGGGAAGAAACTACCGGAGTAGAAGGGTCTCTTACATCTAGGGATCTCTTCTGTGTAGGAGTGGTATTTAGCTGCTTGTCGGGTTTGTCGGGGATATTTACGTCAAGGGGGTAGAAATGCTTGCAGTTCGTCAGAGCATTCACCGTTAAAATACTTGTAGAACAGTCAGAGGGGTGCAACATTTCGTCGATGGGACAGAGGCTGAAGCTTAGATGACAGTTCAGGACGTATCAGGTTGGCGACTCTTTTTTTAACCTTGTCTAGGAGCGAGAGACTAATAGCAGATAATATGACAACAATACACAATACATGGGCTAATAGTGGCCTTATAGAGATACAGTACACTTTCGGGCGTTATTAGCCCAGTAGAGATAACCTACGTTGTTCTGCAGCTGTCCTTGCAATACTTTCAATGCAATTTTTCCAACTCATGTTTTCTGTGAACGTTAGACCGAGGAGATTAAAAGATGTACTTTCAGATAAAGAGTCTTTTGGGCATTGCTATTGATGGTAAAGAAGGGTTCTTGTAATTATTGAAATAAACAAGTTTCGTCTTGGCAGCATTGATTGTGACCATCCATTTATCCCCATTCCTCTACAGATCGGAAATCATTCTCTAGTGTCTCTGCCATTTCTTTAGATATATGTTCATTTGTTTTCCTGCCGTGTCTATTATAGAGGGTGGTGTCATCAGCATATATACTCATATCAGAGACAATTTTGTCAGGGAGGCCATTTATAAATATTAGGAATAATAGAGGTCCAAGGATAGACCCTTTAGGCACTCCCGCATTTATATCATATTGTTCAGACGTACGACCGTCGAGGACAACCCGGATTTTTCTCTTATCTAAGAAGGATTTAATTATGTTAAGTATTCTTCCAGTGATACCGCATTATCTGATTTTCCTTAGAAGACCTTCATGGCATACCCTGTCAAAAGCCTTATATATATCTAGAGCTTCCGCTCTACCCTACCCTGCTTTGTCCAGTGAATGGTATATAGTTCAGAGATTACAGTAAGGATGTGCGCTGTGGAACGGGCTTGTCTAAATCGATATTGTTGGTCCGTCAGAAGTTTGGCGTCTGTAGGGTTATAGCTAGGTTAATTATGGACTCAAATATTTTGGCAAAAAGTAGCAGGAGGCTAAAAGGGCGATATCTATATGAATATATATATATATATGCGTGTGTGTGTGCGTGTGTGTGTGTTTGTGTGTGTGCGTGTGTATGTGGGCGTAACTACTTCATTTAATCCCATATTTATATACGAAAGTATATTTTTATGCGTAAACTGTAAGTATTTACTTCAACAGTGCTCAATACATAGGTAGAGCAATGTAGTAAGTTATAAAAATATATATGGCAATTATGCTACACAGAATATTCCGCGTTTAATTCACGTTTGAATTCGTCATCCTTAAGCCTGAAAAATTCTAACATGAATGAAATGCTGAATGTTTTATGGCCGTGAATAAAACGCGGAATATTCTGTGTATCTTTATTGCCATATATATTTTCATGACTTACTTCATCTATATATACATACACATTTCTATATATACATGTATATATATATATATACATATTTCTACACACACATGTATTTATATATATATATATATATATATATATATATATATATATAATAGTAATTATAATAACTTTATTATATTATCAGAACAATAAAAAAAGTTAAGGGGAACATCTTTATAATTTCAAAGCTAAACTCCCCCATATTCATGACTTTTTTGTTTATTTTACATCGTATTTTCATCGATTTAGCTTTGATAAGTGAGAAACGAAACCTGGTTAGTTTACCTTTATTTTCATTTTTTATTTTTCAAAATCATTATGCTTTTTGGTCTGTATTTAGCCGTTATATATATATATATATATATATATATATATATATATATATATATATATATATATATATATATATATATATACATAGAGTGGACTCCCGATATACACTATTAATTCGTTCCCGGATGAAGCTCGTATCTCGAATTGAAATAGCACGATTAAGGAGATGAAGTGAAGCTCGACACACTCGACCACCAAGCGGTTGCATCTGGAAACTCGTAACTTGTATTTTTTGCTCGTATGTAGGGGTGAATTTTTGCTCTGAAGCAATCTCGTATCTCGAATGTCTCGAAAATCGGTAGCTTTTAAGTTCGGGGTCCGCTTTATATATATATATATATATATATATATATATATATATATATATATATATATATATATATATATATAAGTTTTTAAACAACAAAAGGAAATATTCCACCTATGATCGCACATTGCTCCCTTTGCTTTTCTTAGGATGCAGGAAAATTTGATTTTGTCATCTATTCTTTCTGTGCAGTATTTTTCCATGCAGGTAGATTGTTACTATCTTTGTATTTGAGCAATATTTACCTCTACTATACTAAAACTGTGCCGTATTTTATCAAACAACTTTAAATATTATTCTGTAACAGACTCTACATTGATGACGATATTTAGCATCGAAATGTATCTGATATAAGCAAATAAATTCGTGTATGTATTTTTTAAAAGAATCGTTGTTTTTCAGCTTTCAAAAGGTATTCATTTATATTCGTAATTATTTTCAATTTTCAACTAACACAACGCTTCAAATGCAGGTAAAGAAGAAAATTCTTTCCTAATTATTTATTCACAGACACACACACACACACACCCACACACCCACACACACCCACACACACACACACACACACACACACACACACACACACACACATATATATATATATATATATATATATATATATATATAAGTGGATAGTCCTTAATCCGCGGAGTTTCCAAAAATACTCTTCTTCTCCACAGAGGCAGTAATTATCAAAGTGGTGATCGGATTTTGCATGTAAAAGTATTTAATGAAACCACAAGTAAGTCACAGATCTTACTTGGTTAAAAATGGTGAGGTAAGGGGAATAGGAGGTAAAAGAAAGAAATGAAAAAAGATTTCACATGAATGGATTGTCCGGTGAAGGGTAAACAATCCAAGAATGGTAAAATCCAAACACGGTCGAATTAAAAACTTCCAATCCAATAGGTAAGTTCCAAATGGTCCAAAGTGCAGTGTAATTCATACATATATATATATATATATATATATATATATATATATATATATATATATACGTAACTTTATGACTGAACGAATTTCTTTAGAAATGATATATTAGAATTTTCTTTTTCCTCAGAAATGATAAACTTTTAAACATGTCTTCCTTAATTTGTCTTTTCCTGAATAATTCTTCTTTAATATAGTTTTCATTTTCTTCTGACAACGTTTAGGCGTTTATAAATTGTTTGAATCAAATGGTTATGTTCGCCAATATGTTCAGCAATATTTTAAGCGTTTCCTTTGATCGAATTTGCTCCGTTTTATTTTCGGCAGTATTGCGCGAGCACGTCGTATTTTCATATTTACTTTTGTAATAAAATACAATTATTTCTTTAGTCAAACCTCTACAACTGTTTACTACCTTCTAGATTACGTAAGAAAGTTACACCGTTATCGTAAAAGTTACATCGTACAACCAGTTTTTCATAGAATGTTGCCTGAAATAAAATCTAGCGAATTCTGTTTGTTCTGCTCTCTTTCGTAATACATTTTGTAAGGGATCTTGTTTTTACTGAAATATTTGAATTTGTTCGTCAAACTACAACTCTTATTTTTGTAATTTAACTTTCTCTTATTTATCTTCATCTTGATATTGAAATTGTAATATTTCGACTTGATTTGTAATCAATTTATTCCGTTATTCCAATTGCCTTTGTTGTGGTGTGATAGAATAACAATAATTCTATAACACATTTAAAATACAACAGAATGAGGAACCTTAAACACATCCCCACTTTTGGATCAATCAAACAACTTGGTCGGTTTTTGGTATAAAAGTTGAAAGATGTAATCTTTGTTGACTCTACTAAACTCTTCCGCCAATTTGGGGTCTAAACACTTGATATTTTAGATGCAGGTAATCTAGGCATAAATCAAACAGTTTAATATGTATATACATATGTACATGAAGTTATGAACAATACATAGGCTGGACTGAACTGCTAGTACATGTATATATACAAGATGTGGCGGAAACACACACTCACACATACACACTCACACACACAAACACTCACACACACATTTGTGTTTTATTTTGTATTGCCGTTTTATCTGCTTCTTTACACATGTTTCGGTTACCGAATGTTATAAAATATCCAGCAATTCATCAGAGATTACAGTTTTCTGTAATGTTTGATGAAGTTACTGGATCATTAATACGATTCGGTAACCGAAACATGTGTAACTAAGCAGATAAAACGGTAAAAAAATAAAACATATATTTGCTCTGCAATAGTAATGAGCACTTCCTTAAGGTCGTTTTTTTGGAAAAAGAAATCCAGCAGAGTGCTTAATTAAAAGGAAAATCCGAAAAAATAAGAGCGCATTTATACTTTTTATTTTGTGTACAGAAACTTGTTACATAAGATAAGTCATTGGTACCGTCGGTTTCAAGTCCGATAATTAGGACAGTGTTAGCTATCCATATCAAGCTCTCTTCAGCCAATACTCATTTCCTGATGATAAGTATTGACTGAAGAGGGCTGGATATGGTTATCTAAAACGGTCCCAATTATCGGGCTTGAAACCGACGATACCGATGACTTATCTCATCTAATAACTTTCCGTACACAAAATACAAATATATATATATATATATATATATATATATATATATATATATGAATGTAACTTTATCTGTTACCATTCTTTACTCAACTGAAGGTCTAAAAATATGAAACTGAATAGTACATTAAGTGTGTAATGTATTTACCCACTTCATTATTTAATGTGAAGATATGAAATCAAAACTGAATTAATTAACCATGACTCATGTATCACAAAAAATTAACGTTTTGTTTTCATTATCGATCTGACGGTTTCACTTTCCCTTACTTACATAATAGAAGATACACACGTTATTCGGCGTGTTGCTCAGAATACGTACCCCGTAATTCACAATAATTAGTTTAGTTTACAAATTCTCCTCAATGCTACAAAATTATCTCCTACGCTCGAATGTAATAGGGTCGATAGAGATTGGAGCAGCAGCAGGTACTACATTACACATATCCAAATGACCGAACCAGTGCGCGAAGTGACGTCACAGCTAAGGAACAGAAGAAAAAGGCAAATGAAAAAAAATAGAGCACATGGACAGCAAAGGACGAGAAAAATGTGGGCGGCTTGAGATGGATCTGTCGACAGGTGGCAGCGTTAGGGGTGTTTAAAGCATGTGTTCCACACGGCAGGGTATTGTTACGCACCTATCAGCTGGAGAAGAACTAAAAAATGTAAACATCTATAACGTTGTCGTTATTCTGCCTCAATGGTTTTGTTTACGTTTTAACACACTGTCCGAGCACGTTGTGTCTGGGGTAGTTGCAAGGTAAAAAACAAGAAAAAGAAATTTGATTTGGTTTTTGTTTCAGTTTTAACAAGCATTTTTATTGTATGAGCTAGGCGAGTACTTCTCATGGACGTTTTATGGGGAATGTTACTAAATTCTATCAACTTATTGCAAAATGCTTTAAAAGTCTCTTCGTTCATCTCGTCTGGCATGTTTTTTTTTTAGAGAATCCTTCAGTATCAAAGCTGTCTTAAATGTCTCTCGCTGTCAGGCATCACACGTTCCTCTCACGCCTGAATCCTCAGCACATGGCGCATTTTGTCTCTCTGCTTTTTTTTCCATTTCACTCGTTAAGTTATGACGTCACTTCGGGCACTAGCTCGGTCATTTGCTTATGTCTCATGACACTCTCTTACACAAGCACGTGTATCTAAAAATATTACATAATACAAAAAACTCAGGTAAAACAAGTGAGTTTCTTATATTAAACATTTTCTTATCCCACTCGTTAAAAAAAAAATGAGAATGGTAAATATTAGGACGACCCACCATAAAAGGCCACATCATAAAAGGTCATATCGTAAAAGACCATAATGCTCGTCAATCTGAACCACAAATTTCCTCAAACCTGATGTCTCTCATGGTATTCATTAATTTGTTTAAATTAAGGATATTTAAGGATACTCTATTCGCAAATTTGAATTGGCGTTAACTGAAATATGATTGGCTAAACGAGACGGGATATCTGGCAGTTTACATTAACTACTTGACAGTGCCGATGAAAAGTTCGTTCTATTCAATCCCGTGCTACGCCGTGTCTAGTGCGGCATGTACTACTTAACTGAATTAATATTTTAGATATTATAATGATTAGTAAAGTAAACCCTAATGATATTCTAAGTTGAATGCGATAATTACAATGCGCACATCTCATACGGGAAGTACCGTCTGATTTAATCAAACAGGTTCTGGATATGACCTTAAACTATATCCGATGCTGAGGCCCTAGTTTGCAGGCCTTAGCGAGTGCGGAGCCACCCTTTAATTGCCATTGCTCCAAGATCCACTCTGACCCGGAGTGGTAGTACCTGTTAGGGTCCCAACTCTGGGTTAAATAGAATACGACTTAAAAAACAAATATAGTATATTTAAAAATCGTTGTTCAAAATCACCAGATTCGGCATTAAATAACCTGAAAAGGGTTGATATGCCGTAAAACAAAACAACCAAACCATTCAACAGGTTTGAACCTATAACATCATTTGGTCGCCTCCCCTACAAAGGTAGGATGAGACAAAAGGAAGGTTTTCATATGGAGAAATTCTGTTCCGTATATTGTTACAAAAATTACCTCAGTCTGATAAGGCCAATCCTAAAATGATACAGGTTTTGCTTGTTTGTTATCGTATTGCATATAAACTCTTTTTTGGGTCGTTTAATGCCGAAACCGGTAATATTGGTTTTATGCTTCAAATTTTGTTTATATTTTTAATAATTTATTCATGGTATTTAGTGTGATCGTTTTGTTTTACAGCATACCAACTATTTCCGGATTAGTTAATGCACGACCTTGTAATTTTTGCAAAAAAAATCATTTATCCGTCATGTTATTTTCATATCTTAAAATATATATTTATAGTGTTTAGTTTAGGTGTTTAGTAAGGACAAATGTGTGTTTTTGTTGCATTGCAGAACATGACTGAGTTTTGCAAAGGGAATGAGTTTTAAATGGTGAATAATTACACAACTTGATCTGGTAGCACCAGAACTGACATAGAACAATAAAATATATGTTCTGATACTACGGTTTGCTTCTAAATAATAAAAAGTCAAATAAAGGCTGTAATCATCATTATCATCATCATAAACAACATCATTATCATCATCACCAACATCAGCATTTTCATCCGATAAAATCGCTGTTAAAAACACCCACAACGGCATCCAATTACATATAATGCTCTTCAGACAGAAGCTCCCGCGTCTCTCATATATTAACCTAAATATATTTCGTGGGTGTCCTGGAAACTTCGTCTATATGAGTAAAGTTTCCCAAAGGGATAACAAAGAAGGACGTATAAGTTAATCTCATTTTAGGCACGGAAAGTAACTAGCTACCTAGGGAACTGGGAGACACTTATAAATCAATCTTGTACACCAACACGCGCACACAGACGCTCACACTGTATTTATGTTTTTATATGGATGCGTGGAAATTACAACAGGAAATATATTAATATAAAAGAAGATTTGATATATTACGGTCTGCTTGTATTTATCAATAATGTCCCTACTTTTATATTTTTACTAGTCGGTGTTCCCGCTATTGCTCGGCATTAAACGAAACGCTAAATTCCTTTAAAAAATAGATTTAAAAAAAGAAAATTAACTGAGACGTGCGCATGCGAGTTGACGATTTTTTTTCTAAACAATTCATTTTCTGTAAGTAAAAGAAAAAAAATCTCGAGCTTATATCGAAACCAAAACCTAAGTAACGTTAATAAAGCTATTAGGCCAGCTTAATACGATCTTAATAAACTGTTCTCACATCTGCTTGTTTTTATCAGAAGGTAGTTGTCATGTGAACGATTTGCGAATGCGCAGCCGTGAAACAGTTGACAAACATACAAATCTGATGACTATGGTAACAGTTTTTCATTTTTGTCATCGTAGCGGCGTTTTACTCCGGATGAAATCCGAGTAAAAGTCTTCCGCATGCCTGAATACCCTACATGTAAGGAATTATATGAATGCATGTTTAGAGCATAACCGTATAACAGTACACCCACACGGCACAATGCGATAAAAAAACAAGCTAATTACCTTTAAATAAATCCAAACTGAACGTTTTATGTGTTGCAATTTAAATGAATGGCTCTCACCTCACTGAAACACCCAGCGTTGTCCAATTACTTCGAATGACTGTTAACCCTGACCTGAAATGGAATAACGTTTGATGTGGGGCTCCTTTCCTACCTTTACAGGCTACACAAAAATTTCCGAGATTTAGTAGGCTATAACCTTTTCCTCCCCAACTACCTCTTTTTTCATAAAAAAAAAGAGGTTGACATTCTATATCTGCTCTCTTGATACTTTAATGGCACGTATCGACTGAGCTCACATCTATGATTCCTCCCGTAAAAGGTTGTAAACAAATTCTCGGCTGACCGACAACAATCGCCAACAATTGACGCCACTCTCTATATGTGCCCGAAACTAAACAACAATTCCATGAGGTAGGTTTGCTTTCTTAGAACTGCTCATCCCTGGAAACATTTCCTTACTAACTATAATATGATCATCTTCCAGAAGAAGACCTAATAGAGGTGAAATTTGAGTGTGTTTAGATATAGGAATGAATGGAAAGGGCGGGTGTTTAAGCTCGATGTAGACGTTAATGTCAGACTGGAAAGAAGATATTCGCAAGTGTGTTCGACGGCTACACTCAATCTTAAGCATACTAATCTGTATAGGTTCAAACAGAACAAAAGAGATTCTGGAGTTGACATATCTGTGCTAGAATTAGTTCCGGATTATATATGATTTTTTATTCGATTATTCCACTTCAAAAATTGCTTTTATGTCAATCCCATGAAAATGTTTAGCTTTCTTAATATACAACCGTGAAATTGTATTCATAGCTCTATTATTGCACTATCGATCCATCTGAATAAAAATTGTATTATTAAGATTTTTATTTGAATATAGTTTCAATACATATACATGTATATATATATATATATATATATATATATATATATATATATATATTTATATATAATACAGGTTCACCCCAAAAAAAGCGATGCCGAAGTCTATTAAGGTCCTGTTTCTTAGTGTTTTGTCCGAATGAAATGAAACATTAGTGTACTATATTCAAAACATCACATCAAAAACTAGGGTCTTTGGCCTTTTTTCTCCGTTCTACAGCATAAATCTAGATGGCCTCCATTTAGCTTTTGTTTTTGTTTTTTTGGTTACCCTGTATATATAAACACACACACACGCACACACACACACACACACGCATATATATATATATATATATATATATATATATATATATATATATACTACTCTTCAGAATAATGAAATAACAAGTATCTACTTATATTTAAATCTAGTGATTTTCGATTTTAGATGTAATACTTTATGTGAGATAGACACAGCAAATGAATATAAATTCATGTATTATAATTTTATGATTATCTTCAAATACTGAGTTTTTTATTTCTTTTAAATCAAAGAATTCAATTGAGTAAATCTATTTTCTTAACTCATGAGTTTTCGATGCTTATTCTTCTCCTCAAGAAAAGGAAAAAAATAAAAACATTTGCTAATATTTTTACTCTGAGGAGATGAATACACTATAAAAGATATCTGTATTTGAAGATTAATATTTTCAAATCTTAAAATGTAAATAAGTAAATTTATATATTTATATATACATATATATATGTATATATATATATATATATATATATATATATATATATATATATATATATAAGAAAAGAAAGAAAATAAAAACTGTAAGTTGAACTCTACAATTTAAATGTATTGTTACAAAGTCCTTATTCCGTGGAGTTTCAAAGAATGATATTCTTGCTATTCTTTTAATCGGAGGACACAAAGAAATCAGCAAATTATATTGGTAGCAATGCAAGAATTTGTTAGTCTAGGCATTAAAAAAAACGCAATTTATTGTAGTTATAAATTTCCAAATAAACAGTGAAAGAATGTTGAATATGTAATATATATATATATATATGTATATGTATATTATATATATATATATATATACATATTAGCGAAAGTACCCGTCGTTGACTGGGTTCAAAAACAGCCTACAGAAAATGAACTCTGATTTATTAAGGCATGATAGGTTATGGAAAGGAAGGGTTGGAAAGAGATTGGTTTGAATTTGGGGGTGCCAAATTACACCCAGAATATGATGAAAGTAAAAATAAAAAAGATAAACCTCATAATTTATTATACCATACATTTTTATACTGAAACACTTATCATACTATTCTGTGGATCTATATTAAAAAACCTTGTTTAATTTGCGACATATTTCCATTCTATGGAGGTCAGGCACGAACGAACATCCCATAATTTTATTATACCATATTTACAATAAAATGCAGTTTTACTAAATGCGTTAACTAGCAAATTCTAGCATTGCTACAAATATAATTTGCTGAATCCTGTTTGACATCTGATAAAAGAATTACAAGAATAGCATTAATACGCACTTTGTAAATTGTTTTTTTGAGTATTCAGTTGAACAATAAATTTGGATTGTAAAGTTCAACATAAAGTTTTATTTTTCTTTCTCTTATAATAAGGTCTACTCCCTATTTCGGATTGAGTTTTTTTTTAATTCGGTTGAGATTAAATTTTATATATATAAATACTGTTATATATATATATATATATATATATATATATATATATATATATATATATACATACATAAGTTTGAAGTTTACCATTTCCTATATCAGGTAAACACTACATCCATTTGTTTTCATTCATATATATATATATATATATATATATATATATATATATATATATATATATATATATATAACATTACATTCCATCCTTACATAAGTGATTTTTTAACATGGAAAAATAAAAAAATTGACACGTCATAAAATTACGTTTCAATTTCTTATTTAATCTTGTACTCTCTCCTTTAAAAATTAATTTGTTAATTAATAGCACATTAATTCAAATGCCAATCATAGAAAGGCAGATATAGCAAACGTATTTGGTGTACATAATGAATACGACTATATTACAACATAATGCGTGTAAGGGCGTAGAAAGTATCGTCAGAAGCGAGGGGTGCCCAGTATTCCATTCCAACAAATTAGCAGCAGCAGTAGCAGGAAAACGCGCATATGCAAATTAGGAAAGGTGCGTCAGAATTGGGAGCAAAGAAATAGAGAAATAGCACAACAGGCGCTCGAGAGAAAAGGGAAGTCGACGTCGAATAAAATTAGTGTGTAACAGTCGCACAGGAGTATTTGAAGGCCGTGGCCAGCGGGCGGGCGGAAGAAGGAGAAACGCAACTAGGCTAACATGTACATGTGACAGCGTGAGACTCTTTTAAGTTATGCCAAAAATAACGGTAATAAAAAAAAACCTTTGCTAAAAACAAAAAAAAAAAATGTGACCCGGATTTTTATTTATTTGTGTTTGCTTTATTTGGTTGCTCGTTTGCCGCGTGAATGTTACAATATCACAGAGATAAAACATATTCTTGATGAGCATATTAAAATCCTATACAATAAACTAATACTTTATAGACACAAGTATATAGATCCATCACTAATTTGATGCCCCTATGTAATCGTGAAGCAAAGTTTGATCAATCCTCGACCACACCTCTCCTGAATCGCCACTGTTTGGGTCCAGTTGCACGTAGAAGTTTAGGCTGACTGGAATCAATGCCGAGATAAGCGGAAAACATAGAACAGCTAGAAGTCCAAAATGGTCGCCCGTTTTATACTGACCAAGTTCAACGTTGCTTACCTTCGGTGATCAAGCGGGAACCGTTGTTACAACGTAATTATGTCATATCACTAAAAAGTACATTTCATGATAATTACTAATGTTTACAAACAATCGGAGATGCAGATTAAAGAGATTTTATAAATAAACCCAATTCTCCCCTCCTGTCTTTTTTACTACTTCAATATATTCAATAACATTATATATTTCATTTAATTTTCTATTTCAATCGTAAATCTGGCCCTATTTTTCATGGGATACTAGTGGATGGATCTTGGCTCGATTGGAAATCGACTCGAAACTTCTCGGTATTTTTTCTCATCTAAAAGTACTAGACGTTTACCTATTAGATATATTGCTTTTTTTCTGCTACTCCTACAATCGGTTCTGTCAATGTCTCTGAACAGTTCTCTCACCTAAAGATATTCTTTATCTCAACAAATAAACTATCTGACAAGGGCAGTAACAGGGGGCCGACCGGCGTATTGCAGTTTTATGCAAATGACCGCGTCGTGTTCCATTCAGGCACTTTTTCTAGGGATAGCTGCTGCGACTCGAACGTTGAAATTATCGATATACTAGCAGAGAGACCCGAGGTTGCCCGAGTAATGAATGAGGATTAACGAATATTTTATTCTGCCATATTTTATTATTCTGCCATATTTTATTATTTATTAAATCGATAAATTCGTGTATTTTTACAATCCTCCGCTCAGTTTCTTAGTCCACAATGAATTGTAGTCTACATTGTAGTGTAGAAAATCTACTGTTAATTTCATAGAATTATGTTTATACAATGGTTTGAATTAAAGTTTAAAGTGCAAATATAATGTGTAATAGTTTAATCGTGCTCCAAGCTGAAACTTTCGCGCCCGTGTCCTATCAAACAATATACTGTTAATTTTCTATGTTGGGTCATTTTGCTTATGCGTAAGAATACCTCTCAAATGAACTTTTTTTTTTACACAGTGATCACCACTTATCAAGGCCGGGAAGCCACTCAAGGATAAGGGTTATTGCAAGTACATAACGTTAGTGTGGAGATTTGATGAAGTGTTTACTTAAGGGGGGCGGTTCATTAGGAATTTGTTAACGTTGGACTTGAACACATCCAAGTTGTAGGCCGGAGGGAAGCAGGCGGACGGAACAGAGTTTCACAGGCGTGCAGTTCTAAGAATGAAGCTTTGCTCATGGAATCCGTGTTTTGATTTAGGCACAGATATAGAGTGGGGGACATTTTTCACAGTGGATTCAGCTAGACGGGTGTTTTTCGTGAAAGACTGAAGAGGGGGACCAGAGATTGGAGTTCAGAGGAGCACCTGCCATGGATATAACGATAAAACAAGGATAGGCTCGCAACGTCTCTTCTGTGGGACAGAGGTTGCAAGGTAGAGAAAAGGGCATCCCCCACTAAGCCACGAAGTCTATTTTGTACTCGGTCAAGGCAGGATAGGCTGTTTTTAACAGCTCCTGCCCAGATATGGCAACAGTATTCCATCCTTGGACGTACTTGGCTGTTATATAGATCGAGAATTGCATCAGTAGTGAGATGTCTTCTGGAGCGGTAGAAGGATTCCACCATCTTTCCAGCGACCTTGGCAACAGACTTGATGTACGTGTTCCATTTCAGATTAGGAGAAAAGATCAAACCCAGAAGCTTGTCATAACACGGGGCCTCACCCAGACGCGAGCCATTCATCACAATTGATGCCAGATGGGGATCCGAGCGTTGATGTTAAGCTGTATTAGGGGTGAGCTGTAGAGAAAATCGCCTGACATTCTTTTCATCAGATTTTGTCGATTATTGTTATCGACATTTACCGAAGACATTACGATAGAAAACATACCTAAGATCACTGGCAGGCGCATAATGCACATTTTAAATCTGCCCAGACGTTTTGGTGTCCATAAAGAACGAACGCACGCATACACAGACACAGCTACAGACAAAGTACTTTTTTATATAATGGTGGAGACCATCCTATCAAGTCAGCTGTGTTATGCCTTATACACTCCCTATCCTGACCATCATATCTACCATGATTTTTCTTAAAATTCTCCTTCCATGCTGCATAGGGCAGCATCTTCTTAGAGCATCATCATGTACTATGAATGAGAAGATAGTAGAATGCACATTGATTTCCAGGATCTTGTTTCTAGTCGGAATTCTTTCTGGAAAGACATCGGGTACATAGTGGATTGATAACGGGAAATTGCCAACGTCTTAAGTTAAATTGATTTTTGTGGAACGAACCCAGGCCGTCTGATCATTTCTGTAATCGCTTGACTATAGTCATCTCCCTTCATTTTTGGATAAATTTGGCTATGAAAAGACTCGACCACACTTGTAAAAAATATGGAACAAAATTGTAGAACACGAATTTGGGATGGAAAATTTGGAATGACCTGTATATAGAAATAAAGGCGCAATTACCTCTATGTAAGCTAGATTTGAAAATGGTAGGGTGACGAACTGGTCGACTTATAGATTTTTTCTAGAGATTTGTGAAGGTGTTTAAGAATGAGACGTTATGTGTGACACACTGACTGACCGACATAGGTCCTGATAGAGCGTCTTAGAATCATGCCAGCATATTTTCAGTCTGGGCTAAAAATGAACGAAAAATATACAACGGAGTATAATTCAGTGTATAGGGAAGGGAAGTGCGGATGCCTGAAGCAAGCCGAGGGATAAAACGCGAAAAATATAATCAAGTGTTTTACCACTAATCTAATGATTAAACAAGGATGTATTTCGTTTTGTCGAAGAAAACGGACAACGATGAGGCCATTTTGTTTTCATCACTTTTTGTACTTCTTTGTATAGAGAGCAGATTTGGAAGGATATTTGTCGTTGTTGTGTCTTTGCATATTTGTACTGTGAATGAAGGTTTCAGATTGAATTAGATTGTTTTAATTCGATAAAAGATACCGAGTTGATTTTTTTATTATTTGGGAATTTCGTTTGAAGGCGATTTAGACACAAATAGAGAGAGAGTGTGCGGTAGGAGAGATAAAGAAGAAGAAAGAGGAATAAGAATAAAAATAAGAATAAGAAGAAGAAGAAGAAGAAGATCTCTTCCGGTTGCAGCAATGTTGATCATGTACAAAAAACATCTGGGTTCCAATTAATCTGAAACGGTATATTTTTTTGGTAACGTTATTACCTGGTTTCATATTGCGACCAGGGATTTTTATCATGTCTTATTTAACATGTATCTAACAAGCAACAAATACACGAAACATAAAAAACATCTTTCTTATATTTTATAAATGTTGCTCCACACGTTGCATGAAGCCACTTGATTAAAATAATAGATCACGATAAACGAATGGAAAAGAAAGAAATGCAGAGTTGAGAAGACAAAGAAGAACTATAAACTCTTCCGGACGCAGTAAAAAAAGATACCTTCGTCTTGGGGAAGTTCCATGTCTTGACAAGCTTATGGGACTAAGTTTCACTACTGATCTTAAATGAAACACATACATTAAATCTGTTGAAAAGATCGCTTGAAAAATGGTTAAATCACTAAACTGTTCTAGCAAGTATTTTACTATCGATGTAATCCTCTATCCGTATAAAATCCAGGTACGACCTAAAATTGAGAAGTTTTGTCAGATCTGGGCAGGAGCTCTTCGGCGCGCCCTCTCCAGTCTTGATAAAGTTAAAAATCGGCTTCAGAAATCTAGTAGGTGGTGCACTTTTCTCTTCTTTGCACCCTCTTCCGCACAGAAGAGACGTTAGGTACCTGTTTCTGCACTATCGTTATTTTCATGGCAAGCGCTCGACTGAAATCCAAACTATGACTCCTCCTTTTCAAGCATTCACAAAAATACTAATAAAATTTAATAGACCATTAAATTTCATGATTTTTAATGATCAATAAATGAATATTTTTTGATACTAAAGTAATAAAAAAAATCTGCATAATAACAAATATAGTAAAATATGGCACCGGAAAAAGAGATCTGGTGAAAATAGAACATATTAAAAGGGGGAAGGCAAGTGGATAAGATTGGAAGCGATGGCACTAGCGCAAAATCTAGACAAAAATCGCAGAATTAGTTTATGAAAATCATCAATACAACACAGTCCGAAAAATATCAAGAAGTTTTTCAAATGGACAATTATGCATACGTTCAAAAGTAAATAATGACTCTTCGTTACTCAGCCTCCAACTGAAATTCAACCGTTTTAGGTGATTGTAGAATCGGGATTGGAGCCGGTAATTGAATTGGAATCACGGCTTTAGAACTAATGATTGTATTGGAATATAGAAATTATTGAAATGTCCCCATTACTAATTCTAAGCAACAATTATCTTATAAATATCATAATAAAACTACTCTGGGGACATTATTATTCTGCTTGTAACTGGGAATACCCAGCTGATCAGGCATGATTAAACCGATTTATTTTTAACCAAATACATATTTTACGTGTGCACTAGTTTTTAAAATACTGATATTTTCAATCTATTTCATTAATAACAAATTATTTTCAGATGTATACTAAAATTTTGCTCACATACGTTTCATAAAAACAAGAGTAATAAATAAGATCATTGTGAATAAACAGATATTTTCCTTCATAGACATGTTTTCGATTATATCATTTTTGGCTTCGGTGTTTCTCTCTCAGGATGTTTTTATAGGCTATTTTATACGATTATTTTTTCATTGTTTTGACTAATAAACATTTGCATTTATTAAAAATATAAGGTCATTTCATAATGCAGCGTCATGCCTTGTGCGTAGAAACTTCCATTTAAAAATATAAAAACATTATATGTTGCGTTACTTAGTTGCAATATGAAATCAGATAAAAACATCAGTTTACTTGTAAACCAAATTAACAGAATACCCTTGGGACAGAGTTCGCGCAATTCTTCCGCACCCCTAGTTCCTCGCAAGTAAGTGTGTGTACAGTTTTTACACTTATATTAAACTGTAAACTTATTGTCTACATAGACACATAACGATCCTTATCCATGAAATTCCTTATTTGGCATATCAACTCTGTTGTTTGGATTTTCTTTCCTCTTCTTTAACCTCCCCTCATTTCTCACAGACTCCATGTCTTGCTTGTATCTCTTATGCTATTTAAAATCTGACGTTTGATCCATGCAATATGGTCCAAAAGCAGTCGAAAGAATTACACACGTGGAATTTCTCAAGTTTAAATCAGAATTTTGTTGCTTATTGTTATTTAAAATGCCCTAAACTTAAATTAGCAGTGTATTCCAACTCCTGGTTAAGCTATTTTTTTGGGGGGGGGGGCTGAAATCACAAAATATAGGTAAGTCATCTTATAAGATGTACAGAAGTAACATATTGAATTTTCACGTGTTTACGACAATTTTAAATGTCCGTATAAAAAAATTGGGAAACTCATTGAATGCACATCGTAGCCCCTTATGTTCGGAAATTAGGCTTACTTTTTTTTCAACCATGATACTAATTCCGATACATAAAAAACATCCGATTTTCCGATTCCAATTCTGATTAATCATCGTAACTTTTGTTAGAATGCTCTGCCTTTTGCACGTTGGCTTTCCATATCCTTATGTTCATGCCTTGGGCTACAATTTCCCGTGGTAGGGGGTAGGTAAATATTTAGACAAATAGAAAACTAGTCAATACATTATCGAATAAAACCACCATGTCATATAAACTTAAATTAACTGTCTATTTTATTGAATTGTAAAGATGCTTATCCTCAAAGGGAGATAATTCAATAAACCGTTCACGTCTTGAAGTCCATTGTTTGGGGGCATAAACGGGAGCTAAAACTGTATTAATGCTTAATCCAATTGTTTTATACGAACTATGAAACCTGGGGACTAAAAGTAACGTATTTATATATTTTACATGGAGAAAAACAGTGTCTTAATCATATTAGCCGATTGTATCTATAAATATCCATTTGCTTGCTGTTTTTGAGCTATACTTACATAGGGAATGTACGTCATAATCAGGTTGACGCACCGATTATTGTGATATCACTGAAGTTAAGCAACGTTAATCCTCGTCATTACGAGATGAAAGACCATTTGGGAATACCGGACGGTGTAGTTAAAAGGACGTTGGCACTTCCTTGAAAGAACTGAAAAATCATGACGTCGTTATCTCCATAGATTGGGATTTACACGTGACTGAGGACCGTTTGTTAATTGTATATTTCCTAGGTACTCCCTTCTTCGGAGGTAGACTGCTCAACATTCTTTAATGGAATACAGTTTAAAAGAAGACAATAATAATATTCACGCAACGGTTCTTTTCAAATCTCGTTAGATAATCGGTTAAGCAACGTTGAGCATTGCCAGTATCAGATGGGTTAATATTTGAAAGTTTATAGCACTGTATGTGAGAGTTTAAACCGCTATAACTAATGTCGTCAAAACTGAATTAAGACTAAATCAGCTGAATGTAGTCCTTCCCCTCGATATATAATTTAGTTGTCTGCCTGTAGGGCAGAGTTCGACACGAGAGAAGTTTTAAAGTAAATAATTTGAGCTTCCATAAAAAGGGTAAATCTGGATAGGCAATTTCTTTTTAATCGTCCCAGACTAAAAATTATTTTTCATCACTCACCAAAGTCGGAGTATACCTCCCTCCCACGGTGGGTAGATTTAGTACTAGGGCTTGAAATTTCTCCGAGGAGGAGAATCCTGGCCTACGAAAAATGGCTCAGCAGCTTCGTCACCTGATTTTTTTTTTGTTTTTGTTTTGTTTGTTTTTTTTTAGAAGTGACCTGTCAGGTTATTACCCCCTTCGGAAAAGGAGGTGGTGACCGCCTAGAACTACACAATGCTACGGTTTATCATACATCGAAGTCAAAACAGACTGTTCATAACGAAAAAGCCCAATATAAAAAGAATGAGCTGTCAGTGCATATGGTTCGCGCATAGAAAGTACAAAAATTGTAATGCTTATATGTGACAGCGTTATATAATTTTATAATGCCCTTTTCTCCTTTTTTTTTACGAGGCACAGCTACCCAAGGCACAAATCTACTCAAGGACATGGCTTAATGTTTTATGTCAGTAGATGGTGGGACAAACAACGTAATGATTGCAGATGATGATTGGACCAGGGTAGAATGTTATTTTTTGTGACGACTGTGTTACAAAAGTTTGTTAACATTTGACTTGAAAACGATGTTGATGTAATGGCATGGAAGACACGCCGGCGTATAGCGTTCTAAAGACGGGAAATTCTTTACAAATTAACTTTGCTTATTAAAACTCCGTTATCTCAAGAAGCTTAAAAGATGGCAGGAATTCTTAGAGTGGTTGTATCTAGACGAGTTCTCCGGTGGATGTTTTACACAGAGACAGAGGTTGATACTTAGTTGAGCGCCTATATAAATGACTAAAATCTAGTAGGGAGTGTTTTTTCTCGTCCCTACCACAATCCACATCCTTATCACAAGAGAATCGTTGTCGGTCTTTCTGTAATTTATCGTTATATTTAAGGTATAATACATACATTCTTAAATCTATGTTTATATAAAGGATTTATTTACAAGAGAATACTGCCAGAAAAACGTCAGCGATACAAATTGTCTACGAGTTAGAGAGATAAAAATAAAACACAGAGAGATCCACTGGCGAGTATATCCACTGTGCGCGTTGGACGCCATTTGGAACACTATCCAGATTCGTAGGTTTTGCTAGAGCCTAAAAACAGATCGAGCATCCACGTCCGGATGTCACGTGGTTTCATTTACTCCCGCCAGTGCAATCTGTAACTTTTAAGATGGCACTCAAATTTCTATTGCAACAAGGCTCTTATTTATTTCATTTGTTTTTTTAAGCTTCATAGTTTTTGATATTGGAAGTAGATAGGCAGGCTCGAACCCGTACCGCGAAGGAGGAAAAGAATGTGAAAAAGAAAATGCGATAGCTTTGCTGTTGCCGCCATCGCCAAATCGGAAGTGATGTTGGTTTAAATTAAGATTTCTCCATCAAAAAGAGATGATGGCTTTCGCAAGTATCGGCGAAAAAGCGACCCCCCCACCTGTAGAAAAGTATCCAGGTGAGGGTTTATTAGTTAATGTTTTTAGTGGATTTTCCAGTATTTGTCGTTCGGAAGGGTCGAATTTCAAAACAATACCGATTTTGTGAAAATCCGTCGCCTTTGTCGAAAGTTTTATGCAGACAAACATACGCACCGGCAGGTGATATTTATATTATAGATTATATTGGGCGCAACATATAGTAATGATTTAAAAAATAAAAAAAGACTCCTGCGCCACCACCGAGAATCGAAACCAAAACGTTCAGCTCACAATTTATTTTTGCCTCTGCTATCAATGACGGGACTATGAAGACACGTTTACGCTAAAAGTTTAGGCTAAAAATTCAAACATGAACTAATAACTACTATGTTATGCATTCGTAATGCCGGCTTCACCTGGCAAATTTCATTTTTCGTGAATTGTCACACTTTTGCGCCGATTTTTCCGGGCTAAAACCAAAATCTAAAGTGTCGCATGGATTCAAATACCTTATTTATAAAGTTTCAGTTCTGTAGGCCAAACACTCTAGGAATAGTTTCATAGGCAAAATGCTTTAAACAAAAATATATACGTATACCTAAATATATATGGAAACAGTTTTGTTTTATCTATAAGCTTTTTACAGAAATATTGCGCAAGTATAAATCAGGTAGACTATCGGTATAAATATAATTACGCGCAATATTAAACTACACATGACCATCCGATAAGAAAACCGAGGAAACTAATAGGGAATTAATTAAAATGAATGTTTAAAAGAATATGCAAATCAGCTAGATCTTTTGCTAGTGAATGCAATTCGACGACCCATATATAAGAAAGTTGTATTTTCTTTTGAAATAAAATAGAGAAACCGTTTTTATATGAATACCAATAAACACAAACAAAACCGAATTTATGAGAGTAGAGAAGAAGATAAACTAAATAACGATGCGTTTTCTTGTGTTTTTTATCGAACATAAAATAAATAAACAAGCTTTCTATCTAAAAAATCTGAAATTATAATCTTGTAAATTATCCTAGGTGTAATTCACGTTTGGTTTTAATAAATTGTGTCGTGTGTCGCTGCGTGGTATGGGTTAATAAGACACTTCTTTGCACTTCGAAAACATTGTTTTCTATTGTAATTATAAAACTTTGAACGTTAAATAACGACGTGTTTTGCTTGTATTTTTTTTATTTAAAGAAAATCATTTGCATTGACGGATCAATAAGGTTTCTACTTCGAACGTCTTCATCAGAATTTTTCAGGGAGGTTCATCCACAATATCAAATTTACTTACTATTCTTCATGGTCGGCTAGAACTCACATATTAATTACAGCAGCCGAGCTATTCGGCAAACTATCTCTATGTTTCTCTCCCGTTTTTCTGATGTGTTATCTGAGTTTTTTTCTCTATCTTTAATAAAACGTTTTTTTTTACGAATGAACATAAGCCTCCAAGTCCTTATATCAATAAACAAGAAAGTATCCTTGTTGATGACTACGACATTAGTGTATCGTGGTATATAAACAACCGGTAAGTGGGTAGGGTAAACATTAAAAATCGCGTCCACAGAGATAGAGAAAATTTATTGTCGGCATGAGAAATAGTTATATGTTGCAACTTTTTTAATGACGTACGTATGGGAGCGTGTGAGAAAACTATCAACAGAATAGCTTGTTCGTGAAAATGTTAGCAGCAACAGTCGTTAAAGCACGTATGCAAATTAGCAAGTGCGCGTGAAGTTGCGTCGCAAGACAAAGAGCGAAAGATACACCACTTTGTAAAAGAAAGAAGCAGGTTGCGATGCGGGCAAGATGGGCGTGTGAAAATCGATTGCGATAACGCACTGGCTAACACCATCATTAACGTTGCGGCGACAGAAACTTTTAAAAAGCACATGCGTGTGCGAAATAATTTTGGAAATATAATGAAATGCGTTGTTTTGAAATAACTGCGATTAAATGCATTTTATTTGCGCTTAAGAAAATGCCGAGTCGAGATGTTGTTTATTTCCTGTTTTATTTGTGTTACTTCTCAACCATTCCAGACGACGTGTGGGTCCGAGAGGTTTGAAATGTAACGATACAGCTCGAGTGTAACGGTGGCGTTACATCTAGGCATGAAAAATTGTTTTATATTGCTGTTTCTGCTAAATATTAACAAATTGAGAAATTATATAGATTTAAAATACATTTAGTATTATGCATATAAACTTGAGAAAACACGTTTGAAATGCATCAATGTCTGAATAAGCGAAATACGGGCAAGATGGTGACAGAATTTGACAAAGAGTTTTGTGATTTTGCTTATACAGATGATACTGACACATTTTAAGAGTTACCTTCTCAAGTTTACATGGGGGCTTTACACATTTTACGGTGCGGCGGTGTCAGCAGCGCCACTGCTGAATCCACATACACGAGAAAAGTGATATCATCAGGGGGTTAACCGTTCCGGACAGTTTCAGCGCCTTATATTCAAATGATTGCACTGGCACGTCGGCGCCCCTCTTTTCAGAAGTGACTCCCTTAATCTGGTGCTGCTCCCTGTAACAGATTATTATGCGTTTGTTTTATCTGTCGACGGACGCTCTGTCCAGTCCTCGTTATTATTCTTAAGCCACAACCGCATCAAAGTTTTTCGCATCTTTTGTTTGGATTTCTGTTACCAGATTGCTTGTTTCAGAATGCGTGAATCCGAATCAACTTCTCAGTTGATGAATCAAACCCTTCTCGATGAACCCTCCGGCTCCCAATTCAATATGATAAAACTCAACATCCCATCCGTTTTTATTCGCATCTTTGGGTCGGATTTTCGTACAGTTACACTTTTCCTTGATTAGCAAATAAAGTTACAAATAATTCTACATTGATTTTTAATCGAAATAATTCCTTATTTAATAAAATATGAAAATATATCAGCATTAAAAACACTCTTCATACGTATACGTAATTCTCTCCCGGATTCTCTTCTTGGAACGGCCTTTAAGCTTGTCAATTCTCAGACATTTAAGGTGTCAATTCTCAGAAAACTTATAAAATGGCAGAGATACTAATTAACTAATCTCAGTCTCTAATCTCCCCAAATGTTTACCCGTCGTGTACTGACCAGACTAAACGTTGCTTACCCCGTGATATAACGAGATTTAATGAGAACATCTGTGTAAATGTGATTCTTTTTTTTCCCCAAAAAAATAACAATTACACAAACGATCCAAGACCACGTGCGCATCCCGACAAAAGAAAATGACGACGTCAGGATTTTGCAGTTCTTGCAGGAAAGTGTCCACGTCCTTCTAAAATACAGCGCCTAGTATTCCCAAATGGTCTTCAATCTTGCACTAACCAAGCTCAACGTTGCTTAACTTTGGTGATTAAAAAAGAATCGGTGGGCAACCCTTAGAATGACGCATATTTTCTAGTTAAAAAATGTTCATCCTGTAGTAAACAAAAGGAAATACAAATCAACAATCGGCTAATTTGATTAATTTTTATGTTTCTAATACGGTTTAATATTTAGTTAAGTTTAATGATAATTGACACCGTGATCTACTCATGTATGATATATGTTTAAAGTAGATCTATTGTAAAAAGTATTTTATGTATTCTTTTAACTACAACTATTCTAAACTAAATTTCTTCAGAACGGTTCACAAAGCCTTCCGGTCAATATTAGCGATTATCAATAAAGGTCTCAATTCTTGCATATTTCTGATTTTAATTAAATTATTTCACATATTTTTCTTCGTTTAATTAATCTTTTCCGCCTTGGGAGAAACAAGCCTTGGGCATTCAGATATCTGAAGGATTAATTAATCTTCACCATGTGTGTGCGTGTGGGGGGATGAAACCGAAAAAATTGAAATGCCATCTATAACTGAGTGAAGTGCATCAATTCCGGAGAGTTATGTTCAATATAACAAGGAGATTACTCTTACTGCTTTAGATTTATCAGAAAATATAATAGTTGTATGGTAGATCTGTTTCCGGCATATCAACATTTTCTAATTAGTTCATGGCGAATCCAAGTATTTCGGTAAAAGCTTTTCAAGCCTCATATTCTTTATAATTAACAGTAATGAATTATTTGATGCTTGGTTTGGTTGTTTTATAAAGGAAAATTGCTAATTTGGCTTTGCAGAACATGACTGAGTTTTGCAAAGAACACACACACATACATATATATATATATATATATATATATATATATATATATATATATATATATATATATATATATATAACATTTTTACCATACTGAAGGCACATTGCCAATTTGATGTAGGGGGCTACTATCAGGGCCATAAGCTACAGGGGTACTGAGGAGTGTAAAAGATGTACTTTCAGATAAAGAGTATTTGGCAATTGCTATTGGTGGCAGAGATGGTTTCTTGTAATTATTGAAGGAAAAAAGGTTAGACTTAGTAGCATTGAATGTAGCCATCCATTCTTGTCCCCATTCCACTACAGCTTGGAGGTCATCCTTTAGTGTTTCTACCATTTTTTTGATATGTGTTCATGTGGTTTCCTATTATGTCTGTATAGAGCGTGGTGTCATCAGCATATATACTCATCTCACAGACCATTTTGTCAGGGAGGTCATTTATGAATATGAGGAATAATAGAGGTCAAAGGATAGACCCTTGAGGCACTCCCGCATTTATATCGTATTGTTCAGATGTACAACCGTTGAGGACAACCTGGATTTTCCTCTCATCTAAGAAAGATTACATTATGTTCATTATTCTTCCTATAATACTGTAAATTCTGATTTTCCCGAGAATGCTTTTATGCCATACCCTGTAAAAAGCCTTATACATATCTAGAACTACCGCTCTACTTTCTCCTGCTTTGTCCAGTGAACTGTATATACGTTCAGAGATTACGGTTAGGATGTCTGCTTTGGAACAGGCTTGCTTTAATCTATGTTGTTGTTCGGTCCGAAGTTTAGCATCTGTAAGGTAATTGTTAATTATAGACTATGGATGTAGATACACACACACGTATATATATATATATATATATATATATATATATATATATATATATATATATTACTCGTACTCTATTTCTACATATATACTGTATATATATACTTTATGTGCATATATATATATATATATATATATATATATGTATAGTATGTATATAGTATATATGTAAATATATAGTTGTACTGATATATATGTATGTATGTAAACATATATATATATATATATATTACTCCTACTATATATCTACATATGTACTATCTATATGGGTGTGTGTGTGTGTGTTAAAACTGGTAATTAGTAAAAACCTGAAGAGAGTGTTCAATACTATTGCAGAGCAAATATGTTTTTCTATTTTTTTATTGCCGTTTTATCTGTTTGGTTACATATGGTTCGAATAAAATGGTAATAAAAATTAAAAAAAACGTTACATACATACATATATATATATATATATATATATATATATATATATACACTATTAAATGAAAGTAACTTGGTATGAGGTCTTTGTCATACGTTCCAAAACAGCTGAGTCTATTTTTTCAAAATTCAGACAATTTATGTCTGGCAGTGTTCTTAGATATGTTTTGTACAGAATAAGTATTGAAAATCGAACAAATTCGATCTAAAAATATGTTTTACTCACTCCTCGTTTAAAAATGAAAATTTTTACAGGGATATATTTTACGTTAAATCGGCCAAGAGGGAAAATAATATATCAGCAAAGCATTTCTACTCAAAAACAGCTTAATTATTTTCTGGATATATAGTTTATTGCAAAGCATTCGACTTATGTGCAATATGATGACAGAATTTAATTTTATGATGTTATAGCGCATCAATCATAAAAATGTTCGATAATCTGATGTTTACGGACACCAATCTTCCACATCATCGTCGATTGATTGAACAATTAAGCTCCTTATCTGCTCCCATCTACTATCTGCCTTTAACTGTCCGTAATTTTAATTGTTTTCAACTGTCAAAAATTCGAGAATGTTCATAAACTGAACCTAATTGTCGTATACTGTCGAAAAAAATTATTTCACTCAGAAAACTTTCCGTAAATTAACTATAAATATGTTGCAATCTAGTTTCTCCTATTTTTAACCACACCTTGACTAACCATCCTAATTAAGAACAGCTTTAATTTCTTCTCATAAATGGGGTTTAATTACGATAAAAGATGCACAATTTTAAATCGCCGCAAATCTTTTACTTCATTTGAGTATTTTTAAATTGAACATTAATCAGAAGTGACATTTCAATTCTAAATATCAGCTGAGGTGATATAGTAAACAAAAACAGACGGAATTTCAAGAACGGCATTATCATTATGATTTATCTGTTTATTAGTTTTATGACTTAGTTTACCCGGCAAAATATTATCATGAGGAATAATTTGCCCGGTAAACTAAGTCATAAAACTAATAAACAGATAAATCATAATGATAATGCCGTTCTTGAAATTATATAAAAATAATAAAAATACAAGGATTCATTCTGGTTTAGTTCCATTGGGTTGTTACGGTAGGGGTTGTTAAGTAGGGGGATTTTTTGGTGGTTTGTGTGGGTGGGGTGGGGTAATAGATAGTGGGGTCTTGGCTGAGTTGGGTGACGTGGTTGGTAGTAACTATTTTCGTGTTGTTGTGGGAGGTTATATCCCCCCCCCAAAATATCAAAATAGAATGAAAGCACCCCTACCCCTATTTCAGAAGAGCTCGTCCCCCCTCCTCCCACATACACATTATTAACGACCTCGGATCACAGTCACCTTCCACATACTACAAAAGGGGTTACAAAATGCAACAAACCGCGATGTGGAGTATGTGACATAATAATAGAAGGTAACACATACACATTCAAAAACCCAACACAAACATTCAAAATAAAAAAAAGGATCTAAATTGCACCTCCAGAAATGTAGTATTAGTCTAAGATGCACAACATGCAACAAATCCTACATAGGCGCCACCACTAAAATTTTAGCAATAGAGTGGCCTTACATAAGAGCAACATCAAAATTGCAGATAACAGACACCTCTATATTTCAAAACATGTGCACACATGCAGTGGGAACAGCTTCAAAATAATGCCAATCTCCCAAACAGACATTTTTTTTAATTTACTTACACGGGAAAAAAAAAAACTTCCTCACCAGATTCACTCCTGAACTGAACAGAGCCTAATATCATCACACAAAAACATGAAATGCAAGGTACACTCGCATGCACATCCATACACATACATATATACACACCCACACATAAATCAGAAACAACACATTAAAACACACACACGTGCACGCATACAACCACACACAGACACAGCACCCCTATCTCTAATACAACACACTGAACAATACCAACCCTACTAAACCTCGAAACCAACAACACTAGGAAACACCTAGAACCATAGTATAATATCTGTTCCAACACCTCGCTCCCTCTTCAGTCAGTGGAGGAGAACCCCCTCAGTACTGAAACAACTATCATCCCTTCTATCATCCCCCTCCCATACCTATACCTCCTCCAATTGCCCCCCTCTGGGGAACAAAATCTCCCCCACACTAGGAACCGATACTGAGTCTGGCCATACCCACATGGGGAGACAAATATATAGAAACATTAAAAAATCCCCTATACATATTTAAAATACACCCCTCTTTCTAAACAAACATAATATAGGGAATACCCGAAAAGACTAAGACGAAAAATCACAATACTAAAATCCAAGAATCCAAAAAATAAATATCAAAATAGAATGAATGCACCCCTACACTTATTTCAGAAGAGCTGGTCCCACCCTCCTCACACATACACATTAGTAAGGACCTCGGATCACAGTCACCTTCCTAAGAAAGAAAATAACCTCATAATACTATAAAACAGTATATACATTCTCAAACCAATAAAAGCAAACACACACACGCACACACACGCATACACACGCGCCCACACACACAAACACAAACACACAGACACACAAACACACGCACACACATACACACACACACCCTACCCCATGCTAAAGGAAAAGAAAAATCACTAGTAGAAAGAGAGAGAGAGTGACTACAACCAGGCCAGTGGCCTGGACAAGTCCAATAAAAGAGTAATAAAAATTGAACACGGCAATGAATAATAAACACTTACAAGCCTCCACTCCTTGGACACACTTCAAATGACCTCAGAAAATTGCCATTTTTACATCTCCAACACATTTGAAAATAATTTCTGACGAGGACGCTTCACAGAACGTCTGAAACGCGCGTAAAAACGATTTCAATGACTTAAAAACATTATTACAATGATACAAACATAATTCGCAATGAAAAATCAAGACACGGAATAATAAAATAATGTTAACAAATACACATTGTTGGAGACTACTCCCTTATTTAAATATATATATATATATATATATGTATATATATATGTATATATATATATATATATATATATATATATATATATATATATATACTACTTGTAATACTGTCTCTAACCTTCGTTTTCTCTCCGTATATTTTTCCATGTATGCGTATATATATATATATATATATATATATATATATATATATATATATATATATATATATATACATACACATTTGCGTTTGTATACACGTGTACGAATATAGTTTGTTTCATATGTCATCAGGGTGTTACTTTCACAAGATTTTTCAAGGGTTTCTTCAGCCCACGAATAAAACCTTCCATTTGCTACAGTCAGCATTCATCTTTTTTTCAACAACATATAAGTTTTCAAGCAGGCTTTATGTACATATTTAGATTGAATATACTTAGCTGATGATGCACTTTTTAATAAAAATCCGTAGTGGTTTGATGACTTGTTTTTTTTTTTTTTCTTGTTGCATATAATACACGGTTTTCTTTTTCAACTTTACGAACATGTGTGTATTTATTCTTATTAACTTTTTGTGGTGAATATATACATATATATATCTAATTTATAAAACTATGTTTGTATGTCTGTATGCCGGTTTTCCTATTATCCAAATATCTCTTTTTGAATTAAAAGCCGCATAGCTGTACTTAAAATTATACGAGTCATGGAGAGTTTTTTTATGGATTTATAGCCATAAAAATAATTTGTATTGTGTAAGCAAGGAATGAGAATTAGAAAATTCGTTATACATTTTGAATATTCATCTTAGTTTATTTTTAATCAGTTCATATGCGTATAACATAAGTACAGTTGTGACGTTACCACCTTTGAATGCTACCGTTTTGATTCTAGATGATGGCACCCAAATATATGTATTTTTTTACTTTTAAAATCACGACTCTATAATAATATATATGAATCTGGGCTAATTAATACATCATATTAAGCGTATTTTACGACTAGGGAAATCCGGGTGTCCCTGCTACTATATATATATATATATATATATATATATATATATATATATATATATTAAAAGTAATCTACGTACATGCATGTTTAGTGGTCCTACCCCTCTTCAGCGTAGCTTGACTGTTATTAGGGCTCGAACCCTGGACCTTATATTTTTCAGTTCAACGCCTTATCCATTACGCTATGATGCCATAGACCATTTACTGTTTAGTTTTTATCGTGTATCTATTTACGTAGGGTTTTGTTGTTAATTTTTAAACGATATTGAGGTTAGTGTCTTCACCTTGAAGATCGGATGTATATTTTAGAAATTGCCCATTTTATTTTTATTTTATTTTGTAAACAAATAATATTTGTATTTATATTTAAAACTGTAATCTACGTACATGCATGTTTCTGGGCTCTACCGTCTTATATATATATATATATATATATATATATATATATATATATATATATATATATATATATATATATATATATGAAAAAAGTAATAAACTCATTGGAGGGACCTTATATATATATATAAATATGTATATATATATATATATATATATATACATATATACATATATATATATGTATATATATATATATATATATATATATATATATATATATATATAAGGTCCCTTCAATGAGTTTCCTTACTTTTTTCATATGCCCATTTTATTGATAGTATGTCTATGAAACTATTCTCCTTCCCAGTAATCGCCTCCGGCTACAATGCATTTGTTTTACCATTCCAACAACTTTTGGAAGGCCCCATCAGTCATCTTGGATCAGCGCGTCAATGACTCTAATCACGGCCTCTTTCATCTCCTTAATTGTCTCATAATTATATCTTCTAGGGATTTTCTTGTGCTCAGGATATAAGCAAAACTTACAGGGAGCAAGGTCTAAACTATATGGGTAAGTTTTGAACTGTTTTGATGTCCATCCTGCTCAAATAGTCTATGACAAGAATGGAGTTGTGGACTAGTGCATTGTCTTGGTGGAAATGTCCCCGGATCAATTTGAAGAGTGCTGGCTTCTTCCGACGAAATCTCTTTCTCAACTCCTTTATAAATTTTAACAGATTATTCCTTGTTGACTGCCCGCCAATGAGACTCCTGTGTATGCAGATTATGTCCCTGGTGTAAACAAAATTGAGCATTAAAAGTGTCAGGGTGTATTTGCTTTGTCTGGCTTTCTTGGTTCTGGAAGAGTGAGCATGCATTAACTGGGACGCTGTCTTTGGTTTCTAGGTCAAAGCAGTAGATCCAGCTTTCATCTAACCAGTAACCAGAGCATCAGGAAATATGAGATCTGAATTGACAAGCTCGAACATCTTCCTACTGCTATGACAACATGGTTCTTTCTAAGTTTATAGGAACACTTATATGACAAACTTTCTCATCTTCAGTTCCTCGCGAATAATTGGGTTACAGTTCCCACACTGACATCAAACTGTGCATATATTTTCTCTATAGAGAAACGAAGGTTCTTATCCATGAAATTCTTTATTTGGCTAATACATCCTGGTGTTCCTACTTGCTTATTTTTACCACACGTTTCATCATCTCTCAGAGCATCTCTGTCTTCCTTGATTTTTTTATGTCACTCAAAAACTGATCCTCGATTATAGCAACATGGTACAACAGCAGCCTAAAACATTCAATACGTTTCCATTGCATTTTTCCAGAGTTTTAAACAATTTCACTGCATATCGTTCGTCTAAAGTGTCGCCATGTTTAGATTTCATTTTTGAAATTCACCAGTTGTTAAAATCAGGCTTTAGGAAGGTGTATTCCAATTCCTGCTGTAGTTGTTTATTTGAACCTGAATTAATAAAAATTAGTCAGCCATCTCATAACATGCATTGCAATAACATATTGAATTTTCAAGAGTCTACGACAATTTCTCATCTATATTCAAAAAGTTTGTAGGATTATTAATTGTCTGCTTTTAATTATTTTC
This sequence comes from Euprymna scolopes, assembly GCF_053919585.1. Classification (NCBI taxonomy): domain Eukaryota; kingdom Metazoa; phylum Mollusca; class Cephalopoda; order Sepiida; family Sepiolidae; genus Euprymna; species Euprymna scolopes. The sequence goes on along the minus strand of NC_136515.1, from coordinate 64,926,708 downwards.
TCACAACTTCGATTCAAATGTTCTTTTTTTGTTCGAATTTACTAGAACGTCTTCATATCAGGATTTGCAATGTGGTATGTATGTATATATTTCCTATATGAACTGGTTACCAAAAGATCGCGACTAAGATTTGCGATTACACATATCGTGTCTGTCGGTCATGTATCGTTTTTTTTATTTAAGTTTTAATTAATTTATGTGGGTAGCATCATCGTGATAAATGTCACCGTCAATGGGCATCCTTAAACCGGTTTTACTATATGAATTTATACCATAAGATCGCGACCAAGGTCTCTGCATTACACGTATTGTTTCTGTCAGACATGTGTTGTTTTTTATTTGTTTTAAGTTATTGCGCACAGCATCACCATCGTTATAAACATTAAAGACACCTAGCGTCCTGTAAACGGTATTCTTATATGAACTTTCTAACAGGAGATCGCGACCAAGGTGAGCCCATTACACGTTTGTGTCTGTCGGACAAGTATTGTTTTTATTAATATATTAATTCACCATCGTCATAAACATCAAACCGATCTGACATCTTTAAAACGGCTTCCCTACTTAAGTTTTTTTTTTTAACAGATTGCGACAGAGGGCTGTTCATTACGCGTATCGATTCTGTCCGATATGTAATGTTTTTATTTATGTATTAATTTATTTAAATTGATTCGAACATGAATAGATTAAGTCAAATTAATTAAATTATTTTAATTAGACCCCTCATCACCGGCATCATGATCGCTGGTGAATTCTGCCGTTTTGGACGCTGCTTAGGTTGTGGATTTGTACAGACACCGCAACTCATGATCGCCTGTTTTATGTGTCGTGTGTGTTGGTCAGTGCGTTCAGTAGTTGCCTGAACTAAATACATCGTTAATATCGCGAGCTGGGTCAGCAGCTATTCGGCCTAGCTTGAATTGAAATAAGAAAAGTGTACGAGTTTGCTTTTTATCCATCTTGTATTCAAGGTTCTGAAAAAAGATATACTTGTTCTAAAACGGTTGTAATTTAAACGATTGGATAGAGCGCAAAGCACACTTTAAAATGATATATAAAGTAATGGTATAATGAGGAAAACTATTTTAAAAATAAATCATTTGAAATGAAAATTTAAAAATCTGCAAGAACTTTCTTATGTTATGAATGTAATATGTTATGAATGCAATATTTTAAGTTATAAAACTATTATATTTATTGCTAGAATAGAGTGTCCATTTCTGTTCCAGTTTTAACAAATGCTCCTTTATGTTTAATGTTTAAGCTTTACAATACTACTTTTCCTGCTCGCATTTTTTCTATTGTAATCCATAACTTTTTCAGGATTCTAATAAATTCATTGCTATTCGTAAAATTTCAGTATTATTTTTTCAGCGATAAACACATATGTGATAACAATGTACGGTACTCGTCTATGTTCAATAAAAAAAATCACTTACCTTCCGTTCATACATTGATTCTTAATATTTTATTTAAAATAGTTCTTGTGGAACTTTGGGAATTCAATCATTATAAAAAATAAGAAAATATTTCGGAAATCTTTTGAAATTTCACAGGAAAATAATATCTAAAGTAATCAACGAATAATAAAAAGGAATTAGCAAAACTTTAATAATTTTAATATACATTTTCCAATTTTGGAATTATATTCTAATATATAACATCATAACTATATATTTTCCAATTTTGTTTTTCTGAAAAATCGAGAAAATTTGTATAAATCCGCAACGATTAGACATTTATCGACATATTCTCCCATCATTTCCTTATATTATATTTAGTGCATTGTATTTCATCATTTCGTTATATTACATTTATTACATTTATAGACATTTTCTTTCATCATTGCATTATATTCTAATATATTACATCATAACTATGAAAGTAATCAATCCCCGAAAACATACGTATTAGATCGCGTTAGATTTTGAGAGAATTTTATAATAACGGGTTGTTTTCATTGTTTATCTAAAATTACGTACATTGAGGGCTTTTTTTTCTGTGTGTTTTGTTGTTATTCGTGTTTGGCAATGTTTGGAAAAGTTGCCGGTTTTACGAAGAGTAAAGATATGACGTTTTTTTTAATAAACTTTGTTCTTGAGAAAACAGCAAATATTACGATGAAGTAACTTTTGCAAGTTTCCACTCGTAATATTTGTTATGAGGTAGAAAATTCCGCCATTATTATGTCCATACATACATACATACATACATACATACATACATACATACATACGTATATATATAAATATATATATATATATATATATATATATATATGTAGTAGTAAGTTAGAAAAATAAAGCTTAAGCTTAAGCTTAATTGGCATATATATTTTTCTATGTATTATTCTAACTTACTAACTAGCTCTACTTATGAATTGGGCATTGTTGAAATAAATAAGTTTACACATAAAATTATACTTTCGTATATTAATTTATGTGATTAGTCATATATATATATATATATATATATATATATATATATACACACAAATATATATATATATATATATATATATGAACAAATGATTAATAAAAAATCTTAAAAGACACCTTGAAAAAGAGTTAAAAACATATTTAATTTTAAAAAAGGAAGCACAAGATAAGTTGATAGTCCTTAATCCGCGGAGGTTCGAAGAAATACTAGCCTTCTCATCAGAGGGCAGGAATTAGCAAAATGCAGGATCGGATTTTGCATATAAAAGTATTTAATGAAACTACAAGCAAGTCACAGATCTTACTTGGTTAAAAAAAATTTAAATATGTTTTTAACTCTTTTTCAAGATGTCTTTTAACATGTTTTATTAATCATTTGTTCATATTATAAGCTCTATTTCCGTTTCGGTTTTATTGAGCTTTTACTGAGTTTATTTTACTTGTTAATATTAACTCTTTAATAGTTATAATATATTTTAAGTTTACCATTTTGATTACCTTGGTAAACTTATTGTAATTTTTATTATATATATATATATATATATATATATATATATATATATATATATAGAGAGAGAGAGAGAGAGAGAGAGAGAGAGAGAGAGAGGGAGAGAGACAGAGAGAGAGAAAGAGATAAATAGGCAGAGATACATAGATTGCTTATGATAATTTGATATATAAACGGCTACATGCCTGTCTGTCGGTCCATCTCTCTCTGCCTTTCTCCATACTGCAAACTATATCTCCGCTGAAAATTAAAGTCGCAGAGCGGCTCTAGATGCCTCCAATGATTAGATTTTTGAGAAACCGTAATATTATAGGTCTTTAGTACGTTTATCCTACTTTATATTTATTATTTTTTTTGATTTTTAATCAGTTTATATGCGTGTTACGTTGGTACGTGTGTAACTTCACCAACTTTGAAGGTTTGGGTTCGATTCTAGCTGATGGCATCTAAATACTTATTTTTTACTTTTGAAATCACGATTCTATAATAATATTTAATTATTCTGGACGAATACAAATGTCACATTAACGAGTATTTAACGCCCAGGAAAAGCCGAGTTCCGCTCCCCTTTCTATCCTATATAATATATAATATCTAATAGATATTATCTATGAATAAATTAATGAAGAATATATATATATATATATATATATATATATATATACATATATATATGTGTGTGTATATGTATGTGTATATATATACATATATATATATATATATATATATATATATATATATATATATATATATATATTGTTATAAAACAAACTTCTTCAGGCTTTGACCGACCATCAATATCCACAACGGTGTGCTTGTACGTGAAATTTTTGTGACACCCCTCCTGAGTCGACATACCAGTGTCAAGTGGAGAATATGTACTGAACGATTGGAAACATATGCCGAGATAAGCGGAAAGCACATACAACACCTAGAATTCCCACATTATCACCTATCTGGTTCTAACCAGCCTCAATCTTGCTTAACTTCAATGACCTGATGAGAACCGGTGTGCCAACGCCATTATGCCGTCTATTCATATATATATATATATATATATATATATATATATATATATATATATATATATATATATATATATATATATATACTAGTGTACTGTAAAGACATAATTACGTTATCAGCCTCGAGCAATAGGATGCCGTTCGTAGGATGCCTATTAATTGGATAAATACTTTCTTTGGCCACTAATGCTTTTGACTGGTTCTCATCTGAAGAGGAATATTTATTATCTGCTCAAGATGAAGAGGCCCAAAAGACCAGGCGTGTGGAGTGAAACGGTGACATTTCACCGGAGAGACGAGGTTTGGCTTTGTCATGGGCATAAATAAAGCAAGAGCCTTGTAACCTACAGCTGTGCGGATTTAATGAAAACAATTTAAAAGATGCCACTCTGGACGAATATTCGTCAGAGCGGGCGTGTGAAGGTGGGCGAGGTCATTGGTGAAGTGGACGTACGCAAAGGCAAGGGGAGGGGCGAAAACTTGAATGTGTGGGGTCGCCTGTTCTGGACGGCTACGGTGAAGTACAGTTCGGGAACGATATGAAATGTGTTGGGGGGTCAACAATAAATGTTATAGTAGGGGTGATAAAATAAACGGGGATGGATCTCCATGTTTGGGGTGCAGTTTGATGCAAGATCCTGCTGGCCGTGAAAAATAGGCCATCGTATATTTTCTGCAATTTCTAGATCCTTGACGTCGATTAATTCATAGAAGGAAATATTAAAAATATAGCCTAGAAACATGAGAAGAGTAAGGCTGCACAGAATATATGTAGAATACTTGATACCAGCATTAATGCCCATACAACACACATATACACAAATAGATGAAATTTATTAAAAAAAAAAAAAAAAACAATAAGCTAATAGGCTCTTAAATTAGCTACAAAACGCCTGGGCTAGAATAATAATGAAGGGTAATTAAATGGGCATGAGTAACCGTTCATGTTTGAAGAAACACCTTCACCATAAACACCTAGAAGATCATCAATAAACATAAACACTTCATTAAAATGCATAAATTTATGTCCGATTCGATGGATTCATTATCTATATTAATCGATCCTGATATTAAAGAAAGAAAAGTATTGCCTTACATAGGCCGATTAGTGTGATTATTGCTGCTTTATAAGTAAAAGTACTTCGCTGAAATCGACACTTTAATATATATATGTATGTATATATATATATATATATATATATATATATATATATATATATACATATGTGTATGTATAGGATATACACATATAAATATATATATATATATATATATATATTTATATATATATATGTATATTTATAGTATCGACATATATAATAAATATATATATATATACATATATATTATATATGCATACATATGAAATATCTATGAGAAATGAAAAAAAGACTATTTACAATGTCAGATTTTTCTTTCGATTTTCGATACATTTTGGATAAATCTCTGTACAAGATCTTTCTAAGAATCCTGTCAGACATATAAATAAAATTTGTGTGAAATTTGCAAAAAGATCGCCTCGGCCGTTTTAGAACTTCTGAAGAAGGAACTCACGCACATCAAGTAATTTTATAAATATATATATATATATATATATATATATATATATATATATATATATATATATATAGTATAATAAAATTATGGGATGTTCGTTCGCGCCTGTCCTCCATAGAATGGAAATATGTCACAAAGTTTTACAAGGCTGTTTAATGCAGATCCACAGAATAGTGTGATAAATGTTTCTGTGTGAACAGGTATGGTATAATAAATTATGGAGTGTATCTATTTTATTTTTACTTTCATCATATTTTGCTTTTATTTTGATACCCCCAAATTCGAACCTATCTCTTTACAACCCTTTCTTTTCATAACCGATCATACTTTCATAAGTCAGAGTCCATTTGTGTAGGCTGTTTTTGAACCAAGTCAACGATGAGCACTTTTACTAGTATATATATATATATATATATATATAAATATATATATATAAATATATATATATGTATATATATATATATATATATATATATATATATATATATATATATATATATATATACTTAGGGATGGGCACTCTCCGCAGAATAATAACTTAAAGGCAGTCAGCTACCGTTAGAACATTCCAAACTATAAAAAGTATTCGCCTGTATTCGGTGTTTAATAGTTTTAATTATTTTCATTCTCCTGACAATGTTTGATTGCCCTGAAATTAAGGTTTTACAAAATGAGGAAAAGTTGACTTTGTAGATGGGTTCAAATCTCCTGACTGGTAGGAAATGTCATTCTTACACTGATAATTTTGTAAGCATTAAACACTAGTGTCTGTAAGTATAAATTATACATTTTTTTTAATTACGATTATAAAACCTATTTATAATTATACTTTAGTATACGCACTATCTGCGGAATAATAACAAAAATTAAGTCAACTAGCGTTTATGCAATGTTCACAAATTCCGCTCGTTTGAAGACACTAGGTCGTATAATGTGTTCGCCTCAAATTCAGTGGTGAATAGTTCGTTAGATCTCCTTCATCTTCGTCACAATTGTTTGGGAATACTGAAGAAAAGGTATAACAAATGATGCTAAAGTTGGATGTGTTGCATGGGTCGAATCTCGTTACCGGCATGAATTCACCCCTACACTAATGATTGCGTAAATCTGAAACATTTATGACTAAATGTATAAAGAAAATTTATAGTTTAATTATTTTATATATATATATATATATATGTATGTATACACACACATATATATATATATATACACACACACATACATACGTAGACCGCTACTACCATATCTCCTTCTCCAACATCAAGGGTCTACGTTCTAACCTTCCAGAGGTTTAAACCCAATTACAGGAGACGAAACCTGACATATTTTTTCTAAGCAAAACTAGAATAGGGCCGACCACATCCCTAGATGAAGTCATAATTAATGGATACTCTAACCTAACATCTAAATCTGGCCCCCAAGATCGCCACGGTCATGGAATATGTGCCTACATTAAAGATGGCTTCCCATGTGGCAGGGATATCTCCAGAGAATACCCTAATCTACTTTATATGTGCTTCCGGGTTGCACTTGCTTACATCACCGCATTTATATTTGCCCTCTATCGCCCCCACAACAGTTGAGTTACTGTCTTTAACAGTATATCAGAAAAAATTGACCACATCCTGTCTGCTCATCCCTCGGTTAACATTCACATTTGCGGTGACTTCAATGTCAATAATGTGGAATGGCTGACCCACTCAAATAAGACTGATGAGGAGGGGAGGTTCTGTCATGATTTTTCCATTGCCTATGACCTCACTCAGATTGTCCGCGAGCCCACCCGTGTGCCCGATAGTACCGGTCAGTTCGCAAGCCTCCTAGACCTTTTTCTATCCACTTCCCCTGAGCTATGCTCATGTTCCATTCTATCTCCTCTGGGATCCTCCGACCACTGCGTCGTATCAGTTAAGATAAAAATGAAATATAATAAATCTACAGACGTACCTCTCCACCGTACTGTATACCGATACTCTACGCCAGACTGGGATAGCTTCCGTACATTCATATCTGATCTCCCTCTCCATTCCATGTTTAAAAAGGATGTGTCCTCTATAGTATCAGATCTGACCGAATGGTTACTTGTAGGCATAGGCCAATCCATACTATCTAAAAAATTCCAACAAAAATCCAACAGCCAGCCATGGATCTCCCCCGAATATGTTGCTGCCATCGGACACAGAAATCACTTTTTCCATAGCTGCCATCGTAATAGGTGCACTGAAACTGAAGCTGCTTTCAGAACCGCCAGTAACCACTGTAAAAGAGTAATAAAAAATGCAAGAGAACTATATGCGCGATCCGTTAAGTCCAAAGTAGCTGAGCAGCGGCTTGGTTCCCACCAGTTCTGACAAATAGCAAATAGGATCTTGAACAGAAACGTGCGCTCTATCCCAACCATTATCAATGGACCAGAGGTTATCTCGACAGCATCCGACAAGACCAAACTATTTGCTAAAAATTTTGCGGCAAATTCTACCCTGTGTGACGAAGGCCATCAACTCCCCATATTCCCCCCTATAACGTACAACACGCTATGCATCATACACATATATGTGCGTGAGGTCGCCAAGCTAATCAAGAACCTTGACTCCAGTAAAGCAACTGGTCCCGACAGTATTCCAATTATAGTATTAAAAAATTACAACCAGAACTTGTCCCCATACTTTCCAAACTCTTTAAGCGTTGCCTTAAGGAGAACTGCTTTCCAACACACTGGAAAACCTCATCAGTATGCCCTGTATTAAAGAATTCAGGTGATAAGTCATACCCCGCTCAGTACAGACCAATAAGTCTCCTGTGTGTCATGAGTAAGTTGCTGGAATTCACAACAAATAGAGAAGTAATCAACCACCTCAGGCGAAATAACCTTCTTAGCGACACGCAATATGGTTTCCGCTCTGCTAGATCTACAGCAGATATGCTAGCGGTTATATCTCATAGGATTAGCGAATCTCTCGACAAAGGCTTCATTTCTAGGGCAACTGCTCTCGACATATCAACGGTCTTCGATAAGGTTTGGCATAAAGGCCTACTCCACAAGATTCCCAGCTAGGGTATAACTAGAAATGTTTTCTCTATCATTAAATCATTTCTATCTGATAGGTTAATAAGTGTAGTGGTTAGTGGGCAGAACTCAGAGGCCCACAGTAATTATACTGGAGTCACTCAGGGGTCCATACTGGGCCCAACTCTCTTCCTGATCTACATCAATGATCTCCCAAAACACATACTAAAATCTTTCGTTGACATCTATGCTGATGACACGACTGGCAACACATCAAAGGCAGTAAATGATGATGTTCTGTCTGATTCTCTCTCCTCTGATCTTGAGCGCGTGTTACAGTGGGGAAATAGGTGGCTGGTTACTTTTAATGCATCAAAGACCAAGCTCCTATCTCTACATCATAAACGCTCTGATCCCCATCTGGCATTAATTGAAATGGATGGCTCTCGTCTAAGGGAGGCCCCAGGATTTGATAAGCTCCTGGGTTTGACATTTACATCTGATCTTAAATGGAACCCATACATCAAGTCTGTGGCCAAGGTCGTGGGAAAATGGTGGGATCCTT
>NC_136515.1:64880105-64912605 GCF_053919585.1 Euprymna scolopes | reverse complement strand
CTGGAAGAAATTATTTTTAATAATAATAATAATGATGATAATAATAATAATAATAATAATAATATGTATATATATATATATATATATATATATATATATATATATATTAGTGTTGGGAAGATTAATCGGAATTGGAACCGGGAATGAAAAAAATCGAAACTTTTTGTGGTATCGAAATCGGTATCGAAAGCGGTAAAAAATCTGTGCCTATTTTCTGATGCCAAATACCATTCTTTGAATTAGCTTTTTTTTTATTTGATTTTCTATAAAGAAAAATATTCTCTAACTGACAGTAATACAAAAATAATGAATATATCTATATATTAAGTGAAACCTGTCAGTAAAACAAAAATCGATGGAGCATCCCTCACAAGTGTATCCTTACGTTTGAGAAAAGATTTGCACATTTAACATGTGTGTTTACTGTAATCGTGAAAAAAATAACATCTTAATAGTTAAATATGTACAAATTTATAAAGCATCGGAATCGGTAAAAAAAAGTAAAACAAAGAGAATCAGATATTTACATGCGAGTATTATATTATTTTAAACAGTTCACTTCTTGTAAATAGAAAAAAATACTCGGGCTGAGGTCGAAACCAAAACCTAAACATAATAAGTGAAGTATGATTATCGTTGGACCAGCTTGATAGGATCTTTAAAAGGTGTTTCAAACCTACTTATTCTTAGCGTAATGGATCTTTCATGGTAACAATTTTCGCATGCGCAGTCGTGAAACAGTTGACAACTGATAAAAATCCCATGACCCGCAAGTACCAATCTTTTTCAATTTTTACTTCTTAGCAACCTTTTTTTTCCAATGAAAACCGGGCTAGAACTTTTCTCACGTGTCTGAATAACCTATAAATTCAAAGTCACATGCCTGTAAATCAAAAATTAGTTGAGTATGTAGGTTCAGATTTTTCATCACACACGCATTCTTACTTTTATTAATAGATAGATATTACGACTTACTTTATTTTATATGTTAGATGACTAAATACTTAAGTCTGAAATCATATTTTCATCGCTAACTGCCGTAGTTGAATTGTTACATGATAAGTGCTGTCCCCTTTTCATGTAAGTATAAAAATAGAGACATTTAGTTAAAATGAAAATGAAATAGAATGGACGAAAATCGAACCTCGTAATTTAGGTTTAGAAATAGATTACGAGAGAGAATTAGCAAATGGAATGTAAAAACAACCCATTGTTTAGCTTAGATATAAAATAGTTTTAAGAAAAGGAATGCAACTATAGGATAATTTAATAAACATGTTTTTAACATATTGGAAATATAGGTTACTGGAAATATAGGTTAAAATTCCTTTTGTAAACAAAGGAAAAAGTTTCGGACACGCATTTCCAGAAATATAGGTTACTGGAAATATAGGTTAAAATTCCTTTTGTAAACAAAGGAAAAAGTTTCGGACACGCATTTCCAGAACACGTGAAAGAAGACACATGTTTTAACATGTGTATGACGTCATGGAAAATGGGAAGTTCTCGATATAGTTAGAAACTTTAGAGTTAAGCAGACAGAACCTGAGAGAGAGCCGGAGGACGAGAGACGACAGTCTGGAGTCAAGACATGGACAGTTGAACGTCTGGAAGCGAGACGGTCACCTTTCAAACATAGAATGTAAAACTTTGAATTCTTGACTAAGAAAACCACGACCGGTCGGAGAAGAAATACACCTATCATGTGTTTTTATAAACGTCATCTTTGTGTTGTAATTCTACCAAAAGTTAAAGTGAAAATTGTCATTATATGTCTTATATATCATGTGTTTTAAAATTTCTTTACATACACAATGACTCAACACTCAAAGAGCTTCTACACTTCTAAGTATGAACATTATATATATATGAATCTCTTCATAACACGAACACAGAACGCAACAACATCACTCTTAATAAGACTCTCTCTTAATAAGACTCTCTTACTAAGAATCACTTTTAATAAGACCTAACAATAACAACAAGAAATACGAACAATAACAACAATAATACTAATAAGCCCTATATATAACAGAATTTTAAAATCTTTAGAGTTTCGAATAATAATTTTATTTAGTATATCATGCTAAAATGAAATATCATCTTTTGTCTGAGTGTGGATATGACCTTAATGTATCCAATGGTGAGGCCCCAGCTCGCGGGTTCTGGGGAGTGTGGAGCCACCTTTTAATTGCCATTGCTCCCAGGTGTAGTAGTACCTGTTAGGGTTCCAACTATGGAGAAAATAGAAAGTGACTTGAAAAAATATTATATTAAATAAGTTGTCTTCAAAATAACTGGATTTGGCATGAAATAACCTGAAAACGGTTGATATGCCTTAAAAAACAATCAAGAAACAACCAACCATCTTTTGTCGGTCAGTTAATTTGAAATTTGAAATAGCATTTTTGTAACAAGCAACACTTATGCTTGCGAAACAATTTTGTTTAATCTTTAATGTTTAAGTTTTAAATGCTATTTTATTCGGTCTGTCATCCTTAAGTTATAAATAACATTTTCAGTGTTCTATTAGAATAGTATTGTCTGTAATCTGCTGTGCTTAAGGATGAAATGACAGTTACATTAAAGTTTTAAATAGCATTTTGTTAGTCTGTCATGATTTAGATTTGTATAGCATTTTCTTCATCTGTAAAGTGCGAAAGGAATTCTATTTGGTCTGTCATTCAGTTTTAAATAATATTCTCTTTGGTTTGAAATAGCATATTTGTTGATCCGTCACGCTATAGCTAAACATGCCATTTTCTGTGGTCTGTCATATTTAAGTTGTAAATGGTCCATTTGTTGGTCTGCCATGCTTAAGCATGAAATAGTATTAATGTCGTTAACGGCGTATTTTGGATATATCAGGAATGCATTTTTCAGTTTAATTGAGGTAGGTATTACGCTCTATGAAGTCACCTCTACGTTCGGGTGTTGTTTGATATTTAATATCAATTGCGTTCATTCAATATGAGCGCTTTGTAGTGAAAAGTTGTTCTTTTTTAGAACGAAGACTAGGAAACTTGAAGATGTTCTTGTGGTCTCCAGCGTAAAAAAGTGATGTTAAGCAAGACATCAGTGTTGGCTAGTGGGGGGGGGGGTGCGAACCCTCCCGGTTATTTGGCCGCTTGCCTGATATTGAGATATTAAAACAACGTCAGGATTTGATAGAGTAGGGACACGGGAGAAGACATCCATCTCAGCTTTTTATGATGCGGTGTAATTTCGAACCTTAATTAAACGCTCCAATTTTACACCGACTTGATCAGCGATTCAATGATGGATAAAATGCAGCCGCGTTTTATGCCTTGTCTTGTTAAGCCATTGTTCTTCCCAGCACGGTGAGCGAGGGTAACGGCCTATCGTATTGTTGGTGGGGGCTTTAGGATTTTATTATTGTCAACGATAAATGGCTCAAGATTGAAGATAAGGATAGAGACAGTAATTAATCCGCGGCTTAATACGGCAGGCATACCGTAATCAAGTGATTTGTGGACAACAGAATTGTCTTGACTTCTATGAGCAAAATTCAGACTTTAAGCTTCTTAACTCATTTTGGGGATATCTATAGGTCTATCTATCAATCTGTCTACGTTGCTAAATACAGATTTTTTTAAAAAGTAAATTTAAATATATGTCTACGATGTTTAATTATATGGAATAGTCCTTAGCATGACACGCGTTATATTTAGTTATATTTTTTAAATAGAACAACAACAACAACAACAACAACAACAACAACAAAACAGCAATAATAATTATAATAATAATAATAATAATAATAATAATAATAATAATAATAACAATAATAAACCTTGAAAACAATGGGAAAGATTAGAATCAGAGGGATGGCGAGGAAGATACAACGGATAACACTGCTTGAAGCTGGAGAGGTTTTTAGGAAAACTCTCGAATGTGGAGACTAAAACACATGAGTTTTTTTAAAATTACATTTTCACCCCAAGCAAGGCACATTGCCACTTTGGTGTAGGGGCTACTATCAGGGGCAACAACTACTGATGTACTATGTAGGGATTTGGACAGCAAGATGTCGGTTCACGTTGCACTTGAATTTGTGCACGTCAGTACAGTTGGGGAAGCAGGGGCCTGGAATTGCATTCCAAAGTTTAGCGGTTCTGGGGAAGAAACTACTGGAGTAGAAATAACTTTTACATCTATGGATCTCTACAGTGTGGGGGTGGGATTTAGCAGAGTGTCGGATCTGGATATAAAACATAAAGGAACATCACAGAGAATCATGAAAACTAGAACTGTCAATTGTAAGGTATCCTCTCTCTCTTTCGCCTTGCTTTCCGGTCTTTTTTTGTGGGTTACCATAAACTGGCACCACAACGAAGAAATGAAAGAGAACGGCACTAGCCAGAACTCGGCTGAATAAGTGCGAAGAGGACTGGAACATTTGGGGAGGCTTATTGCTACCAAAAGTCCATAGAAGACCAATGATCGCTGCCAAGGAGAAATCAATGGTAAGCGACGGTTGAGAAAACGCAAATTTATCTTTACAGTTTATCGAAAGTGGTGGAGAGTACTCGAAATCTAAGGAGACTCCAGCTCCAGATAATACCACAAGTTTTTCTCAATCTTTGATGATGACCTTTTATGACTCCTAATGCGTAAAATAATAATAATATTATTATTAATAATAATAATAATAATAATAATAATAATGATAATAATAATAATGATAATAATAATAATGATAATAATAATAATAATGCTAATTATAATAATAATAATAATGATAATAATAATAATAATAATAATAATAATAATAATAATAATAATAATAAAAAGAAGAAGAAGAAGAAGAAGAAGAAGAAGAAAATAGTTACTGCACAACCGAGAGAACAAATTTATCAGATCCTTCATAACCGCGGACTATTCCCATATGAACGGAAAAAGAATACACAAAAAAAGAGGAAGACACGCACAATTATACATAGACCAAGGGATTCGGTGGAGGTTAAAAATAGAAAAAAAATACTAGGTAATATAACCAATCTGATAGAAAATGCAATGATCACGGAGACTTTAACTGACAGCTGATGGGCAGCACATAACTGAAATTAAAATACAAAGATGGGCCTTAAAATGTGACTCCCCATCAACATTGCTGTTTATTATAGCCATGGTGTTCCTGAACAACATCCTAATAAAATGATCAGTTTACTAACAAAGAAGACAGATTAAATCACCTAATGTTCATGGATAAATTAAGCTGTTTGCAAAAACAAAGACAGAACAAAAGACACAAATAAACGCGGCGAGAATTTTAAGGCAGGTATCACAATTGAATTTTCCATAGATGAGTGCGCACTGCTCACGATAGGGGAGGGAAAACTAGAAGCAACAGAAGGTATAGTACTGCCCAAGCAAACAGAAATTACGCATCTCGAAGAATATGATAGCTAAAAACACCTGAAAGTGAAAGAAGCAAACTCCATCAAAGTAACGGAAATAAAAGGCAAAATAGGAGAGTAATAACAAGGGAAATCCTAGAAACCAACCTAAATAGTCGAAATCAAATTAAAGAAATACATCCGTGGGTAGTGTCACTAATAAGATACTCTGGGTCGTTTATAAGCTTGACCGAATAACTAAGAACTCTCGACCAGAAGACCAGGAAACTCATGATGATTCACGATGCATCACACCCGAAGGAGAATACTGACCGATTTTATGTAAAAAGGAAAGACGGAGGAAGAGGGTTGGTCTGTATAAAAAAGTGTTTAAATGGCACAAAAATGATTAGAAAAATATATAATGCAGTACATCGAAAGAATAATTACTACACCAAAGACACGGATTACAAACATTTTCCAAAATCTCAGTACCCTGTATATCAAATTTTGAGTCTGTAGACAGAAAATTTTGAATACACACAGACATACACAGACACCCGCGTTCACTTATATATATATATATATATATATATATATATATATATATATATAGTAATTTATAAAATATATATGGCGACTAAGCTACACTGAATATTCTGCGCTTCATCCACTGTAGGATTCGTCAGGCTTATGCGCATAAGCCTGACGAATACTACAGTGGATGAAACGCAGAATATTCAGTGTAGCTTAGTCGCCATATATATTTTATAAATTACTAACTAGCTCTACCTACGTATTGAGCACTTTTGAAATAAATACTTAAAGTTTACGCATAAATCTCTACTTTCGTATATTAAATTTATGTGAGTAAATGAAGTAGTTATATATATATATATATATATATATATATATATATGTGTGTGTGTGTGTGGACTAGCATTTCAGCCCGGCCTTGCCCGGGTGTTTGGAGGTGTATGTTAAGAAAAAAAGAAAAACAAAACAAAACTGGTAGTAGGAAGGCAGGCTCGAACCCGTACCGCGAAGGAGGAAAACAACGGGGAAAAAACGTGATGTCTTAACTGTTACGACCACCGTCAACCGGGAGCGACGTAGGTTTAAATTACGGTTAGACAATCGAAAAAAAGGAATGACTTTCTAACATCTTGGCGAAAAAAGCGACACCTCCCTTTAGATAAGTGACCAGTTGAGGGTGACGAAATTAATGTTTTTAGCCAATTCTTCGGTATTTTTCGTCTGAAGGGTCGAGCTTAAACGATACTGATCATGTGAAAATCTGTCGCGTCCGTCGAAAGTTTTAGACAGACATGCAAACATACATACATATATACATTTATATATTGATGGCTCAAATCGTCGACCCAAACCGATTAAAAAGCTTGCCCTATCTCTAAATACCTTCTATCTAAAATTTCAAATCTATAGACCAGAAATTGTTTTAGTAGAGACAGCATAGGTATACTTTTTTTAAACTTTGAGCCCTATTATGACCCCTTAACATTTAATGTTTCGGGCTCTATTCAAGTTATTAAGTTAGATCCATGTCTACGGAACCTATATCTAAAATTTAAATTGTTTATACCGAAAATTAGTGGAGGAGTTTGGTAGAGTTCTCAAAGGCTAAATCGTTGAACTTTTACCACTTAACAGCCAGATTTCTGGGTGAAAACGGACTACAAAGATTTTCGCAAATCGCAGTACGCTGTATATCAAATTTCGACGAAAATTGACAGAGCTATTGCGTAGGGAAATGTACACAGACACATAAACAGACACACAAACACACATACACATTCACTTTAATAGATATATAGATAGATAATTATATATATATACATATATATATATATATATATATATATACATATATTGTTATTGCTTGTTTTGTTATTTAGAAATCGTGTTAATTTCAATGTATACCGTTCCCATGTAACGGGTTTAAACTATGAAGAAAACACAGTATTCCCTTTGAATCAGAATAAAACTCAATGGAACTATTCAAATACTCACATTTTGTTTATTTCATCATGGGTTTCTTCATTATCGTAATTTGTTTTTGGGAAGACAATTCTATTATTTTTTTGCTCCATAGAAGTTTCCCACCCGTCAACTGTTCAGATGTTATTTAACAAAAAGTATAACTCTTCAAAAGTTATTTAACAAAAAGTTGGCCCGTACATGTAAAATCTGGAAGGCTTTATTGGTTGGAAAAAAAATGACCACGTTGTTACATCTTTTGTTAAATAACATCGGAAACAAATTGCATCTGTAGAGCTGACGGGTGGATAATTTTCTTTTCCAACTTGCTTTTCAGTTATCGAACTTTGGAATCATGCCCAAATGTATTTTCATTTGATTTGGTGGATTGATAGTTGCTATTTCTTCCGATGAGTTAAGAGCTAAATAGATTCATTGATTTACATATGAATGATTTTTGCGCTACGAAATAGTCACTGTCAAGAATTGTAAACGTCAACGTAAGTAAGGGAATAAATTGTAAAATTGTCAACACCATAACATTTGCTATACAGATTATTTGTAATTTCTTATATCTATATATGTATAAAAGTCCCCACTCTCTATCTAAATCAAAACGTAGATCAAAACGTAGATTTCCTGAACAAAGCTTCTTTCTTAGAACTGCACACCCGTGGAACTCTCTACCGCTTTCCTATTTCCTTCCTGACTTCAACATGGATGTCTTCAAGTCCAACATAAACAACTTTCTTATGAATCTCCCCCTTAAATAATAACACTTTATCAAATCTCCAATACTAATGAATACTGCAACACTATCCCATTAATTACTGTACACAAAACACCCATACCCCCGACTTGCTTCTGGGCCTTGATAAGTGAGGGCCTTCTTGTAAAAAAAAGGAATTGTCTTCTCTGTGAGTATCTATGTATGTACATTTCTTTACGAAACTATTCTGTGAATTTTATGTCTGCAGTCTCGAGATTTGACATTAGGAGAATCTTTTAATCGGTTTTCGGCCAGAAATTTGGCTGTCAAAGCGTCAAAGTTTTACCTCTGTAAACTCTTCCAACCACTCAGCCAAATTTGAGTCTAAACACTTCAAATATTAGCTGTATATTACTTAGACACGGATCAAACATTTTAATTTGAGTTGAGCCCAAAACAACAAATTTTAAAGGCTCAAATTTAAGATTAAACTTTTCAAAAAATTAAACTCTACGGTCTCTCCAAAATTACTCAGCTATTTTTAGTTTAAACCTTTGTAGTTTTACATAAAGTGTATTCAGACATAGGGCAAGCCTTTTCATCAGGGATTGGCCGAGAATTTGAGCTGCCAAGCGTCAAAAAACAAATGATTTGACCTTTGCAATCTCTAGCAAATTATTCAGACAATTTTGAGTTGAAACATTTGAGATTTTACATAAGGCTTATTCCGACCTTGAGCAAGCTTTTTAATTCTTTTAACGCGAAAATCTAGCTGTTAAGAGGTAAACAATGAAGGAGTCGTCCTTTGTATACTCTACCAAACACCTCCGCCAATTTTGCTCTAAAACGCCTATTTTAATATATATATATATATATATATATATATATATATATATTAAAATAGACGTTTTAGTGTATTAGTATATAGTATACATATACATAATTATATATTAAAATAGACTTACTACTTATATAGTATTACTGTATAGTAGTATATATATATATATATATATATATATATATATATATTACATATATATATATATATAATATATATAATTATTTATGGTATCCACATTAAATCGTATAAGTGCGTGTAATAATATATGTATCAATTTTTAGTATTTACTTTAATAGTGTTTGGTATATGAATAGATCTACGTGGCAAATTAAAAAATTATATGGCAATAAGTATACAGTTTCGCGCTTCGCCACCACAGGGAATCGCTAGGAATTGTTTAGTTGAGAGAATAGACAACACACTTGTATACGTTACATTATTTAATACGGCTAAATAATTAAAAGTAATGATGGCGACTGTAGTTCAAATAATATCAACAAGTCTTTATTTATTTCCTTTAACTGTTTCAATCCAGCTAAGTTTCCTCGTGTGATATCCTCGCCCGTCATTGTTATTTAAGAAAATTACAATGAATAGCAATTCGACATGAAACGTTCAACGCGGATAAAGGTTTTTCCTTTTTTCGTGAAGTCAGGCCTTTCAGTTCACTTTCGCAGTTTTCTGCATTTGGATTATTTGCGCTTTTTATTGTTCTTTTTTTGTAGTTTCTTTTCTATCTCATCGGTTGGGCGTTTTTTTTTTTTTAATAAGTCAGAGTTGGATTTTTACCACGCCTTCTTATTCTCATAGAGTTATTCTTTTATTATACAAAAGCCAGTTCTTTTTTTTTATTATTAAATCACGAAATCTGTACTGGACAATTAGATGTAACACGTGAGAGAAAATGTTATATAGTTAACGTCAAATAATAAGGAAAAAAGGCAGCATTCAATTTCCTTTTGTTTCTTTGTCAGAAGATGAAGAAAAACGGGAGCTATCCGCCCGTTTTTTTAGTTAATGCATTTACTTACGATTCCAATGACGCCCACTTGTATTTGAACAAAATAACATAGATGAACATATTGAGTTTTATACGAAAGGATAACACAATTGTTTTTAATTGTTTTAATGAGAATTTATGATTTATATTGTTATTGTTCCGAATTAGCCGCAGGAAAAACAGGACAACGGTGTAAGACAAGACGCGTATTAATAAAAGACAAACAAAGGGGTACAGAACAGAAAAGAAACGTTGCATTCGACCTAGAACGCTAGGTAAACTACGGTAGTGGGATCGTTAAGAGTTCCGGTATACATGGACGGTGATTTACTCCATTCAGTGGGTGGTTTCCTCAAACACGTTTGTTTGAATTAGTCAGGATCAGAGTCTAATATCTGTTCTGATGCTACACTCAAATTATTTCACCTGAGTCAATGGAGGCGGGCACCTTTCTATACTAAGGCGATTTTATGTTTTGCCTACTTCCAGAGTGCCGATTTTAGGGGAGCTGGTTGTAACCTCATATTTAAAATGGTTTTGTACCACATTTTTCTTTTCGTGGAGAAGAAAATAAATGCTTTTGCAAAATATGATTTTAATCTCGAGTGTTGTTTGCGCCATGTTTAAACCGATGTAACCTAAGACCGTTTTACGGGTGGATCCTGTCGAACAAGAGATTTTGCACGAGATTTCCCACGGAATCCTTCATTGACTTAACAGAATTGTACACTCTATTTCCGTAGTATAACTACGTAGAAGTCTTAAGCAATTTGCAGTTGTATTTGCAAGGATTCGTGCCGTAGTTGATATATGGTAAAATTCATATGAAATACAAAATTATCTATATATGTATACGATAAGTTGTGTGTTCTTTTGTGTATCACGATAGGTTGTGTGTTCTTTTGCGGGTCGTTTAATAGTTATGTTCTTCTATTTCTTGTCACCTGGAATTCTTCATAAGTTTTGGTACTGGTTTCGATTATGGCTGAAGAAACTATATATATATATATATATATATATATATATATATATATATATATATATATATATGCATGCACACATACACATATTTTTTCATAATTTGTTTATTTTGGTTTCGATTCAGGCTAATAAACCCAAGTCATATATATATATATATATATATATATATATATATATATATATATATATATATATATATTATGGTTGAAATCGTAACTTTATAACATGAAAAACTCGGTAGAACATTAACTGTATACTTAAATATAAGAAATCTGCAAGAATTTAAATATCATATTTAAACGTACTTTACGACAGGGCTTTACGGGGTGTTCGTGGTATCTTAGTTAAATACTTTTGCAGTTTTTACAAAAAAACTACAATAATATCAGAGCGTCTTCATTTACACTTAACATCTAAAGAATGTCAACATCAATATATTACATATGAATGAGTCCTCTCTGGAACTTCCACAGGTCCCTCTAGTTATTATTTTATTATTATTATTATTATTATTATTATTATTATTATTATTATTATTATTATTATTATTATTATTATTATTATAGAGCCATCCCTGTGGATTATTATATTGCACCTAATATTTAGTAGTTGGCCACAAGCGTAGCTCGGTCGTAAAATGCTTAAATATTATGTTTTAATTTAGGCTGATTTCGTATTTATTATTTGACAGCCAATACTCTATTAATTATTCTATTTTATCGTGTACTAATATTTTTGTAAAAATATGTACGACTCAAATGAGACTTTCGAAGATAGCTGAAAGTGACTTCGACAAAAATCCTGTTGCTAATAGCACTAAAGATGGGAACAGTAGCCGTAAAATTCCAAACACTGATAATTATTGATACCCATTTAAAAGTGATAATAAATCGCGGGACCTGTGAAATTCGACATGAATGGTTCTTGCATGCATACGGAAATATACATTTATCTGTAAAAGTTGATTAAATATTTGAATTATCTCATTCATCTGACGATAACTCAAACCGTAACGGCTAAGACTATATCGCTATATGTGTTAGTGTCTATTCAAGCTGACATATTTTAACTTTTGAAATCAATGTTATATCTTTAATGCAATAGAATAATTAATAGAGTATTGGCTGTCAAATAATAAATACGAAATCAGCCTAAATTAAAACATAATATTTAAGAGTTTTACGACCGAGCTACGCTTGTGGGCAACTACTAAATATTAGGTGCAATATAATAATCCAAAGGGATGGCTCTATAATAATAATAATAATACTAATAATAATAATAATAATAATAATAATAATAATAGTAACTAGAAGGGCCTGTGGAAGTGGGTGCAAAGAAAACATAAAATTTCAACAAACCCAGTATAATAGAGAAAATAAAAAAACGAAAGAGGAAACGGAAGATAATCTGGTTCTTACCTCCGTTTTCATTGAACACTAAAACTAGAGTAGGGCATGTTTTTCTTAGCCTTCTAGACAAGCATTTTTCAAAAACACATAGACTACATAAACTTTTAAATCGAAACACTGTGAAAGTTAGTTATCGACAGCTCCATCAATAAAGTCGATAATATCCAAAGAACCAAAAAAGATAGATAACGCAGGCTGCTCTTGCAGGACCAAAAATAGCTGTCCATTGGAGGGTAATTGTAAAGCTGAATCCCTTGTTTATTAGGCCACAATAACGGAACAATCCACAAATATACCGGAAATATATATAGGTGTGACCAAATGCCAATTTAAACAAAGATATTACGCGCATATGTGCTCCTTTAGAGCTAAAACAAAGATGAATACACCATTATCTGCCCGCGCGTCGGAGCTTAAAGAAAAAAATACACCCTTTTCCATAAAATGGAGAAAAATAGAGCATAAACCAGCATACGTCCAGGAATTAACTCAATGCTCACTCTGTAAAGCAGAGAAATACTACATCCTCTGATCCATTCATGACCCCAAAATAAAATGTTTAAATGTGAGGAGTGAAGCTTTGAAAAGTTGCATACATAGAAGAAAGGGCTCCTAATGAATCGGATCAATGAAAAGAACAAAACTTAGATGTTGTTTATATATATATATATATATATATATATATATATATATATATATATATATATATATATATATATGTATGTATGTATGTAATAAGGAAAAAAATTGTAAATACAAAAATGATTAGTCGGTAAACTTGGATTTTAATCGAAATTATATTATAGATTTTAAATTAATGTATTTTATTTAAAAAATGGTTAATTATATTTTATAAAGGTAATTTATAATCTATTTCGAATTTAAAACTATAGAAAAATATAATAATGTTAATAAACTAGGGAAATCACTTAGGATAGATAAATACTCTAATCCCAAAACCTTGACGGATTTGGATTTTTTAAAAATAATTTTTAAACGTATTTCGAAATTTTTAAACGTGATTCGATATAATTAAAAATATTTTTTTAAACTTTAAACGAATTTTTGGACATTTTTAAACGGTATTCGATATATGCAAACGAATTTTTCAGTTTTTAACCGATACAAATACAGATTAAGTTTTTTATACATAAGGAAAGAGATTTTAAAATTAATTTGGGTTCAAATTAAAATAGATTTATATAAAGAATTTTTTTTTCGAAATTAGATCTTAAATTTAAATAATTCAAAGTTTAAAATTAGGTATTACATCATCCGATAAAAAAGGGGGGATTTAAGAAAACGAGATTTAAACGTGAATTCGCGAGGTATATATACTTCACACTTCCGGTTATAAGATATACGAATATTGGCTGAATAGAGCTTGATAACGATACTTTAAACGGGCCTTATTATCGGGCTTGAAACCGACGGTACCAATGATCTGTCTCAACTAACAACTTTCTGTACACAATATATATATATATATATATATATATATATATATATATATATATAGGCGATTTTATAATATCACCTATATATATATATATATATATATATATATATATATATATATATATATATATATAGGCGATTTTATAATATCGCCTCAATAGCAAAAAATATTAAAATAAAAAAAAAATGATGGAACCCTTTCAGTTTCTAAGGATCTGACCTATTATTTTCTATTCAAAACTCGTAATCGACATTATTTAAAATTAACGTAGAAATCAACAGACTCGTGCCCGTGGATGACTGTAAGTAAAAAAACAAACATCGAACACACACACACACACACACACACACACACATATATATATATATATATATGTGTGTGTGTGTGTGTGTATGTTCGATGTTTATTTATATATATATATATATATATATATATATATATATATAAGCGTATTTTTTTACGCACGAGACGTTTCACTAATTCAAGAAAGTTCAATTTGATTTAAGTGAAGCATGTGAAAGTATCCAGATTTTAAACGAAACAGTAACCAAAAACAAAAACAAAAGCCTTGAGACGACTTACGAAACTCAGTTGAAAGTACTTGTAAAAAAACAACCAACAGAAAAAAAAACAGATGGACGAATACGACTATGGAACTTTCTTGTACAGATTTGACCGAGAAATAAGAACGACAATTCGAAAAATTTAAAAATTACACAAAAAAGACAATTAAGCAAAAACACTCCGTGCTTTTCAATAATACTTGTCTGAAAGCAGTCTAAATGCACAATATATATATATATATATATATATATATATATATATATATATATATATATATATATATATATATAGTAAGTTATAATATATATATATATATAGCGATTAAGCAAATTGCTTAATCGCCATATATATTTCATAACTTACTACCGAGCTCTCCCTACTTATTGAGCTCTGTTGAAGTAAATACTTAAAGTTTACGCATAAATCTATACTTTCGTGTATTAATTTATATTGTTAAATGAAGTAGTCTTATATATATATATATATATATATATATATATATATATATATATATATACACATGTATATATACAAAGAGAGAAGGAGAAAGGCAAGAGACGCAGTGAATATCAATGTAATAACATGAATGCTAAAAAAATAATATGAAACAAAAATAGAGCCATCTACTTGTTCTTGTTTTTCTTTGTTGTAATGAATTTGGCGTTTGATCTGAGAAGCGATGATTCAACATATGTTTTTCTTTAAATCATCGTGACAGTTTTCCATAGTAAACAACGGATGGTATATAAAATAATATTCCAGTAGCTTCTTTCCAAAGACTCCAATGTTGTGGAGTTTCTTCCAGCTAACTCTTTTCCTTTTACCTACAGCTTCGAGATTTTTTAATAGGCATGTCCTGTTTTGACAATAATTATCTTCTGTTCTTGTTAGCCGATTATATAAAGTGGGATCCTGCCTTGTCTAGACCAATTGCATATAAATAAAAAACAGGTTTAATTAATTTACAAACAAAATATGTTTAAATGAAACACTTGAAATTAAAAGTTATTTTTTTTAAATACAGTTTTAAAGTTTAGAAACTTATCTATCTTTCTCTCCCTCTCTCTCTCTCTCTCCATATATATATATATATATATATATATATATATATATATATATATATATATATATATATATATATATATATATATATGGGTGGGTGTGTATGAGTGTACATGTTCCAGCCACACCATTTTCAGGAATCATGTTCTTTGCGAATGCGGTCTTTTGTTCTTTTTTGTTCATATAATTATTTATATTTTCTAAGAAAGTGTGCAGGTATATAAATATATAAATAAAATCTGTTTCTTTTGTTTCGGTCGTGCAGTCACGTTTTTTTTTTTTCTATTTTCACCAGAAAATTGTCGTGTTTTGTTCAGTAAAGCTAATGCCAGGAAACCATGAAGTCTAACAATAAGTAAATTAAGGAATAAAATGAAACTACAGCTTGGAATAGTGTGAATATCAAACGGATCCCGTATCCCGGCGTTGCCCGGGAAAAGTAAATAAATTCTGTCACCACCCAATTTTAAATGTTTAGATATTAATGTTCATACATAGATTTTTATTAATTCGAAACAATGCCGAATGTAGCTGAGACGTAATGTACTACTGAGAATAAAGAGGCAGATTTATCGTGTTTATCCTAAATTGGGTGTCATGGGGATAGAGTTTTGTACGCGTTATATTTAAATTTATGCAGGTTCTAGACAGGGAGCAGAGAAGAAATGGAATTTCAAATGCAATAGATTCAAGGAAATTAACAAAGCGGTAAGTGTTCATTTTTATACATGTTTTTATGGTCATTTTTTTTTTTACCGTGTGCTGACAGTTACAGTAGGTGCGTCGAAATACAGCCCATAGAAGTGTTTGCTTAAACATGAACAGGACGCAACATTGTGGAAGAGGGATTGAGATTGCTCTTGTTAAACAGTGCAGGACAAATTGTGCTGGAAAAACTTTTGTTTGTACTCTCCTTAAGAGCAAGTGATTATTATTTTATTTTGGTTTAACAACTGAGATTTGGTAGCACTATTCAAAGAAAGACCGAATGTCGATGGTATAAATATATGAAATAATGATATATGTATTCATGAGAATAACAGTTCGACAAAATGTATACACACATCATGAAGCTCCACCTAAAAATATGTAAAATAAAAATAAAAATATGTAATACAATTTGATACGGACCCGACAATTCAAGTCCAGATAATATCAGAAAATTAGATTTATAAGAATTGTCGTTGTGGATAGTTGCGTTGAGTTTCTACTATTTCCGGTGAGCATTGACTGAAGATAACGGTTTCAATGCAACCCAAAACAAACCAGAGATTTAGTTGACAAAAACGTGTATAGACAGCAAGTATGGAGGACAGTAATTACTGGGGATACAGTTACAAGACCCATCATTCATATCCCATCGCGGTTAACCACCAGAGAATGAGTTGGCCGAAACGTGGTGAAACTACACCAACAATTATGAAGACAAGGTAAACCAAAAAAAAGGTAATTGTCAGCAAAAAAAAAAATCATGCACAAATAATGAAGCCTTATCTAAAATAACCCCCCAAATAAAAAAAATAAAAAATTTAAAGCCCGCTAGACTAAGTTCACTACTTTAATAATTGTAGGTATATTTTATGTATGTATTCCAAGATTTAAATTATATTATTTAATCATGAATTAATTTATGTTCGCTCGACGCGTACATGTAGCTTTCTTATTTTGTTGTTTATTACAGAAGTGATATTTTTTCAGAAACGGGTAATTATTAGTCCTTTATTGGTCCGAATCTATTTAATCTAACACTTACCGTTTGCAAGTTTTTCTCCTTGAAGTACTATTTTTTAGCTCATAACATCAAGTGGATTCAGGCATTGTCTAGAGCGATTTCTATTTTAAAATTTAAAATATTAGCTAAGATCTAATAATGCACAGCCTCACTCAATGTGTGTAAAGACAAACACGTTTTTTTCTAATTAGGGATCCCATGCACGAACACTAGAATGATGGTATTATGTTTTCTTTTGGAAGTAGTTGAATAGAGTATAAGCAATTGATTGCGGAAATGTTTTCTAATTAATTATATAATCTATAAAATAAATATCACCTATCTGTTAAATTGTATGTATGTATGTATGTATGTATGTATGTATTTATGTATGTATGTATGTATGTATGCCTTAAACTTTCGACCGAGGCGCCGGATTCTCCCGACATCGGTATCGCTTTAAAGCTCGACTTTTCGGACGACATATATCGAAAAAAAACTAAAAACCTTAATTTTTTACTCTCAATAGGAAACTTTTTTACAAGGAGGGGTCGATTTTATCGCTGATATTTTCCAAAGCCATTCCCTGTCTTCGATTAAATAGCCTTTATTAAACTTTCGGTACCTCCGGTTTGGCCATGGACGCAACGGCAAAGATGTCACGCTTTTTTTTTACGTTTATTTCCTCCTTCGCGGTTCGTGTTCGAGCCTGCCTGCCTACTACTACATTTATTTTTTTACTCGACACACAGCTCCGAACATCCGGGCAACGCTGGGCACCCAGGCTAATCATTAATAAAAATAGTGATCATAATAACAAAAACAATAGTTTACAATTAAAGCAAGCATAATAACAAATGTAATACTAATGAACACAATACTTTATTTCATTCAATTTTGTCGGTATGGATAGATGCATGATAAAAGGGATTATCAAATCATCTGTAAACGAATATAACATCAAAGTCAATCTAAAAATTCCGGGTTTGAACGCATGCTCGACTCCGTCCCACCTGGACTTGAGTAAATTAGAAGGGTGCATTTGTTATGTGTAGCAACCCATAAGCTCCCCCTTCCCGTTTTTATCTCGAAGTAAATAATTAGAGTAGGGATGTTATCCTGGCGAGCTGGAGACAATTTCGTAACTATAAGTAAAAGTCAATACATGCGTATTATATATTTTACTCAATAAATACGAGTAAATTAAACAAAATATATTTTAGAAAATTAACACTGAAGACTGGGCTTTAAAAAGTGGACACCTACTGAATGAAAGTTAATTAAATTCTTTCGTACAAAAGTAAGTTTTTTTTTTTCCAGATGTGGTAGAGAGGCAGATTTCTGCTGTGGGTGTTTTACGAGGAAAAATAAAAAAATGGAGCTCAGTCGAGTACCTTTCATGAAAATAACACTGGAGTTGATAGCTTACCAACGCCCCTTTTTCTGCGAGAAATATTTGATAGGAAACCGAACATAAGTCATATAGATTTGTAATGCTTAGACATGCATGTATGATGTTAGAATAGTAATTTCAAGGTCCTGTGGGGTTTATGAAGCCTAAAAATTATTTTGTTGACTTTTATATTGATTTTTGTTTTTATTTCAAGGAGGCATCACCTCTTAATCACAAAATTTAGCGAAAAAAACTTTAATCAAGAGGTGAAGGACCGTTTGAAATATAAAAATAAAATATTAAATATTGAAAAAAAAAACAACAACGTCGTGTTTATACCTGCTGTTTAAACCTTTTATAACCTGGAAATTTCTATATAGAATTGTGGTAATTTAAAAAAAATATGCGTCAACCGGCTACAGATCTTTCTTTCGAATGGCAGCGTTACAGACCGTACGTTTACTGCAGGATGTAGTTTGTGTACATATGTTTGTTCGTTGTTTGATTCGGTTGTAACGTTTGTAACGTAATCGTTACATATCAACACTCGCGACCCACACGTTGTATGCAGACAGTCAAAACGAAAGAAAGACACGCCAAGAATTCAATTCTCTTTTATTTTTTTATATTTTAAAACTTTTGTGGTAATTTAAAAATTAAGCGTTATCGGGCATAGACCTTTCTTTCAAATGCCAGCGTGACGGACGGTAAGTTTACTGCAGTGTGTAGTCTCTGTATATCTGTTTTTTTTTGTTTGTTTGTTGTTTGGCTCGTTTGAAATGGTTGAAACGTAATCGTTACATGCCAACACTCGGGACCCACACATATGCTGACAGTCACAAGAAAAGAAATACACGAAAAGAAGTCAACTCGCTTTTATTTTAATTGAAACAACATACATTTATTCACATATACTTTTCTTGTTCAAATGTCTTCTCGTACTCCAATGTGTTTAATGAAACTCGGCCTTGGCGAACACGTGGTATTCTGTCTTTGTTCGGCCATCCAGCTATGTTTTCCAACATTTCTCCCTGTCGCTCTCTGGTCACGTTTGTAACACGACTATTTTTCGTTTTTGTAATTTTTTTTCGTTCTTCCTCGCTGCAACATCACCTCGCAAACGGCTTGGTCATTTGCATACGTTGGCTGAAGATGTTTCGCCGGCTATACGCGTGTCCACAATTTTTACATGTTTATTTTATAATTTCTTATGTTTTAAGAAACACATCATAATAATTGTAGATTGTCTGCAAATACATTAACCATATTTGATTAAGTATATTTCATTATGATTAGACAGAAAACGATAGAGGATCTAAGAAACTATATTTGGACATTGTAATTTATAGGTAGTGGGTATCACTCATTCAGCTTAAAATGCAACCCGAGGAAAATAGTTATTGAGTTTCAGATAGCCAGTGACACAGTAATATGAATTACCGGTGGACATTACAAAAAAAATGATTATTTAATTGGGCAACTCAATAAAAAACTTATTACATTAGACTTGAACTCGATGATGTTGTATTCGTATGAGAAGTGGCTCCTTGGTAATGAGTTTAACAGACAGGAAGTTCTATGAAAGAAACTTATCTGTATTACGGTTAAGGTACAGTTAAAGAGTATTTTTACAGTTGTTGCAGACGATGCTTTGAGTAGAATGCTTCATAGGGGGTTGAACCAATGAAATAAAAGTGTACTTAAGGGGATGTCGTGTACTTGTCTATCGCACAACTCTCAGTTTCCTGGTGCTAAATTTTTACTATGCGGTTATTAAGCTAAATAGATAATAACTTATGTACTCGTTATAACGTTTACATAGAAAAGAAAGTGGTTTAGGAATTATTCTTCTGTTATTTTACGGAGTCCGTGACAATTATTTTTTGGCCACGGGATGCTTTTCTTATGTGCGTGACACGCATAATAAAACTGCACATTTTATATTACGTCGGGTTGGATTTATTTCCATA
This sequence comes from Euprymna scolopes, assembly GCF_053919585.1. Lineage (NCBI taxonomy): Eukaryota > Metazoa > Mollusca > Cephalopoda > Sepiida > Sepiolidae > Euprymna > Euprymna scolopes. The sequence goes on along the minus strand of NC_136515.1, from coordinate 64,892,145 downwards.
CGGAAGGAAAACCAAAAACATAAAAAATAAAATCTATCAATAATAGACATATAAATTATTTCGCATATATATATATATATATATATATATATATATATATATATATATATATATATATATATATATATATATATATGTATATATGTATATATATATAGAGAGAGAGAGAGATATGTATATATGCATATACATTTTATGTATATATATATATAGATATAATATGAATATATATGCATTATTTTCATGCATATAATTATATATATATACATATATACATATATATATATATTGTGAATAGATATAATATATAATAGTATTTTGCATATATATTATATGAAGAAAAATTGAAGCGAAATAAATTTTTAGATATATATTATATGGATTAATTATATTTTATTAGAATATATATTATTAATTATATATATGAGCTTATGAATTATTAGGTATATATATATATATATATATATATATATATATATATATATATATATATATATATATATATATACATACATACATGTATTCATTAGTTTGGTAATGAATAGATGCATCTCCCCTCTTCATGATGTGTTTACTATAACCCTTGTCTACAAAAACACATATTATATATATATATATATATATATATATATATATATATATATATATATATATATATATATATATATATATATTCTTCAGAATAAAATTGTCTAACAATCAACTGGTATGGAAACCTATTGGATACGGAGTTATTATATTTCAAATGTATTCTTTGTCTTACATAGAATAATAAAAATCTTGTGATTTGAAATTAAAACATACATTTTAAAATCAATGAATGATTAAAATTGTATATATATATGTATATATGTATATATATATATATATATATATATATATATATACATATATTATTTTGGATAAATAATATTTTGTATGAATACCATTGTTTTTAATATATATATATATATATGTGTGTGTGTGTGTGTAAGTGTGTGTGTGTGTGTGTGTGGTGAAAAATGCGAGGCTTGCTGTTTGTAAAAGTGGTGTACGGATGTTTGCTTAAAAACGACATTTGACGAGGTTATTGGTGCGCACTGTTCACGTGGGTCGATGTTTGACATACCGAACGTCTACGCGATGATTTTCGGTTCAATCCTTGGCTCGGAAGAGCTGCTAGTCTAGCGGCTCTTATGAATTGTGATAGATCAAAGCCATACTGTATGTCGATTTACTAATATATATATATATATATATATATATATATATATATATATATATATATACGCACACAGACACACACAGACACACATATATACACATGCATACACACACACACACACACACACACACACACATATATATATATATATATATATATATATATATATATATATATATATATATATATATATGCGCGTGTGAGTGTGTCAGTTGTAGATGCTTTAATCTTACATTTTTAGGGTGTATTAATTTTCTTATATATTTGCACCTGTAACTTTTTTAAATGATATTTTGTCTACGGATTATTTTAATAATTCTGTGATCTTAAATTAACATAAAAGTCAACGTTTTACCATCGAAAAATTAAAGACAATTATTATTGTAATATAAGATTTAAATTTTTGAGTTACATAAAAACTATAAAAAAGTTTATCATCCGTTGTGTATATTGTACGGATCGATTTTCTTTCCCCGTCTATTTTGTAACTCTATATCTCTTGTGTAGTATAAAGTAACTTGAGTTTGTTGGGACAAGTCAATTATTTTGGACAGAAGAATTAGCTCATCTGAGACCCTGTTTCATCTATTTGGTGAATTTACCCTCGCTTTTTTTGGGACGCATTTTCCTAGCTCTTTATTTCAGCCATTAAAAATACCTCCTGTCGTAAAAAAAAATGCCACAAAAAACTTATCTTTTAACAAATATTATTATAATTTACAATAAGTACTCCTTTGTACAACTATCTTCAATGCATTCTTAATTAAATAAAATACATGTTAGCTAGGTTTCAAATTCATAAATTTATTTCGAAGTAAAACTTCTTCCTCATGATTTCTTTCTTTCTTTTTGGCATTTTGCTGTTGAAGCCGTGAATAAGTAAGTAAAATTCCGTGTGTTGCTTTTCACGGTAGTATTTTCAAATTTATAAATGTTAAACGAAAAATACATATCTGCTTATTTTCGTAATAATGCCTTGTTTTGGCTTAAAACGTATCTAATACGTATTTTATTGTATCCAAACCCAATCAACGCTTTTATGAAGGAACACACATCCCTAACGTGAATACCGCGTAACCTGCGTTCCGTCATTTTTAAATACACACCCCTAACATTTTTAATCAACTATTCTTTCCAAAAAATAACCAAAGTCACTTTACGTTTACACCTAAGTAGTAATTTTTTTTCAAATTAACATTAATTTAGTACCAGATTCATTTAAGCCAACTCACTAATGCCCTCATCCATCCAGGGCAACTCTGGCGTTATCTCTATAAAATATCAGACAATATAATTATAATATTGTACTAAAATAATCGGGAACTACATTTACAAGAAAAGTTTTGTGTCTCTCTTTTTGCTCCATTTGTTTGAAGATAGATAAAAATAAATATATTATATATTACATAATTTTATGCCAATCCGCTATGTTATAAAAATGTACTTACCGAAAACTTAGTTTAGAGATGAATTCATTGCATATAACTATATAAATATACGAGGGGCGTGCAATAAGTAATGTCCCTGACCCACTTCAATTGTCTGATCTAGCTGAAATTTTGCGTGTACAATGATTTATATCCTTACAGGTTATCTGGCAAATTACAGCCCTGAGCTAATTTTGGTTACTGTTTTACAGGTGTTTGGACTGATTCAGGTGTGAAATGGAGCCTGTAGAATGTCCAGCAGTGATCCGTTTCTTGTATTTGAAAGGATGCACACCTAAGGAGACTTTTCATGAAATGAAAGAAACTTATGGTGATAATGCCTCATCATATAACCTTGTAAAGCGCTGATATCGTGAATTTAAACATGGACGGAAGTCTGTGGAAACAGCTCCCAGACCTGGTCGGCTCCCTTCTGCCATTGATGAGGCATCTGTCTGTCAAGTTAAGGCTGCTATTTTGGAAGATCGGCGCATTACTATTCGCCAAATAGCCCAAAATGTCAAGATTAGTACAGGGTCTGTGTAAACTATCGTTCCTGACCATTTGCATATGCATAAGTGTCTGCCAGATGGATTCCCAGGTTGCTCACACCAGTCCAAAAACGAGAACGTTTCGAGTGCTTGAGGATGAATTTAGAAATGTGCCAAGAAGATGAGTAATTTTTTTTCGAAATACTGATTACACAGGATGAAACCTGGGTCCATCCCGATGATCCAGAGACCAAAGCCCAGTCAATGCAGTAGAAGCACTTGGACTCACCACCTCCAAAGAAGGCAAGCGTGCAGCCCTCCGCTGGCAAGGCCATCCTCACAGTCTTTTGGGACCAGGATGGACTAGTGATGACAGATTTCCTTACAAAGGGTACCACAATTACAATTGCTTCACTTTTGAGGAAATTAAGGGGAGCTATCAGAATCAAGAGGCGGGACAAGATCAGCAAAGGTACCCTTCTTCTGCAGGACAAGTTCCGGTCCACAACTCGCATGTCACCAGATCAGAAGCACGGGCGTGTGGTTATGAAATCCTCTCCCATCCTCCCTACTCTCCTGACCTTGCATCCTCTGACTTTCACCTCTTCCCAGCCATGAAGTTGTTTTTGAAAGGTAAGCGTTTCCCACATGATGCAGCCTTGATTTCTTAAGTCACGTCGTGGTTGGAGGACCAACCTGGGATGTTCTACAAAAACGGTCTCCAGAGCTGCATCAAACGATGGAAGAAATTCATAACTCTCTGTGATATAGAGAAATACTAATAATTGTGCCAAATTTCGTTGCTCTACTGCAATGGGAAGTGGGTCAGAGACATTACTTATTGCACGCCCTCGTATGCCTATTATTAACTTTACATTAAGGTATACTAATGATGGAAAGATAACATGTTTCACCCGATCCCGATACAATTACCGAATAAATCTCTTATTTTTTAATCATAATATTTTTATTTTCCCCGATTTTCGTAAAAACACATGTGAAATATGCAGATATTTTTCTAAACGCCAAAATACACTTGTGGAGGAAGATCTATCGATTTTAACGCACTGTTGGTTAACACATTTATAAATATTTAATATTTTATCTTTATTACCAGCAATGGAAGATTTAGTTTTAAACAAAATCAAATAAAAGAAGACAAAAAAATCGTCTTGGCATCGGAAAATAGGCATCAATTTTTCCGATTCCGATACTTCCAAATCTTCCGAGTTTCCCGATTCCCAATTCCGATTCCGATAAATCGTCCCAACACTAATATATAATATAATATATTGTATATACAAAACTATCAAAGTGCGTAATTTACTATGCCACTGTATATATGATACCCATTAACACTAATTATAGAAACAAATAAGAGCCATCGAAAATATATTTAGAGCAAATCAAATAAAATAACTCAATATGTAGTGTCTGTTATCTTAGAATTCTACTTTGACGTTGTTTCTAGTATGGGGCAGTCTCTCCTCTTTCATAAAGTTTCTCTCTCACATAGGAGAGGGTGATATATCCACTCCAATCTGGGTTTACTTTCATGGAACGTGCTCGCATGAACTTTATTCTCCTGTTTCGGTTTTTTTTTTTTTTAATCCAATTTTAGACATTCACTGCAAAATCTCCTACCACCAGGTAAATATTATCTTCCAGCTACGTGTCTTATACTAACGGGCTCCTAATATATAATTTCTCTGACAGTACTCCTTGTAAAATGTATCATACCTCTGTAACACATATCCACGAGGTTGCAAGGAGATTGCCATCGCCACGAGATTGCTTACATGCTTGATTTTCTTAAAATCCAACATCAGAAACTTTTTATCACAAACATTCCGATGAGTATTCAAACACCGTTAATATCAACGGTTGGTTACTTCGCGTGATGATTCGTATTATATGTTAAATAGGATATGATTTTTTTAAATTCAATTTACACCTCAAACTTGCCACAGTGCTACTTTGAAGTAGGAGGCTACTATCGGAGATATTGCACTATGTTTGAAGTAGGAGCTCATATCGAATATATTGCACGGATATTTGAATGGATATGGACAGCAAGATGTCTGTTCACGTGACACTTGAACTTCTGTATGTCAGAACAGTTGGGAGAGTAGAATCCTGGAATGGAGTTCCAAAGTCTAGTAGCTCTGGGGAAGAAAATATTTGAGTAGAAGTTTTTTCTTACAACTAGGGATATCTACTGTGTAGGGGCGGGGTGTAAATGCTTGTCGGGTTTTTCGAGAGTATTCACCACGAGAGGGTGCAAATGCTTGAAGTTCATCAGAACATTGACTATTAAAATACTTGAACAGGCAGAAATAAAAACTAATTGAACTTGAAACTTAAATTGAACTTTTACGGCATACTTTTTATTAAATTGTTTGACGAAACTTAAAAACAGTTTAAAAAAATCACCCTTCCTTAATGAATATTTAATAATTATATTTTAGAACGGTGCGTAAAGTCTAGCACATACAATGCTTGTACTCCTACTGTCTTCCTCAGCTGATAACTATTTCAGCCTCGCTAAACCTTGAGTGACCCATTGTCGTGATTAGAATCCGAACTATATATTTTATTACTAGTATTTTTGTATAATTTTCGATTTCTGATGGATAATCGAGATTCCGTCCGTGATCATCCATTCTAAGCCAAATTTCCTCTCGTTCTAACTGAATATAGTAAACATGATTTCTCTAAGAAATTAAGAAACGCTTTAAAATAAGTTAAAAAAACGACTTCAAAGATGATAGTAAAATGACATATGAATCCTTTCGTAGCCTCTATTGTATACTAGCAGGCGGACCTCCGTTGCCCGGTCGTAAAATACTTATAAATATTATATTTTAATTGATGCAGTGGGAAAAATATTATATTTTAATTGGTGTAGTAGGATAAATATTATATTTTAATTGGTGCAGTTTTCTTATTTATTATAAACAGAAATAGAGTCGGTATTATACGTAATGTACAATTCGTTTACAAAAATGAAATAAAAACACGGATATAAACTAAATCATATGCATGCGAGTATTATGTTTTCCTTCTGCACAATTCACTATTTGTAAGTAAAAAAAAATACTAAAGCTGAGATCGAATCCAAAACCTAAAGGCTGTTAGTCAAGTACGATAGCAATTAGACCAACTTGCCACGTTGTTTAAGCAAACTTTTTAAAACTACTTATTTTATACAACAGAGGGATGTCATGTTTCATGACCGTACATGCGTTTTCGTGAAACAGTCGACAGACAAATAAAAATCCGATGAAACCTCAAGTACAACTTTTGTCAATTTTGACCCATTAGCAGCTCGTTTTTCCGGATAAAAACTGATTAAAATGTTTTCCAACCGTCTGAATAATTTATATACACCAAATTTCAAGTCCAAAATTCATTAAGTATCTAGGTTGAGAGTTGTCCCTCCACACAAATTTTCTCACATATATATATATATATATATATATATATATATATATATATATATATATATAAATATATATATATATATCAACAATCCCCCCACTAACCAACAATCACGAGGTTGTCTCCTCAGCAACTGACAAGGCTAACATGCTTGCCAGTCGATTTGCCTCAAACTCCACACTGGCCCCTTCCAACTACCCCCTACCTGACTTTCCTATGCGGACAGACGCCACACTAGACGATCTGAAAACCACCCCTGCTCAGGTGCATGCTATAATAAAAAAAACCTTGACACCTCAAAAGCATGTGGACCCGATCTTATCCCAGCTGTGCTATTAAAATGTGCTCAGCCGAAGTAGCTCCAGTTCTCTCCAAACTCTACAACAAATGCCTTAATGAAGCTTGCTTTCCGGGCTGTTGGCAAACTGCTTCTGTTGTACCAGTATTCAAGAATTCTGGTGAAAGGACAGACCCATCAAATTATCGCCCCATTAGCCTCCTCCCACTTTTTGCCAAAATATTTGAGACCATAATTAACCATGCTCTAGTCCATCATCTTACAGATGCTAAACTACTGACTCACAAACAATATGGATTTAGACAAGCCCGTTCCACAGCAGACATCCTAACTGTGATCTCTGAACGTATATACCATTCACTGGACAAAGCGGGGGAGGGCAGAGCGGTAGCTCTAGATATATCTAAGGCTTTTGACAGGGTATAGCATGAGGGTCTCCTCAGTAAAATCAGATAATACGGTATCACTGGTAGACTACTGAACATAATTAAATCCTTCTTAGATAAGAGAAAAATCCAGGTTGTCCTCGACGGTCGTACATCTAAACAATATGATATAAATGCGGGGATGTCCCAGGGTTCTATCCTTGGACCTCTATTGTTCCTGATATTCATAAATGACCTCCCCGACAACATTGCCTCTGAGATGGGTATATATGCTGATGACACTACACTCTATAGCAGGCACGACAGGAAGACGAATGAACACATTTCTAAAGAAATGGCAGAAACACTAGAGGAAGACCTCCAATCTGTAGTGGAATGGGGATAAAAGTGGTTGGTCACGTTCAATGCTGCCAAGACTAAACTAGTTTCATTCAATGATTACAAGAAACCCTCTCTACCACCAATAGCAATGGCCAACGACTCTTTATCTGAGAGTCCATCTTTCAAACTCCTTGGCCTAACGTTCACAGGAAATATGAGTTGGAACAATTACATTGAAGGCATTGCCAGGGCCGCTGCAAGAAAGGTGGGCTCTCTCTACTGTGCTTGAAAACTACTAACACCCGAAAGTATCCTGTACCTCTATGAGGCCACCATTCGCCCATGTATGGAGTATTGCTTCCACATCTGGGCTGGTGCATCTGCTACTAGTCTCTCGCTCCTTGACAAGATTCAAAAGAGGGTCGCAAACCTGATAGGCCCTTAACTGGCATCTAAGCTTCAGCCTCTGTCGACGAAATGTTGCATCCCTCTGCCTTTTCTACAAGTATTTTAGTGGTGAATGGTCTGACGAACTACAATCACTTGTGCCCCTACGTCGTGAGCACCCTCGACAAACCCGACAGGCTGCTAAATCCCACCCACACACTGTAGAGATCCCTAGATGATAAAGATCTTTTTACTCCAATAGTTTCTTCCCCAGAACCGCTAGACTCTGGAATTCCATTCAAGGTCCCTGCTTCCCCAACAGTACTGACGTGCAGAAGTTCAAGTGTAACGTGAACCGACACCTTGCTGCCCAAATCCCTACATAGTACCCCAGTAGTTGTTGCCCCTGACAGTAGCCCCCTACACCAAAGTGGCAATTTGCCTTGTTTGGGGTGAAAATGTAATTAAAAAAAAATATATATTGTTGTTTTGTCAGTCGCATTTTGTTTGTTTTTTTCGAGCTTGTAAAGAATGCACTTTTAAAAAAAATGCTATAGTTGTAAGTCTTTGACTATCTTTTAAAGCAGGAGTCAGGAGTCTCATCCATTCATGTACAACGCTTAATCCTCTATGGCTAGTAGTATATAAGATAAGAAAACAATTCTACAATACTAAATAAAGAATAATTACAAGCCAAAACAAAAAAACTCCTAAATAATCTGATAGCGTTACCAATAAAACAAATACATATGCGAAGTTTGTTGGCGTAGAATTTCACTTTGTCGACGCTGTAGCCCATTGTCATCGGGTGTACTTGTCCTTTTTTGTTTGAAACAGCAGAGGGTATATACCCGAAACAAACGGCTTCACACTCCTCAAGATAACATCCTCTTAATTATTGAATGTCTAGCCGCTAATTCTAAAGATTCCTATCGATATGGAATACTCTCATTATTTTATTATTTGAACTAAGAAATATGGTATGGAATCAGATGCATCTTACACGGACCTGGCTTTTTTATTGTGATGCTTTGACCACGCTGGGATAATTCGGCTTTGTACGTGACTCTCATAAGAAAAGATATAACATATGTTTCACTGTAGTGGCATCGTTTTTTTTTGTTTTTTTTCTGACAAATGGACAGGAGAATGAGAAACGGGAAAAGGGCAAAGAACCTTACTTGCGATGATAATAATGGCGTCAGGATCAGCAGGGTACGAGGGAAGTTGATAATGAATGGACGGAGATGGTCGTCTATTACTTGAATAGAAAAAAATATCAGGAATTTGGGATAATAAGAAAACTTAAAAAAACACGAACAGTATAGATATATATAAACAGAGACACACGCTTTCACAAATTCACACACACGCACACACACGCACACACACACACACATATATATATATATATATATGTATATATATATCAAAATAAGCTAAGAAAATATGCTTATATGGACAAAGGCTCTAATATGTGTTACGTATATGTTATGTTATATAATGTTCTATTAAATACGTATCATATTTATAAATATATATATATGTATATATATATACATATATATATATATATATATACTTGCATGGATACCCTGCTATACTAAGAATATTAATCGTTTTCATCGTGGACAACGTGACCCCCCAACAATTAAAAAAAAGAACGGATAAAAACATTTAAATGTAACCGCCCCTTAAAAGTAGAACATGATAGCTTCTCCCCTATATATTCCGCAGAATGGATACAAAAGGAAAAACTAATCTCCAGATATTGAGCACTTTTTGTTGCTTCTACGCTGGATCCCACACCAGCAAAAAATATTAAACGAAATAAAAATTAATGAATGAAAACAACTTTTTGGGAATAAAAATAGCAGCGAGTACCGGAGCAACTGAAAAAAGTAGCCGTGTAGGGAGACTCCAACCTGAAAAGCGAATAACGGGAAAATGTGCCAACTGTAGAAATAATAACGTTAAAAACATTAACGCGTTTGAAAACTAAGAACAAAATGGAATGCATTTTATTGGCCTTTTTTGTTTAATTTTTCACTATTTCTTTTTCGCAAATAAAAGAAAATTTCGACTTCTTTCTTTGTTTTTGTGCGGGCGTTGATTCAATTTTCAGAACGCTCAGAGATTCTGTATAGGTGTTTCAAGAATAATAAAAACAGACAAAAAAGATATTTTCGTTTATTTGTAAGCGTTTTTTAAATTTATTTTTTATTTTTAATATTTGAAAATAAAGCGAAACATCTTTCTGTCTACATGAAATAAGTTAATCACGCTAGAAATTTAATGCGATTACCCAAGTATTATATGTTCTGAAGAGTTTCTTTTTTATCGTTCGAATTTCGGAACATATTTAAAAACAACACATCGGGGGAAATAACTCTACCTGTTTCTAAAAAAAATCGATGTCGGAAATATTAATTCCATCTAAATTATATTAAATATATTACCAATATAATTATTATTTAAAGTTGATGAAATAACAATCTTTAAAGGACACGTAAAATAACTCCCCCGCTAGAAATTTAAACTAACATACAGCTATTTAATAAAATCCATATTCCGTAATATCATATGTAAATGAGGTAAGCTCTTAACCGAATAGTTAGAAGGGCAATACAGAGATAAATGATATATTAAATAATGAACTTTAGAATATATTAATCAAATCGTGAACAAACAAAAAAACAAACAGATATAGATATATATATATATATATATATATATATATATATATATATGTGTGTGTGTGTGTGTGTGTGTGCATTTGTGTGTGCCGGTGTGTATTCATATATATATATATATATATATATATATATATATATATATATATATATATATATATAAGCAAAAATGTGCGTGTATGTATGCATGTATGTATATATGTATGTTCGCTTTTTGTGTATGTCTGTAAATGGCTTTTTTCGCTGGACTTTTCGGTCAGCTCATTCCTTCTTAAAACTTTTTATATCATGTCTAAATGATAATATATATCAGTTACAGACGGGGGTCGCCTGTTTCTTTAATTTGGCCGACTTACACGCGCTATTTTTTTCCAGATTTTAGAGCGTCCCTTGTATCTTTCGGTTTTCAGTATAAAACAAGCGAACACTGTTTTTTTTTCTTTTACACCTCTAAACACCTGGCTAACGCTTTTTGAAACAGGGTTGTTTTGATCAACCCCCAACACACACCCAAAAACACCCGGGCGACGCCGAGTACCTCCCACTTGTGTATAATATATATCATACCAGAAGATGTATCCGAATTCGCATGGTATATAATGTAACGTTACATTCCTTAAAAAAATGGAAAGAAAAACGACAGAGACATGTGCATGCGGGTATTATGTTTTTTTTATCATTCATAAATAGTTCACTTCTTGAAATAAAAAAAAGTAATACTCGAGCTAAGATCGAAATCGAACCCTTAAGATAGTGAGTAAAGTATGATAATCATTAGACCAGATTGACACATCCTACGAAGCATTTAAACCAGACTAGTTCTTGGCATAATGTGAACGATTCGCACATGCGCAGTCGTGAAAGAGTAGGCAGACAGATAAAAATCTAAACGTGCTAAATTGTCAATGTTGACCAGTAAGCAGCATTTTATTCAGGGTGAAAACCGATGAAAATTTGAAAATTTATCCGCATACCTGATTACTCTATATACTAGATTGCAAGTCTCTAGAAGAAAAGTAGTTGATTTATATGGTTAAGAAGCTTCCCTAAACAAAAACAAATTCTCACTTTCATAGATATGAAGATTGCATTATATTTATGTGTATTTCACCTATTCGTCTATTTTGGCTTTTTTCGGACGGATACTATTACATCATTTTAATGCTGTAAGATGCACCGAACTGAGTATTATAGCAGCCATTCGAAGCACAGTTGGGAATTAATATGGATTAAACGAGATTAATAACTATCCTAACATAACTACCCTTGTGTTATTGTTTGTATAAATATATATATATATATATATATATGCACACCCACACGCACACATATATATATATGTATATATATACATATACATATATATATATATATATATATATGTGTGTATAT
>NC_136515.1:64830105-64870105 GCF_053919585.1 Euprymna scolopes | reverse complement strand
AGTTAAGAGTAGGGATATGACAACAGCATATTCTTTTCATTGTTTTGCCGCTCGAGTGTGCATCTGTTGATATCTTCTATGCTTTTATACAGAGTGATGTGCTTCTCTGTTGATAATCTGTGTCTAACTGTGTCCGATACATATACTTGAGTGTAAAAACAATGAAAATATTACGCTGATGTCCTAGCCCTAGTCAGGAGTAACAGCCAAATGGCATTGTAACGCTTTCAGACATTGTTGACATAACACCATTACAAAAAGCAGAAACACACACATAATATGATCAATAAGATTTTTTTATCGCTTGCATTCCTTCCGTTTGCGTTAAAATATTTTGAAAATTTCTTCTAATCTTCTTTATTGATTGTTTAGCTTTTTTTATTCACACTTCCTTTTTTTATAACCCTTCGCCGTTTTTGAACTGTGTCGCGTTTTCGACGTGCCAAATCAATTATAAGGTCTATTTTTTTTTTATCTGGTCGTCTGATATTTTTATTCAAAATATGTTGGGATGGAAATAAATACGTGCGATTTAGAGGCGGAGATAAATGTATTCGGATTGAATAAAAAGCGATGTTGCTTTTTCTTTTTCTTTTTTTTTTTTGATTGAAAGCGCTTAAGACAAGGCAAAGATTCTTGATATAAGAAGCATCTAAACAAATCAATAAAAATGCAAGGTCAATATATAGACAAGGATAAAGCTCAGCTGGATATATTCCGACCAAAGAAACCGTGATTCTTCTTTCTTTTTTCAGAAAAACTGTTCATGAATATAAGGAATACAGGACAAAAGAAAGCAAGATTAACACTAACCATAACAGTAACCCTAACCCTAAACTTTACACTAACCCTAACCCTAACACAAACTTTCTAGGTTCATATTACCGTAATGAGTCCGACTGCTAAATCTTTTACAAATGTAGCCCCTGCCCCCCATATATATATATATATATATATATATATATATATATATATATATATATATATATATATATATATATACACACACACATATCTATATCTATATATACCTATATATATATATGTGTGTGTGTGTGTGTGTGTGTGTGTGTGTGTGTGTGTGTGTATCTGTGTTTGTTCGTATGTGTGTTTGTGAGTGTGTGTGTGTGTGTGTGTCCGCGCGCTAGCAGGCCGCCCGGAATTAACTCGGTCGTAAAATATGCATAAATATTATATTATTATCATTTATTATAAACAAGCATGCTGTAAATAAGGTAACATTACGTTCCTTTTCAAATATGAAGTTAAAACCAGTAAACGGAATGAAACTGACACATCTGCATGCGAGTATTATGTCTTTTTTAAGAGGTCATTTCTTGAAAGTAAAAACAAATACGTATCGAGCTGAGATCGAAACCAAATGGTTAAAACAGTGAGTCAAGTACGTTAGCCATTAGACCAGCGTAGAGGCGTTTTCAAGCAACTTGTTTTTAACATAAATAATATGCAATGTGAACTATTCACGCATGCGCATTTGTGAAAAAGCTAACAGATAAATCTAAAAAAAAAGACGTCCCCGTACTAATTTTAAAATGTTCACCCCTTAGCGTGTTTTTTTTTTTTTTCGGATAAAGACGGATTTAAAATGTGTCCACATGTCTGAATATCGTATATACCAAATTTCAAGTCTATAAATCGTTGAGTATATTGGGTGAGAAATGTTCTCACACACACCTTCAAACTTATATATATATATATATATATATATATATATATATATATATATATATATATATATATTCATATTTATATATATATATATATTCATAGTTATATATATATTCATATTATATATATATATATATGTTGTCTTGATAAAATATTATATTCAATGGTATTTCATTCTTTGTGTAAAACAATCTTTTTTGTTTAGATGCATCATGAGTATAATTACACGTAATAGTAAATAATGATGATCTTCCTATAAGAAAACCGAAAAACCTAATACGTAATTAATTAAAATGAATATTTAACAGATCAATGTAATTCCACAACCCAGATATAAGAAATTCTATTTTCTTTTTAAATAACTATAAAAAAGGTATATATATATATATATATATATATATATATATATATATATATATATATATAAATTGACACAGGTTTACACGTGAGATCTACAAGTTATTGGCACTATATGTCGCCAAGGAAAAACATAACTCCAACTCACTTTTCGTGTGAACTCATTTTTTGTGTGTGTTCGTGTTTTTTTCACAACCAAATTCATTTCCGCATTCTTTCACTATGCGTGGTTGCTTGTTACGACTCTGATGTCACCCTCGTCTCAAACGTGCTCTCGAACGTCATCCTCGTCTCTACCGTTATTGTCTTGTCGAATGTGGTCTCTCTCTTTAGTATTGGCTTTTTTCTTATAATGACCTGATTTCGCATTCCGTATGCATGTATATACACACCACTGCTCTCTGCTACATGCACAAACACACACACACACGCACACACACACACACACACACACACATATATATATATATATATATATATATATATATATATATATACTTTTTTATATAAAAACTATTTATATATGTTTTTCGTGGTGATTAACAGTCATCAATGTGGCTTATATAAAGGAACCAGCGGTTGAACCATTCGAAATCCAGTTTTGAAATCCAAAGAACGTCAAATATAAATAGAAAATAAACGAAAGACAAAAAGATTCCTACGCATCCCTTTATTCAAATCTTTGTAGATGCACTACCGTTAATATTTTCGGATTTCTGACATGATTTATTTTATCAATTTTTTCATTGATCCTGTATTTATTCATGTGACTTTATTTAATTCACGGACGTAATCGCTTTCTGCTCTTTTACTTTTCTAAGCAAATTTTCAAATTTACTTGAATTGTCTTTTCTTTTAAGAGATAGATGAAATTCCCTGAAAATTTCTAAGAGTTTGCAAATCCATGCTAGTATTTTCCTCTGAGGTAAAAAAAAATAATATATTTTTCCAAAATCTACACAATAAGTAGTTTTTTTTTTCTTTTTTGCTCCTGGTTTAAACGATTGATGAACTAAAAATAGTTTTAATTTTATCTTATATTGATGGATCAAGAGATGATGAGTGCTCTGGTATGGTTTGTCTTGCGTGTTTCATTGATTGCGAATCCAGCAAGTGTCGGCCAATTGTGACTTGCTGTGCGCCAGGAACATTTGTCTTGGGTTATTTTCACCCAGAAATTAGAATACAAATCGAACTAATACGAATCAAGGAAATACGTCGTTTTCTGTTCTTTCTTTTCTGCTTTTCGTTTCTAATTTCTTGCGTTCTATTTTTTAAATTTTTTTTTGCTCATAGAGTATGTCATCAGAAATGACGTACTGACTCAGTGATTTTCGGACGGACTTGATATATTTTATGTAATTCTTCCATTTTAGGTCATAAGTGATAGCCATTTCTATTGTATCAAAGCGTGGACGCGGTTTTGTAAATGCTTGCGAAATGATGTCTCAGATAAAGAAATTGTCTATGAAAAAGTCTATGAAAAAGGAGATAGAGAACGTTAGAGAACGTTGGCTGTTTCAAGAACACGTTAGTAACGTGGGTGACGTAACACCCGTAAATATAAGTTAGGCGTGGCGAGAAGATGAGGAAATAAATGTTGCTGTTACGACGGGATAAAGCGAGTTGAAGTTCTTTCCTATTCTTTCTGTCATTTGCGACTGATGCTAGAACGTCTTGTGTAACGTTACGCTATGAGGCTTCCTCGACAATCGACAAATACATTACAATACGACATAGCTATTGTTCAAACAAATTATAGCATTTTTGCATTGAACATAATTCAGTGGAACTTTCAAATAACGGGCGTCCGATTTTTTTTTCGATAAAACTTGTGTAATATCCATGACTTCATTAAGTTTTCGAGCACAGTTTAATATTTTACTATTTTTTTTTAATTCTAATAATAAATGATTTAGTAACTTTTACAATTTTATTTTATTTTATTTTTGAGTGAATATTAAAAACAATATCGAAACGAATGGATAATTTAACGTTCTAAAAGGGAATTTAAGAGGGGCGATACTCAGACAGTAAAAAACAAACAAAAACCAATCGCCATTGATGGTTCCCTTTATTTTGTTTGCAAACTGCAGGCATTATTATTTATTATTTATTTCCATTTCACACACAAAAATATATCAGTTCCGAGAAAGATGGCGGGAAAATAGTGGAAAAGGGGAATGTCTTAAAAAAGAGATAGAGATCGGGTATTCTTACTGCTTTTTTTATTTTATACGTTGGTGTCATTTCACGTTATTTCTGAAGCGAACAATGTGCTGAGTGCAATGGTCCGACCCAGATTGCCAGCGATATAGCTTACAAGACAAGGGATAAATTATGACGGACACCCCGACTTCACAAGGGAGAATAACGACAAATGATATGTCAGGTTGTGAGCGAATAATTTCGTATTTTCATGCGAAATAAAACACGCGCAAAGGGGCATGAAATTCTCATAAAACATTCGATTGTCCGACAAAATGGAAGCCAGGAAATTTCGTTTCTTTTGCGCGTACTTTGTTCATCTTCATTTAAATTTATTACTTAATAATATTTTTAAAATGCGTGCACGCACGACTATAAAAGGCTCCGTCGGTTGTCAGTTTTTTTGTTAGTTTTTTTTTCCAGAAATTACTAACTAAGATTGATGCTATGGAAACAAATGGATTCGAACTTTACAGTTTATTTACTCTTTAGATAAATTTATTCAGAAACAAAAAAACACACAATGGTGTCTACTAAAATATCTATCACTGAATAATCAATAACAGCAAGCAAGGGAGATCACTCTAAGAACTTAATACAATGAACGTAAGTCTTGTTTTATCAAATACAAAGGGGGGCAACAAAAAACGAATACATAAATTATAAAGCCTCATCTCAAGGAACTTAAAAAAATATATATATATATAAATAATATATAATATATATTACAATTCGACAATAGAAGATTAGATAAGAACACAAAAATAAGATCTATAGAACAATAGTACCCAACGTTTATCGCCCTTCGGTGCCGGTGACGCACTGGATGTAGGCGTTGAGTCTTTACGTTTCTAGGCGAGCTTTGTTTTAAAATAGCGGTTTCAATTCTACAAAAAAGCAGACCAGAGGATTAGTTGACTACAACAACTATGGAAGGCATTAATTACTGGCGTTACAGTTACAAGATGTCAGCATTCTTATCCCATCTAGGAATTTCACGCCTAGAAAGATTTCTCCTTGAGTACAACCTGTGGAGTTCACTGGAGTCTGAGTTACAATAAGTTTCCTAAGATTTCCAGTTCGCTCCACATCTTTCGATAACATTTGCGAATTAGTTGCGTTACCGCAACAGTCGTTTGTTATTGATTGCCCTTTGATAGCGACCATTGGTCTTCAAATGGAATTTGAGTGGCATTAACTCTCCCCAAGGTTCCATTGTTCGTCACACCTATCAAATCTACAGGGTGATCAAAAAGTAAGGTAACATTTTAAAGAAAAACGATATTAGCAATACACGTATATTTAAGTACCATACCTTGAAATATAAAATGAAACAAACATGAAATATCTTTATTTTGTTAATTGTCGTCCATTTCTCTCTATCAATCGCTGGAAGCGATTAACCCCTGATTGTGTAACACGTGTAATTACCTGACTTTTTGACCACCCTGGTGGTCTGGTTATTGCTTCCTCTCACTGGTCTTTCAGTTTTCTTTGATCCTCCTCGGTTATTTGGTATGGTATCAGTTGATGTCGTCACATTCTTTTAGGAATCGGGTAGTGGTAACTTACTATAACACTGTTTCATTTTTTTTTATTACTCTGTGTAGTGGTTTGTGTTTAATTTCTGTAGCCGTTTCCGTATGTCCGGCTAACACCTCTAAATCATGTGTATTAGTTTGCATATTCAAGGATTTTTCTTTATTAGTTCACTTGTTTTCGTTATGAGTATACGTTGCATTTTCCAAGCCATTTTTTTATGATTCTAATTTTTCTCATTCTCTTTTTCGGGATTGTTCTTTATTCTCCAACTCTTATTAGTTTGATCCTGACCTCCGTCATTTTCCATATCATTTTCAGCTCGTGCGCAAGTGCTGTGTATTTTCTCCTTTACTCTGAGGTTTGCTGAAACGGGGAAATATACGATTTTACAGGTTTTTCCATTGTTGTAATTATAATGAAAATGTATCTTCTTGCCTCGATGTGTGTACTTGTTTTATGTCCATATTCTATGGGATTTTATGATTTTTCGATATGAGATAGATGCATTATATATTTAAGTACTGTCACGTGTGATTCAAAATCAGAATGTTCTTTGTTACGGTAGTATATGTCAATAAGGTAGAAATTATTTAATTAGTTATTATTTGTTTCTTCTAATGTTTTTTTTTATTAGTTTACATACTAGGGGATCAAAAATCCTTGTTAATTAAATTTTGTTTAGTATTTCGAGCAATTAATTTGAGATTAGTTTTACTTGAGAAAACTATATTAGCCCGATTTATTATATTTTAATAATTGTAATTGTAGAGCGGTATGGTCACTGGCTTTTATAGTTCAAGATGCAGCTACAACCACCATTAACAATTTTCCCAACTCTGTGTCTTTGCCAAAATTTAAATGTATGTTTCATGAATAATACTTATTTCCTAAAACTGCTAAGTGTGGGACACTGTTCCAGTAACATGCTTACGAGGTAAATAAAATATATTAGTTGGGACAAAAATAATGTCTTGTTTTCACGTTCAACTATCTATATATCAATACGAGTTAACGTGCGTGTGTTTCTGTGTGTCTGTGTGTGTACATTTCCCTACGCAATAAGTCTGTCAATTTTCAGTCTACATACTCTAAATTTGATATACAGGGTACTGAGATTTAGGAAAATCGTTGTGATCGCTTTTCAGCCAGAAATTTGTATGTTAACGGCTCAAAATTCCTTTGAGAACTCTATCAAAGTCTTCCGACAATTTGTGGTCTAAACACTTGAAATTTTAGATATAGGTTCTGTGGACATCGATCTAACTTAATAACTTTATTCGAGCCTAAAACAATAAATGTTAAGGTCTCATAATAGGGGTCACAGTTAAAAAAAAAATTGACCGCTTTTTTTTTGCTGAACATACACCTCCAAACATCCGGCCAACGCCGGGCTGAAATGCTAGTATATCTATAAAAGTGAACGTGGCTGTGTGTGTGTCTTTGTGGATGTCTGTGTGTGTACATTTCCCTACGCAATAACTATGTCAGTTTTAAGTCTACAGACTAGAAATTTGATATAAAGGGTACTGAGATTGGGGAAAATCGTTGTGATTGCTTTTCGGCGAGAAATTTGGATGTTAACGGCTCAGAGTTCAATGATTTGACCTGTGAAAACTCTACTAAATCCGACAATGTTGGGTCTAAACACGTAAAATTTTAGATACAGGTTCCTTCGACAGGGATCTAACTTAAGAACTTTGTTTGAGACTAAAACAATAAATGTTAAGGGGTCATAATAGGGGTAAAAGTTTTTAAAAATTGACCGCATTTTTGTGTGTGTGTGTTTTTTTTTTTTTTTTTTACTCAGCATGCACCTCCAAACACCGAGGTAACGCCGGGCTGAAACTCTAGTATATATATATATATATATATATATATATATATATATATATATATATATATATATATATATAAACCCTGTTTTTGCACCAATCTAATCGTAGCCTTCAAGTCCAATGTAAACAGGTTTTTGTTGAGCCGATCAATAAAATAATCCGAATTCTACTCGATCGTCACCATTAACGATAACTACATTACCACATAACATTCATTAAGCCTTATATTGGAGTGGCTTTTAGGCTTTGATAAGTGGTGCCAACTTGTAAAAATATAGGAATAATTAAATGTTCGTATAAAGAGGCGATATTCGAGTTAACAAGTACGTATAGCAAATGATTTTTTGTTGTTAACACTTAGTGCGCAGTAAAGTAAAAGTGCAGAGCTTGTCAGCACGCAACATTTAACAAGGTGTTCGACTCTCTATATGTCTGACTCTCTACTTTTGTATCCGTAACTTTGATATTTTTGTTAGTTCCTCTCTTAAATATCTATTTTATAAATCGATGTAAGCGTTCAAATATTTTGCATTTACATACAAGTTAGCTGATGAGTTTAAGGATGATACGAGTTTATAATGATCTTTACACACATTACTATGTGTCGATTCAAACAATTTTATCGATGCAGTCGATTCAAACAATCTTTAGCGATGCAAATGCGATTCACACAATCATTAGCGATGCAGTCGATTCAAACAATCTTTAGCGATGCAGTCGATTCAAACAATCTTTAGCGATGCAAATGCTATTTTGTGTTTATCTAATAATTTCGTTACACATTAACCCTCGAGACCCCCACGTTTTATGCAGGCAGTTGCACAGAAACGAAAACAAAATAATATTCGACTCGTTTTTCTTTCGGTTGAAACAACATACATTTATTTACAGATGCTTCCAGAATGACGGCTTGTCTCTTGTTCAAAAGTATCCTCCTCTTACTTAACAGGACCCTGCCGTGTTGAACACGTGCTAATTTTGTCCGACCATGTTTAGCTAACGTCAGTCTCTGTCGCTCTCGGGCCGCCTGTGTAGCACGTCTATTTCTGTCCCTCGCGGGATACGTTTTTCTTTTTATATAATCTGTTTCTTTCCTTCTTCGTCGCTGCAACGTCACATCACACATGGCTTGTTTATAATGTGTGTGAAAGGTGATAATGTAGATAGGGCATGCCCTTCATTATTATACGAATATTTCATTTTAGTCCTTGAAGTTTTTTTTTTTTTTTGCGAGTTGATTTTCTGTCTAAAATAATTTGGAAAAGTAAACATTTAAACATGTATTATAATAGCACAGCTATATTGAATCATAAAAGAATAAAATGATGAAATCCTATTTCAAACTTACCCCAATAGACTGATCAACCGACAGACGAAACAGATATAAGGAAGCATCTAAAAAGAATATATATATATATATATATATATATATATATATATAAATATATATATATACACACATATATATGTCTCAACATAGATAAGTTACATTATGAATAAACGTGATGATGTCTCAACATAGATAAGTTACATTATAAATTACTTGATGATGTCTCAACATAGATAAGTTACATTATAAATTACGTGATGATGTCTCAACATAGATAAGTTACATTATAAATTACGTTATGATGTCTCAACGTAGATAAGTTACATTATATATTACGTGATGATGTCTCAACTTAGATAAGTTACATTATATATTACGTGATGATGTCTCAACATAGATAAGTTACATTATAAATTACGTGATGATGTCTCAACATAGATAAGTTACATTATAAATTACGTGATGCTGTCTCAACATAGATAAGTTACATTATAAATTACGTGATGATGTATCAACTTAGATAAGTTACATTATATATTAAGTGATGATGTCTAAACATATAGATAAGTTACATTATAAATTACATGATGATGTCTCAACATAGATAAGTTACATTATAAATTACGTGAAGATGTCTCAACACAGATAAGTTACATTATAAATTACGTGAAGATGTCTCAACATAGATAAGTTACATTATAAATTACGTGAAGATGTCTCAACATAGATAAGTTACATTATAAATTACGTGAAGATGTCTCAACACAGATAAGTTACATTATAAATTACGTGATGATGTCTCAACATAGATAAGTTACATTATAAATTACGTGAAGATGTCTCAACATAGATAAGTTACATTATAAATTACGTGATTATGTCTCAACATAGATACGTTACATAATAAATTACGTGATGATGTCTCAACATAGATAAGTTACATTATAAATTACGTGAAGATGTCTCAACTTAGATAAGTTACATTATAAATAAGCGTGATGATGTTTCAACATAGATAAGTTACATTATAAATAACGTGATGATGTCTCAACATAGATAAGTTACATTATAAATTACGTGATGATGTCTCAACATAGATAAGTTACATTATAAATTACGTGATGATGTCTCTACATAGATACGTTACATTATAAATTACGTGATGATGTCTCAACATAGATAAGTTACATTATATATTACGTGATGATGTCTCAACATAGATAAGTTGCATTATAAATTACGTGATGCTGTCTACACATAGATAAGTTACATTATATATTACGTGATGATGTCTCAACTTAGATAAGTTACATTATATATTACGTGATGATGTCTCAACATATAGATAAGTTACATTATAAATTACGTGAAGATGTATCAACACAGATAAGTTACATTATAAATTACGTGAAGATGTCTCAACACAGATAAGTTACATTATAAATTACGTGAAGATGTCTCAACATAGATAAGTTACATTATAAATTACGTGAAGATGTCTCAACATAGATAAGTTACATTATAAATTACGTGAAGATGTCTCAACACAGATAAGTTACATTATAAATTACGTGATGATGTCTCAACATAGATAAGTTACATTATAAATTACGTGAAGATGTTTCAACACAGATAAGTTACATTATAAATTACGTGATTATGTCTCAACATAGATACGTTACATTATAAATTACGTGAAGATGTCTCAACATAGATAAGTTACATTATAAATAAGCGTGATGATGTCTCAACATAGATAAGTTACATTATAAATTACGTGATGATGTCTCAACATAGATAAGTTACATTATAAATTACGTGAAGATGTCTCAACATAGATAAGTTACATTATAAATAAGCGTGATGATGTCTCAACATAGATAAGTTACATTATAAATTACGTGATGATGTCTCAACATAGATAAGTCACATTATAAATTACGTGAAGATGTCTCAACATAGATAAGTTACATTATAAATTACGTAATGATGCCTCAACATAGATAAGTTACATTATAAATAAGCGGGATGATGTCTCAACATAGATAAGTTACATTATAAATTACGTGAAGATGTCTCAACATAGATAAGTTACATTATAAATTACGTGATGATTTCTTAACATAGATAAGTTACATTTTAAATTACGTGAAGATGTCTCAACATAGATAAGGTACATTATAAATTACGTAATTATGCCTCAACATAGATAAGTTACATTATAAATAAGCGGGATTATGTCTCAACATAGATAAGTTACATTATAAATTACGTGAAGATGTCTCAACACAGATAAGTTACATTATAAATTACGTGAAGATGTCTCAACATAAATAAGTTACATTATAAATTACGTGATTATGTCTCAACATAGATAAGTTACATTATAAATTACGTGAAGATGTCTCAACATAGATAAGTTACATTATAAATAAGCGTGATGATGTCTCAACATAGATAAGTTACATTATAAATTACGTGATGATGTCTCAACATAGATAAGTTACATTATAAATTACGTGATGATGTCTCAACATAGATAAGTTACATTATAAATTACGTGAAGATGTCTCAACATAGATAAGTTACATTATAAATAAGCGTGATGAGATAAAAGACGATTGCGTGTATTAAACGCATTATAAATTTAATAAAAATAATAGCTTTACGATAAAAGATTTAAAAGAATATACATAGAAAAATAATAATTAAAACAGGAGTATATCCAATAATTTATTTATGTCTAATCTATATATCTATAAAAGTGAAAATGTCTGTCTGTCTGGGTACATTTCCTTACAAAAATAACTTTGTCAATTTTCAGTCAATAGACTCGAAATTTGATATACAGGGTAGTGACATTTGGGAACATATTTGTAATCAGTTTTCGGCAAGAAATTAGGCTGTTAAGGGGTAAAAGGTACACTATTTTACTTTTGAGAACTCAACCAAACTCCTCCGACAATTTTGGGTCTAAACACGTAAAATTTTAGATATTAGTTCCTTGGACATGGATCTAACTTAATAACTTAATTTGAGCCTAAAACAATAAAGGTTAAGGGTCATAATAAGGGTCAAACTGCCATAGATTGATCAACTGACAGACGAAGCTATCTGTCAGTATGCAAGGACACGTCTAAAAACGATATTGACCAGAAACATATAAGAAAAAATAAGTAAACAAGAAAAGCAAATGTCTGTTGTATTGAAAGACAGAATGGAAGTAAATGAGACTATTGTCTCGACAATCTCAGGGGACTATTCTGGCTAGAATTCCTTCCAGTGTTTTGGCTTCTCCACAAGAGCACTTACGATCACAGTTCCCGACGGCTGACTACATATTCAGAAGCGTCCATTAAATCCGGGTAGGAGAAGAACCTGGAGGCAACTGTTAATTGGCACCGTCTAGCTTGGGATGCCCAAGGGCTATACAATCAACAGGAAAGAATTATGAATTCTTAGACGAAACTTCCTGACCAACGGTCTCATGGAAGAACCAATGGAAATAATAAAGGGGTTTATTGAAATAAATCGGGTGGACAGGAAATGAAATGAGACATCGTTTTAGAAATTCCGAAATTCGAAAGGTTTGGGAAAAAAGTGAAAGATGGCATTTTGATGAGAAAATGGTTATCTCTACGTATATATATATATATATATATATATATATATATATATATATATATATATATACGTGTGCGTGTGTTATTATTACTATGATTATTTTTAATTTCATGTTCAATAATGATTTTTAGATATGGATCCTGCTTTTCAGTACGGATATATATATACATATATATATATATATATATATATATATATATATATATATATATATATATGTGAAAATAGAATGAAAGAGGAACGCCCTGAATACTCAACGTTTCACCCGATTTATGCGGGCTTTTTCAAGAGAGATGGTCATTGACAGGAGGGTGTGAAGATTTGCGGCTATAAAGAAACCATGCTGCTCTCCCCATCATTCTATATAGCTCGAAATCTTCCTACTCTCTCGTCCATGACCATCCCTTTTGAAAAATCCCGCATAAATCGGAGGAAACGTTTAGTATTCAGGTCCTTCCAATTCCATTCTATTTTCATATTGTCGGACTTAATCCAGCTTAAGAATCACACACACACACACACACACACACACACACACACATATATATATATATATATATATATATATATATATATATATGTATATATGTGATTATTAATTTTATTTCAATTCTTATTTTCACATATGTTTAGCGGGTTGTTTTTTCAGTTTATGTGAAAAAGATGGAGTCTATTTCAGATTGGAATTCTGTGTGCAAATGGAAAATGTTGTTAATAATAATTACGTATACTAACTGACTTTACTCCTCTACTAAACTGAACCGTTTTGACCTTCATTTATCTTACGACGAACATAATCCTCCACTGTGAACGCAAACTTATTACATGCTATTTCGGTCGATTTTGTTTTTATTTTGGGGTGTTTCAATTCGTAGATTTAATTTGCATATGTTCATTCAGTAAAAGTATCTTGCTAGACAAACAAGTTTGCCTACCTATGAGTTAATTGGTACATGAAATATATAAATCTATAAAAATGAAAATTTGTGTGTGCGTGGACATTTCACAACCTCGACGAATTATTGATCTGCGGACTTGAAATTTATTATTCACGGTAATCAGTCATGTTGAAATCGTTTTACTTCGTTTTCATTCTGGAAAGGGCTACTAATGGGTCAAAATTGAAAAAAATTGTACGCGAGGATCATCGGATTTTTATTTGTTTTATGTTTCACGAATGCTAATGCGTTAATCATTCATATGGCATAATACTTAGAAGGTAAAGAAATAATAGATCTATAAACACGTCTTAAAGATCGTGTCAATCTGGCTTAATAGTTTTCGTGCGTGCATGACTGACTGATTTTTGGGTTAGTTTCCGGTCTTAGGACGAGTATTTTTACAAGAACTGAACTATTTCGAAAAACATAGTACTCGCATACAAATGTCTTTGTTATCGTATAAGTTAAAATATAATATTTATGTTTAGTTTAGAACCAGGCAAAATTGCACGTCTTAATTTTAATACAAGAAATACATCCTATCTTACCATTATAAACATTAAAATTATGCCAATATCTCCAAATAATTAAAAATTAAGAAAAATGAAGGCGAATAGTATAATTTCAGAGACTATAAGACAAGGAAATAACGTCAGACTGAAGGCGAAAAGAAGAATTGCCATTAAAAATTGAGTGCCTAAATATACTGTGTATAAATGTAAGGTCGTAGTCAATGAGAGGTTATCATATATCGGCTGTAAAAGTACGCCATTTAAATTCAGATGTAATGACCATATGAGATGCATTAACTAGCATGTAGGATAGTAAAAATAAAATCACTATTTCATTAGCTTCTTTTATAAAGAAAATTCTAATGAATTGACCATGGAATTAACAATTAGAAAAAGCCAAATAATAATATGTCTAATAAAAAGGGAAGGTGTAATTCATGTATTACTGAGTTAGTGCCTATATATATATATATATATATATATATATATATATATATATATATATATATATATATATACTATATATATATATAGTATATATATATTCATATATATATATATATATATGTATATAGTAAGATGGAAGGGTTATATTAAAAGTGTCATAAGAAATTATAAGCGGCTGCTAATATGAAAAAAGTATAAAGTTAATAATAGCGTTAAGATGAAAACATTAGAGGAATATATATAGAATATGTATACTAGTTTAAAAAGGAGTCTATCTTATATATATATATATATATATATATATATATATATATATATATATATATATATATGCATGATCCAGAGGATAAGCTTGCCAAAAACTAAACTGCCGACAAAAAATGAATACTCCAATTATCAAGTTTATATTGAAGGAGGAAAAACAATAAAACAAAATAAAATGACGAAAATAATATAAAATAATAGAGGGTTAACGTATTTACATAGCAAGGATGTAAGTGTTGCACAGTTGCTAGTTGCTACCGTATTTGTAAGGAGAAAGCCGGAATACGTTTACGAAAAAAGATACACTAAGCTAAGGGGATATACTTTATAGTATTTGAAATAATGAGAATACAAGACAAGTATTAAAAACTGAAATAAGAAATACTAAAATAGCGTTAAACATCTAAAATACCACAATTGCGCAAGAGTTGGATATTTTAAAGGTAAAGTTCCTGGCCATCTTTATGGATTAAATACACAGAAGATTGATAAAATTGTCACCCTGGCAAAGATGAGAGTTCTATTTTAGTTTTGATTAAAACCGGTTTTCTCTCATAATTTTTTAATTTTTTTTTTTTTTTTGCAGACTATATACTAGTTTGTCCAGTTGTGTTTAAGTACTGAGAAAGTGATACATCGTCCAACGAACGAGATAGGAGATGCGATACTGATGCTTTCTACCCATCCAAGTTATGAAAATAGGACCATTGCCAACACCCTCAAAATGTATCGCTGGATTTCCACAAATAACAGGTACGTTTCCAAGGTGATGAAAACAAAGTTTCTGCCACGGTTATGGTCTCTTGTGTGGGTTCAAGTAAGAGCCACATAACGCAACATTACATTTTCTTAGTGAGTTTGAAGGTCAACAATAATAAAGTGAATCCGGAAATGCTGAAGAGTTTGGCGATCCACTAGTGCAATCAGGTGTCCGCTGGCAGACCCTGGCCGTGACACCAAAAATCGGCACTGGCGTATAAGTCCAAAGAGACAGAGGCTTGGCTTTAGAAGGAGTGCTAGAAATTCCTACCCTTCTGTTACTGACTCACGAGCTGAAGCTGCTCAACTACTTCGTTCGGTCATACTTAAGAACATCACAAACATGACCTCCCATAATACTAAAGCCAGTCTGATCGACGCCATCCGCTGAGTATTCGCCGATCTCCCAGTGATTGTGGAAAAGACATAGTTCCAGTTCCATAATCGTGTCGAAGCAGTGATTGAGGCTGAAAGTGGCTACATTTAATAAATGTCAGGTCGACTACATAATAAACTTACCTGAATTATTTTTTCAATGTTTTAAGATAAAGCTGCCGTGCTGTTTTCTGTGACCGACAACTTTATCGTTCCACTCTGTATTGTAAGAAATCAGGAATCTTCTTATTTCTAAACGTTCAGAACTGTTTGACCAAAATGGTAAATGCCATTTTCATCTATGTTTCTCTCCAAATGTGATATTTCAAGTGGCTTGTGGTTAAGAATACACAGTTGGAAATTATTTTTGAAAACAAAAAAGCGTCGGTGTGTGTATGTGTGTGTATGTGTGTGTACGTGCGTGTGTGTGTGTCGGTCCCTATGAGTATGCGTGCATTACAAAAGAAACCTTTTGTCCGCGACATCAACCCTTGACGATGCAATGCATAGGAAACCTGAAGATCTCTCATCACCGGCCATCCACGACAGCAGCTCACAAAACCTTTTTGTGATTAGGTTTATACAAATAAACACGCATGCGTAGTCACACGCGTTTGTTCTTCTTCTGCTGCGCAGCATTTGTAAGAAGAGAGGAACACGCTTCAGTTCACCATGGAATCCATTGAAAGGTCCGCTCAAAGAGGGTGACCATCAGAGTGGTACTCAATTGGAAAAGAAAGGGCGCTGAAAAGGGAAGAACGATTGGGTATTGGTTGATGTTTGGTTTTCTCATCATGTTCGCTCATTTTTTTTTGTTCTAGAACTTTTCATCTTCGCTGTTTCAGCCCACCCCACTTCCACACACATTCATCTATTTTGTAGTTTTAGCCAGCGGTTAATTCGCAGTACTAACTTTTCTAAGAGGAGAAAAATAAAAGAGAGATAAAAAAAATGGGTTAATGTGGTTCGACCATGAGAAAAGAAATAGAAGAAAAGGAGAAACAACACTAGAAAGATACAAGGAAGACCAGAAAAAAGAGAGAGACAGAGTGAGAAAGAGAGAAAGGGGGGAGATAGACAAAAGAAAGGAGGGAAGGAAAAAGAAAGAAATAGAACAGAGAAAAAATGAAAAGAGCGTAAATAAGAAAATTATTTCGGATGTTTTGTTTTACGGTATATCAACCGTTTCCGGCTTCTTGGATGTCCAACCCAGTCAATGGTTGTGTGCTTAAAGTTTTTCTATTTTCAAATATTTAGTCATGTTGTTTGGTTTGCTTATTTTGTTTTGCAGCATATCATCCCTTTACGAGTTCAATTATGTTGGTTAAAGGTTTTATGATTGAATATGTTTTATCTTTAAATACCTTTCATTGTGTTTAGTACTTTTGTTGAGAATACTTGTAGTTTATTTTTAACCCTTGCACACCACGATTGAGTTTTGCAAAGAATAAAGATAGTCTGGCATGGTAGCATTAGAAGAAGGAATGAAAAAGATGAATATAAAAGAAAATAAATAAACGGAGAGGAAGAATTAAAAGCAAGCAAGAATGAAAAATAGTGAACGCAAGAAAAAAAGATAAGAATGGATAGAAAGATTATAGGAGAGTGAAAAGGAAAGAACATGGCTAAATAAAAACAGAAAACCATACAGAGAAAGAAACAAGAAAGAAAAAGAGGAAAGTGAGAACAAGAAACGGAACAAAATAAGAAAATCAAGTAGATGTGTATTATGTGACCTAGTGGCTAACGACACGGACTGGAAACCTAGATGTGCCAAGTTTTAATCTAGTTAATTCTACAGAAGTAAATTAAATAAAAAAGTAAAAGAAAAAAACATTGAGAAAGAATAAAAACGATACTG
The DNA here is from genome assembly GCF_053919585.1 of Euprymna scolopes. Lineage (NCBI taxonomy): Eukaryota > Metazoa > Mollusca > Cephalopoda > Sepiida > Sepiolidae > Euprymna > Euprymna scolopes. Next base: position 64,852,361 of record NC_136515.1, on the reverse strand, counting down.
AAGGAAGAAAAATGAAGGAATTGCATTGATAAATAAAAATACAACGTATTGAGAAAGAAAAAAAGAAAAGGAGAAAAGACTAAACGAAGATAGAAAAAGACAGAATCATGCAGAAAGAAAACATTAAAGAGAACATAAACATATGAAGCAAAAAAGAAACATTAAACAGGACATGAGGGAAATGTTCTTAGAAACACGACGTTGACCAAATAAGAAAAGACAAAAGATGAATGAAAAATAGAATAGAATAAGAGAGAATGAAAGAAAGAGAAAAAAAGAGATGGTAAAGAAGGAGTGTATTATACTAATAAAACTTGAAATGAAACACAAATAGAAAGCCACTTTTTCTACATTATCAGGGGGTCAACCAGAAAAAAATCTCGGCAAATTTAAAGAAAAACAAGGAGATACAAACTAGGACTGAAAGAAATATCAGTCCTGATGAGCGATGAGACAGTAGAAATGCTTGCGTGTTAAACACTTCCTTGCTGTTGTTGCTTCCACTGTTGTTTTTTTTTCATGTAAATAAAAATTGTGTAAATACACTGTACTTACTCGTTTTTCATTCACAATATGCAGCCATCTGACTGCAACGAGCCTACTTGTAAAGCAAAAAAAAAAACAATTAAATAGGACACAAGGAAAATGTTCTCATCAACGCGACGTCGAACAAAGAAGAAAAGACAAATGACTGAATGAAAAATAGAATAAAATAAGAGAGAATTAAAGAAAGAGAAAACAAAGCGATCGCGAAGAAGGTTTATGTTAATCTACCAAAACTTAAAAAAAAAAAATTTAAAGAAACACAATAGATAGTGATATATTAAAGTCGAAACATAAAAAAGGTGAAAATAGTAATTGAAGAAATAAATAAATATTATGATCTTTTCAATTACAAACGTGGGTCTTTTATCGCAGTTTTTTTATGCAGGAAAGACACAAGATGCCGTGTGCTGAATTTCTTAAAGGTTTTATTCTTGGAAAGACTTGACTCAGAAAAATATTCACGCTCTTCTGCCTATTTTTTATTAACCTCTTAACTGACTGACATGCTGAGAGATGTGTGGTTGGTATTTAATTTCGCACTTAGCGGATATCAAATTTTCTATATTTTGGTCAAATGCCTCACCCAACCCATAGCAGACTCGCGTTACTCAATGTCTTCTTTTAGGGTTCTATGCTTAGCCGTGATCTCACTTGCTGCTCCTCCACCGAAAGAAATCAAGAAATGGAAGTGCAGCATCTGAAGAACAGATACTACACTTTGATCTTGGAATATAATATGTATATATATATGACGTAATGAACATTTAAATTAAAATGTTTAAAATTCAACGCTATTTCACGCGGTTAATAGTAGCCGAATGGATACGGCCTCCGCTAATCGAGCCAGAGATGTCTCGTGTCGCGGGGTTCGAATCGTTCGACTGGTAGTAATCGTGACACCCTGCACTGAAGAATCCCGAAAGGATGAAACACTAGTGTCTGTAGGTATTTAATTATTATAGTAAAAAAAAATAATTATGACAGCCCCTTTAAGAAATTCGTTTCTTATCGTTGAGCACTTTCAGTTGAATTAAAAGTCGGTCAATTTAGCTCTTATGCGTAGATCATCGTATAACGATTTGATCACTGTCTGCCTGACGTAATGAACATTTAAATTAAAATGTTTAAAATTCAACGCTATTTCACGCGGTTAATAGTAGCCGAATGGATACGGCCTCCGCTAATCGAGCCAGAGATGTCTCGTGTCGCGGGGTTCGTATCGTTCGACTGGTAGTAATCGTGACACCCTGCACTGAAGAATCCCGAAAGGATGAAACACTAGTGTCTGTAGGTATTTAATTATTATAGTAAAAAAAAATAATTATATATATATATATATATATATATATATATATATATATATGTCTTTTGAGTTATGTTATCGGCTATCAGGTTGTCTTTGATGTTGCAAATAGTACAATTGTTTTAGTCCTCAATTGCTATCCACATACATTATTTACAATCAAACTAATCAGACTTGGTGCTTGATAACAGCAACTCAATATAGCTGCCTGAAAATTAAATGTCTCACTTTCGAATCCCTGCCCATTTGTGTTTGCATGCCGTGATGGCAGTATCGATGCAAGTAACTCTTGTTTTTTAGTGGATCCGGTTGTTTGCCTGTCGGCTTTGTAGAGTGATGTGTAACAATGTTCTCCATCTTCCTTTGTGTCACCTTCAGGATTTGGCGAGTCGCAAGGGCCCAAGTAGATCATCACAGGTAGTATATATATATATATATATATATATATATATATATATATATATATATATATATATATATATATATCCATTGAAGTTTTCTCCTTTTCATTGCCATACTTGCTGTTCGGTTTTTCATGATATTAGCCTCTTTACCCACAATGCTACCATTATCTTTATTTCAAGAGGGAGATCTTCATTTTTCGTAATTTCTTTTCCAAGTAGATGTAGCTTTCAACTTCTCGGTGAGTTTTCCATTAATGACGACTTAGCAGTACGCTGGTAAAGCACCACCTCGATCTTCCTAATATGCATGTTGAGATCAATATATATATATATATATATATATATATATATATATATATATATATAGTAATTTATAAAATATATATGGCGATTAAGCTACACTGAATATTCTGCGTTTCATCCAACTATAGGATTCGTCAGGCTTATGCGTGAATTCTGTCGTTGCTTCTTGTTTTTATATATGTTGAGGATTACTAGTTGGCCAATCAGCTTTCTAGTATCCACCGCGCCCCTTCCTACCAGCCAATGGGCATGCATTTTATCAAACAAAGGATCTGTTTTAGAGCTAGGTTAGTTGTTTTAGGTGGCCATTCTACTTCTTTTTTTATATACATATAAATATACCTATGTGTACACAATAATGCACATATATATATACATATATATATATATATATATACATATATGCGTGTGATCGTTTATGTATATTCATGTTTATTTAATTTATTTATTTGTTTGTTTTCTATTGTTATTGTTAGTTTTAAAGCTATTTTGTATCGCTATCCTAGAGTAAGTTTTATTTTGTGAACACAGTTGTTTGTTATTTCCCGCCTACAGTTTAATAGATTTTGAGGTTCTTTAAAGTACAGGATAGAAAATTTTTCATGGAGGCATAATTTAAATCGATCGTCTAAATGTCTGCATATGGTAGCTTGTCTTATTATTTTCCATTCGACTGCCGGCGAATGTCCGCTTTCTTTGAGTTCCCAGTATTTATTCGCTAGTGTTGTTTTTATACGATGTTTTTTTTATTTTTGAATGTGCTTTTGTGGTCATAGTATCGGGTTTTGAAATCTAAGGAAGGCATGCCTATGTAATATTTTTTGTTATTCGGGTTTTCTTTTGCAAATATTGTTGCTTGATAGACTACGCTTTTTGTTAGACATTTGTTTTGGACTGGGCAAAGTATGCGGTGTCTACAATTGCATTTATCTTGTTCGTTATTAGTATTTTTATTTATGGTATGGTTGTACTTGTCCGGGGTTTCTTTGTTATTATTATTATTATTATTATTATTATTATTATTGTTATTATTATTATTATTATTATTATTATTATTATTATTATTATTATTATTTCTGCTAGTGTTGTTTTTATTTCTGTCCTGGTGTCTACATTTTTTATTGTTTATTTTGTTGTTGTTTACATTGTTTTCATTTAGTATTTTGTTATTATGTGCCTTAATTATTATCTCTAAATTTTCGCAACAACTGTAAGATAACTTCAAGGTATTTTTATTGAAGATTTTTTGTAAGGGGTTGGTTGCGGGAAAGTGTTTTTCAATAAGATCTAGAAATTTCTTGCCAAGTTTTGTTTTTAACATTTGATTGTATGGGGCCGTATACCAAATTATAGTTCTTTTTCTTCTGTTTTTAATTTTATTATAGTTGTTGGTGTTTTGTTGTTCATATTTGATATCTATATTTTTGTATCCACTGTTTTTTAGGGTTGTTTCATAAATATTGGATGACCTGTTAAATGCATTTTCATCGCTTGCGTTATTACTGAGTCTACTTACGATCGAGTTAGGAATATGTTTTATAATTGATGGTGGGTGGGTGGACTTAGGGTTTACGTAAATTGGAGTAGCGTTATCTTTTAAGTATGGTTAATATGTGTTTTTATCTAAGTTTAACGTGACGTCCCGGAAGTTTGTTATTTTTATGTTAGCTGATGTGTCCGCTTTTAGGCCTAATTTTTTTCATTTCTTTGTGTATGATTTTCTTAAAGTTTTCTCCCTTGACTTTGTTGGAGTTTTTTATTATAGCTAGTCCGTCATCTCTATATAGGCCGATATCCGTAGTATCGAATATGCTTGTGAGGGTATATAGAATGAATTATCCCACAAGATCTGATGCCTCTGCAGAGTCTCTGGCACCCATCGCCAAATCGAATGAATTTTTCATTTTACTTTTTATCCATTGGTTATTGTTATTTATTAGAACTGATTTTCTACATTTTTAATTATGTTGATTTCTTCTGAGGATATATCAGTGTATACCTTCTACAAATTCTAGGGCAATGTTAAAAAGTTCTTCGGATATCGAGGGATAAAAGTCTATGATGTCAAACTGTATGAACGTACATTTATCCTTGTTTTCTATATTTTTAAACCAGGTGATTGCTTCGGTAGTATTTGCCCACTGGTTTAGTTCTAGGTCCTGTTTGATTTGTTTGTTTACTCTAGAAAGTATAGTTTTGCTAATTCTACCTATTTCTGGTTTAGTTGGGTTTAACAGGCGGGTGCTGGGATTATTATTAAAGTCCCGTTTGTGGTCTTTAAGCAGAATGTATGACTCTCTAGGTTTCAATTTGCCAACTTTATCGCTAATTTTTAGTTTATCGGTAATTTGTTTACTTTCAGTATTTATTATATCTATGTAATCGCATTTGTTTGTGTCTAGTTTTTTGTAATGTTTTCTGTGATTAGTTTGTTATATTCATGCTTATCTATTTTATAAAAGCTTCTTGTTTTATCTGCTTTTACAAAGATTTTATTAGAGTTGTTTATGTTTCTAACGATTTTGTGTAGTTTCCGTTGGAAATTGTTAGGTTGATTGTGGAATTCTAGGTTTTTAATTACGTTTAAAAGGTCATTTTCAAAGTTTATCAAGAGGTCTACTGTTTTCGCATTTTTAAGGGTTTTAAAACCATAGGATTCTGTTTTGTTTACGTTTTCATTTTTAAAGAAGAAATTTGCTCGCCATCGCATTCGGCGTATTAATTCATCTGTTTTTTGGATTAATTTAATAATATAGCTATGCTTGCTGGGTGTGGGGATGTTCTTTAGCTATGTTTCGAAATTAACTCTTTCCATATCTATTTTTAATGTGGTGAAATAAATTCTTTTGAAAGTGCTCGACTCTTTTAGGAGCTAAGTATAACTATTTCATTTATTCACATAAATTTAATATACGGATGTATAGATTGATGCATAAACTTTAAGTATTTACTTCAAAAGTGCGTAAACTTTAAGTATTTTCTTCAAAAGTGCTTGAGCACTTTTGAAGTAAATACTTAAAGTTTACGCATAAATCTATACTTTCGTATAGTAAATTCATGTGAATAAATGAAATAGTTATATATATATTTATATATATATATATATATTTATATATATATATATATATGTATACAAGTGTGTGTGTGTGTGCATGTATATTTATTTAAAGGGCATATAACGTATCTTTAAAGAGCGATCAAGGAGTCAGATAAAAGAAGAAAAGAATACAACAAAATCGCTAATAAAATATAAATAAATCAAACATTCTGTACTATATATATACATATATATATACATACATATATATATATATATATATATATATATATATATATATAATACGCATAAAGTGCGCATAAAATCCAAATCACAACGTAATATTAGGAAATAAACAAATATTTTAATCGTTTGAAGTTTATAACATGAATATGTTTCGGAGCCAAACTCCATCCTTAGTATGTTGTTTTCTTTCTTTTTTTCTTTCTTCTTTCTTGCCATGTTGTAAAGTTGGAGAAAGAAAAGTATGTTTTTAAAGAGCCGCGCGTTGTATCTCAGCGGTTGTATTTTGAAAAGTTTAAACTGTGAGTTGGAAATACGAGGTTAACGTTAAGGGTGTTAGTTTCATTATAGAAACGTTGATTTAATTTGTATAAAATAGAATATGCATCAGGTGTGCTTAGAAAACAAATCACAACGTAATATTCGAAAAATAAACACATATTTTACTTGTTTAAAATTTATAACACAAACTGCAAAACTTCATCTTCAGTGTGTTGTTTTCGTTCTGTTTGTCTCCTCTTCTTTCTTGTCACGTTTTAAGAATTACTTGAGATTTCATGGTTGACGAAACAAGGACATACTATCCCCGTCGATTAAATAATGGCTTTCATGCGAAATTTCACGCAGATTATCAGAGTTCAGCAGAAAGATTTCCGAACTCGACAGAAAGATTTACGAGTTAGACACGATATATCTATATAAGGTAATAGGTCATATTGACTGTGACAAATAACATTCAAGATAAAAACGGGAATCCGAATACAAAATTCGAATTATTACTACTCTTCCCAAAGATTCAGGAACATGATAATAATTGTCTTTTACTGGTTCTATATAATAACAATATATATCAGCTATAGCTATCTGAATATTATAAGCCAACATTTACAGTGAGTTTTATTATTTTCAGAAAAAAAGAGATTCTAGGACTTAGGGGTGTATTCAAGATTGTAGGCGAATGTCAGGAAGTACAAATTACAATACGAGATTAATGTTGCTTTTGTTACAACTGCTGAATTAAATTTGCCCAATTTTATTAACAGAATACTTATAATAGCGTATGTTACAAATTAAAGAATACTTACATTAGCGTATGTTACAAATTAAAGAATACTTATAATAGCGTATGTTACAAATTAAAGAATACTTATAATAGCGTATGTTACAAATTAAAGAATGTAAATATGAAATAAACGTCGAAATTATAAATGTTACGAACTATAAAAGTATATATTAATTTATTTTTATTTCAGACTATTATTCTCATCTTTATTAGTTGGGGTTTTTTTCATCTTTTATTGGTTTGTTTATTCACAACGTTTCGGCCAACTATTCCTCCGGCCTTTGTCAGGTGGTAACCGCGACGGATAGGAACTTCGAATCTCCTAACTGCATTCTTAGCCATCACTGCCATCCGTAGTTGTTGTCGTCTCACCACATTTTTGGCCAAGTAAACCTCTGGCACGCTTTGGGTGGGATTGAAACCACTATCTTCAGACAATGAATAAACGTGGATTTATAAGATCAAAGAATCCAAACCTTGATCGCCCTTCGGGGCCCGTGGCGCAGTTGATAGAGACGTTGAATCTTTACAGTTCCAGATGAACATTGGAAGTTCCTATCCGTCGCGGTTACCACCTGACGAAGGCCAGAGGAATAGTTTTCTTTCGGGCGGACGTTGTCGAGAGTGCCCCCTTCTACATTCCACAATTTTCCCTCACCCCCTGTTAATATCATCGATTACAGACTTAAGTTTCAGATTATAAAAAAAAATTGAAAAAAAATACCAATTAAAATATCAGATGTTATAAAGAAATAAATACAGGTAGCATATATTATGAAGTAACAAATAAAAGAATCAGATGTTATGAACAAATAAATCAAAATGCCAGATGTTATAATGTAACAAATAAAAGTAGCAGATATTGTAATTAACAGATCAAAATGTCAGATATTATAAATAACAAATCAAAAGAAATCAATACAAAATATTATATGTTACGAAGTAACAAATGAAAATGCCAGGTCTTATAAAGTAACAAGTCAAAATGTTATTGAACTAAAAATTTAAAATGGCAGATGTTACAAAGTAACACATATACAATTTAACACGTTATGACGAAACAAATCAAAATATCAGATACTTTGACCTAACAATTAAAAATGTTAGATGGTATAAAGTAACAAATAAAAATGTCAAAAATTCTGATAAAATAAATCAAAATGTCTTATTTTATAATAAAATAAATCAAAATGCCAGGTTTGATTAGGCAACAAATCAAAATATCAGATATTATGAACTAATAAACCGAAATGTTTTATGAACAATCAAATAAAAATGTAAGATGTTATGATCTCATAAATCAAAATGTTAGATGTTAACAACTAACAAAACAAAATAAAGGATGTTATGAAGTAACTAATACAGAATGACAGATGTTATTAAGTAAGAAATAAAAATGGGCGATTTTATAAAAAACAAATCATAATATCCAATGTTATGGAGTAATAAATGAAAATGCCTGATGATAAATCAAAGTGTGCATGTCATGAACAAATACATCAACATTTCGCATCTTATTAACTAACAAATAAACACGTCAGATGTTATGAAGTAAGACATTGAAATGTCAGATTTTATGATATAACACATCAAAATGTCAGATATAATGATGTAACAAATAACACGTCCATGGTTATAATAACATACAAATATGTCAGCTGTTGGGAACTATCCAATGAGATATCAGATATTATTAAGAAACAAATAAACATATCAGATGGTATGAAGTAGCAAACAAAATATCAGATGTTATGATTAACAAAACAAAATATCAGCTATTATGAACTAACAAATAAAAATGTCGGATGTGATGAACTAACAAATTAAAATGCCATAAGTTATAATCAACAAATCAAAATATCAGCTATTATGAACTAACAAATAAAAATGTTGTATGTGATGAACTAACAAATTAAAATGGCATAAGTTATGATTAAAAAATCAAAATATAAGCTATTATGAACTAACACATAAAAATATCGGATGTGATGAACTAACAAATTAAAATGTCATAAGTTATGATTAACAAACCAAAATATCAGATATTATGAACTAACAAATAAAAATGTCGGATGTGATGAACTAACAAATTAAAATGCCATAAGTTATAATCAACAAATCAAAATATCAGCTATTATGAACTAACAAATAAAAATGTTGTATGTGATGAACTAACAAATTAAAATGCCATAAGTTATGATTAAAAAATCAAAATATAAGCTATTATGAACTAACACATAAAAATGTCGGATGTGATGAACTAACAAATTAAAATGCCATAAGTTATGATTAAAAAATCGAAATATCAGCTATTATGAACTAACGCATAAAAATGTCAAAATATCAGCTATTATGAACTAACACATTAAAATGTCGGCTGTTATGAACTAATAGATTAAAATGCCATAAGGTATGATAAAAAAATCCAAATATCAGCTATTATGAACCAACACATAAAAATATCGGACGTGATGAACTAACAAATTAAAATGCCATAAGTTATGATTAAAAAATCAGAATATCAGATATTCTGAATAACAATAAAGACACCCGATATTATGAACTAACATTCAAAATATTAAATGTTTTTAACTTACAAAACCAAATGTCAGATTTTATTAAGTAACATATAAACATGTCGGATGTTATGAAGTAATAAAAACAAATATCAGATGCTATGAAATATCAAATCAAAAAGTAAGATATTATAGATAAATTAATCAAAATGTCAGATGTTATAAAGCAATAAATTAAAATAGCAGGTGTTAATAAGGAACAAAACAAATTTTCAGATGTTCTGAACTAATAAATCAAAATGCAAATGTTATTACGTAACGAATCAAAATATTAGATGTTCTAAAGTTAGAAATTAAAATGTCAAACGTTGTGAACAAATAAATCAAAATGTCCGAATTTTTGAAGAAGCTAATCAAAATGTAATATGTTATAAACTGAGTAAGTAAAATATCATAAACCACACAAATACAATAACTCAATATTTCAGATGTTATGAACTAACTAATCAAAAGTTCAGTAAGAAATCAATATGTAAGATGTTATGAACTAATAGATTAAACTGTACGATGTTATGAATTATTACATAATGAATCAAAATATTAGATGTTCTAAAATAAGACATTTAAATGCCAGATGTTGTAAACAAATAAATCAAAATGACAGAATATGTTATAAACTTAGTAATTAAAATGCCATATATCATAAACCAATAAATACAAATGTTATATGTTATGAACTAACAAATCAAAAGTTCAGTAATAAATCAATATGTCAGATGTTATGAACTAATAGATTAAAATGTACGATGTTATGAAGTAATAAACCAATATGCTTGAATTAGAAATTATCATATTAAAGCATATTGCACGACAGGGAAAGGCCAAGCCGAAAGCTATTAAACAAATAAATACAAAATTGCGGTTATTGCTCACTAAACAAAATAAATGACGAAATTATGAACTAAGAATCAAAATATCGGATTCTGTAAAGTTATGAACAAATAAAACTAAATAGTATGTTTTACGAACTAATGAGTGAATGTCACAAAGAAATATATCAAAATAATATATGTTTCAACCTACATATAAAAATAATAAATGTTATGAATGGTATATAGTGGAGTTAGCAATATATACCCGCATGATGTATATATAGATGATCTAGTTGTATGTATGTGTGGAGTTTTTTGACATATACCTTTGTTTACATCGTAACAAATAAAGACAATCTTACAACAACGTATAAATATTTTTGTTTGCTTGGTCAAGACAAAGAAAAATATAAATAGTCAGGTATCTCACTATTCTGGTCTGTTTCTTGTAGTCCTGAAGCAAATGTCTTCCGTCAAGGAACAGCCAAATACCAAGTGTATTTTATATACACTTTATTCTCGACTTCGCATTGAAGCTGAAAGTCGTTGTAAGTTTTGTTTCCTGATAAGTTAGAGTTTTTCTCAGCTTCCAAATGCGGGGACGATATCTTCCGTGCAAAGTCTTCCAACTCTCCCACTTTCCAATCTCTGACGAACTTCAGTTTAAAACTCTAGGTGCATTTCTACACTTATTACGTCCTCAACTCAGGTTACAAAAAAAACTAATCAGCTGGTTCTATCTTTGCCACATATTTTGTTTATTTAGCTTATATCGCTGTTTGTTCTAAAATTTCTATCTTAACATTCATGATACATTTCTACCATGATTATTTTATTGTGAATACCCAATTCTTTTTCATATATATTTTCTTAAGATTAAATTTTTTAAACATTCACCAACGATTACAAGAATCGTTCACGTGACGTGCTTTGCTCCAGAATTATCTATTAAAATGGATAACTAAATGAAAATGGCGGTTGTTACCCACTAAAAAGTAAAAAAAAAAAAAAGATTACAAAATTAAACATTTTAATCGTGCATTTTATTAGCTAAAAATTCTAATGACAAAGCTTACGAACTAAAAAAATCAAAATGTTAATATCTAATAAATGAATTGTGTGGTTATTACTAACAAAAATATAGTGGTAAATGTTATGAATTAACAATTCACAAAAAGAAGATGTTACGAGCTTAAACTTTGGTTTACATTTTATTTTTTTTATTCAAGACACTTGGAACTTAAAGTGAAACTGGCGAATGTATGAAGATAAATCCAAACTAAAAACAAATGGCGAATAATAAAATATTAAAATTAAACTGGTGGATGTTAAACTATCAAATTTTACGAACTAAAAATAAACATGGCGGATGTTATAAACGAAACATTCAACATGGCGGATGTTATAACCTCAAAATCTAAATGGTGGATGTTAAAATATTAAAATCAAAATGGCGAATGTAAAAATATCAGATTTTACGAACTAAAAATTGAAAATAGCAAATGCAATAAACTAATAAAATATTAAAAGAAAAAAGAGGATGATAAAATATCAGATTTTACGAACTAAGAATCAAAGTGCAAAATGTTACTCACTAAAACAATCAGATTGGCGGATCTCAAAATATTAAAATAAAAATGGCGGATGTTAAACGATCAGATTTTACGAACTAAAAATCAAAATGGCGAATTTTTATAAACAAACGTTGCTGAATGTCTGAAAAATAACATTGGCGCATATTTTGAGATGAAAAGAAACTCAAAATATCGGCTTTCCGAATTAAATAGATATTGAAACATATTTTTAGAAACTAAAAATGAAAATGGCGGATGTTACTAACTTAATATCACAATTAGGAAGTAGGAAAATATGTAAATACGAGTGAGCAGAGGGAGGATAGGAAACGGAACAAAGAAAATAGAACGCCGTAGAAGAAAGAACTATATAATTTAATTGCGTAACAATCTAATGGCAAGGAAAAGGTGAGAAATAGAAAATAAAAGAAAGTGAGAGTTTCTCGTTTTAGAAACATACCGGATGTAACGGATATGGAGGAGGAAAGATTGCGGAAGTAGAGAATAAAGACTTCATTTGGTTGCTGCCAGCAAATAAAAAAGTGCAATGAAATAATGAAAAAAAAAAGTAGAAAAGAAAGAACTACACATCTTAGTTGATGGTGCTGCTGATGAAGATGTGTTAGGGTGGGCGATGTCGCCACGGGTATAGTAGACCAGTTCCTTGTGTCGACGAGACCCTACTGATGAGGGCTATTGAGCCTTCATACCTACAGGCGATGACAAAAAAAAAAAAAAAAAACAGAACACCTCTTGTAACAGACAGGAAAAAAATGGCGTTTCATCACGGACTAATAGGATAACGAAAACTACTGAATGAATGACTGGACAATAGGATGGAAAATACTACAAGGTTTGATTTGTAATCAGTCATCGCTGAACGGGAACAATGGGACATTATTTGCATCAACGTTAAAATAGCCACGTCTCAATTGTTGTGTCTGTTGAGCGCATTGAATAGGGCGTGATGGAAATAGCCTGGCCCCCTAGCCTGGATGCACATTCCGAACTCGCAAACCATTGGAAATAACAAATAATACGAAATAAGAAACATCAATTTACTTATTTATTATCATGTATTTTTAGTCTATTATGTTTTTTACTTAATATTTTATTGCAAGAATAAGAATTCTTGTCACATGCGACAATGTACATATACACGGAGATTTGTCGGTCGGTCAATCTTTTTTTTTATTTCTTTACATTTTTACTCGTTTGCACTCCAAAAAATAAGGCAATAGACATTCAAACTTCGTAATCGTATATTCACACTTTTGACTATATAAGAAATTCAAACAAGAGTAGATTGTTTTCATTCTATTTGCTAGAGAAATGCCGTTTATATGTTAAACTTCAAAGGAGTATTTTCTAAAAGGCCAGAAGTAATGAATCAAAAGAAATACTTAGAAAAAAAAGCTAATTTCTTCTTTTATTCTTTTTCATGGCAAGCAAGACATATTGCAATTTCGACGTAAGGGATTATTATTTAAAGTCTTCATCATATAATATAGACACTATAGGGGGTAGAGCAGCGAGAAATTTATTCACATTATATTCATATTATACTAGCATGGATCCCCGGCGTTGCCCGGGTATTTGGAGATGAATGTTAAGCAAAATAAAAAAAAAGTGGTCAAGTTTTTAAACTGTGACCCCTATTATGACTCTTTAAAATGTATTATGTTGCGCTCAAATTAGGTGAATAAGTTAGATCCATCTCCTAGACACCTATATCTAAAATTTCAAGCGTTTAGACCGCAAATTGTCGGAGGAGTGAGGTAGGGTTCTCAAAGGTCAAATCGTTGAACATTGACCCCTTAATCAACAGATGTCTGGCCAACAATCGATCACATAGATTTTCCCAAATCCTGTATATCAAATCCCGTATATCAAATTTACAAATCGTGTATATAGAATCCTGTATATCTAATTTTCCCAAATCCTGTATACCAAATCCTGTATATCAAATTTTGAGTTTGTAGACTAAAAATTGACAAAGTTATTACGTAGGAAATTGTACACAGACAGACACACCACACACATACAAACAGACACGTTCCCTTTTATAGATGTACTAGAACGGGTGCCCGGCGTTGCCCGGGTGTTTAGATGTGTATTATGAGCAAAAAAAAAACAAAGAAACTAGGGTAATTTTTTAACCTAAGACCCTTATTATGACCCCTTAAATGTATTATTTTGGGGTCAAATAAAGTTATTAAGATAGATACATGGCCAAGGAACGTATATCTAAAATTTCAAGTGTGTAGACCCAAAATTGTCGGAGGAGTGTGGTAGAGTACTCAAAGGTCAAATAGTTTAACTTTAACCCCTAAACAACGAAATTTCTGACCGAAAACCGATCAAATAGATTTTCCATAATCTCATTACGCTGTATATCAAATTTCGAGTCTGTAGACTAAAAATTCACAGTTATTGCGTAGGAAAATGTACACAGACACACAGACAGACAGACAGATAAACAGACGCACAGACACACAGACACGTTCACTTATATATATATATATATATATATATATATATATATATATATATATATATATATATATATATATATATATATATATATACTTCCATGTAAGCCCGGGGTTGCCTTGCTGTTTGGAGGTGTATATTGAGAAAAAAAATGGTATTTTTTTTAATTTGGCCCCTATTATGATCCCTTAACATTTATTGTTTTGGGCTCAAATCAAGTTATTAAGTTATATCCATGTTCAAGGAACCTATATCTAAAATTCCTAGTGTTTGAACCCTAAATTCGCGGAGAAATTCAGTAGAGTTCTCAAAAGTCAAATCGTTAAACTTTGACCCCCTTAACAGCCCAATTTCTGGCCGGGAACGAATCAAAAAGATTTTCTTAAGTCTCAGTACCCTGTATATAAAATTTCGACTCTGTAAACTTAAAATTGACAAAGCTATTGCGTAGGGAAATGTACACAGACATACACACAGACAGATACACAGACAGACACACAGACATGTTCACTTTTATAGATATGGGTGGCCGGCGTTGCTTTGCTGGTTGGAGGTGTATGCTGAGCAAAAAAACAAAAAAAGACGATCATTTTTTTTTTAATTTGACCCCTATTATGACCCCTTAAAATGTGTTATTTTGGCTCAAATCGAGTTATCGTGTTAGATCCATATCCAAGGAACCTATACCTAAAATTTCAACTGTTTAGACCCAAAATTGTAGGAGGACTTTGGTATAATCCTCAAAGGGTAAATCGTTGAACTTTGACCCATTTACAGTGAAATTTCTGACCGAAACCGATCACATCGATTTTCCCAAACCTCAGTAACCTGTATATTTAATGTCCAGTCTGTAGACTGAAAATTAACAGAGTTATTGCGAAGGAAAATGTACACAGACATACAGACACACAGACACGTTCACTTTTATATATATATATATATATATATATATATATATATATATATATATATATATATATATATATATATATATACGCATTGGTGGCCCGCCTTGCCCGGGTGTTTGGAGGTGTATGCTGAGCAATAAAAAACGTCATTTTTTTTTTAATTTGACCCCTATTATTACTCCTTAACATTCATTGTTTTGGGTTCAAGTAAAGTTATTTAGTTAGATCCATGATCCCTAAACAGCCAGAGTTCTGGCCGAAAACCGATCACATAGATTTTCCCAAATCTCAGTACTCTGTATATCAAATTTCGAGTACGTAGACTGAAAATTAACAGAGTTATTGCGAAGCAAAATGTAGACATATAGATAGACAGACAAACAGACATACAGACACATTCACTTTTATAGATATATTAACATTTCGGCCCGGCGTTGCCCGGGTGTTTCGAGGCGTATGCTGAGCAAAAAAAAAAAAAAAAACGCTATTTTTTTTTTTAATTTTACCCCTAATATGACCCATAAACATTTAATGTTTTGATCTAAAACCAAGTTATTAATAAGATACATGTCCAAGGAACCTATATACAAAATTTCAAGCGTTTAGATCAAAAATTGTCGGAGGAGTTTGGTAGAGTTCTCAAAAGTCAAATCGTTAAACTTTAATCCCTTACTCGCTAAATTTCTGACCGAAATCCGGTGACACCGATTTTCCAAAATCTCAGTACACTGTATATCAAATTTCGAGTGTGTAGACTAAAAATTGACAGAGTTATGTCATATGGAAATGTACAAAGACACACACACACACTCACTTTCACTTTTGTAGACATACTAGCATACCAGCGCGGCGTTGCCCGGGTGTTTGGATGTGTGTGTTGAGCAATTGAGCAATAAAAAAAGAAGACGTAGTAGGAAGGCAGGCTCGACCCCGTACCGCAAAGGAGGAAATGAACGGGGGAAAAACTAACGTTTATGCTGTTACGACCCCCGTCAAACACGAAGCGACATTTTTGAAAATTAAGGCAAGGCAATCTAAAGGAGAGGATAATTTCAAAAATCTCGGCGAAAAAAGTGCCTCCTCCTGCCAAAAAGTGCCTAGTTGAAGGGAAAGATATTAATGTTTTTAGCCAATTTTTCGATATTTGTCGTACGAAAGGTCGATCTTTAAAACGATACTGATCTTGGTAAACTCCGTCGCATATATTGAAAGTTTAAGGTAGATATGCAAACAGACATACATACATACATTTATATATTGGTAACTAAAAATGTTCGACCTAAACTGATGAAAAAGCTTGCCCTATCTCTGAATACACTTTATGTAAAATTTCAAATATTTAGACCAGAAATTGTTTGAGTAATTTGGAAGAGACCGCAGAGATCAATATTTTGTACTTTGACCCCTATTATGACCCCATTAAATTTATTGTTTATGGGCCAAATGATGTTATTAAGTTACATCCAAGAAATCTATATCTAAAATTTCACATGTTTAGACCCTAAATTGCAGGAGGAGTTTGGTATAGTTATCAAAGGTCAAATCGTTGAATTTTGACCCCTTAGTACCCCAAATTTCTGTCCGAAAACCAATCACATCGATTTTCCCAAATCTCACTCTCCTGTATATCAAATTTCGAATTTGTAGCCTATAAATTGACAGAGTTATTGCGTAGGTAAATGTACACAGACACACAGACACACACATAGACACTTTCACTTATATATATATATATATATATATATATATATATATATATATATATATATATATATATGAAGGCTTCCATCAGTCTTGACAGACTATGGATACCCACTGTAAGGGTGCCTGCGCGTGAAATTTGTGTGGCAAGACTTGCGCAACCTCTAACCACGCCTCTCCTGAGTCAACATTGTTGCATACCAGTGGTAAGTTGAGGTACAAGATGACTGGAAACAATGCCGAGATAAGCGGAGAGCACATACAGCGCCTAGAATTCCCAAATGGTCACCCATCTGGTATTAGCCAGGCTCAACGTTGCTTAACTTCGTTGATCTGACGAGAACCGGTGTGTCAACGTGATTATGCCGTGTGTATATGTATATATATATATATATATATATATATATATATATATATATATATATATATATGTATATATATATATATATATGTATATATATATGTATATGTATATGTATATATATATGTATATATGTATATATATGTATATATATATAAATATATATATATATATATATATATATATATATATATATAGAGAGAGAGAGAGAGAGAGAGAGAGAGATTGATAGATTTGTTTAACAAAAATATATACGCATATATAAATATATATAGAAACAAGTGTGGGTTTACTGTAAACTTTTTCCCCAAATATTATGCAAGTATAAATCATGTAGAATATCTGCATGAATATAATTACAGGTAATAGTTAAGCAAAGATGATTATCCCATTAAAAAACCGAAGCATCTAATAGGGAATTAATTAAAATTTATGTTTAAAAGAATATGCAAATTAGCTAGATTGTTTGCTAGTGAATGCAATTTCACAACCAAGCTATAAGAAAATTGTATTTTCTTTTTAAATGAATAGAAATGAGGGTTTTTAATATGAATATCGATACACACACAAGAAAATCAGATTTATAGGAGTACAGAAGACAAATGGATAGATTACTAATATGAACGCCCGGCGTTGCCCGGGTGTGGTATGCATACTGAACAAGAAAGAACGGTCGAATTTTTTTTTAATTATGACCCCTAAACATTTATTGTTTAGGGCTCTATTAAAGTTATTAAGTTAGATGCATGTCCAAGGAACCGATATCTAAAATTTCAAGTGTTTGGACTGAAAATTGTCGGAGGAGTTTGGTAGAGTTCTCAAAGGTCAAATCGTTGAACTGTGACCCCTTAAAAACCAAAATTCTTGACCGACAACCGATCACATCCATTTTCCCAAATCTCAGTAACGTGTATATCAAAGTTCGAGTCAGTAGAGTTATTGCGTAGGGACATGTACACAGACAGACACACAGACAGACACACAGACAGATACACAGATACGTTCACTTTTATAGATATACTAGCTTGGCTGCCCGGCGTTGCCCGGGTGTTTGGATATGTATGCTGAGCAAAAAAAATAATGGTCAATTTTTTAACTTTTATCCCTAATTTGACCCCTTAACATTTATTGGTTTGAGCTGAAATCAAGTTATTAAGTTAGATCCATGTCCCAGGAACATATATCTAAAATTTCAAGTGTTTAGACCAAAAATTGTTGGAGGAGTTTTGTAGAGTTTTCACTTGTCAAATCGTTGAACGTTGACCCTTAGCAGCCAAATTTCTGAGCGAAAACAGATTACAAAGATTTTCGAAATCTCAGTATCATGTATATCAAATTTCGAGTACGTAGCCTATAAAATGACGAAGTAATTTTGTAGGGAAATGTACACAGACTGGCAGACACACAGACATACACACAGACACATTCACTTATATATATATATATATATATATGTATATATGTATGTATATATATATATATATATATAGATCGATAGATAGATAGATTTGTTTGACAAACATATATACTTATACATAAATATATATGGAATCAATTTTGTGTTTACTATAAAGTTTTTTCGCAAATATTATGCAAGTATAAATCGTGTAGAAGATCTGCATGAATATAATTACAGGTAATAGTTTACTAAAGAGTATTATCCTATTAAAAAACCGAAGCAACTAATAGGGAATTAAATTAAAATGAATGTTTAAAAGAATATGCCAATTAGCTAGATCGTTTGCTAGTTAATGCAATTCCACAACCAATATATCAGAAAATTGTAGTTTATTTTTATATAAATAGAAAAGAGGGGGGTTTATTATGAATATCGATACACACAAAAGAAACCGAATTTGTAGGAGTATAGAAGAAGGTATATATATATATATATATATATATATATATATATATATTGGACCAAATATATTCTAATGATTTTAGAAATTTATAAAAAAATAGACTCGGGCGCCATCATCGAGAATAGAAACAAAAACGTTTAGCTTATGATTTGCTGTTTCCCTTGACGTTAATGCTTGAGCTATGGAAACATGTTTGCTGCAAGGCTAAAAATGAAAACATGAACAACAGCTATTATGTTACGCATGCATATTCGTAATGCATTCGTTCGACTTTAATCTGGTAAATTTCAATTTAAAAACCAAATTCCGATTTTGCATTGATTTTCCCAGGCTAAACACAAATATAAACGTTCGCATCGGTTCAATACCCTATATATTAAGTTGCCTGTCTGTAATCTAAAAACTGAAAAATAACTTTTTTGCAAACAATTATACATTCACATAAATATATAGAGAGGCAAATATTTATGCTCACTACAACATTTTTATTCATTTGCATTGGTCTGCAATACTTAAATTTGAAAAACCATTTTCTCTGGTCTGTCGTGCTTAAATTGCGAATGCATTTCAACTAGTCTGTCAAGCTCAAATTTGAAAAGAAAAACATTTTGATTGGCCTGTCATGCTTTAATTGGAAGAATATTTCCATTAGTCTGCCATGCTTAAATTGAAATCATTTTTATTGGTCTGTCATGCTTACATTTGAAAATTTGTCTGTCATCATTAAATTTGAAAAATCAGCTTCATTCGTCTGCCATGCTTAAATTTGAAAAAGCATATTCATTGGTCTGTCATTCTCAAATTTGAAAAATAAACATTTTCATTAGTCTGCCATGCTTTAATTGGAAAAAACATTCTTTAGTCTGTCATTCTTAAATTTGGAAAAGCATTTTCATTGGTCTATCATTCTTACATTTGAAAAAGCTTTTTTTATTGGTCTGTCATGCTTTAATTTAAAAACACAGAAACATTTTTATTTGCCTGCCATGCTAAAATTTGAAAACGCATTTTCATTGGTGCTTCATACTTGGATCCAAAAATTATTTAGTTTATTTTTTTTTTAATTATTTTAAAATAGTATTTTCTTTGGTGATCCGATTTTTAATTTTAAATAAATTGATCGTTCATTTTTCGAGCTTGACTTTTACATAGCATTTTAGTTTGCCTGATATGATTAAGTGAAAAAGGAGTATATTCGGCGCAATCCCTTCTTTAATCTGCAATACCATTTCATCAAGCAATTATAATTCATTGATAAAGAACTCTCATTCGTATTATTTGGATTATTCATACTACTGTTCTCATCTTGAGTATCATTTTCTCAACGCTTCGGTCGATGTAACCTCCGACCTTCTTCGGGTGTATCCTGTCGAACTTAGGACGTCTATCCAGTCATGGTTGACCAAACAAGCGCACACTACCCCCGTTAAGTAAATAAAAGGTTTCGCTCGAAAGTCCGTCCAAATTCCTGAGTTCGACAAAATCATTCATCGACAAGATACACCTGAAGATGGTTGCAAGTTACATGGACCGAAACGTTGTAAAAATCACACTCAAGATGAGAACAGAAATCCGATGAATCCAAATATTACGAATAATCAATCCTCAGCTCAATAATTTTGAAACATCAACAACTGTTATGCTTAAATTTTGAAGAGTATTTTCGTCGGGCTGTTACAAATAACATATACGCGGGTCTGCCATGTAAAAATTTCAAGTAGCAGTTTCGTCCAGTTGTTTCGCGTTAGTTACAAAAAACAATTTCAGCTGGGGTTTTTTCTGTTTAAATTCGAAATACTCTTTTTTTTCGATCTGTGATGCTTAAGTTACAATTAATTCTTTCGGAAGTATGCCATAAAATTTGTAAATTCCATTATCGTCGATCTGTTATGATTTATCTATAAATATTGTTGGCGCCTTGTCATGCCTAAATTTTAAATCACATATTCTCTGGCTGTTAGGCTATAATTGTAAAGACTATTTCGGCGGTCTGCCAAGCGTAAATTAAAAAATATTTTCGCCAGGCTGAAATCATTAAGTTGATGCAAAAATAATGTCGCTTTCCCTATTTTAATTTTGACGTGAAAAAAAGACATTATTTTTGCACCAACCTAAGAGTAAGAACATTTTTGTTTGTCGCTTGTGCTTTCATTTGAAATGCCATTTTCGTTGGTCTCTCAGGCTAAGTTTTAAATGTCAGTTTCGGCGCTCAGCCATGCTTCAATTTGAAATAGAATTTCCGTCTGTTTTTCATGTTTACCTTTTTACCGGTATTTTTGTGGGGTGTTCATGCTTAAGTTAAACAGATTATCCTCAGAGATTTGCCATGCTTAAATTTGAAATAAAATTTTCCTTAGTCCGTCACGCTTGACATTAAATAAGATTTTCACCCATCTGTAAACATTACGTATGAGACAATAGTTTCGTTGTTCTGTCATATTAAAAGTTAAATATTCATAGATAAAAGCAGCAATATTAGTTCGTCTGTCACATGTAAGTTCGAAACAGAATTTACCTTAAAGTCTGAAGTTTATGTTTAAAAAAAATGTTCGTTCGTTTGTCATGCTAAAGTTCGGAACATCATTTAATTCTTATGTTAGGGTTTCAATTTTTGTCAGTCAGTATTAAATTTACTTAGGTGATCTGACCCGCGTAAATTGAAAATAGCATTTTTAACGCTCAACGCGCCAAAAAATGGACGCATCTTCGACTGTCCATATCTGTTCATATTTTATTCCTACAGCAATAAGCTCTTTTTTATATGATAAAAAAAGAAAATAGATCACGAGGTTGTTCGCAAGGCCTCACCCCCACAAATATTGCAGGCTGTGGTCTTCGTACAGTGTGCATATATGCCTAGGGTCCTAATATGTATGGCTGCAAAAATGAATAGCACTAATTTAGTAATCTCTGGGTTGCTCTAGGGGAATTTTATATATATAAAAATAGATTTGATTAAGGAGACAGATGAGCGAGGGAAACGTTTCATTTTTACATCACATCATTAAAATTGCGCCAAAAAGATTCCCTCTGCTTGGGTGCCTTTTGAAAAAATATAATCATGTGGTAT